>NC_141687.1:1051022473-1051694348 GCF_964263255.1 Lissotriton vulgaris
CCAAATCCATCGTTTTTTTGCACTCCACACCACCCTGGGTTAGACAATGGCGATATGCAAATCAGCTCTGACCCTGTGCCCCATGGGAATAGTCCAGTCCGAACTACAAAAGCCATGTCCTTCCCAGAACGGAATCAAGCATCCGAGGACCGGACCGGTTTCGAGGTAACACCTCTCATCAGCCCGGCTAGCTTGACTCCAGTGGTGTGGAGTGCCTGGGACCCACGTCTGAGCATCCCCAGCGCACTTAGGGCGTAATTTGCAAACAAAACAGGTGATGGACCGAATGTGGATCAATGTCACACATTCACCCCAGTCCAAAGATCTGGGCCCAAATCCATCGTTTTTTTGCACTCCACACCACCCTGGGTTAGACAATGGCGATATGCAAATCAGCTCTGACCCTGTGCCCCATGGGAACAGACCAGTCCGAACTACAAAAGCCATGTCCTTCCCAGAACGGAATCAAGCATCCGAGGACCGGACCGGTTTCGAGGTAACACCTCTCATCAGCCCGGCTAGCTTGACTCCAGTGGTGTGGAGTGCCTGGGACCCACGTCTGAGCATCCCCAGCGCACTTAGGGCGGAATTTGCAAACAAAACAGGTGATGGACCAAAAGTGGATCAATGTCACACATTCACCCCAGTCCAAAGATCTGGGCCCAAATCCATCGTTTTTTTGCACTCCACACCACCCTGGGTTAGACAATGGCGATATGCAAATCAGCTCTGACCCTGTGCCCCATGGGAACAGTCCAGTCCGAACTACAAAAGCCATGTCCTTCCCAGAAGGGAATCAAGCATCCGAGGACCGGACCGGTTTCGAGGTAACACCTCTCATCAGCCCGGCTAGCTTGACTCCAGTGGTGTGGAGTGCCTGGGACCCACGTCTGAGCATCCCCAACGCACTTAGGGCGGAATTTGCAAACAAAACAGGTGATGGACCGAATGTGGATCAATGTCACACATTCACCCCAGTCCAAAGATCTGGGCCCAAATCCATCGTTTTTTTGCACTCCACACCACCCTCGGTTAGACAATGGCGATATGCAAATCAGCTCTGACCCTGTGCCCCATGGGAACAGTCCAGTCCGAACTACAAAAGCCATGTCCTTCCCAGAAGGGAATCAAGCATCCGAGGACCGGACCGGTTTCGAGGTAACACCTCTCATCAGCCCGGCTAGCTTGACTCCAGTGGTGTGGAGTGCCTGGGACCCACGTCTGAGCATCCCCAGCGCACTTAGGGCGGAATTTGCAATTAAAACAGGTGATGGACCGAATGTGGATCAATGTCACACATTCACCCCAGTCCAAAGATCTGGGCCCAAATCCATCGTTTTTTTGCACTCCACACCACCCTGGGTTAGACAATGGCGATATGCACATCAGCTCTGACCCTGTGCCCCATGGCAACAGTCCAGTCCGAACTACAAAAGCCATGTCCTTCCCAGAACGGAATCAAGCATCCGAGGACCGGACCGGTTTCGAGGTAACACCTCTCATCAGCCCGGCTAGCTTGACTCCAGTGGTGTGGAGTGCCTGGGACCCACGTCTGAGCATGCCCAGCGCACTTAGGGCGGAATTTGCAAACAAAACAGGTGATGGACCGACTGTGGATCAATGTCACACATTCACCCCAGTCCAAAGATCTGGGCCCATATCCATCGTTTTTTTGCACTCCACACCACCCTGGGTTAGACAATGGCGATATGCAAATCAGCTCTGACCCTGTGCCCCATGGGAACAGTCCAGTCCGAACTACAAAAGCCATGTCCTTCCCAGAACGGAATCAAGCATCCGAGGACCGGACCGGTTTCGAGGTAACACCTCTCATCAGCCCGGCTAGCTTGACTCCAGTGGTGTGGAGTGCCTGGGACCCACGTCTGAGCATCCCCAGCGCACTTAGGGCGGAATTTGTAAACAAAACAGGTGATGGACCGAATGTGGATCAATATCACACATTCACCCCAGTCCAAAGATCTGGGCCCAAATCCATCGTTTTTTTGCACTCCACACCACCCTGGGTTAGACAATGGCGATATGCAAATCAGCTCTGACCCTGTGCCCCATGGGAACAGTCCAGTCCGAACTACAAAAGCCATGTCCTTCCCAGAACGGAATCAAGCATCCGAGGACCGGACCGGTTTCGAGGTAACACCTCTCATCAGCCCGGCTAGCTTGACTCCAGTGGTGTGGAGTGCCTGGGACCCACGTCTGAGCATCCCCAGCGCACTTAGGGCGGAATTTGCAATTAAAACAGGTGATGGACCGAATGTGGATCAATGTCACACATTCACCCCAGTCCAAAGATCTGGGCCCAAATCCATCGTTTTTTTGCACTCCACACCACCCTGGGTTAGACAATGGCGATATGCAAATCAGCTCTGACCCTGTGCCCCATGGGAACAGTCCAGTCCGAACTACAAAAGCCATGTCCTTCCCAGAACAGAATCAAGCATCCGAGGACCGGACCGGTTTCGAGGTAACACCTCTCATCAGCCCGGCTAGCTTGACTCCAGTGGTGTGGAGTGCCTGGGACCCACGTCTGAGCATCCCCAGCGCACTTAGGGCGGAATTTGCAAACAAAACAGGTGATGGACCGAATGTGGATCAATGTCACACATTCACCCCAGTCCAAAGATCTGGGCCCAAATCCATCATTTTTTTGCACTCCACACTACCCTGGGTTAGACAATGGCGATATGCAAATCAGCTCTGACCCTGTGCCCCATGGGAACAGTCCAGTCCGAACTACAAAAGCCATGTCCTTCCCAGAACGGAATCAAGCATCCGAGGACCGGACCGGTTTCGAGGTAACACCTCTCATCAGCCCGGCTAGCTTGACTCCAGTGGTGTGGAGTGCCTGGGACCCACGTCTGAGCATCCCCAGCGCACTTAGGGCGGAATTTACAAACAAAACAGGTGATGGACCGAATGTGGATCAATGTCACACATTCACCCCAGTCCAAAGATCTGGACCCAAATCTATCGTTTCTTTGCACTCCACACCACCCTGGGTTAGACAATGGCGATATGCACATCAGCTCTGACCCTGTGCCCCATGGGAACAGTCCAGTCCGAACTACAAAAGCCATGTCCTTCCCAGAACGGAATCAAGCATCCGAGGACCGGACCGGTTTCGAGGTAACACCTCTCATCAGCCCGGCTAGCTTGACTCCAGTGGTGTGGAGTGCCTGGGACCCACGTCTGAGCATCCCCAGCGCACTTAGGGCGGAATTTGCAAACAAAACAGGTGATGGACCGAATGTGGATCAATGTCACACATTCACCCCAGTCCAAAGATCTGGGCCCATATCCATCGTTTTTTTGCACTCCACACCACCCTGGGTTAGACAATGGCGATATGCAAATCAGCTCTGACCCTGTGCCCCATGGGAACAGTCCAGTCCGAACTACAAAAGCCATGTCCTTCCCAGAACGGAATCAAGCATCCGAGGACCGGACCGGTTTCGAGGTAACACCTCTCATCAGCCCGGCTAGCTTGACTCCAGTGGTGTGGAGTGCCTGGGACCCACGTCTGAGCATCCCCAGCGCACTTAGGGCGGAATTTGTAAACAAAACAGGTGATGGACCGAATGTGGATCAATGTCACACATTCACCCCAGTCCAAAGATCTGGGCCCAAATCCATTGTTTTTTTTCACTCCACACCACCCTGGGTTAGACAATGGCGATATGCAAATCAGCTCTGACCCTGTGCCCCATGGGAACAGTCCAGTCCGAACTACAAAAGCCATGTCCTTCCCAGAACGGAATCAAGCATCCGAGGACCGGACCGGTTTCGAGGTAACACCTCTCATCAGCCCGGCTAGCTTGACTCCAGTGGTGTGGAGTGCCTGGGACCCACGTCTGAGCATCCCCAGCGCACTTAGGGCGGAATTTGCAATTAAAACAGGTGATGGACCGAATGTGGATCAATGTCACACATTCACCCCAGTCCAAAGATCTGGGCCCAAATCCATCGTTTTTTTGCACTCCACACCACCCTGGGTTAGACAATGGCGATATGCAAATCAGCTCTGACCCTGTGCCCCATGGGAACAGTCCAGTCCGAACTACAAAAGCCATGTCCTTCCCAGAACAGAATCAAGCATCCGAGGACCGGACCGGTTTCGAGGTAACACCTCTCATCAGCCCGGCTAGCTTGACTCCAGTGGTGTGGAGTGCCTGGGACCCACGTCTGAGCATCCCCAGCGCACTTAGGGCGGAATTTGCAAACAAAACAGGTGATGGACTGAATGTGGATCAATGTCACACATTCACCCCAGTCCAAAGATCTGGGCCCAAATCCATCGTTTTTTTGCACTCCACACCACCCTGGGTTAGACAATGGCGATATGCAAATCAGCTCTGACCCTGTGCCCCATGGGAACAGTCCAGTCCGAACTACAAAAGCCATGTCCTTCCCAGAACGGAATCAAGCATCCGAGGACCGGACCGGTTTCGAGGTAACACCTCTCATCAGCCCAGCTAGCTTGACTCCAGTGGTGTGGAGTGCCTGGGACCCACGTCTGAGCATCCCCAGCGCACTTAGGGCGGAATTTGCAAACAAAACAGGTGATGGACCAAAAGTGGATCAATGTCACACATTCACCCCAGTCCAAAGATCTGGGCCCAAATCCATCGTTTTTTTGCACTCCACACCACCCTGGGTTAGACAATGGCGATATGCAAATCAGCTCTGACCCTGTGCCCCATGGGAATAGTCCAGTCCGAACTACAAAAGCCATGTCCTTCCCAGAACGGAATCAAGCATCCGAGGACCGGACCGGTTTCGAGGTAACACCTCTCATCAGCCCGGCTAGCTTGACTCCAGTGGTGTGGAGTGCCTGGGACCCACGTCTGAGCATCCCCAGCGCACTTAGGGCGGAATTTGCAAACAAAACAGGTGATGGACCGAATGTGGATCAATGTCACACATTCACCCCAGTCCAAAGATCTGGGCCCAAATCCATCGTTTTTTTGCACTCCACACCACCCTGGGTTAGACAATGGCGATATGCAAATCAGCTCTGACCCTGTGCCCCATGGGAACAGACCAGTCCGAACTACAAAAGCCATGTCCTTCCCAGAACGGAATCAAGCATCCGAGGACCGGACCGGTTTCGAGGTAACACCTCTCATCAGCCCGGCTAGCTTGACTCCAGTGGTGTGGAGTGCCTGGGACCCACGTCTGAGCATCCCCAGCGCACTTAGGGCGGAATTTGCAAACAAAACAGGTGATGGACCAAAAGTGGATCAATGTCACACATTCACCCCAGTCCAAAGATCTGGGCCCAAATCCATCGTTTTTTTGCACTCCACACCACCCTGGGTTAGACAATGGCGATATGCAAATCAGCTCTGACCCTGTGCCCCATGGGAATAGTCCAGTCCGAACTACAAAAGCCATGTCCTTCCCAGAACGGAATCAAGCATCCGAGGACCGGACCGGTTTCGAGGTAACACCTCTCATCAGCCCGGCTAGCTTGACTCCAGTGGTGTGGAGTGCCTGGGACCCACGTCTGAGCATCCCCAGCGCACTTAGGGCGGAATTTGCAAACAAAACAGGTGATGGACCGAATGTGGATCAATGTCACACATTCACCCCAGTCCAAAGATCTGGGCCCAAATCCATCGTTTTTTTGCACTCCACACCACCCTGGGTTAGACAATGGCGATATGCAAATCAGCTCTGACCCTGTGCCCCATGGGAACAGTCCAGTCCGAACTACAAAAGCCATGTCCTTCCCAGAACGGAATCAAGCATCCGAGGACCGGACCGGTTTCGAGGTAACACCTCTCATCAGCCCGGCTAGCTTGACTCCAGTGGTGTGGAGTGCCTGGGACCCACGTCTGAGCATCCCCAGCGCACTTAGGGCGGAATTTGCAAACAAAACAGGTGATGGACCGAAAGTGGATCAATGTCACACATTCACCCCAGTCCAAAGATCTGGGCCCAAATCCATTGTTTTTTTGCACTCCACACCACCTTGGGTTAGACAATGGCGATATGCAAATCAGCTCTGACCCTGTGCCCCATGGGAACAGTCCAGTCCGAACTACAAAAGCCATGTCCTTCCCAGAACGGAATCAAGCATCCGAGGACCGGACCGGTTTCGAGGTAACACCTCTCATCAGCCCGGCTAGCTTGACTCCAGTGGTGTGGAGTGCCTGGGACCCACGTCTGAGCATCCCCAGCGCACTTAGGGCGGAATTTGCAAACAAAACAGGTGATGGACCGAATGTGGATCAATGTCACACATTCACCCCAGTCCAAAGATCTGGGCCCAAATCCATCGTTTTTTTGCACTCCACACCACCCTGGGTTAGACAATGGCGATATGCAAATCAGCTCTGACCCTGTGCCCCATGGGAACAGTCCAGTCCGAACTACAAAAGCCATGTCCTTCCCAGAACGGAATCAAGCATCCGAGGACCGGACCGGTTTCGAGGTAACACCTCTCATCAGCCCGGCTAGCTTGACTCCAGTGGTGTGGAGTGCCTGGGACCCACGTCTGAGCATCCCCAGCGCACTTAAGGCGGAATTTGTAAACAAAACAGGTGATGGACCGAATGTGGATCAATGTCACACATTCACCCCAGTCCAAAGATCTGGGCCCAAATCCATCGTTTTTTTGCACTCCACACCACCCTGGGTTAGACAATGGCGATATGCAAATCAGCTCTGACCCTGTGCCCCATGGGAACAGTCCAGTCCGAACTACAAAAGCCATGTCCTTCCCAGAACGGAATCAAGCATCCGAGGACCGGACCGGTTTCGAGGTAACACCTCTCATCAGCCCGGCTAGCTTGACTCCAGTGGTGTGGAGTGCCTGGGACCCACGTCTGAGCATCCCCAGCGCACTTAGGGCGGAATTTGCAAACAAAACAGGTGATGGACCGAATGTGGATCAATGTCACACATTCATCCCAGTCCAAAGATCTGGGCCCAAATCCATCGTTTTTTTGCACTCCACACCACCCTGGGTTAGACAATGGCGATATGCAAATCAGCTCTGACCCTGTGCCCCATGGGAACAGTCCAGTCCGAACTACAAAAGCCATGTCCTTCCCAGAACGGAATCAAGCATCCGAGGACCGGACCGGTTTCGAGGTAACACCTCTCATAAGCCCGGCTAGCTTGACTCCAGTGGTGTGGAGTGCCTGGGACCCACGTCTGAGCATCCCCAGCGCACTTAGGGCAGAATTTGCAAACAAAACAGGTGATGGACCGAATGTGGATCAATGTCACACATTCACCCCAGTCCAAAGATCTGGGCCCATATCCATCGTTTTTTTGCACTCCACACCACCCTGGGTTAGACAATGGCGATATGCAAATCAGCTCTGACCCTGTGCCCCATGGGAACAGTCCAGTCCAAACTACAAAAGCCATGTCCTTCCCAGAACGGAATCAAGCATCCGAGGACCGGACCGGTTTCGAGTTAACACCTCTCATCAGCCCGGCTAGCTTGACTCCAGTGGTGTGGAGTGCCTGGGACCCACGTCTGAGCATCCCCAGTGCACTTAGGGCGGAATTTGCAAACAAAACAGGTGATGGACCGAATGTGGATCAATGTCACACATTCACCCCAGTCCAAAGATCTGGGCCCAAATCCATCGTTTTTTTGCACTCCACACCACCCTGGGTTAGACAATGGCGATATGCAAATCAGCTCTGACCCTGTGCCCCATGGGAACAGTCCAGTCCGAACTACAAAAGCCATGTCCTTCCCAGAACGGAATCAAGCATCCGAGGACCGGACCGGTTTCGAGGTAACACCTCTCATCAGCCCGGCTAGCTTGACTCCAGTGGTGTGGAGTGCCTGGGACCCACGTATGAGCATCCCCAGCGCACTTAGGGCGGAATTTGCAAACAAAACAGGTGATGGACCGAATGTGGATCAATATCACACATTCACCCCAGTCCAAAGATCTGGGCCCAAATCCATCGTTTTTTTGCACTCCACACCACCCTTGGTTAGACAATGGCGATATGCAAATCAGCTCTGACCCTGTGCCCCATGGGAACAGTCCAGTCCGAACTACAAAAGCCATATCCTTCCCAGAACGGAATCAAGCATCCGAGGACCGGACCGGTTTCGAGGTAACACCTCTCATCAGCCCGGCTAGCTTGACTCCAGTGGTGTGGAGTGCCTGGGACCCACGTCTGAGCATCCCCAGCGCACTTAGGGCGGAATTTGCAAACAAAACAGGTGATGGACCGAATGTGGATCAATGTCACACATTCACCCCAGTCCAAAGATCTGGGCCCAAATCCATCGTTTTTTTGCACTCCACACCACCCTGGGTTAGACAATGGCGATATGCAAATCAGCTCTGACCCTGTGCCCCATGGGAACAGTCCAGTCCGAACTACAAAAGCCATGTCCTTTCCAGAACGGAATCAAGCATCCGAGGACCGGACCGGTTTCGAGGTAACACCTCTCATCAGCCCGGCTAGCTTGACTCCAGTGGTGTGGAGTGCCTGGGACCCACGTCTGAGCATCCCCAGCGCACTTAGGGCGGAATTTGCAAACAAAACAGGTGATGGACCGAATGTGGATCAATGTCACACATTCACCCCAGTCCAAAGATCTGGGCCCAAATCCATCTTTTTTTGCACTCCACACCACCCTGGGTTAGACAATGGCGATATGCAAATCAGCTCTGACCCTGTGCCCCATGGGAACAGTCCAGTCCGAACTACAAAAGCCATGTCCTTCCCAGAACGGTATCAAGCATCCAAAGACCGGACCGGTTTCGAGGTAACACCTCTCATCAGCCCGGCTAGCTTGACTCCAGTGGTGTGGAGTGCCTGGGACCCACGTCTGAGCATCCCAGCGCACTTAGGGCGGAATTTGCAAACAAAACAGGTGATGGACCGAATGTGGATCAATGTCACACATTCACCCCAGTCCAAAGATCTGGGCCCAAATCCATCGTTTTTTTGCACTCCACACCACCCTCGGTTAGACAATGGCGATATGCAAATCAGCTCTGACCGTGTGCCCCATGGGAACAGTCCAGTCCGAACTACAAAAGCCATGTCCTTCCCAGAAGGGAATCAAGCATCCGAGGACCGGACCGGTTTCGAGGTAACACCTCTCATCAGCCCGGCTAGCTTGACTCCAGTGGTGTGGAGTGCCTGGGACCCACGTCTGAGCATCCCCAGCGCACTTAGGGCGGAATTTGCAATTAAAACAGGTGATGGACTGAATGTGGATCAATGTCACACATTCACCCCAGTCCAAAGATCTGGGCCCAAATCCATCGTTTTTTTGCACTCCACACCACCCTGGGTTAGACAATGGCGATATGCACATCAGCTCTGACCCTGTGCCCCATGGGAACAGTCCAGTCCGAACTACAAAAGCCATGTCCTTCCCAGAACGGAATCAAGCATCCGAGGACCAGACCGGTTTCGAGGTAACACCTCTCATCAGCCCGGCTAGCTTGACTCCAGTGGTGTGGAGTGCCTGGGACCCACGTCTGAGCATCCCCAGCGCACTTAGGGCGGAATTTGCAAACAAAACAGGTGATGGACCGAATGTGGATCAATGTCACACATTCACCCCAGTCCAAAGATCTGGGCCCATATCCATCGTTTTTTTGCACTCCACACCACCCTGGGTTAGACAATGGCGATATGCAAATCAGCTCTGACCCTGTGCCCCATGGGAACAGTCCAGTCCGAACTACAAAAGCCATGTCCTTCCCAGAACGGAATCAAGCATCCGAGGACCGGACCGGTTTCGAGGTAACATCTCTCATCAGCCCAGCTAGCTTGACTCCAGTGGTGTGGAGTGCCTGGGACCCACGTCTGAGCATCCCCAGCGCACTTAGGGCGGAATTTGTAAACAAAACAGGTGATGGACCGAATGTGGATCAATGTCACACATTCACCCCAGTCCAAAGATCTGGGCCCAAATCCATCGTTTTTTTGCACTCCACACCACCCTGGGTTAGACAATGGCGATATGCAAATCAGCTCTGACCCTGTGCCCCATGGGAACAGTCCAGTCCGAACTACAAAAGCCATGTCCTTCCCAGAACGGAATCAAGCATCCGAGGACCGGACCGGTTTCGAGGTAACACCTCTCATCAGCCCGGCTAGCTTGACTCCAGTGGTGTGGAGTGCCTGGGACCCACGTCTGAGCATCCCCAGCGCACTTAGGGCAGAATTTGCAAACAAAACAGGTGATGGACCGAATGTGGATCAATGTCACACATTCACCCCAGTCCAAAGATCTGGGCCCAAATCCATCGTTTTTTTGCACTCCACACCACCCTGGGTTAGACAATGGCGATATGCAAATCAGCTCTGACCCTGTGCCCCATGGGAACAGTCCAGTCCGAACTACAAAAGCCATGTCCTTCCCAGAACGGAATCAAGCATCCGAGGACCGGACCGGTTTCGAGGTAACACCTCTCATCAGCCCGGCTAGCTTGACTCCAGTGGTGTGGAGTGCCTGGGACCCACGTCTGAGCATCCCCAGCGCACTTAGGGCGGAATTTGCAAACAAAACAGGTGATGGACCGAATGTGGATCAATGTCACACATTAACCCCAGTCCAAAGATCTGGGCCCAAATCCATCGTTTTTTTGCACTCCACACCACCCTGGGTTAGACAATGGCGATATGCAAATCAGCTCTGACCCTGTGCCCCATGGGAACAGTCCAGTCCGAACTACAAAAGCCATGTCCTTCCCAGAACGGAATCAAGCATCCGAGGACCGGACCGGTTTCGAGGTAACACCTCTCATCAGCCCGGCTTACTTGACTCCAGTGGTGTGGAGTGCCTGGGACCCACGTCTGAGCATCCCCAGCGCACTTAGGGCGGAATTTGCAAACAAAACAGGTGATGGACCGAAAGTGGATCAATGTCACACATTCACCCCAGTCCAAAGATCTGGGCCCAAATCCATCGTTTTTTTGCACTCCACACCACCCTGGGTTAGACAATGGCGATAAGCAAATCAGCTCTGACCCTGTGCCCCATGGGAATAGTCCAGTCCGAACTACAAAAGCCATGTCCTTCCCAGAACGGAATCAAGCATCCGAGGACCGGACCGGTTTCGAGGTAACACCTCTCATCAGCCCGGCTAGCTTGACTCCAGTGGTGTGGAGTGCCTGGGACCCACGTCTGAGCATCCCCAGCGCACTTAGGGCGGAATTTGCAAACAAAACAGGTGATGGACCGAATGTGGATCAATGTCACACATTCCCCCCAGTCCAAAGATCTGGGCCCAAATCCATCGTTTTTTTGCACTCCACACCACCCTGGGTTAGACAATGGCGATATGCAAATCAGCTCTGACCCTGTGCCCCATGGGAACAGTCCAGTCCGAACTACAAAAGCCATGTCCTTCCCAGAACGGAATCAAGCATCCGAGGACCGGACCGGTTTCGAGGTAACACCTCTCATCAGCCCGGCTAGCTTGACTCCAGTGGTGTGGAGTGCCTGGGACCCACGTCTGAGCATCCCCAGCGCACTTAGGGCGGAATTTGCAATTAAAACAGGTGATGGACCGAATGTGGATCAATGTCACACATTCACCCCAGTCCAAAGATCTGGGCCCAAATCCATCGTTTTTTTGCACTCCACACCACCCTGGGTTAGACAATGGCGATATGCAAATCAGCTCTGACCCTGTGCCCCATGGGAACAGTCCAGTCCGAACTACAAAAGCCATGTCCTTCCCAGAACAGAATCAAGCATCCGAGGACCGGACCGGTTTCGAGGTAACACCTCTCATCAGCCCGGCTAGCTTGACTCCAGTGGTGTGGAGTGCCTGGGACCCACGTCTGAGCATCCCCAGCGCACTTAGGGCGGAATTTGCAAACAAAACAGGTGATGGACCGAATGTGGATCAATGTCACACATTCACCCCAGTCCAAAGATCTGGGCCCAAATCCATCGTTTTTTTGCACTCCACACCACCCTGGGTTAGACAATGGCGATATGCAAATCAGCTCTGACCCTGTGCCCCATGGGAACAGTCCAGTCCGAACTACAAAAGCCATGTCCTTCCCAGAACAGAATCAAGCATCCGAGGACCGGACCGGTTTCGAGGTAACACCTCTCATCAGCCCGGCTAGCTTGACTCCAGTGGTGTGGAGTGCCTGGGACCCACGTCTGAGCATCCCCAGCGCACTTAGGGCGGAATTTGCAAACAAAACAGGTGATGGACCGAATGTGGATCAATGTCACACATTCACCCCAGTCCAAAGATCTGGGCCCAAATCCATCATTTTTTTGCACTCCACACTACCCTGGGTTAGACAATGGCGATATGCAAATCAGCTCTGACCCTGTGCCCCATGGGAACAGTCCAGTCCAAACTACAAAAGCCATGTCCTTCCCAGAACGGAATCAAGCATCCGAGGACCGGACCGGTTTCGAGGTAACACCTCTCATCAGCCCGGCTAGCTTGACTCCAGTGGTGTGGAGTGCCTGGGACCCACGTCTGAGCATCCCCAGCGCACTTAGGGCGGAATTTACAAACAAAACAGGTGATGGACCGAATGTGGATCAATGTCACACATTCACCCCAGTCCAAAGATCTGGACCCAAATACATCGTTTTCTTGCACTCCACACCACCCTGGGTTAGACAATGGCGATATGCACATCAGCTCTGACCCTGTGCCCCATGGGAACAGTCCAGTCCGAACTACAAAAGCCATGTCCTTCCCAGAACGGAATCAAGCATCCGAGGACCGGACCGGTTTCGAGGTAACACCTCTCATCAGCCCGGCTAGCTTGACTCCAGTGGTGTGGAGTGCCTGGGACCCACGTCTGAGCATCCCCAGCGCACTTAGGGCGGAATTTGCAAACAAAACAGGTGATGGACTGAATGTGGATCAATGTCACACATTCACCCCAGTCCAAAGATCTGGGCCCAAATCCATCGTTTTTTTGCACTCCACACCACCCTGGGTTAGACAATGGCGATATGCAAATCAGCTCTGACCCTGTGCCCCATGGGAACAGTCCAGTCCGAACTACAAAAGCCATGTCCTTCCCAGAACGGAATCAAGCATCCGAGGACCGGACCGGTTTCGAGGTAACACCTCTCATCAGCCCAGCTAGCTTGACTCCAGTGGTGTGGAGTGCCTGGGACCCACGTCTGAGCATCCCCAGCGCACTTAGGGCGGAATTTGCAAACAAAACAGGTGATGGACCGAATGTGGATCAATGTCACACATTCACCCCAGTCCAAAGATCTGGGCCCAAATCCATCGTTTTTTTGCACTCCACACCACCCTGGGTTGGACAATGGCGATATGCAAATCAGCTCTGACCCTGTGCCCCATGGGAACAGACCAGTCCGAACTACAAAAGCCATGTCCTTCCCAGAACGGAATCAAGCATCCGAGGACCGGACCGGTTTCGAGGTAACACCTCTCATCAGCCCGGCTAGCTTGACTCCAGTGGTGTG
Source organism: Lissotriton vulgaris (assembly GCF_964263255.1). Classification (NCBI taxonomy): domain Eukaryota; kingdom Metazoa; phylum Chordata; class Amphibia; order Caudata; family Salamandridae; genus Lissotriton; species Lissotriton vulgaris. The sequence continues at coordinate 1,051,035,921 of NC_141687.1, forward strand.
GAGTGCCTGGGACCCACGTCTGAGCATCCCCAGCGCACTTAGGGCGGAATTTGCAAACAAAACAGGTGATGGACCAAAAGTGGATCAATGTCACACATTCACCCCAGTCCAAAGATCTGGGCCCAAATCCATCGTTTTTTTGCACTCCACACCACCCTGGGTTAGACAATGGCGATATGCAAATCAGCTCTGACCCTGTGCCCCATGGGAATAGTCCAGTCCGAACTACAAAAGCCATGTCCTTCCCAGAACGGAATCAAGCATTCGAGGACCGGACCGGTTTCGAGGTAACACCTCTCATCAGCCCGGCTAGCTTGACTCCAGTGGTGTGGAGTGCCTGGGACCCACGTCTGAGCATCCCCAGCGCACTTAGGGCGTAATTTGCAAACAAAACAGGTGATGGACCGAATGTGGATCAATGTCACACATTCACCCCAGTCCAAAGATCTGGGCCCAAATCCATCGTTTTTTTGCACTCCACACCACCCTGGGTTAGACAATGGCGATATGCAAATCAGCTCTGACCCTGTGCCCCATGGGAACAGACCAGTCCGAACTACAAAAGCCATGTCCTTCCCAGAACGGAATCAAGCATCCGAGGACCGGACCGGTTTCGAGGTAACACCTCTCATCAGCCCGGCTAGCTTGACTCCAGTGGTGTGGAGTGCCTGGGACCCACGTCTGAGCATCCCCAGCGCACTTAGGGCGGAATTTGCAAACAAAACAGGTGATGGACCAAAATTGGATCAATGTCACACATTCACCCCAGTCCAAAGATCTGGGCCCAAATCCATCGTTTTTTTGCACTCCACACCACCCTGGGTTAGACAATGGCGATATGCAAATCAGCTCTGACCCTGTGCCCCATGGGAACAGTCCAGTCCGAACTACAAAAGCCATGTCCTTCCCAGAAGGGAATCAAGCATCCGAGGACCGGACCGGTTTCGAGGTAACACCTCTCATCAGCCCGGCTAGCTTGACTCCAGTGGTGTGGAGTGCCTGGGACCCACGTCTGAGCATCCCCAACGCACTTAGGGCGGAATTTGCAAACAAAACAGGTGATGGACCGAATGTGGATCAATGTCACACATTCACCCCAGTCCAAAGATCTGGGCCCAAATCCATCGTTTTTTTGCACTCCACACCACCCTCGGTTAGACAATGGCGATATGCAAATCAGCTCTGACCCTGTGCCCCATGGGAACAGTCCAGTCCGAACTACAAAAGCCATGTCCTTCCCAGAAGGGAATCAAGCATCCGAGGACCGGACCGGTTTCGAGGTAACACCTCTCATCAGCCCGGCTAGCTTGACTCCAGTGGTGTGGAGTGCCTGGGACCCACGTCTGAGCATCCCCAGCGCACTTAGGGCGGAATTTGCAATTAAAACAGGTGATGGACCGAATGTGGATCAATGTCACACATTCACCCCAGTCCAAAGATCTGGGCCCAAATCCATCGTTTTTTTGCACTCCACACCACCCTGGGTTAGACAATGGCGATATGCACATCAGCTCTGACCCTGTGCCCCATGGCAACAGTCCAGTCCGAACTACAAAAGCCATGTCCTTCCCAGAACGGAATCAAGCATCCGAGGACCGGACCGGTTTCGAGGTAACACCTCTCATCAGCCCGGCTAGCTTGACTCCAGTGGTGTGGAGTGCCTGGGACCCACGTCTGAGCATGCCCAGCGCACTTAGGGCGGAATTTGCAAACAAAACAGGTGATGGACCGACTGTGGATCAATGTCACACATTCACCCCAGTCCAAAGATCTGGGCCCATATCCATCGTTTTTTTGCACTCCACACCACCCTGGGTTAGACAATGGCGATATGCAAATCAGCTCTGACCCTGTGCCCCATGGGAACAGTCCAGTCCGAACTACAAAAGCCATGTCCTTCCCAGAACGGAATCAAGCATCCGAGGACCGGACCGGTTTCGAGGTAACACCTCTCATCAGCCCGGCTAGCTTGACTCCAGTGGTGTGGAGTGCCTGGGACCCACGTCTGAGCATCCCCAGCGCACTTAGGGCGGAATTTGTAAACAAAACAGGTGATGGACCGAATGTGGATCAATATCACACATTCACCCCAGTCCAAAGATCTGGGCCCAAATCCATCGTTTTTTTGCACTCCACACCACCCTGGGTTAGACAATGGCGATATGCAAATCAGCTCTGACCCTGTGCCCCATGGGAACAGTCCAGTCCGAACTACAAAAGCCATGTCCTTCCCAGAACTGAATCAAGCATCCGAGGACCGGACCGGTTTCGAGGTAACACCTCTCATCAGCCCGGCTAGCTTGACTCCAGTGGTGTGGAGTGCCTGGGACCCACGTCTGAGCATCCCCAGCGCACTTAGGGCGGAATTTGCAATTAAAACAGGTGATGGACCGAATGTGGATCAATGTCACACATTCACCCCAGTCCAAAGATCTGGGCCCAAATCCATCGTTTTTTTGCACTCCACACCACCCTGGGTTAGACAATGGCGATATGCAAATCAGCTCTGACCCTGTGCCCCATGGGAACAGTCCAGTCCGAACTACAAAAGCCATGTCCTTCCCAGAACAGAATCAAGCATCCGAGGACCGGACCGGTTTCGAGGTAACACCTCTCATCAGCCCGGCTAGCTTGACTCCAGTGGTGTGGAGTGCCTGGGACCCACGTCTGAGCATCCCCAGCGCACTTAGGGCGGAATTTGCAAACAAAACAGGTGATGGACCGAATGTGGATCAATGTCACACATTCACCCCAGTCCAAAGATCTGGGCCCAAATCCATCATTTTTTTGCACTCCACACTACCCTGGGTTAGACAATGGCGATATGCAAATCAGCTCTGACCCTGTGCCCCATGGGAACAGTCCAGTCCGAACTACAAAAGCCATGTCCTTCCCAGAACGGAATCAAGCATCCGAGGACCGGACCGGTTTCGAGGTAACACCTCTCATCAGCCCGGCTAGCTTGACTCCAGTGGTGTGGAGTGCCTGGGACCCACGTCTGAGCATCCCCAGCGCACTTAGGGCGGAATTTACAAACAAAACAGGTGATGGACCGAATGTGGATCAATGTCACACATTCACCCCAGTCCAAAGATCTGGACCCAAATCTATCGTTTCTTTGCACTCCACACCACCCTGGGTTAGACAATGGCGATATGCACATCAGCTCTGACCCTGTGCCCCATGGGAACAGTCCAGTCCGAACTACAAAAGCCATGTCCTTCCCAGAACGGAATCAAGCATCCGAGGACCGGACCGGTTTCGAGGTAACACCTCTCATCAGCCTGGCTAGCTTGACTCCAGTGGTGTGGAGTGCCTGGGACCCACGTCTGAGCATCCCCAGCGCACTTAGGGCGGAATTTGCAAACAAAACAGGTGATGGACCGAATGTGGATCAATGTCACACATTCACCCCAGTCCAAAGATCTGGGCCCATATCCATCGTTTTTTTGCACTCCACACCACCCTGGGTTAGACAATGGCGATATGCAAATCAGCTCTGACTCTGTGCCCCATGGGAACAGTCCAGTCCGAACTACAAAAGCCATGTCCTTCCCAGAACGGAATCAAGCATCCGAGGACCGGACCGGTTTCGAGGTAACACCTCTCATCAGCCCGGCTAGCTTGACTCCAGTGGTGTGGAGTGCCTGGGACCCACGTCTGAGCATCCCCAGCGCACTTAGGGCGGAATTTGTAAACAAAACAGGTGATGGACCGAATGTGGATCAATGTCACACATTCACCCCAGTCCAAAGATCTGGGCCCAAATCCATTGTTTTTTTTCACTCCACACCACCCTGGGTTAGACAATGGCGATATGCAAATCAGCTCTGACCCTGTGCCCCATGGGAACAGTCCAGTCCGAACTACAAAAGCCATGTCCTTCCCAGAACGGAATCAAGCATCCGAGGACCGGACCGGTTTCGAGGTAACACCTCTCATCAGCCCGGCTAGCTTGACTCCAGTGGTGTGGAGTGCCTGGGACCCACGTCTGAGCATCCCCAGCGCACTTAGGGCGGAATTTGCAATTAAAACAGGTGATGGACCGAATGTGGATCAATGTCACACATTCACCCCAGTCCAAAGATCTGGGCCCAAATCCATCGTTTTTTTGCACTCCACACCACCCTGGGTTAGACAATGGCGATATGCAAATCAGCTCTGACCCTGTGCCCCATGGGAACAGTCCAGTCCGAACTACAAAAGCCATGTCCTTCCCAGAACAGAATCAAGCATCCGAGGACCGGACCGGTTTCGAGGTAACACCTCTCATCAGCCCGGCTAGCTTGACTCCAGTGGTGTGGAGTGCCTGGGACCCACGTCTGAGCATCCCCAGCGCACTTAGGGCGGAATTTGCAAACAAAACAGGTGATGGACTGAATGTGGATCAATGTCACACATTCACCCCAGTCCAAAGATCTGGGCCCAAATCCATCGTTTTTTTGCACTCCACACCACCCTGGGTTAGACAATGGCGATATGCAAATCAGCTCTGACCCTGTGCCCCATGGGAACAGTCCAGTCCGAACTACAAAAGCCATGTCCTTCCCAGAACGGAATCAAGCATCCGAGGACCGGACCGGTTTCGAGGTAACACCTCTCATCAGCCCAGCTAGCTTGACTCCAGTGGTGTGGAGTGCCTGGGACCCACGTCTGAGCATCCCCAGCGCACTTAGGGCGGAATTTGCAAACAAAACAGGTGATGGACCAAAAGTGGATCAATGTCACACATTCACCCCAGTCCAAAGATCTGGGCCCAAATCCATCGTTTTTTTGCACTCCACACCACCCTGGGTTAGACAATGGCGATATGCAAATCAGCTCTGACCCTGTGCCCCATGGGAATAGTCCAGTCCGAACTACAAAAGCCATGTCCTTCCCAGAACGGAATCAAGCATCCGAGGACCGGACCGGTTTCGAGGTAACACCTCTCATCAGCCCGGCTAGCTTGACTCCAGTGGTGTGGAGTGCCTGGGACCCACGTCTGAGCATCCCCAGCGCACTTAGGGCGGAATTTGCAAACAAAACAGGTGATGGACCGAATGTGGATCAATGTCACACATTCACCCCAGTCCAAAGATCTGGGCCCAAATCCATCGTTTTTTTGCACTCCACACCACCCTGGGTTAGACAATGGCGATATGCAAATCAGCTCTGACCCTGTGCCCCATGGGAACAGACCAGTCCGAACTACAAAAGCCATGTCCTTCCCAGAACGGAATCAAGCATCCGAGGACCGGACCGGTTTCGAGGTAACACCTCTCATCAGCCCGGCTAGCTTGACTCCAGTGGTGTGGAGTGCCTGGGACCCACGTCTGAGCATCCCCAGCGCACTTAGGGCGGAATTTGCAAACAAAACAGGTGATGGACCAAAAGTGGATCAATGTCACACATTCACCCCAGTCCAAAGATCTGGGCCCAAATCCATCGTTTTTTTGCACTCCACACCACCCTGGGTTAGACAATGGCGATATGCAAATCAGCTCTGACCCTGTGCCCCATGGGAATAGTCCAGTCCGAACTACAAAAGCCATGTCCTTCCCAGAACGGAATCAAGCATCCGAGGACCGGACCGGTTTCGAGGTAACACCTCTCATCAGCCCGGCTAGCTTGACTCCAGTGGTGTGGAGTGCCTGGGACCCACGTCTGAGCATCCCCAGCGCACTTAGGGCGGAATTTGCAAACAAAACAGGTGATGGACCGAATGTGGATCAATGTCACACATTCACCCCAGTCCAAAGATCTGGGCCCAAATCCATCGTTTTTTTGCACTCCACACCACCCTGGGTTAGACAATGGCGATATGCAAATCAGCTCTGACCCTGTGCCCCATGGGAACAGTCCAGTCCGAACTACAAAAGCCATGTCCTTCCCAGAACGGAATCAAGCATCCGAGGACCGGACCGGACCGGTTTCGAGGTAACACCTCTCATCAGCCCGGCTAGCTTGACTCCAGTGGTGTGGAGTGCCTGGGACCCACGTCTGAGCATCCCCAGCGCACTTAGGGCGGAATTTGCAAACAAAACAGGTGATGGACCGAAAGTGGATCAATGTCACACATTCACCCCAGTCCAAAGATCTGGGCCCAAATCCATTGTTTTTTTGCACTCCACACCACCTTGGGTTAGACAATGGCGATATGCAAATCAGCTCTGACCCTGTGCCCCATGGGAACAGTCCAGTCCGAACTACAAAAGCCATGTCCTTCCCAGAACGGAATCAAGCATCCGAGGACCGGACCGGTTTCGAGGTAACACCTCTCATCAGCCCGGCTAGCTTGACTCCAGTGGTGTGGAGTGCCTGGGACCCACGTCTGAGCATCCCCAGCGCACTTAGGGCGGAATTTGCAAACAAAACAGGTGATGGACCGAATGTGGATCAATGTCACACATTCACCCCAGTCCAAAGATCTGGGCCCAAATCCATCGTTTTTTTGCACTCCACACCACCCTGGGTTAGACAATGGCGATATGCAAATCAGCTCTGACCCTGTGCCCCATGGGAACAGTCCAGTCCGAACTACAAAAGCCATGTCCTTCCCAGAACGGAATCAAGCATCCGAGGACCGGACCGGTTTCGAGGTAACACCTCTCATCAGCCCGGCTAGCTTGACTCCAGTGGTGTGGAGTGCCTGGGACCCACGTCTGAGCATCCCCAGCGCACTTAAGGCGGAATTTGTAAACAAAACAGGTGATGGACCGAATGTGGATCAATGTCACACATTCACCCCAGTCCAAAGATCTGGGCCCAAATCCATCGTTTTTTTGCACTCCACACCACCCTGGGTTAGACAATGGCGATATGCAAATCAGCTCTGACCCTGTGCCCCATGGGAACAGTCCAGTCCGAACTACAAAAGCCATGTCCTTCCCAGAACGGAATCAAGCATCCGAGGACCGGACCGGTTTCGAGGTAACACCTCTCATCAGCCCGGCTAGCTTGACTCCAGTGGTGTGGAGTGCCTGGGACCCACGTCTGAGCATCCCCAGCGCACTTAGGGCGGAATTTGCAAACAAAACAGGTGATGGACCGAATGTGGATCAATGTCACACATTCATCCCAGTCCAAAGATCTGGGCCCAAATCCATCGTTTTTTTGCACTCCACACCACCCTGGGTTAGACAATGGCGATATGCAAATCAGCTCTGACCCTGTGCCCCATGGGAACAGTCCAGTCCGAACTACAAAAGCCATGTCCTTCCCAGAACGGAATCAAGCATCCGAGGACCGGACCGGTTTCGAGGTAACACCTCTCATAAGCCCGGCTAGCTTGACTCCAGTGGTGTGGAGTGCCTGGGACCCACGTCTGAGCATCCCCAGCGCACTTAGGGCAGAATTTGCAAACAAAACAGGTGATGGACCGAATGTGGATCAATGTCACACATTCACCCCAGTCCAAAGATCTGGGCCCATATCCATCGTTTTTTTGCACTCCACACCACCCTGGGTTAGACAATGGCGATATGCAAATCAGCTCTGACCCTGTGCCCCATGGGAACAGTCCAGTCCGAACTACAAAAGCCATGTCCTTCCCAGAACGGAATCAAGCATCCGAGGACCGGACCGGTTTCGAGTTAACACCTCTCATCAGCCCGGCTAGCTTGACTCCAGTGGTGTGGAGTGCCTGGGACCCACGTCTGAGCATCCCCAGTGCACTTAGGGCGGAATTTGCAAACAAAACAGGTGATGGACCGAATGTGGATCAATGTCACACATTCACCCCAGTCCAAAGATCTGGGCCCAAATCCATCGTTTTTTTGCACTCCACACCACCCTGGGTTAGACAATGGCGATATGCAAATCAGCTCTGACCCTGTGCCCCATGGGAACAGTCCAGTCCGAACTACAAAAGCCATGTCCTTCCCAGAACGGAATCAAGCATCCGAGGACCGGACCGGTTTCGAGGTAACACCTCTCATCAGCCCGGCTAGCTTGACTCCAGTGGTGTGGAGTGCCTGGGACCCACGTATGAGCATCCCCAGCGCACTTAGGGCGGAATTTGCAAACAAAACAGGTGATGGACCGAATGTGGATCAATATCACACATTCACCCCAGTCCAAAGATCTGGGCCCAAATCCATCGTTTTTTTGCACTCCACACCACCCTTGGTTAGACAATGGCGATATGCAAATCAGCTCTGACCCTGTGCCCCATGGGAACAGTCCAGTCCGAACTACAAAAGCCATATCCTTCCCAGAACGGAATCAAGCATCCGAGGACCGGACCGGTTTCGAGGTAACACCTCTCATCAGCCCGGCTAGCTTGACTCCAGTGGTGTGGAGTGCCTGGGACCCACGTCTGAGCATCCCCAGCGCACTTAGGGCGGAATTTGCAAACAAAACAGGTGATGGACCGAATGTGGATCAATGTCACACATTCACCCCAGTCCAAAGATCTGGGCCCAAATCCATCGTTTTTTTGCACTCCACACCACCCTGGGTTAGACAATGGCGATATGCAAATCAGCTCTGACCCTGTGCCCCATGGGAACAGTCCAGTCCGAACTACAAAAGCCATGTCCTTTCCAGAACGGAATCAAGCATCCGAGGACCGGACCGGTTTCGAGGTAACACCTCTCATCAGCCCGGCTAGCTTGACTCCAGTGGTGTGGAGTGCCTGGGACCCACGTCTGAGCATCCCCAGCGCACTTAGGGCGGAATTTGCAAACAAAACAGGTGATGGACCGAATGTGGATCAATGTCACACATTCACCCCAGTCCAAAGATCTGGGCCCAAATCCATCTTTTTTTGCACTCCACACCACCCTGGGTTAGACAATGGCGATATGCAAATCAGCTCTGACCCTGTGCCCCATGGGAACAGTCCAGTCCGAACTACAAAAGCCATGTCCTTCCCAGAACGGTATCAAGCATCCAAAGACCGGACCGGTTTCGAGGTAACACCTCTCATCAGCCCGGCTAGCTTGACTCCAGTGGTGTGGAGTGCCTGGGACCCACGTCTGAGCATCCCCAGCGCACTTAGGGCGGAATTTGCAAACAAAACAGGTGATGGACCGAATGTGGATCAATGTCACACATTCACCCCAGTCCAAAGATCTGGGCCCAAATCCATCGTTTTTTTGCACTCCACACCACCCTCGGTTAGACAATGGCGATATGCAAATCAGCTCTGACCGTGTGCCCCATGGGAACAGTCCAGTCCGAACTACAAAAGCCATGTCCTTCCCAGAAGGGAATCAAGCATCCGAGGACCGGACCGGTTTCGAGGTAACACCTCTCATCAGCCCGGCTAGCTTGACTCCAGTGGTGTGGAGTGCCTGGGACCCACGTCTGAGCATCCCCAGCGCACTTAGGGCGGAATTTGCAATTAAAACAGGTGATGGACCGAATGTGGATCAATGTCACACATTCACCCCAGTCCAAAGATCTGGGCCCAAATCCATCGTTTTTTTGCACTCCACACCACCCTGGGTTAGACAATGGCGATATGCACATCAGCTCTGACCCTGTGCCCCATGGGAACAGTCCAGTCCGAACTACAAAAGCCATGTCCTTCCCAGAACGGAATCAAGCATCCGAGGACCAGACCGGTTTCGAGGTAACACCTCTCATCAGCCCGGCTAGCTTGACTCCAGTGGTGTGGAGTGCCTGGGACCCACGTCTGAGCATCCCCAGCGCACTTAGGGCGGAATTTGCAAACAAAACAGGTGATGGACCGAATGTGGATCAATGTCACACATTCACCCCAGTCCAAAGATCTGGGCCCATATCCATCGTTTTTTTGCACTCCACACCACCCTGGGTTAGACAATGGCGATATGCAAATCAGCTCTGACCCTGTGCCCCATGGGAACAGTCCAGTCCGAACTACAAAAGCCATGTCCTTCCCAGAACGGAATCAAGCATCCGAGGACCGGACCGGTTTCGAGGTAACATCTCTCATCAGCCCGGCTAGCTTGACTCCAGTGGTGTGGAGTGCCTGGGACCCACGTCTGAGCATCCCCAGCGCACTTAGGGCGGAATTTGTAAACAAAACAGGTGATGGACCGAATGTGGATCAATGTCACACATTCACCCCAGTCCAAAGATCTGGGCCCAAATCCATCGTTTTTTTGCACTCCACACCACCCTGGGTTAGACAATGGCGATATGCAAATCAGCTCTGACCCTGTGCCCCATGGGAACAGTCCAGTCCGAACTACAAAAGCCATGTCCTTCCCAGAACGGAATCAAGCATCCGAGGACCGGACCGGTTTCGAGGTAACACCTCTCATCAGCCCGGCTAGCTTGACTCCAGTGGTGTGGAGTGCCTGGGACCCACGTCTGAGCATCCCCAGCGCACTTAGGGCAGAATTTGCAAACAAAACAGGTGATGGACCGAATGTGGATCAATGTCACACATTCACCCCAGTCCAAAGATCTGGGCCCAAATCCATCGTTTTTTTGCACTCCACACCACCCTGGGTTAGACAATGGCGATATGCAAATCAGCTCTGACCCTGTGCCCCATGGGAACAGTCCAGTCCGAACTACAAAAGCCATGTCCTTCCCAGAACGGAATCAAGCATCCGAGGACCGGACCGGTTTCGAGGTAACACCTCTCATCAGCCCGGCTAGCTTGACTCCAGTGGTGTGGAGTGCCTGGGACCCACGTCTGAGCATCCCCAGCGCACTTAGGGCGGAATTTGCAAACAAAACAGGTGATGGACCGAATGTGGATCAATGTCACACATTAACCCCAGTCCAAAGATCTGGGCCCAAATCCATCGTTTTTTTGCACTCCACACCACCCTGGGTTAGACAATGGCGATATGCAAATCAGCTCTGACCCTGTGCCCCATGGGAACAGTCCAGTCGGAACTACAAAAGCCATGTCCTTCCCAGAACGGAATCAAGCATCCGAGGACCGGACCGGTTTCGAGGTAACACCTCTCATCAGCCCGGCTTACTTGACTCCAGTGGTGTGGAGTGCCTGGGACCCACGTCTGAGCATCCCCAGCGCACTTAGGGCGGAATTTGCAAACAAAACAGGTGATGGACCGAAAGTGGATCAATGTCACACATTCACCCCAGTCCAAAGATCTGGGCCCAAATCCATCGTTTTTTTGCACTCCACACCACCCTGGGTTAGACAATGGCGATAAGCAAATCAGCTCTGACCCTGTGCCCCATGGGAATAGTCCAGTCCGAACTACAAAAGCCATGTCCTTCCCAGAACGGAATCAAGCATCCGAGGACCGGACCGGTTTCGAGGTAACACCTCTCATCAGCCCGGCTAGCTTGACTCCAGTGGTGTGGAGTGCCTGGGACCCACGTCTGAGCATCCCCAGCGCACTTAGGGCGGAATTTGCAAACAAAACAGGTGATGGACCGAATGTGGATCAATGTCACACATTCACCCCAGTCCAAAGATCTGGGCCCAAATCCATCGTTTTTTTGCACTCCACACCACCCTGGGTTATACAATGGCGATATGCAAATCAGGTCTGACCCTGTGCCCCATGGGAACAGTCCAGTCCGAACTACAAAAGCCATGTCCTTCCCAGAACGGAATCAAGCATCCGAGGACCGGACCGGTTTCGAGGTAACACCTCTCATCAGCCCGGCTAGCTTGACTCCAGTGATGTGGAGTGCCTGGGACCCACGTCTGAGCATCCCCAGCGCACTTAGGGCGGAATTTGCAAACAAAACAGGTGATGGACCGAATGTCGATCAATGTCACACATTCACCCCAGTCCAAAGATCTGGGCCCAAATCCATCGTTTTTTTGCACTCCACACCACCCTGGGTTAGACAATGGCGATATGCAAATCAGCTCTGACCCTGTGCCCCATGGGAACAGTCCAGTCCGAACTACAAAAGCCATGTCCTTCCCAGAACGGAATCAAGCATCCGAGGACCAGACCGGTTTCGAGGTAACACCTCTCATCAGCCCGGCTAGCTTGACTCCAGTGGTGTGGAGTGCCTGGGACCCACGTCTGAGCATCCCCAGCGCACTTAGGGCGGAATTTGCAATTAAAACAGGTGATGGACCGAATGTGGATCAATGTCACACATTCACCCCAGTCCAAAGATCTGGGCCCAAATCCATCGTTTTTTTGCACTCCACACCACCCTGGGTTAGACAATGGCGATATGCAAATCAGCTCTGACCCTGTGCCCCATGGGAACAGTCCAGTCCGAACTACAAAAGCCATGTCCTTCCCAGAACAGAATCAAGCATCCGAGGACCGGACCGGTTTCGAGGTAACACCTCTCATCAGCCCGGCTAGCTTGACTCCAGTGGTGTGGAGTGCCTGGGACCCACGTCTGAGCATCCCCAGCGCACTTAGGGCGGAATTTGCAAACAAAACAGGTGATGGACCGAATGTGGATCAATGTCACACATTCACCCCAGTCCAAAGATCTGGGCCCAAATCCATCATTTTTTTGCACTCCACACTACCCTGGGTTAGACAATGGCGATATGCAAATCAGCTCTGACCCTGTGCCCCATGGGAACAGTCCAGTCCGAACTACAAAAGCCATGTCCTTCCCAGAACGGAATCAAGCATCCGAGGACCGGACCGGTTTCGAGCTAACACCTCTCATCAGCCCGGCTAGCTTGACTCCAGTGGTGTGGAGTGCCTGGGACCCACGTCTGAGCATCCCCAGCGCACTTAGGGCGGAATTTGCAAACAAAACAGGTGATGGACCGAATGTGGATCAATGTCACACATTCACCCCAGTCCAAAGATCTGGACCCAAATCCATCGTTTTTTTGCACTCCACACCACCCTGGGTTAGACAATGGCGATATGCAAATCAGCTCTGACCCTGTGCCCCATGGGAACAGTCCAGTCCGAACTACAAAAGCCATGTCCTTCCCAAAATGGTATCAAGCATCCAAAGACCGGACCGGTTTCGAGGTAACACCTCTCATCAGCCCGGCTAGCTTGACTCCAGTGGTGTGGAGTGCCTGGGACCCACGTCTGAGCATCCCCAGCGCACTTAGGGCGGAATTTGCAAACAAAACAGGTGATGGACCGAATGTGGATCAATGTCACACATTCACCCCAGTCCAAAGATCTGGGCCCAAATCCATCGTTTTTTTGCACTCCACACCACCCTCGGTTAGACAATGGCGATATGCAAATCAGCTCTGACCCTGTGCCCCATGGGAACAGTCCAGTCCGAACTACAAAAGCCATGTCCTTCCCAGAAGGGAATCAAGCATCCGAGGACCGGACCGGTTTCGAGGTAACACCTCTCATCAGCCCGGCTAGCTTGACTCCAGTGGTGTGGAGTGCCTGGGACCCACGTCTGAGCATCCCCAGCGCACTTAGGGCGGAATTTGCAAACAAAACAGGTGATGGACCGAATGTGGATCAATGTCACACATTCACCCCAGTCCAAAGATCTGGGCCCAAATCCATCGTTTTTTTGCACTCCACACCACCCTCGGTTAGACAATGGCGATATGCAAATCAGCTCTGACCCTGTGCCCCATGGGAACAGTCCAGTCCGAACTACAAAAGCCATGTCCTTCCCAGAAGGGAATCAAGCATCCGAGGACCGGACCGGTTTCGAGGTAACACCTCTCATCAGCCCGGCTAGCTTGACTCCAGTGGTGTGGAGTGCCTGGGACCCACGTCTGAGCATCCCCAGCGCACTTAGGGTGGAATTTGCAATTAAAACAGGTGATGGACCGAATGTGGATCAATGTCACACATTCACCCCAGTCCAAAGATCTGGGCCCAAATCCATCGTTTTTTTGCACTCCACACCACCCTGGGTTAGACAATGGCGATATGCACATCAGCTCTGACCCTGTGCCCCATGGGAACAGTCCAGTCCGAACTACAAAAGCCATGTCCTTCCCAGAACGGAATCAAGCATCCGAGGACCGGACCGGTTTCGAGGTAACACCTCTCATCAGCCCGGCTAGCTTGACTCCAGTGGTGTGGAGTGCCTGGGACCCACGTCTGAGCATCCCCAGCGCACTTAGGGCGGAATTTGCAAACAAAACAGGTGATGGACCGAATGTGGATCAATGTCACACATTCACCCCAGTCCAAAGATCTGGGCCCAAATCCATCGTTTTTTTGCACTCCACACCACCCTGGGTTAGACAATGGCGATATGCAAATCAGCTCTGACCCTGTGCCCCATGGGAACAGTCCAGTCCGAACTACAAAAGCCATGTCCTTCCCAGAACGGAATCAAGCATCCGAGGACCGGACCGGTTTCGAGGTAACACCTCTCATCAGCCCGGCTAGCTTGACTCCAGTGGTGTGGAGTGCCTGGGACTCACGTCTGAGCATCCCCAGCGCACTTAGGGCGGAATTTGCAAACAAAACAGGTGATGGACCGAATGTCGATCAATGTCACACATTCACCCCAGTCCAAAGATCTGGGCCCAAATCCATCGTTTTTTTGCACTCCACACCACCCTGGGTTAGACAATGGCGATATGCAAATCAGCTCTGACCCTGTGCCCCATGGGAACAGTCCAGTCCGAACTACAAAAGCCATGTCCTTCCCAGAACGGAATCAAGCATCCGAGGACCGGACCGGTTTCGAGGTAACACCTCTCATCAGCCCGGCTAGCTTGACTCCAGTGGTGTGGAGTGCCTGGGACCCACGTCTGAGCATCCCCAGCGCACTTAGGGCGGAATTTGCAATTAAAACAGGTGATGGACCGAATGTGGATCAATGTCACACATTCACCCCAGTCCAAAGATCTGGGCCCAAATCCATCGTTTTTTTGCACTCCACACCACCCTGGGTTAGACAATGGCGATATGCAAATCAGCTCTGACCCTGTGCCCCATGGGAACAGTCCAGTCCGAACTACAAAAGCCATGTCCTTCCCAGAACAGAATCAAGCATCCGAGGACCGGACCGGTTTCGAGGTAACACCTCTCATCAGCCCGGCTAGCTTGACTCCAGTGGTGTGGAGTGCCTGGGACCCACGTCTGAGCATCCCCAGCGCACTTAGGGCGGAATTTGCAAACAAAACAGGTGATGGACCGAATGTGGATCAATGTCACACATTCACCCCAGTCCAAAGATCTGGGCCCAAATCCATCATTTTTTTGCACTCCACACTACCCTGGGTTAGACAATGGCGATATGCAAATCAGCTCTGACCCTGTGCCCCATGGGAACAGTCCAGTCCGAACTACAAAAGCCATGTCCTTCCCAGAACGGAATCAAGCATCCGAGGACCGGACCGGTTTCGAGGTAACACCTCTCATCAGCCCGGCTAGCTTGACTCCAGTGGTGTGGAGTGCCTGGGACCCACGTCTGAGCATCCCCAGCGCACTTAGGGCGGAATTTGCAAACAAAACAGGTGATGGACCGAATGTGGATCAATGTCACACATTCACCCCAGTCCAAAGATCTGGACCCAAATCCATCGTTTTTTTGCACTCCACACCACCCTGGGTTAGACAATGGCGATATGCAAATCAGCTCTGACCCTGTGCCCCATGGGAACAGTCCAGTCCGAACTACAAAAGCCATGTCCTTCCCAGAATGGTATCAAGCATCCAAAGACCGGACCGGTTTCGAGGTAACACCTCTCATCAGCCCGGCTAGCTTGACTCCAGTGGTGTGGAGTGCCTGGGACCCACGTCTGAGCATCCCCAGCGCACTTAGGGCGGAATTTGCAAACAAAACAGGTGATGGACCGAATGTGGATCAATGTCACACATTCACCCCAGTCCAAAGATCTGGGCCCAAATCCATCGTTTTTTTGCACTCCACACCACCCTCGGTTAGACAATGGCGATATGCAAATCAGCTCTGACCCTGTGCCCCATGGGAACAGTCCAGTCCGAACTACAAAAGCCATGTCCTTCCCAGAAGGGAATCAAGCATCCGAGGACCGGACCGGTTTCGAGGTAACACCTCTCATCAGCCCGGCTAGCTTGACTCCAGTGGTGTGGAGTGCCTGGGACCCACGTCTGAGCATCCCCAGCGCACTTAGGGCGGAATTTGCAAACAAAACAGGTGATGGACCGAATGTGGATCAATGTCACACATTCACCCCAGTCCAAAGATCTGGGCCCAAATCCATCGTTTTTTTGCACTCCACACCACCCTCGGTTAGACAATGGCGATATGCAAATCAGCTCTGACCCTGTGCCCCATGGGAACAGTCCAGTCCGTACTACAAAAGCCATGTCCTTCCCAGAAGGGAATCAAGCATCCGAGGACCGGACCGGTTTCGAGGTAACACCTCTCATCAGCCCGGCTAGCTTGACTCCAGTGGTGTGGAGTGCCTGGGACCCACGTCTGAGCATCCCCAGCGCACTTAGGGTGGAATTTGCAATTAAAACAGGTGATGGACCGAATGTGGATCAATGTCACACTTTCACCCCAGTCCAAAGATCTGGGCCCAAATCCATCGTTTTTTTGCACTCCACACCACCCTGGGTTAGACAATGGCGATATGCACATCAGCTCTGACCCTGTGCCCCATGGGAACAGTCCAGTCCGAACTACAAAAGCCATGTCCTTCCCAGAACGGAATCAAGCATCCGAGGACCGGACCGGTTTCGAGGTAACACCTCTCATCAGCCCGGCTAGCTTGACTCCAGTGGTGTGGAGTGCCTGGGACCCACGTCTGAGCATGCCCAGCGCACTTAGGGCGGAATTTGCAAACAAAACAGGTGATGGACCGACTGTGGATCAATGTCACACATTCACCCCAGTCCAAAGATCTGGGCCCATATCCATCGTTTTTTTGCACTCCACACCACCCTGGGTTAGACAATGGCGATATGCAAATCAGCTCTGACCCTGTGCCCCATGGGAACAGTCCAGTCCGAACTACAAAAGCCATGTCCTTCCCAGAACGGAATCAAGCATCCGAGGACCGGACCGGTTTCGAGGTAACATCTCTCATCAGCCCGGCTAGCTTGACTCCAGTGGTGTGGAGTGCCTGGGACCCACGTCTGAGCATCCCCAGCGCACTTAGGGCGGAATTTGTAAACAAAACAGGTGATGGACCGAATGTGGATCAATGTCACACATTCACCCCAGTCCAAAGATCTGGGCCCAAATCCATCGTTTTTTTGCACTCCACACCACCCTGGGTTAGACAATGGCGATATGCAAATCAGCTCTGACCCTGTGCCCCATGGGAACAGTCCAGTCCGAACTACAAAAGCCATGTCCTTCCCAGAACAGAATCAAGCATCCGAGGACCGGACCGGTTTCGAGGTAACACCTCTCATCAGCCCGGCTAGCTTGACTCCAGTGGTGTGGAGTGCCTGGGACCCACGTCTGAGCATCCCCAGCGCACTTAGGGCGGAATTTGCAATTAAAACAGGTGATGGACCGAATGTGGATCAATGTCACACATTCACCCCAGTCCAAAGATCTGGGCCCAAATCCATCGTTTTTTTGCACTCCACACAACCCTGGGTTAGACAATGGCGATATGCAAATCAGCTCTGACCCTGTGCCCCATGGGAACAGTCCAGTCCGAACTACAAAAGCCATGTCCTTCCCAGAACAGAATCAAGCATCCGAGGACCGGACCGGTTTCGAGGTAACACCTCTCATCAGCCCGGCTAGCTTGACTCCAGTGGTGTGGAGTGCCTGGGACCCACGTCTGAGCATCCCCAGCGCACTTAGGGCGGAATTTGCAAACAAAACAGGTGATGGACCGAATGTGGATCAATGTCACACATTCACCCCAGTCCAAAGATCTGGGCCCAAATCCATCATTTTTTTGCACTCCACACTACCCTGGGTTAGACAATGGCGATATGCAAATCAGCTCTGACCCTGTGCCCCATGGGAACAGTCCAGTCCGAACTACAAAAGCCATGTCCTTCCCAGAACGGAATCAAGCATCCGAGGACCGGACCGGTTTCGAGGTAACACCTCTCATCAGCCCGGCTAGCTTGACTCCAGTGGTGTGGAGTGCCTGGGACCCACGTCTGAGCATCCCCAGCGCACTTAGGGCAGAATTTGCAAACAAAACAGGTGATGGACCGAATGTGGATCGATGTCACACATTCACCCCAGTCCAAAGATCTGGACCCAAATCCATCGTTTTTTTGCACTCCACACCACCCTGGGTTAGACAATGGCGATATGCACATCAGCTCTGACCCTGTGCCCCATGGGAACAGTCCAGTCCGAACTACAAAAGCCATGTCCTTCCCAGAACGGAATCAAGCATCCGAGGACCGGACCGGTTTCGAGGTAACACCTCTCATCAGCCCGGCTAGCTTGACTCCAGTGGTGTGGAGTGCCTGGGACCCACGTCTGAGCATCCCCAGCGCACTTAGGGCGGAATTTGCAAACAAAACAGGTGATGGACCGAATGTGGATCAATGTCACACATTCACCCCAGTCCAAAGATCTGGACCCAAATCCATCGTTTTTTTGCACTCCACACCACCCTGGGTTAGACAATGGCGATATGCAAATCAGCTCTGACCCTGTGCCCCATGGGAACAGTCCAGTCCGAACTACAAAAGCCATGTCCTTCCCAGAATGGTATCAAGCATCCAAAGACCGGACCGGTTTCGAGGTAACACCTCTCATCAGCCCGGCTAGCTTGACTCCAGTGGTGTGGAGTGCCTGGGACCCACGTCTGAGCATCCCCAGCGCACTTAGGGCGGAATTTGCAAACAAAACAGGTGATGGACCGAATGTGGATCAATGTCACACATTCACCCCAGTCCAAAGATCTGGGCCCAAATCCATCGTTTTTTTGCACTCCACACCACCCTCGGTTAGACAATGGCGATATGCAAATCAGCTCTGACCCTGTGCCCCATGGGAACAGTCCAGTCCGAACTACAAAAGCCATGTCCTTCCCAGAAGGGAATCAAGCATCCGAGGACCGGACCGGTTTCGAGGTAACACCTCTCATCAGCCCGGCTAGCTTGACTCCAGTGGTGTGGAGTGCCTGGGACCCACATCTGAGCATCCCCAGCGCACTTAGGGCGGAATTTGCAAACAAAACAGGTGATGGACCGAATGTGGATCAATGTCACACATTCACCCCAGTCCAAAGATCTGGGCCCAAATCCATCGTTTTTTTGCACTCCACACCACCCTCGGTTAGACAATGGCGATATGCACATCAGCTCTGACCCTGTGCCCCATGGGAACAGTCCAGTCCGAACTACAAAAGCCATGTCCTTCCCAGAACGGAATCAAGCATCCGAGGACCGGACCGGTTTCGAGGTAACACCTCTCATCAGCCCGGCTAGCTTGACTCCAGTGGTGTGGAGTGCCTGGGACCCACGTCTGAGCATGCCCAGCGCACTTAGGGCGGAATTTGCAAACAAAACAGGTGATGGACCGACTGTGGATCAATGTCACACATTCACCCCAGTCCAAAGATCTGGGCCCATATCCATCGTTTTTTTGCACTCCACACCACCCTGGGTTAGACAATGGCGATATGCAAATCAGCTCTGACCCTGTGCCCCATGGGAACAGTCCAGTCCGAACTACAAAAGCCATGTCCTTCCCAGAACGGAATCAAGCATCCGAGGACCGGACCGGTTTCGAGGTAACATCTCTCATCAGCCCGGCTAGCTTGACTCCAGTGGTGTGGAGTGCCTGGGACCCACGTCTGAGCATCCCCAGCGCACTTAGGGCGGAATTTGTAAACAAAACAGGTGATGGACCGAATGTGGATCAATGTCACACATTCACCCCAGTCCAAAGATCTGGGCCCAAATCCATCGTTTTTTTGCACATCCACACCACCCTGGGTTAGACAATGGCGATATGCAAATCAGCTCTGACCCTGTGCCCCATGGGAACAGTCTAGTCCGAACTACAAAAGCCATGTCCTTCCCAGAACGGAATCAAGCATCCGAGGACCGGACCGGTTTCGAGGTAACACCTCTCATCAGCCCGGCTAGCTTGACTCCAGTGGTGTGGAGTGCCTGGGACCCACGTCTGAGCATCCCCAGCGCACTTAGGGTGGAATTTGCAAACAAAACAGGTGATGGACCGAATGTGGATCAATGTCACACATTCACCCCAGTCCAAAGATCTGGGCCCAAATCCATCGTTTTTTTGCACTCCACACCACCCTGGGTTAGACAATGGCGATATGCAAATCAGCTCTGACCCTGTGCCCCATGGGAACAGTCCAGTCCGAACTACAAAAGCCATGTCCTTCCCAGAACGGAATCAAGCATCCGAGGACCGGACCGGTTTCGAGGTAACACCTCTCATCAGCCCGGCTAGCTTGACTCCAGTGGTGTGGAGTGCCTGGGACCCACGTCTGAGCATCCCCAGCGCACTTAGGGCGGAATTTGCAAACAAAACAGGTGATGGACCGAAAGTGGATCAATGTCACACATTCACCCCAGTCCAAAGATCTGGGCCCAAATCCATCGTTTTTTTGCACTCCACACCACCCTGGGTTAGACAATGGCGATATGCAAATCAGCTCTGACCCTGTGCCCCATGGGAACAGTCCAGTCCGAACTACAAAAGCCATGTACTTCCCAGAACGGAATCAAGCATCCGAGGACCGGACCGGTTTCGAGGTAACACCTCTCATCAGCCCGGCTAGCTTGACTCCAGTGGTGTGGAGTGCCTGGGACCCACGTCTGAGCATCCCCAGCGCACTTAGGGCGGAATTTGCAAACAAAACAGGTGATGGACCGAATGTGGATCAATGTCACACATTCACCCCAGTCCAAAGATCTGGGCCCAAATCCATCGTTTTTTTGCACTCCACACCACCCTGGGTTAGACAATGGCGATATGCAAATCAGCTCTGACCCTGTGCCCCATGGGAACAGTCCAGTCCGAACTACAAAAGCCATGTCCTTCCCAGAACGGAATCAAGCATCCGAGGACCGGACCGGTTTCGAGGTAACACCTCTCATCAGCCCGGCTAGCTTGACTCCAGTGGTGTGGAGTGCCTGGGACCCACGTCTGAGCATCCCCAGCGCACTTAGGGCGGAATTTGCAAACAAAACAGGTGATGGACCGAATGTGGATCAATGTCACACATTCACCCCAGTCCAAAGATCTGGGCCCAAATCCATCGTTTTTTTGCACTCCACACCACCCTGGGTTAGACAATGGCGATATGCAAATCAGCTCTGACCCTGTGCCCCATGGGAACAGTCCAGTCCGAACTACAAAAGCCATGTCCTTCCCAGAACGGAATCAAGCATCCGAGGACCGGACCGGTTTCGAGGTAACACCTCTCATCAGCCCGGCTAGCTTGACTCCAGTGGTGTGGAGTGCCTGGGACCCACGTCTGAGCATCCCCAGCGCACTTAGGGCGGAATTTGCAATTAAAACAGGTGATGGACCGAATGTGGATCAATGTCACACATTCACCCCAGTCCAAAGATCTGGGCCCAAATCCATCGTTTTTTTGCACTCCACACCACCCTGGGTTAGACAATGGCGATATGCAAATCAGCTCTGACCCTGTGCCCCATGGGAACAGTCCAGTCCGAACTACAAAAGCCATGTCCTTCCCAGAACAGAATCAAGCATCCGAGGACCGGACCGGTTTCGAGGTAACACCTCTCATCAGCCCGGCTAGCTTGACTCCAGTGGTGTGGAGTGCCTGGGACCCACGTCTGAGCATCCCCAGCGCACTTAGGGCGGAATTTGCAAACAAAACAGGTGATGGACCGAATGTGGATCAATGTCACACATTCACCCCAGTCCAAAGATCTGGGCCCAAATCCATCGTTTTTTTGCACTCCACACTACCCTGGGTTAGACAATGGCGATATGCAAATCAGCTCTGACCCTGTGCCCCATGGGAACAGTCCAGTCCGAACTACAAAAGCCATGTCCTTCCCAGAACGGAATCAAGCATCCGAGGACCGGACCGGTTTCGAGGTAACACCTCTCATCAGCCTGGCTAGCTTGACTCCAGTGGTGTGGAGTGCCTGGGACCCACGTCTGAGCATCCCCAGCGCACTTAGGGCAGAATTTGCAAACAAAACAGGTGATGGACCGAATGTGGATCAATGTCACACATTCACCCCAGTCCAAAGATCTGGACCCAAATCCATCGTTTTTTTGCACTCCACACCACCCTGGGTTAGACAATGGCGATATGCACATCAGCTCTGACCCTGTGCCCCATGGGAACAGTCCAGTCCGAACTACAAAAGCCATGTCCTTCCCAGAACGGAATCAAGCATCCGAGGACCGGACCGGTTTCGAGGTAACACCTCTCATCAGCCCGGCTAGCTTGACTCCAGTGGTGTGGAGTGCCTGGGACCCACGTCTGAGCATCCCCAGCGCACTTAGGGCGGAATTTGCAAACAAAACAGGTGATGGACCGAATGTGGATCAATGTCACACATTCACCCCAGTCCAAAGATCTGGGCCCATATCCATCGTTTTTTTGCACTCCACACCACCCTGGGTTAGACAATGGCGATATGCAATCCAGCTCTGACCCTGTGCCCCATGGGAACAGTCCAGTCCGAACTACAAAAGCCATGTCCTTCCCAGAACGGAATCAAGCATCCGAGGACCGGACCGGTTTCGAGGTAACATCTCTCATCAGCCCAGCTAGCTTGGCTCCAGTGGTGTGGAGTGCCTGGGACCCACGTCTGAGCATCCCCAGCGCACTTAGGGCGGAATTTGTAAACAAAACAGGTGATGGACCGAATGTGGATCAATGTCACACATTCACCCCAGTCCAAAGATCTGGGCCCAAATCCATTGTTTTTTTGCACTCCACACCACCCTGGGTTAGACAATGGCGATATGCAAATCAGCTCTGACCCTGTGCCCCATGGAAACAGTCCAGTCCGAACTACAAAAGCCATGTCCTTCCCAGAACGGAATCAGGCATCCGAGGACCGGACCGGTTTCGAGGTAACACCTCTCATCAGCCCGGCTAGCTTGACTCCAGTGGTGTGGAGTGCCTGGGACCCACGTCTGAGCATCCCCAGCGCACTTAGGGCGGAATTTGCAAACAAAACAGGTGATGGACCGAATGTGGATCAATGTCACACATTCACCCCAGTCCAAAGATCTGGGCCCAAATCCATTGTTTTTTTGCACTCCACACCACCCTGGGTTAGACAATGGCGATATGCAAATCAGCTCTGACCCTGTGCCCCATGGGAACAGTCGAGTCCGAACTACAAAAGCCATGTCCTTCCCAGAACGGAATCAAGCATCCGAGGACCGGACCGGTTTCGAGGTAACACCTCTCATCAGCCCAACTAGCTTGACTCCAGTGGTGTGGAGTGCCTGGGACCCACGTCTGAGCATCCCCAGCGCACTTGGGGCGGAATTTGCAAACAAAACAGGTGATGGACCGAATGTGGATCAATGTCACACATTCACCCCAGTCCAAAGATCTGGGCCCAAATCCATCGTTTTTTTGCACTCCACACCACCCTGGGTTAGACAATGGCGATTTGCAAATCAGCTCTGACCCTGTGCCCCATGGGAACAGTCCAGTCCGAACTACAAAAGCCATGTCCTTCCCAGAACGGAATCAAGCATCCGAGGACCGGACCGGTTTCGAGGTAACACCTCTCATCAGCCCGGCTAGCTTGACTCCAGTGGTGTGGAGTGCCTGGGACCCACGTCTGAGCATCCCCAGCGCACTTAGGGCGGAATTTGCAAACAAAACAGGTGATGGACCGAATGTGGATCAATGTCACACATTCACCCCAGTCCAAAGATCTGGGCCCAAATCCATCGTTTTTTTGCACTCCACACCACCCTGGGTTAGACAATGGCGATATGCAAATCAGCTCTGACCCTGTGCCCCATGGGAACAGTCCAGTCCGAACTACAAAAGCCATGTCCTTCCCAGAACGGAATCAAGCATCCGAGGACCGGACCGGTTTCGAGGTAACACCTCTCATCAGCCCGGCTAGCTTGACTCCAGTGGTGTGGAGTGCCTGGGACCCACGTCTGAGCATCCCCAGCGCACTTAGGGCGGAATTTGCAAACAAAACAGGTGATGGACCAAAAGTGGATCAATGTCACACATTCACCCCAGTCCAAAGATCTGGGCCCAAATCCATCGTTTTTTTGCACTCCACACCACCCTGGGTTAGACAATGGCGATATGCAAATCAGCTCTGACCCTGTGCCTCATGGGAATAGTCCAGTCCGAACTACAAAAGCCATGTCCTTCCCAGAACGGTATCAAGCATCCGAAGACCGGACCGGTTTCGAGGTAACACCTCTCATCAGCCCGGCTAGCTTGACTCCAGTGGTGTGGAGTGCCTGGGACCCACGTCTGAGCATCCCCAGCGCACTTAGGGCGGAATTTGCAAACAAAACAGGTGATGGACCGAATGTGGATCAATGTCACACATTCACCCCAGTCCAAAGATCTGGGCCCAAATCCATCGTTTTTTTGCACTCCACACCACCCTCGGTTAGACAATGGCGATATGCAAATCAGCTCTGACCCTGTGCCCCATGGGAACAGTCCAGTCCGAACTACAAAAGCCATGTCCTTCCCAGAAGGGAATCAAGCATCCGAGGACCGGACCGGTTTCGAGGTAACACCTCTCATCAGCCCGGCTAGCTTGACTCCAGTGGTGTGGAGTGCCTGGGACCCACGTCTGAGCATCCCCAGCGCACTTAGGGCGGAATTTGCAATTAAAACAGGTGATGGACCGAATGTGGATCAATGTCACACATTCACCCCAGTCCAAAGATCTGGGCCCAAATCCATCGTTTTTTTGCACTCCACACCACCCTGGGTTAGACAATGGCGATATGCACATCAGCTCTGACCCTGTGCCCCATGGGAACAGTCCAGTCCGAACTACAAAAGCCATGTCCTTCCCAGAAGGGAATCAAGCATCCGAGGACCGGACCGGTTTCGAGGTAACACCTCTCATCAGCCCGGCTAGCTTGACTCCAGTGGTGTGGAGTGCCTGGGACCCACGTCTGAGCATCCCCAGCGCACTTAGGGCGGAATTTGCAATTAAAACAGGTGATGGACCGAATGTGGATCAATGTCACACATTCACCCCAGTCCAAAGATCTGGGCCCAAATCCATCGTTTTTTTGCACTCCACACCACCCTGGGTTAGACAATGGCGATATGCACATCAGCTCTGACCCTTGCCCCATGGGAACAGTCCAGTCCGAACTACAAAAGCCATGTCCTTCCCAGAACGGAATCAAGCATCCGAGGACCGGACCGGTTTCGAGGTAACACCTCTCATCAGCCCGGCTAGCTTGACTCCAGTGGTGTGGAGTGCCTGGGACCCACGTCTGAGCATCCCCAGCGCACTTAGGGTGGAATTTGCAAACAAAACAGGTGATGGACCGAATGTGGATCAATGTCACACATTCACCCCAGTCCAAAGATCTGGGCCCAAATCCATCGTTTTTTTGCACTCCACACCACCCTGGGTTAGACAATGGCGATATGCAAATCAGCTCTGACCCTGTGCCCCATGGGAACAGTCCAGTCCGAACTACAAAAGCCATGTCCTTCCCAGAACGGAATCAAGCATCCGAGGACCGGACCGGTTTCGAGGTAACACCTCTCATCAGCCCGGCTAGCTTGACTCCAGTGGTGTGGAGTGCCTGGGACCCACGTCTGAGCATCCCCAGCGCACTTAGGGCGGAATTTGCAAACAAAACAGGTGATGGACCGAAAGTGGATCAATGTCACACATTCACCCCAGTCCAAAGATCTGGGCCCAAATCCATCGTTTTTTTGCACTCCAAACCACCCTGGGTTAGACAATGGCGATAAGCAAATCAGCTCTGACCCTGTGCCCCATGGGAATAGTCCAGTCCGAACTACAAAAGCCATGTCCTTCCCAGAACGGAATCAAGCATCCGAGGACCGGACCGGTTTCGAGGTAACACCTCTCATCAGCCCGGCTAGCTTGACTCCAGTGGTGTGGAGTGCCTGGGACCCACGTCTGAGCATCCCCAGCGCACTTAGGGCGGAATTTGCAAACAAAACAGGTGATGGACCGAATGTGGATCAATGTCACACATTCACCCCAGTCCAAAGATCTGGGCCCAAATCCATCGTTTTTTTGCACTCCACACCACCCTGGGTTAGACAATGGCGATATGCAAATCAGCTCTGACCCTGTGCCCCATGGGAACAGTCCAGTCCGAACTACAAAAGCCATGTCCTTCCCAGAACGGAATCAAGCATCCGAGGACCGGACCGGTTTCGAGGTAACACCTCTCATCAGCCCGGCTAGCTTGACTCCAGTGGTGTGGAGTGCCTGGGACCCACGTCTGAGCATCCCCAGCGCACTTAGGGCGGAATTTGCAAACAAAACAGGTGATGGACGGAATGTGGATCAATGTCACACATTCACCCCAGTCCAAAGATCTGGGCCCAAATCCATCGTTTTTTTGCACTCCACATCACCCTGGGTTAGACAATGGCGATATGCAAATCAGCTCTGACCCTGTGCCCCATGGGAACAGTCCAGTCCGAACTACAAAAGCCATGTCCTTCCCAGAACGGAATCAAGCATCCGAGGACCGGACCGGTTTCGAGGTAACACCTCTCATCAGCCCGGCTAGCTTGACTCCAGTGGTGTGGAGTGCCTGGGACCCACGTCTGAGCATCCCCAGCGCACTTAGGGCGGAATTTGCAATTAAAACAGGTGATGGACCGAATGTGGATCAATGTCACACATTCACCCCAGTCCAAAGATCTGGGCCCAAATCCATCGTTTTTTTGCACTCCACACCACCCTGGGTTAGACAATGGTGATATGCAAATCAGCTCTGACCCTGTGCCCCATGGGAACAGTCCAGTCCGAACTACAAAAGCCATGTCCTTCCCAGAACAGAATCAAGCATCCGAGGACCGGACCGGTTTCGAGGTAACACCTCTCATCAGCCCGGCTAGCTTGACTCCAGTGGTGTGGAGTGCCTGGGACCCACGTCTGAGCATCCCCAGCGCACTTAGGGCGGAATTTGCAATTAAAACAGGTGATGGACCGAATGTGGATCAATGTCACACATTCACCCCAGTCCAAAGATCTGGGCCCAAATCCATCGTTTTTTTGCACTCCACACCACCCTGGGTTAGACAATGGTGATATGCAAATCAGCTCTGACCCTGTGCCCCATGGGAACAGTCCAGTCCGAACTACAAAAGCCATGTCCTTCCCAGAACAGAATCAAGCATCCGAGGACCGGACCGGTTTCGAGGTAACACCTCTCATCAGCCCGGCTAGCTTGACTCCAGTGGTGTGGAGTGCCTGGGACCCACGTCTGAGCATCCCCAGCGCACTTAGGGCGGAATTTGCAAACAAAACAGGTGATGGACCGAATGTGGATCAATGTCACACATTCACCCCAGTCCAAAGATCTGGACCCAAATCCATCGTTTTTTTGCACTCCACACCACCCTGGGTTAGACAATGGCGATATGCACATCAGCTCTGACCCTGTGCCCCATGGGAACAGTCCAGTCCGAACTACAAAAGCCATGTCCTTCCCAGAACGGAATCAAGCATCCGAGGACCGGACCGGTTTCGAGGTAACACCTCTCATCAGCCCGGCTAGCTTGACTCCAGTGGTGTGGAGTGCCTGGGACCCACGTCTGAGCATCCCCAGCGCACTTAGGGCGGAATTTGCAAACAAAACAGGTGATGGACCGAATGTGGATCAATGTCACACATTAACCCCAGTCCAAAGATCTGGGCCCATATCCATCGTTTTTTTGCACTCCACACCACCCTGGGTTAGACAATGGCGATATGCAAATCAGCTCTGACCCTGTGCCCCATGGGAACAGTCCAGTCCGAACTACAAAAGCCATGTCCTTCCCAGAACGGAATCAAGCATCCGAGGACCGGACCGGTTTCGAGGTAACATCTCTCATCAGCCCAGCTAGCTTGGCTCCAGTGGTGTGGAGTGCCTGGGACCCACGTCTGAGCATCCCCAGCGCACTTAGGGCGGAATTTGTAAACAAAACAGGTGATGGACCGAATGTGGATCAATGTCACACATTCACCCCAGTCCAAAGATCTGGGCCCAAATCCATCGTTTTTTTGCACTCCACACCACCCTGGGTTAGACAATGGCGATATGCAAATCAGCTCTGACCCTGTGCCCCATGGAAACAGTCCAGTCCGAACTACAAAAGCCATGTCCTTCCCAGAACGGAATCAAGCATCCGAGGACCGGACCGGTTTCGAGGTAACACCTCTCATCAGCCCGGCTAGCTTGACTCCAGTGGTGTGGAGTGCCTGGGACCCACGTCTGAGCATCCCCAGCGCACTTAGGGCGGAATTTGCAAACAAAACAGGTGATGGACCGAATGTGGATCAATGTCACACATTCACCACAGTCCAAAGATCTGGGCCCAAATCCATCGTTTTTTTGCACTCCACACCACTCTGGGTTAGACAATGGCGATATGCAAATCAGCTCTGACCCTGTGCCCCATGGGAACAGTCCAGTCCGAACTACAAAAGCCATGTCCTTCCCAGAACGGAATCAAGCATCCGAGGACCGGACCGGTTTCGAGGTAACACCTCTCATCAGCCCGGCTAGCTTGACTCCAGTGGTGTGGAGTGCCTGGGACCCACGTCTGAGCATCCCCAGCGCACTTAGGGCGGAATTTGCAAACAAAACAGGTGATGGACCGAATGTGGATCAATGTCACACATTCACCCCAGTCCAAAGATCTGGGCCCAAATCCATCGTTTTTTTGCACTCCACACCACTCTGGGTTAGACAATGGCGATATGCAAATCAGCTCTGACCCTGTGCCCCATGGGAACAGTCCAGTCCGAACTACAAAAGCCATGTCCTTCCCAGAACGGAATCAAGCATCCGAGGACCGGACCGGTTTCGAGGTAACACCTCTCATCAGCCCGGCTAGCTTGACTACAGTGGTGTGGAGTGCCTGGGACCCACGTCTGAGCATCCCCAGCGCACTTAGGGCGGAATTTGCAAACAAAACAGGTGATGGACCGAATGTGGATCAATGTCACACATTCACCCCAGTCCAAAGATCTGGGCCCAAATCCATCGTTTTTTTGCACTCCACACCACCCTGGGTTAGACAATGGCGATATGCAAATCAGCTCTGACCCTGTGCCCCATGGGAACAGTCCAGTCCGAACTACAAAAGCCATGTCCTTCCCAGAACGGAATCAAGCATCCGAGGACCGGACCGGTTTCGAGGTAACACCTCTCATCAGCCCGGCTAGCTTGACTCCAGTGGTGTGGAGTGCCTGGGACCCACGTCTGAGCATCCCCAGCGCACTTAGGGCGGAATTTGCAAACAAAACAGGTGATGGACCGAATGTGGATCAATGTCACACATTCACCCCAGTCCAAAGATCTGGGCCCAAATCCATCGTTTTTTTGCACTCCACACCACCCTGGGTTATACAATGGCGATATGCAAATCAGCTCTGACCCTGTGCCCCATGGGAAAAGTCCAGTCCGAACTACAAAAGCCATGTCCTTCCCAGAACGGAATCAAGCATCCGAGGACCGGACCGGTTTCGAGGTAACACCTCTCATCAGCCCGGCTAGCTTGACTCCAGTGGTGTGGAGTGCCTGGGACCCACGTCTGAGCATCCCCAGCGCACTTAGGGCGGAATTTGCAAACAAAACAGGTGATGGACCGAATGTGGATCAATGTCACACATTCACCCCAGTCCAAAGATCTGGGCCCAAATCCATCGTTTTTTTGCACTCCACACCACCCTGGGTTAGACAATGGCGATATGCAAATCAGCTCTGACCCTGTGCCCCATGGGAACAGTCCAGTCCGAACTACAAAAGCCATGTCCTTCCCAGAACGGAATCAAGCATCCGAGGACCGGACCGGTTTCGAGGTAACACCTCTCATCAGCCCGGCTAGCTTGACTCCAGTGGTGTGGAGTGCCTGGGACCCACGTCTGAGCATCCCCAGCGCACTTAAGGCGGAATTTGCAAACAAAACAGGTGATGGACCGAATGTGGATCAATGTCACACATTCACCCCTGTCCAAAGATCTGGGCCCAAATCCATCGTTTTTTTGCACTCCACACCACCCTGGGTTAGACAATGGCGATATGCAAATCAGCTCTGACCCTGTGCCCCATGGGAACAGTCCAGTCCGAACTACAAAAGCCATGTCCTTCCCAGAACGGAATCAAGCATCCGAGGACCGGACCGGTTTCGAGGTAACACCTCTCATAAGCCCGGCTAGCTTGACTCCCGTGGTGTGGAGTGCCTGGGACCCACGTCTGAGCATCCCCAGCGCACTTAGGGCTGAATTTGCAAACAAAACAGGTGATGGACCGAATGTGGATCAATGTCACACATTCACCCCAGTCCAAAGATCTGGGCCCATATCCATCGTTTTTTTGCACTCCACACCACCCTGGGTTAGACAATGGCGATATGCAAATCAGCTCTGACCCTGTGCCCCATGGGAACAGTCCAGTCCGAACTACAAAAGCCATGTCCTTCCCAGAACGGAATCAAGCATCCGAGGACCGGACCGGTTTCGAGGTAACACCTCTCATCAGCCCGGCTAGCTTGACTCCAGTGGTGTGGAGTGCCTGGGACCCACGTCTGAGCATCCCCAGCGCACTTAGGGCGGAATTTGCAATTAAAACAGGTGATGGACCGAATGAGGATCAATGTCACACATTCACCCCAGTCCAAAGATCTGGACCCAAATCCATCGTTTTTTTGCACTCCACACCACCCTGGGTTAGACAATGGCGATATGCACATCAGCTCTGACCCTGTGCCCCATGGGAACAGTCCAGTCCGAACTACAAAAGCCATGTCCTTCCCAGAACGGAATCAAGCATCCGAGG
Organism: Lissotriton vulgaris; assembly: GCF_964263255.1. NCBI lineage: Eukaryota > Metazoa > Chordata > Amphibia > Caudata > Salamandridae > Lissotriton > Lissotriton vulgaris. The sequence goes on from NC_141687.1 coordinate 1,051,066,647, forward strand.
ACCGGACCGGTTTCGAGGTAACACCTCTCATCAGCCCGGCTAGCTTGACTCCAGTGGTGTGGAGTGCCTGGGACCCACGTCTGAGCATCCCCAGCGCACTTAGGGCGGAATTTGCATACAAAACAGGTGATGGACCGAATGTGGATAAATGTCACACATTCACCCCAGTCCAAAGATCTGGGCCCATATCCATCGTTTTTTTGCACTCCACACCACCCTGGGTTAGACAATGGCGATATGCAAATCAGCTCTGACCCTGTGCCCCATGGGAACAGTCCAGTCCGAACTACAAAAGCCATGTCCTTCCCAGAACAGAATCAAGCATCCGAGGACCGGACCGGTTTCGAGGTAACATCTCTCATCAGCCCAGCTAGCTTGACTCCAGTGGTGTGGAGTGCCTGGGACCCACGTCTGAGCATCCCCAGCGCACTTAGGGCGGAATTTGTAAACAAAACAGGTGATGGACCGAATGTGGATCAATGTCACACATTCACCCCAGTCCAAAGATCTGGGCCCAAATCCATCGTTTTTTTGCACTCCACACCACCCTGGGTTAGACAATGGCGATATGCAAATCAGCTCTGACCCTGTGCCCCATGGAAACAGTCCAGTCCGAACTACAAAAGCCATGTCCTTCCCAGAACGGAATCAAGCATCCGAGGACCGGACCGGTTTCGAGGTAACACCTCTCATCAGCCCGGCTAGCTTGACTCCAGTGGTGTGGAGTGCCTGGGACCCACGTCTGAGCATCCCCAGCGCACTTAGGGCGGAATTTGCAAACAAAACAGGTGATGGACCGAATGTGGATCAATGTCACACATTCACCCCAGTCCAAAGATCTGGGCCCAAATCCATCGTTTTTTGCACTCCACACCACCCTGGGTTAGACAATGGCGATATGCAAATCAGCTCTGACCCTGTGCCCCATGGGAACAGTCCAGTCCGAACTACAAAAGCCATGTCCTTCCCAGAACGGAATCAAGCATCCGAGGACCGGACCGGTTTCGAGGTAACACCTCTCATCAGCCCGGCTAGCTTGACTCCAGTGGTGTGGAGTGCCTGGGACCCACGTCTGAGCATCCCCAGCGCACTTAGGGCGGAATTTGCAAACAAAACAGGTGATGGACCGAATGTGGATTAAAGTCACACATTCACCCCAGTCCAAAGATCTGGGCCCAAATCCATCGTTTTTTTGCACTCCACACCACCCTGGGTTAGACAATGGCGATATGCAAATCAGCTCTGACCCTGTGCCCCATGGGAACAGTCCAGTCCGAACTACAAAAGCCATGTCCTTCCCAGAACGGAATCAAGCATCCGAGGACCGGACCGGTTTCGAGGTAACACCTCTCATCAGCCCGGCTAGCTTGACTCCAGTGGTGTGGAGTGCCTGGGACCCACGTCTGAGCATCCCCAGCGCACTTAGGGCGGAATTTGCAAACAAAACAGGTGATGGACCGAATGTGGTTCAATGTCACACATTCACCCCAGTCCAAAGATCTGGGCCCAAATCCATCGTTTTTTTGCACTCCACACCACTCTGGGTTAGACAATGGCGATATGCAAATCAGCTCTGACCCTGTGCCCCATGGGAACAGTCCAGTCCGAACTACAAAAGCCATGTCCTTCCCAGAACGGAATCAAGCATCCGAGGACAGGACCGGTTTCGAGGTAACACCTCTCATCAGCCCGGCTAGCTTGACTCCAGTGGTGTGGAGTGCCTGGGACCCACGTCTGAGCATCCCCAGCGCACTTAGGGCGGAATTTGCAAACAAAACAGGTGATGGACCAAAAGTGGATCAATGTCACACATTCACCCCAGTCCAAAGATCTGGGCCCAAATCCATCGTTTTTTTGCACTCCACACCACCCTGGGTTAGACAATGGCGATATGCAAATCAGCTCTGACCCTGTGCCCCATGGGAATAGTCCAGTCCGAACTACAAAAGCCATGTCCTTCCCAGAACGGAATCAAGCATCCGAGAACTGGACCGGTTTCGTGGTAACACCTCTCATCAGCCCAGCTAGCTTGACTCCAGTGGTGTGGAATGCCTGGGACCCACGTCTGAGCATCCCCAGCGCACTTAGGGCGGAATTTGCAAACAAAACAGGTGATGGACCGAATGTGGATCAATGTCACACATTCACCCCAGTCCAAAGATCTGGGCCCAAATCCATCGTTTTTTTGCACTCCACACCACCCTGGGTTAGACAATGGCGATATGCAAATCAGCTCTGACCCTGTGCCCCATGGGAACAGTCCAGTCCGAACTACAAAAGCCATGTCCTTCCCAGAACGGAATCAAGCATCCGAGGACCGGACCGGTTTCGAGGTAACACCTCTCATCAGCCCGGCTAGCTTGACTCCAGTGGTGTGGAGTGCCTGGGACCCACGTCTGAGCATCCCCAGCGCACTTAGGGCGGAATTTGCAAACAAAACAGGTGATGGACCGAAAGTGGATCAATGTCACATATTCACCCCAGTCCAAAGATCTGGGCCCAAATCCATTGTTTTTTTGCACTCCACACCACCTTGGGTTAGACAATGGCGATATGCAAATCAGCTCTGACCCTGTGCCCCATGGGAACAGTCCAGTCCGAACTACAAAAGCCATGTCCTTCCCAGAACGGAATCAAGCATCCGAGGACCGGACCGGTTTCGAGGTAACACCTCTCATCAGCCCGGCTAGCTTGACTCCAGTGGTGTGGAGTGCCTGGGACCCACGTCTGAGCATCCCCAGCGCACTTAGGGCGGAATTTGCAAACAAAACAGGTGATGGACCGAATGTGGATCAATGTCACACATTCACCCCAGTCCAAAGATCTGGGCCCAAATCCATCGTTTTTTTGCACTCCACACCACCCTGGGTTAGACAATGGCGATATGCAAATCAGCTCTGACCCTGTGCCCCATGGGAACAGTCCAGTCCGAACTACAAAAGCCATGTCCTTCCCAGAACGGAATCAAGCATCCGAGGACCGGACCGGTTTCGAGGTAACACCTCTCATCAGCCCGGCTAGCTTGACTCCAGTGGTGTGGAGTGCCTGGGACCCACGTCTGAGCATCCCCAGCGCACTTAAGGCGGAATTTGCAAACAAAACAGGTGATGGACCGAATGTGGATCAATGTCACACATTCACCCAAGTCCAAAGATCTGGGCCCAAATCCATCGTTTTTTTGCACTCCACACCACCCTGGGTTAGACAATGGCGATATGCAAATCAGCTCTGACCCTGTGCCCCATGGGAACAGTCCAGTCCGAACTACAAAAGCCATGTCCTTCCCAGAACGGAATCAAGCATCCGAGGACCGGACCGGTTTCGAGGTAACACCTCTCATCAGCCCGGCTAGCTTGACTCCAGTGGTGTGGAGTGCCTGGGACCCACGTCTGAGCATCCCCAGCGCACTTAGGGCGGAATTTGCAAACAAAACAGGTGATGGACCGAATGTGGATCAATGTCACACATTCATCCCAGTCCAAAGATCTGGGCCCAAATCCATCGTTTTTTTGCACTCCACACCACCCTGGGTTAGACAATGGCGATATGCAAATCAGCTCTGACCCTGTGCCCCATGGGAACAGTCCAGTCCGAACTACAAAAGCCATGTCCTTCCCAGAACGGAATCAAGCATCCGAGGACCGGACCGGTTTCGAGGTAACACCTCTCATAAGCCCGGCTAGCTTGACTCCAGTGGTGTGGAGTGCCTGGGACCCACGTCTGAGCATCCCCAGCGCACTTAGGGCAGAATTTGCAAACAAAACAGGTGATGGACCGAATGTGGATCAATGTCACACATTCACCCCAGTCCAAAGATCTGGGCCTATATCCATCGTTTTTTTGCACTCCACACCACCCTGGGTTAGACAATGGCGATATGCAAATCAGCTCTGACCCTGTGCCCCATGGGAACAGTCCAGTCCGAACTACAAAAGCCATGTCCTTCCCAGAACGGAATCAAGCATCCGAGGACCGGACCGGTTTCGAGGTAACACCTCTCATCAGCCCGGCTAGCTTGACTCCAGTGGTGTGGAGTGCCTGGGACCCACGTCTGAGCATCCCCAGCGCACTTAGGGCGGAATTTGCAAACAAAACAGGTGATGGACCGAATGTGGATCAATGTCACACATTCACCCCAGTCCAAAGATCTGGGCCCAAATCCATCGTTTTTTTGCACTCCACACCACCCTGGGTTAGACAATGGCGATATGCAAATCAGCTCTGACCCTGTGCCCCATGGGAACAGTCCAGTCCGAACTACAAAAGCCATGTCCTTCCCAGAACGGAATCAAGCATCCGAGGACCGGACCGGTTTCGAGGTAACACCTCTCATAAGCCCGGCTAGCTTGACTCCAGTGGTGTGGAGTGCCTGGGACCCACGTCTGAGCATCCCCAGCGCACTTAGGGCAGAATTTGCAAACAAAACAGGTGATGGACCGAATGTGGATCAATGTCACACATTCACCCCAGTCCAAAGATCTGGGCCCATATCCATCGTTTTTTTGCACTCCACACCACCCTGGGTTAGACAATGGCGATATGCAAATCAGCTCTGACCCTGTGCCCCATGGGAACAGTCCAGTCCAAACTACAAAAGCCATGTCCTTCCCAGAACGGAATCAAGCATCCGAGGACCGGACCGGTTTCGAGGTAACACCTCTCATCAGCCCGGCTAGCTTGACTCCAGTGGTGTGGAGTGCCTGGGACCCACGTCTGAGCATCCCCAGCGCACTTAGGGCGGAATTTGCAAACAAAACAGGTGATGGACCGAATGTGGATCAATGTCACACATTCACCCCAGTCCAAAGATCTGGGCCCAAATCCATCGTTTTTTTGCACTCCACACCACCCTTGGTTAGACAATGGCGATATGCAAATCAGCTCTGACCCTGTGCCCCATGGGAACAGTCCAGTCCGAACTACAAAAGCCATGTCCTTCCCAGAACGGAATCAAGCATCCGAGGACCGGACCGGTTTCGAGGTAACACCTCTCATCAGCCCGGCTAGCTTGACTCCAGTGGTGTGGAGTGCCTGGGACCCACGTCTGAGCATCCCCAGCGCACTTAGGGAGGAATTTGCAAACAAAACAGGTGATGGACCGAATGTGGATCAATGTCACACATTCACCCCAGTCCAAAGATCTGGGCCCAAATCCATCGTTTTTTTGCACTCCACACCACCCTGGGTTAGACAATGGCGATATGCAAATCAGCTCTGACCCTGTGCCCCATGGGAACAGTCCAGTCCGAACTACAAAAGCCATGTCCTTTCCAGAACGGAATCAAGCATCCGAGGCCCGGACCGGTTTCGAGGTAACACCTCTCATCAGCCCGGCTAGCTTGACTCCAGTGGTGTGGAGTGCCTGGGACCCACGTCTGAGCATCCCCAGCGCACTTAGGGCGGAATTTGCAAACAAAACAGGTGATGGACCGAATGTGGATCAATGTCACACATTCACCCCAGTCCAAAGATCTGGGCCCAAATCCATCGTTTTTTTGCACTCCACACCACCCTGGGTTAGACAATGGCGATATGCAAATCAGCTCTGACCCTGTGCCCCATGGGAACAGTCCAGTCCGAACTACAAAAGCCATGTCCTTCCCAGAACGGAATCAAGCATCCGAGGACCGGACCGGTTTCGAGGTAACACCTCTCATCAGCCCGGCTAGCTTGACTCCAGTGGTGTAGAGTGCCTGGGACCCACGTCTGAGCATCCCCAGCGCACTTAGGGCGGAATTTGCAAACAAAACAGGTGATGGACTGAATGTGGATCAATGTCAAACATTCACCCCAGTCCAAAGATCTGGGCCCAAATCCATCATTTTTTTGCACTCCACACCACCCTGGGTTAGACAATGGCGATGTGCAAATCAGCTCTGACCCTGTGCCCCATGGTAACAGTCCAGTCCGAACTACAAAAGCCATGTCCTTCCCAGAACGGAATCAAGCATCCGAGGACCGGACCGGTTTCGAGGTAACACCTCTCATCAGCCCGGCTAGCTTGACTCCAGTGGTGTGGAGTGCCTGGGACCCACGTCTGAGCATCCCCAGCGCACTTAGGGCGGAATTTGCAAACAAAACAGGTGATGGACCGAATGTGGATCAATGTCACACATTCACCCCAGTCCAAAGATCTGGGCCCAAATCCATCGTTTTTTTGCACTCCACACAACCCCCGGTTAGACAATGGCGATATGCAAATCAGCTCTGACCCTGTGCCCCATGGGAACAGTCCAGTCCAAACTACAAAAGCCATGTCCTTCCCAGAACGGAATCAAGCATCCGAGGACCGGACCGGTTTCGAGGTAACATCTCTCATCAGCCCGGCTAGCTTGACTCCAGTGGTGTGGAGTGCCTGGGACCCACGTCTGAGCATCCCCAGCGCACTTAGGGCGGAATTTGCAAACAAAACAGGTGATGGACCGAATGTGGATCAATGTCACACATTCACCCCAGTCCAAAGATCTGGGCCCAAATCCATCGTTTTTTTGCACTCCACACCACCCTGGGTTAGACAATGGCGATATGCAAATCAGCTCTGACCCTGTGCCCCATGGGAACAGTCCAGTCCGAACTACAAAAGCCATGTCCTTCCCAGAACGGAATCAAGCATCCGAGGACCGGACCGGTTTCGAGGTAACACCTCTCATCAGCCCGGCTAGCTTGACTCCAGTGGTGTGGAGTGCCTGGGACCCACGTCTGAGCATCCCCAGCGCACTTAGGGCGGAATTTGCAAACAAAACAGGTGATGGACCGAATGTGGATCAATGTCACACATTCATCCCAGTCCAAAGATCTGGGCCCAAATCCTTCGTTTTTTTGCACTCCACACCACCCTGGGTTAGACAATGGCGATATGCAAATCAGCTCTGACCCTGTGCCCCATGGGAACAGTCCAGTCCGAACTACTAAAGCCATGTCCTTCCCAGAACGGAATCAAGCATCCGAGGACCGGACCGGTTTCGAGGTAACACCTCTCATAAGCCCGGCTAGCTTGACTCCAGTGGTGTGGAGTGCCTGGGACCCACGTCTGAGCATCCCCAGCGCACTTAGGGCAGAATTTGCAAACAAAACAGGTGATGGACCGAATGTGGATCATTGTCACACATTCACCCCAGTCCAAAGATCTGGGCCCATATCCATCGTTTTTTTGCACTCCACACCACCCTGGGTTAGACAATGGCGATATGCAAATCAGCTCTGACCCTGTGCCCCATGGGAACAGTCCAGTCCGAACTACAAAAGCCATGTCCTTCCCAGAACGGAACAAGCATCCGAGGACCGGACCAGTTTCGAGGTAACACCTCTCATCAGCCCGGCTAGCTTGACTCCAGTGGTGTGGAGTGCCTGGGACCCACGTCTGAGCATCCCCAGCGCACTTAGGGCGGAATTTGCAAACAAAACAGGTGATGGACCGAATGTGGATCAATGTCACACATTCACCCCAGTCCAAAGATCTGGGCCTAAATCCATCGTTTTTTTGCACTCCACACCACCCTGGGTTAGACAATGGCGATATGCAAATCAGCTCTGACCCTGTGCCCCATGGAAACAGTCCAGTCCGAACTACAAAAGCCATGTCCTTCCCAGAACGGAATCAAGCATCCGAGGACCGGACCGGTTTCGAGGTAACACCTCTCATCAGCCCGGCTAGCTTGACTCCAGTGGTGTGGAGTGCCTGGGACCGACGTCTGAGCATCCCCAGCGCACTTAGGGCGGAATTTGCAAACAAAACAGGTGATGGACCGAATGTGGATCAATGTCACACATTCACCCCAGTCCAAAGATCTGGGCCCAAATCCATCGTTTTTTTGCACTGCACACCACCCTGGGTTAGACAATGGCGATATGCAAATCAGCTCTGACCCTGTGCCCCATGGGAACAGTCCAGTCCGAACTACAAAAGCCATGTCCTTCCCAGAACGGAATCAAGCATCCGAGGACCGGACCGGTTTCGAGGTAACACCTCTCATCAGCCCGGCTAGCTTGACTCCAGTGGTGTGGAGTGCCTGGGACCCACGTCTGAGCATCCCCAGCGCACTTAGGGCGGAATTTGCAAACAAAACAGGTGATGGACCGAATGTGGATCAATGTCACACATTCACCCCAGTCCAAAGATCTGGGCCCAAATCCATCTTTTTTTTGCACTCCACACCACCCAGGGTTAGACAATGGAGATATGCAAATCAGCCCTGTGCCCCATGGGAACAGTCCAGTCCGAACTACAAAAGCCATGTCCTTCCCAGAACGGAATCAAGCATCCGAGGACCGGACCGGTTTCGAGGTAACACCTCTCATCAGCCCGGCTAGCTTGACTCCAGTGGTGTGGAGTGCCTGGGACCCACGTCTGAGCATCCCCAGCGCACTTAGGGCAGAATTTGCAAACAAAACAGGTGATGGACCGAATGTGGATCAATGTCACACATTCACCCCAGTCCAAAGATCTGGGCCCAAATCCATCGTTTTTTTGCACTCCACACCACCCTGGGTTAGACAATGGCGATATGCAAATCAGCTCTGACCCTGTGCCCCATGGGAACAGTCCAGTCCGAACTACAAAAGCCATGTCCTTCCCAGAACGGAATCAAGCATCCGAGGACCGGACCGGTTTCGAGGTAACACCTCTCATAAGCCCGGCTAGCTTGACTCCAGTGGTGTGGAGTGCCTGGGACCCACGTCTGAGCATCCCCAGCGCACTTAGGGCAGAATTTGCAAACAAAACAGGTGATGGACCGAATGTGGATCAATGTCACACATTCACCCCAGTCCAAAGATCTGGGCCCATATCCATCGTTTTTTTGCACTCCACACCACCCTGGGTTAGACAATGGCGATATGCAAATCAGCTCTGACCCTGTGCCCCATGGGAACAGTCCAGTCCGAACTACAAAAGCCATGTCCTTCCCAGAACGGAATCAAGCATCCGAGGACCGGACCGGTTTCGAGGTAACACCTCTCATCAGCCCGGCTAGCTTGACTCCAGTGGTGTGGAGTGCCTGGGACCCACGTCTGAGCATCCCCAGTGCACTTAGGGCGGAATTTGCAAACAAAACAGGTGATGGACCGAATGTGGATCAATGTCACACATTCACCCCAGTCCAAAGATCTGGGCCCAAATCCATCGTTTTTTTGCACTCCACACCACCCTGGGTTAGACAATGGCGATATGCAAATCAGCTCTGACCCTGTGCCCCATGGGAACAGTCCAGTCCGAACTACAAAAGCCATGTCCTTCCCAGAAGGGAATCAAGCATCCGAGGACCGGACCGGTTTCGAGGTAACACCTCTCATCAGCCCGGCTAGCTTGACTCCAGTGGTGTGGAGTGCCTGGGACCCACGTCTGAGCATCCCCAGTGCACTTAGGGCGGAATTTGCAAACAAAACAGGTGATGGACCGAATGTGGATCAATGTCACACATTCACCCCAGTCCAAAGATCTGGGCCCAAATCCATCGTTTTTTTGCACTCCACACCACCCTTGCTTAGACAATGGCGATATGCAAATCAGCTCTGACCCTGTGCCCCATGGGAACAGTCCAGTCCAAACTACAAAAGCCATGTCCTTCCCAGAACGGAATCAAGCATCCGAGGACCGGACCGGTTTCGAGGTAACACCTCTCATCAGCCCGGCTAGCTTGACTCCAGTGGTGTGGAGTGCCTGGGACCCACGTCTGAGCATCCCCAGCGCACTTAGGGCGGAATTTGCAAACAAAACAGGTGATGGACCGAATGTGGATCAATGTCACAAATTCACCCCAGTCCAAAGATCTGGGCCCAAATCCATCGTTTTTTTGCACTCCACACCACCCTGGGTTAGACAATGGCGATATGCAAATCAGCTCTGACCCTGTGCCCCATGGGAACAGTCCAGTCCGAACTACAAAAGCCATGTCCTTTCCAGAACGGAATCAAGCATCCGAGGACCGGACCGGTTTCGAGGTAACACCTCTCATCAGCCCGGCTAGCTTGACTCCAGTGGTGTGGAGTGCCTGGGACCCACGTCTGAGCATCCCCAGCGCACTTAGGGCGGAATTTGCAAACAAAACAGGTGATGGACCGAATGTGGATCAATGTCACACATTCACCCCAGTCCAAAGATCTGGGCCCAAATCCATCGTTTTTTTGCACTCCACACCACCCTGGGTTAGACAATGGCGATATGCAAATCAGCTCTGACCCTGTGCCCCATGGGAACAGTCCAGTCCGAACTACAAAAGCCATGTCCTTCCCAGAACGGAATCAAGCATCCGAGGAAAGGACTGGTTTCGAGGTAACACCTCTCATCAGCCCGGCTAGCTTGACTCCAGTGGTGTGGAGTGCCTGGGACCCACGTCTGAGCATCCCCAGCGCACTTAGGGCGGAATTTGCAAACAAAACAGGTGATGGACCGAATGTGGATCAATGTCACACATTCACCCCAGTCCAAAGATCTGGGCCCAAATCCATCGTTTTTTTGCACTCCACACCACCCTGGGTTAGACAATGGCGATATGCAAATCAGCTCTGACCCTGTGCCCCATGGGAACAGTCCAGTCCGAACTACAAAAGCCATGTCCTTCCCAGAACGGAATCAAGCATCCGAGGACCGGACCGGTTTCGAGGTAACACCTCTCATCAGCCCGGCTAGCTTGACTCCAGTGGTGTGGAGTGCCTGGGACCCACGTCTGAGCATCCCCAGCGCACTTAGGGCGGAATTTGCAAACAAAACAGGTGATGGGCCGAATGTGGATCAATGTCACACATTCACCCCAGTCCAAAGATCTGGGCCCAAATCCATCGTTTTTTTGCACTCCACACCACCCTGGGTTAGACAATGGCGATATGCAAATCAGCTCTGACCCTGTGCCCCATGGGAACAGTCCAGTCCGAACTACAAAAGCCATGTCCTTGCAAGAACGGAATCAAGCATCCGAGGACCGGACCGGTTTCGAGGTAACACCTCTCATCAGCCGGCTAGCTTGACTCCAGTGGTGTGGAGTGCCTGGGACCCACGTCTGAGCATCCCCAGCGCACTTAGGGCGGAATTTGCAAACAAAACAGGTGATGGACCGAATGTGGATCAATGTCACACATTCACCCCAGTCCAAAGATCTGGGCCCAAATCCATCGTTTTTTTGCACTCCACACCACCCTGGGTTAGACAATGGCGATATGCAAATCAGCTCTGACCCTGTGCCCCATGGGAACAGTCCAGTCCGAACTACAAAAGCCATGTCCTTCCCAGAACGGAATCAAGCATCCGAGGACCGGACCGGTTTCGAGGTAACACCTCTCATCAGCCCGGCTAGCTTGACTCCAGTGGTGTGGAGTGCCTGGGACCCACGTCTGAGCATCCCCAGCGCACTTAGGGCGGAATTTGCAAACAAAACAGGTGATGGACCGAAAGTGGATCAATGTCACACATTCACCCCAGTCCAAAGATCTGGGCCCAAATCCATCGTTTTTTTGCACTCCACACCACCCTGGGTTAGACAATGGTGATATGCAAATCAGCTCTGACCCTGTGCTCCATGGGAACAGTCCAGTCCGAACTACAAAAGCCATGTCCTTCCCAGAACGGAATCAAGCATCCGAGGACCGGACCGGTTTCGAGGTAACACCTCTCATCAGCCCGGCTAGCTTGACTCCAGTGGTGTGGAGTGCCTGGGACCCACGTCTGAGCATCCCCAGCGCACTTAGGGCGGAATTTGCAAACAAAACAGGTGATGGACCGAATGTGGATCAATGTCACACATTCACCCCAGTCCAAAGATCTGGGCCCAAATCCATCGTTTTTTTGCACTCCACACCACCCTGGGTTAGACAATGGCGATATGCAAATCAGCTCTGACCCTGTGCCCCATGGGAACAGTCCAGTCCGAACTACAAAAGCCATGTCCTTCCCAGAACGGAATCAAGCATCCGAGGACCGGACCGGTTTCGAGGTAACACCTCTCATCAGCCCGGCTAGCTTGACTCCAGTGGTGTAGAGTGCCTGGGACCCACGTCTGAGCATCCCCAGCGCACTTAGGGCGGAATTTGCAAACAAAACAGGTGATGGACCGAATGTGGATCAATGTCACACATTCACCCCAGTCCAAAGATCTGGGCCCAAATCCATCGTTTTTTTGCACTCCACACCACCCTGGGTTAGACAATGGCGATGTGCAAATCAGCTCTGACCCTGTGCCCCATGGTAACAGTCCAGTCCAAACTACAAAAGCCATGTCCTTCCCAGAACGGAATCAAGCATCCGAGGACCGGACCGGTTTCGAGGTAACACCTCTCATCAGCCTGGCTAGCTTGACTCCAGTGGTGTGGAGTGCCTGGGACCCACGTCTGAGCATCCCCAGCGCACTTAGGGCGGAATTTGCAAACAAAACAGGTGATGGACCGAATGTGGATCAATGTCACACATTCACCCCAGTCCAAAGATATGGGCCCAAATCCATCGTTTTTTTGCACTCCACACCACCCTGGGTTAGACAATGGCGATATGCAAATCAGCTCTGACCCTGTGCCCCATGGGAACAGTCCAGTCCGAACTACAAAAGCCATGTCCTTCCCAGAACGGAATCAAGCATCCGAGGACCGGACCGGTTTCGAGGTAACACCTCTCATCAGCCCGGCTAGCTTGACTCCAGTGGTGTGGAGTGCCTGGGACCCACGTCTGAGCATCCCCAGCGCACTTAGGGCGGAATTTGCAAACAAAACAGGTGATGGACCGAATGTGGATCAATGTCACACATTCATCCCAGTCCAAAGATCTGGGCCCAAATCCATCGTTTTTTTGCACTCCACACCACCCTGGGTTAGACAATGGCGATATGCAAATCAGCTCTGACCCTGTGCCCCATGGGAACAGTCCAGTCCGAACTACAAAAGCCATGTCCTTCCCAGAACGGAACAAGCATCCGAGGACCGGACCAGTTTCGAGGTAACACCTCTCATCAGCCCGGCTAGCTTGACTCCAGTGGTGTGGAGTGCCTGGGACCCACGTCTGAGCATCCCCAGCGCACTTAGGGCGGAATTTGCAAACAAAACAGGTGATGGACCGAATGTGGATCAATGTCACACATTCACCCCAGTCCAAAGATCTGGGCCTAAATCCATCATTTTTTTGCACTCCACACCACCCTGGGTTAGACAATGGCGATATGCAAATCAGCTCTGACCCTGTGCCCCATGGGAACAGTCCAGTCCGAACTACAAAAGCCATGTCCTTCCCAGAACGGAATCAAGCATCCGAGGACCGGACCGGTTTCGAGGTAACACCTCGCATCAGCCCGGCTAGCTTGACTCCAGTGGTGTGGAGTGCCTGGGACCGACGTCTGAGCATCCTCAGCGCACTTAGGGCGGAATTTGCAAACAAAACAGGTGATGGACCGAATGTGGATCAATGTCACACATTCACCCCAGTCCAAAGATCTGGGCCCAAATCCATCGTTTTTTTGCACTGCACACCACCCTGGGTTAGACAATGGCGATATGCAAATCAGCTCTGACCCTGTGCCCCATGGGAACAGTCCAGTCCGAACTACAAAAGCCATGTCCTTCCCAGAACGGAATCAAGCATCCGAGGACCGGACCGGTTTCGAGGTAACACCTCTCATCAGCCCGGCTAGCTTGACTCCAGTGGTGTGGAGTGCCTGGGACCCACGTCTGAGCATCCCCAGCGCACTTAGGGCGGAATTTGCAAACAAAACAGGTGATGCACCGAATGTGGATCAATGTCACACATTCACCCCAGTCCAAAGATCTGGGCCCAAATCCATCTTTTTTTTGCACTCCACACCACCCTGGGTTAGACAATGGCGATATGCAAATCAGCTCTGACCCTGTGCCCCATGGGAACAGTCCAGTCCGAACTACAAAAGCCATGTCCTTCCCAGAACGGAATCAAGCATCCGAGGACCGGACCGGTTTCGAGGTAACACCTCGCATCAGCCCGGCTAGCTTGACTCCAGTGGTGTGGAGTGCCTGGGACCGACGTCTGAGCATCCTCAGCGCACTTAGGGCGGAATTTGCAAACAAAACAGGTGATGGACCGAACGTGGATCAATGTCACACATTCACCCCAGTCCAAAGATCTGGGCCCAAATCCATCGTTTTTTTGCACTGCACACCACCCTGGGTTAGACAATGGCGATATGCAAATCAGCTCTGACCCTGTGCCCCATGGGAACAGTCCAGTCCGAACTACAAAAGCCATGTCCTTCCCAGAACGGAATCAAGCATCCGAGGACCGGACCGGTTTCGAGGTAACACCTCTCATCAGCCCGGCTAGCTTGACTCCAGTGGTGTGGAGTGCCTGGGACCCACGTCTGAGCATCCCCAGCGCACTTAGGGCGGAATTTGCAAACAAAACAGGTGATGGACCGAATGTGGATCAATGTCACACATTCACCCCAGTCCAAAGATCTGGGCCCAAATCCATCTTTTTTTTGCACTCCACACCACCCTGGGTTAGACAATGGCGATATGCAAATCAGCTCTGACCCTGTGCCCCATGGGAACAGTCCAGTCCGAACTACAAAAGCCATGTCCTTCCCAGAACGGAATCAAGCATCTGAGGACCGGACAGGTTTCGAGGTAACACCTCTCATCAGCCCGGCTAGCTTGACTCCAGTGGTGTGGAGTGCCTGGGACCGACGTCTGAGCATCCCCAGCGCACTTAGGGCGGAATTTGCAAACAAAACAGGTGATGGACCGAATGTGGATCAATGTCACACATTCACCCCAGTCCAAAGATCTGGGCCCAAATCCATCGTTTTTTTGCACTGCACACCACCCTGGGTTAGACAATGGCGATATGCAAATCAGCTCTGACCCTGTGCCCCATGGGAACAGTCCAGTCCGAACTACAAAAGCCATGTCCTTCCCAGAACGGAATCAAGCATCCGAGGACCGGACCGGTTTCGAGGTAACACCTCTCATCAGCCCGGCTAGCTTGACTCCAGTGGTGTGGAGTGCCTGGGACCCACGTCTGAGCATCCCCAGCGCACTTAGGGCGGAATTTGCAAACAAAACAGGTGATGGACCGAATGTGGATCAATGTCACACATTCACCCCAGTCTAAAGATCTGGGCCCAAATCCATCGTTTTTTTGCACTCCACACCACCCTGGGTTAGACAATGGCGATATGCAAATCAGCTCTGACCCTGTGCCCCATGGGAACAGTCCAGTCCGAACTACAAAAGCCATGTCCTTCCCAGAACGGAATCAAGCATCCGAGGACCGGACCGGTTTCGAGGTAACACCTCTCATCAGCCCGGCTAGCTTGACTCCAGTGGTGTGGAGTGCCTGGGACCCACGTCTGAGCATCCCCAGCGCACTTAGGGCGGAATTTGCAAACAAAACAGGTGATGGACCGAATGTGGATCAATGTCACACATTCACCCCAGTCCAAAGATCTGGGCCCAAATCCATCGTTTTTTTGCACTCCACACCACCCTGGGTTAGACAATGGCGATATGCAAATCAGCTCTGACCCTGTGCCCCATGGGAACAGTCCAGTCCGAACTACAAAAGCCATGTCCTTCCCAGAACGGAATCAAGCATCCGAGGAAAGGACCGGTTTCGAGGTAACACCTCTCATCAGCCCGGCTAGCTTGACTCCAGTGGTGTGGAGTGCCTGGGACCCACGTCTGAGCATCCCCAGCGCACTTAGGGCGGAATTTGCAAACAAAACAGGTGATGGACCGAATGTGGATCAATGTCACACATTCACCCCAGTCCAAAGATCTGGGCCCAAATCCATCGTTTTTTTGCACTCCACACCACCCTGGGTTAGACAATGGCGATATGCAAATCAGCTCTGACCCTGTGCCCCATGGGAACAGTTCAGTCCGAACTACAAAAGCCATGTCCTTCCCAGAACGGAATCAAGCATCCGAGGACCGGACCGGTTTCGAGGTAACACCTCTCATCAGCCCGGCTAGCTTGACTCCAGTGGTGTGGAGTGCCTGGGACCCACGTCTGAGCATCCCCAGCGCACTTAGGGCGGAATTTGCAAACAAAACAGGTGATGGGCCGAATGTGGATCAATGTCACACATTCACCCCAGTCCAAAGATCTGGGCCCAAATCCATCGTTTTTTTGCACTCCACACCACCCTGGGTTAGACAATGGCGATATGCAAATCAGCTCTGACCCTGTGCCCCATGGGAACAGTCCAGTCCGAACTACAAAAGCAATGTCCTTGCAAGAACGGAATCAAGCATCCGAGGACCGGACCGGTTTCGAGGTAACACCTCTCATCAGCCGGCTAGCTTGACTCCAGTGGTGTGGAGTGCCTGGGACCCACGTCTGAGCATCCCCAGCGCACTTAGGGCGGAATTTGCAAACAAAACAGGTGATGGACCGAATGTGGATCAATGTCACACATTCACCCCAGTCCAAAGATCTGGGCCCAAATCCATCGTTTTTTTGCACTCCACACCACCCTGGGTTAGACAATGGCGATATGCAAATCAGCTCTGACCCTGTGCCCCATGGGAACAGTCCAGTCCGAACTACAAAAGCCATGTCCTTCCCAGAACGGAATCAAGCATCCGAGGACCGGACCGGTTTCGAGGTAACACCTCTCATCAGCCCGGCTAGCTTGACTCCAGTGGTGTGGAGTGCCTGGGACCCACGTCTGAGCATCCCCAGCGCACTTAGGGCGGAATTTGCAAACAAAACAGGTGATGGACCGAAAGTGGATCAATGTCACACATTCACCCCAGTCCAAAGATCTGGGCCCAAATCCATCGTTTTTTTGCACTCCACACCACCCTGGGTTAGACAATGGCGATATGCAAATCAGCTCTGACCCTGTGCCCCATGGGAATAGTCCAGTCCGAACTACAAAAGCCATGTCCTTCCCAGAACGGAATCAAGCATCCGAGGACCGGACCGGTTTCGAGGTAACACCTCTCATCAGCCCGGCTAGCTTGACTCCAGTGGTGTGGAGTGCCTGGGACCCACGTCTGAGCATCCCCAGCGCACTTAGGGCGGAATTTGCAAACAAAACAGGTGATGGACCGAATGTGGATCAATGTCACACATTCACCCCAGTCCAAAGATCTGGGCCCATATCCATCGTTTTTTTGCACTCCACACCACCCTGGGTTAGACAATGGCGATATGCAAATCAGCTCTGACCCTGTGCCCCATGGGAACAGTCCAGTCCGAACTACAAAAGCCATGTCCTTCCCAGAACGGAATCAAGCATCCGAGGACCGGACCGGTTTCGAGGTAACACCTCTCATCAGCCCGGCTAGCTTTACTCCAGTGGTGTGGAGTGCCTGGGACCCACGTCTGAGCATCCCCAGCGCACTTAGGGCGGAATTTGCAAACAAAACAGGTGATGGACCGAATGTGGATCAATGTCACACAATCACCCCAGTCCAAAGATCTGGGCCCAAATCCATCGTTTTTTTGCACTCCACACCACCCTGGGTTAGACAATGGCGATATGCAAATCAGCTCTGACCCTGTGCTCCATGGGAACAGTCCAGTCCGAACTACAAAAGCCATGTCCTTCCCAGAACGGAATCAAGCATCCGAGGACCGGACCGGTTTCGAGGTAACACCTCTCATCAGCCCGGCTAGCTTGACTCCAGTGGTGTGGAGTGCCTGGGACCCACGTCTGAGCATCCCCAGCGCACTTAGGGCGGAATTTGCAAACAAAACAGGTGATGGACCGAATGTGGATTAATGTCACACATTCACCCCAGTCCAAAGATCTGGGCCCAAATCCATCGTTTTTTTGCACTCAACACCACCATGGGTTAGACAATGGCGATATGCAAATCAGCTCTGACCCTGTGCCCCATGGGAACAGTCCAGTCCAAACTACAAAAGCCATGTCCTTCCCAGAATGGAATCAAGCATCCGAGGACCGGACCGGTTTCGAGGTAACACCTCTCATCAGCCGGCTAGCTTGACTCCAGTGGTGTGGAGTGCCTGGGACCCACGTCTGAGCATCCCCAGCGCACTTAGGGCGGAATTTGCAAACAAAACAGGTGATGGACCGAATGTGGATCAATGTCACACATTCACCCCAGTCCAAAGATCTGGGCCCAAATCCATTGTTTTTTTGCACTCCACACCACCCTGGGTTAGACAATGGCGATATGCAAATCAGCTCTGACCCTGTGCCCCATGGGAACAGTCCAGTCCGAACTACATAAGCCATGTCCTTCCCAGAACGGAATCAAGCATCCGAGGACGAGACCGGTTTCGAGGTAACACCTCTCATCAGCCCGGCTAGCTTGACTCCAGTGGTGTGGAGTGCCTGGGACCCACGTCTGAGCATCCCCAGCGCACTTAAGGCGGAATTTGCAAACAAAACAGGTGATGGACCGAAAGTGGATCAATGTCACACATTCACCCCAGTCCAAAGATCTGGGCCCAAATCCATCGTTTTTTTGCACTCCACACCACCCCGGGTTAGACAATGGCGATATGCAAATCAGCTCTGACCCTGTGCCCCATGGGAATAGTCCAGTCCGAACTACAAAAGCCATGTCCTTCCCAGAACGGAATCAAGCATCCGAGGACCGGACCGGTTTCGAGGTAACACCTCTCATCAGCCCGGCTAGCTTGACTCCAGTGGTGTGGAGTGCCTGGGACTCACGTCTGAGCATCCCCAGCGCACTTAGGGCGGAATTTGCAAACAAAACAGGTGATGGACCGAATGTGGATCAATGTCACACATTCACCCCAGTCCAAAGATCTGGGCCCAAATCCATCTTTTTTTTGCACTCCACACCACCCTGGGTTAGACAATGGCGATATGCAAATCAGCTCTGACCCTGTGCCCCATGGGAACAGTCCAGTCCGAACTACAAAAGCCATGTCCTTCCCAGAACGGAATCAAGCATCCGAGGACCGGACCGGTTTCGAGGTAACACCTCTCATCAGCCCGGCTAGCTTTACTCTAGTGGTGTGGAGTGCCTGGGACCCACGTCTGAGCATCCCCAGCGCACTTAGGGCGGAATTTGCAAACAAAACAGGTGATGGACCGAATGTGGATCAATGTCACACATTCACCCCAGTCCAAAGATCTGGGCCCAAATCCATCGTTTTTTTGCACTCCACACCACCCTGGGTTAGACAATGGCGATATGCAAATCAGCTCTGACCCTGTGCCCCATGGGAACAGTCCAGTCCGAACTACAAAAGCCATGTCCTTCCCAGAACGGAATCAAGCATCCGAGGACCGGACCGGTTTCGAGGTAACACCTCTCATCAGCCCGGCTAGCTTGACTCCAGTGGTGTGGAGTGCCTGGGACCCACGTCTGAGCATCCCCAGCGCACTTAGGGCGGAATTTGCAAACAAAACAGGTGATGGACCGAATGTGGATTAATGTCACACATTCACCCCAGTCCAAAGATCTGGGCCCAAATCCATTGTTTTTTTGCACTCCACACCACCATGGGTTAGACAATGGCGATATGCAAATCAGCTCTGACCCTGTGCCCCATGGGAACAGTCCAGTCCAAACTACAAAAGCCATGTCCTTCCCAGAACGGAATCAAGCATCCGAGGACCGGACCGGTTTCGAAGTAACACCTCTCATCAGCTCGGCTAGCTTGACTCCAGTGGTGTGGAGTGCCTGGGACCCACGTCTGAGCATCCCCAGCGCACTTAAGGCGGAATTTGCAAACAAAACAGGTGATGGATCGAATGTGGATCAATGTCACACATTCACCCCAGTCCAAAGATCTGGGCCCAAATCCATCGTTTTTTTGCACTCCACACCACCCTGGGTTAGACAATGGCGATATGCAAATCAGCTCTGACCCTGTGCCCCATGGGAACAGTCCAGTCCGAACTACAAAAGCCATGTCCTTCCCAGAACGGAATCAAGCATCCGAGGACCGGACCGGTTTCGAGGTAACATCTCTCATCAGCCCGGCTAGCTTGACTCCAGTGGTGTGGAGTGCCTGGGACCCACGTCTGAGCATCCCCAGCGCACTTAGGGCGGAATTTGCAAACAAAACAGGTGATGGACCGAATGTGGATCAATGTCACACATTCACCCCAGTCCAAAGATCTGGGCCCAAATCCATCATTTTTTTGCACTCCACACCACCCTGGGTTAGACAATGGCGATATGCAAATCAGCTCTGACCCTGTGCCCCATGGGAACAGTCCAGTCCGAACTACAAAAGCCATGTCCTTCCCAGAACGGAATCAAGCATCCGAGGACCGGACCGGTTTCGAGGTAACACCTCTCATCAGCCCGGCTAGCTTGACTCCAGTGGTGTGGAGTGCCTGGGACCCACGTCTGAGCATCCCCAGCGCACTTAGGGCAGAATTTGCAAACAATACAGGTGATGGAACGAATGTGGATCAATGTCACATATTCACCCCAGTCCAAAGATCTGGGCCCAAATCCATCGTTTTTTTGCACTCCACACCACCCTGGGTTAGACAATGGCGATATGCAAATCAGCTCTGACCCTGTGCCCCATGGGAACAGTCCAGTCCGAACTACAAAAGCCATGTCCTTCCCAGAACGGAATCAAGCATCCGAGGACCGGACCGGTTTCGAGGTAACACCTCTCATCAGCCCGGCTAGCTTGACTCCAGTGGTGTGGAGTGCCTGGGACCCATGTCTGAGCATCCCCAGCGCACTTAGGGCGAAATTTGCAAACAAAACAGGTGATGGACCGAATGTGGATCAATGTCACACATTCACCCCAGTCCAAAGATCTGGGCTCAAATCCATCGTTTTTTGCTCTCCACACCACCCTGGGTTAGACAATGGCGATATGCAAATCAGCTCTGACCCTGTGCCCCATGGGAACAGTCCAGTCCGAATAACAAAAGCCATGTCCTTCCCAGAACAGAATCAAGCATCCGAGGACCGGACCGGTTTCGAGGTAACACCTCTCATCAGCCCGGCTAGCTTGACTCCAGTGGTGTGGAGTGCCTGGGACCCACGTCTGAGCATCCCCAGCGCACTTAGGGCGGAATTTGCAAACAAAACAGGTGATGGACCGAATGTGGATCAATGTCACACATTCACCCCAGTCCAAAGATCTGGGCCCAAATCCATCGTTTTTTTGCACTCCACACCACCCTGGGTTAGACAATGGCGATATGCAAATCAGCTCTGACCCTGTGCCCCATGGGAATAGTCCAGTCCCAGGCACAGGCCCATCAGACAGAGGCAGTGTAATTTTTATTCCTGACTTACAGAACAAGCTTAGTGGCTGCTTTACCATTTTTGACTTCGCCTCTTGCAAGTTAGAGGCCTTTGCAGTGGCTGCTGACTCAGGTAAGCGTGGTATAGCGGCGGGTCGGGCAGGGTGGGAGGGGGTAAGTTGAATAGGTATAATTAAATAAATAAATAATACCTATTTCGTTGTCTGTCGCACTTCCCCCCGCCGTGCCCCGCCCTGCCCCACCACACTAACCTGAGCCAGCCGTGGATGGGCCCTTGACCCAATGAGGACTCTATTGTTTACATACATCAGAAGTCAAAACGTTGGCTTGCAAAAAAGTTAGAACTTTTCACAGCGATCATTCTGTGCTGAGTGTAAAACCAATACGTTCATGAATTATGATCATATAGTCACAGGCTATTGAGCTGGGCCACATATAGTTGTTACTAGTCTTACCCATTGTTTTTGTGCTCATCTGTTTTCAGCACTTCACTACCCAAACTTTGTGTAGCACTGTACCACTCTTTAATTACTCCATGAATAACAAGATATTGAATGCACCTCTAGTGATGTCTTATTCTAGTATATGATAATACATCAGCTTAATGTCCTATGTATGCAGAGACAAATATCATCCCTTTGCTAGCCGCTGAATATTCAAGCTTTGTTAAAATCAAATACAGGAACCATTGTATCTCTTATAAATGTGCTTAATAAGTTCCCTGGGATTTCAGGTTAGCCATGTCTAGCTAATACATATGATGCAGGCTCTGGGAAAGCTCATGGATCCCCTTCATAACCGCAGCTGTGCCTGGATTATTGGAAGACTGAAGATAGCAAGACACCATGCAGGGAACAGAGGAACTGAGTCGGTTTATCTGTGCGACTTGTTGTGTCTTGTTGTTGTACCTCTATCATGTGTGCATTTCTCCGTCTGGAAATGTGCTGGTGTGTGTGACGGAGCGGATTTGTACAATATCAGAGCATCCGATCTCATACTTGGGAAATGTGTGATTCGTTGTTTTAACTGTCCTACATTTCTGTATTCCAGATATGGACTTTGATGGTAACTCAAACGCGGGCTAGCCTGCCAAGGGAACGAAAGTCATGGCTTCCACATCCCTAGTAGAGGAGCACACACAGTAGTTACAGATCCCTATCCTAAATGTAGGGATTGAAGTGACCCATTCAGCTAAGTATTTTTATTTTTCAAAGATAAGATAACCCCCCGAATCAAGGATTAGTTGTTGAAAACAGAAAACTAATAGTACTAATTCAGAGGGCCATTAATTGATTTCTCTCCATTTCATGGCTGTCCTAGGCAGGTCAATTTAGTGATGATCTTCCTGTCTTAGGGCTAGGTGAGAAATTGCCAGTGCAAACTAGGTGTTCCCCCAACTTTAAATAAGATGTGGGAACAGGAGATTGATGAAGCAGATGAATTGATAATATTTGGCAGTTCTCCTACTCCGGCAAACCAAAAATTACCCATTCAATAATTTTATGATCTGTAACTCTGATTTGATATTGGCCTTTGTATGCATTATAATTGGGTCAGTGTGTAGCAGAGATTTGTATCCCATTCAAGCTTCCACTATTTAACCTTGCCCAAATTGGATAATCAAGTAAACATTGGGATTCTTAACAGTTCACTGAAACAGTTGGTGAATCAAACGGCATACTCTTGGAATTTCACGTCGTTATTACCCTTTCAGCTGATTTAGCGAAATTAATAAACCAGGATCATTATCAAAGCCAAAATTATGAGTTTCGTCAGTGTGTTTTAATGAGCAAAATCAAAGAATTAACAGGACCATACTCCCTAGAGCCATTAAGCCTTATATCATCGAAATTACCCATTTCCACACAAATAGATTTTAAGAAAATTGGATAGTCTTGACACAAAGATCTTTACATTGATACCCATTTGAAAGTGGTGGTAGTATTTATTGAGGAATAGTTAAAATTGCTAAAAAAGCAACAAGAAATGTCGTAAAACATAAATATAAAAATACTTTTAAAATTGTAACTTGTCAGGCCACGTTTGTGAGGAGCCACAGGAAAAAAAGAGGTGACTGGGCCTCAGCCATGGTATATGAGTTCATTTACAATCAATGTTCTGTGGCCCATTCCACTATGGCTCTGCAATCTGAGCCTTTACAACACTTGACTCTCAGTGGTAGTGATAGTGAAACAGTTTATATTGGTGTACTGCAAGAGTACATAAGCTCAGCACTCAACAGTCATCCGGCAGCGCAATAATTGAATGTCCAACCCTGCACTTTATTTTCCGAAAGAAAAGTATTTTTAATCCATTCACTTGAAATGTAAAACTTCACAGCAATCAACAGGCACAGTCCTTTGTTTGGGCGGTAAGGCTGATGTACTGTAGTCTGTCCCACTTCATCCCATGTTGTGCTTTTCCTCTCCTTTATCTGAATCTAAGCAAACTTCCCTATCCTGGGTTTAGGTGTATCTCAGGGAAGTCTCAAGGTTTAGATGCAGATTGCTCTGACTTTTCATTCCCAGTCTTCTGTGATTTTGGCAAATCTCAGTTTATTTTTAATGTAACATTCTATTAGTTTTCTATCAGACGTTCCAATTTGAAATGAGGCCACAGTTACATAGATAATCTGTAAGAAAAAAACAACACAATTGGGAGTGCAAAAGCAGACAACTCATAATCCCACAAAGACACAACAGTTTGTCAGTTATCATCTTGCCCCTGAACCTCAAATTGATACTGTACTTTATAGGTCTCAATTTCCTCATTTCTGGGAATGTTACAAGTCAACATACTCTTGAAGGATAAGAACCCTATATTGGCACCACTTCATCTACATTTATGTATTATTTCTGTGGGCAACCTCTGGCTGTGCAAATGGGGATTTCCATGCTCATGCATCAATCCAACCCAGACTTCCACCTTTCTAGAAACGGGGGTTCTCCGCTTTTCTAAACGTTGGCAATGTCTCAACCATAATACATTTGTGTCATATCTGTCATTGTTGATCTCTGTTGTGACATAGAGGAGGGCAGATGTGGGATCTCGGGGTGACTTCCAACTCGGGACTTGCCCCTGGCACATCAACACCCCCTCCCAGCATGGAAGCAATCTTTCTCACACCCAGACTGGGTGCTGCAGGTCTCCCATTCTGTATCACATCTAAAACAGTTCAATGAGTCAATAGACCCAGTGGTATAGCAACGGGGCTGGGGGTCGTCTGTCCCGGGCGGCACAAGTTTTGATGGGAGTGGTCTCTCCCCACTCTTACCTGCAGCCGTCATAGGAATCGCCATCACCCTCCCCAGCACAATGTCTGGCTACGCCACTGAAAAGTCTCCTTCTCCACAGTCTATCACACACATAATAAACCCCGTTCATCTATTTCCATTTCATGAGTCCACATTGTGAGGCTTTTGCTATGTCTCAGGAAGAGGTTTGTGCTTTCCTCCAGTTAATGTCTAAGTTTGCTGCCCAAGCCTCCCATATTCTATCAAATGTGTCTGACTGAGGGAGCAATACATTTATGAAATCTTATGGGTCGTCAGATCTTCGAGGAGGATCATGCCCTGCATGTGGCTTTAATCTGGTATATCCATCAGCACTGCTATTAGGGCAGAAGGGCACATCAGAGCTGCAGATATCTAAAGAATTGATGGTGGTTTGGGTCGTATTCTGTCTGCAGGTCCAAGAAGAATGACAATGTCAGGCTTGACATGACTCCACCTGACTTAGAGATAAAGATTGTGGCCATGGCAAAGTCCTGGTGCACAGAATCCTCCTTTAGTGAAGTTCCTTAAAATAGAGGAGTCTCTTTTGTCAGACACCGCGCCCATCCAAGAGATGTATGAGTGTGTCTCCATGTATAGAGTACCACCATTGTGGCCAGATTAAGGGGCTGTGAGGGATCACCGCCATAATGCAGGTGTAGAAGGGGGGGGGTATCTTGCATTGCCCATTTCTCTTACTCAAACCCTGAATCTGCTTCTGTATCAAACCACCGCTTGTTAATGAGGTGGGAAGTATTATATTCAGAGGCCAAATCTAGGGGCTGCATTGTCTCCTTCATATGTGGAAATATAACATTTAGAGGGTTATTCCTGGGCTCCTGTGGCTCCATAGGAAGTAAGAAGAAGCAAGTCTAGTTTCTGAAAGAAGAAACATGGCAAGGGGAAGGGATTGTTCTGTATTTGGTATAACAGACAGGGTAGGACGATTATTTTATATATGGGGGAACACCCCATTATGCACAAGAGAAGCATCATCCAAAATCCTCGAGTCAAGCAGTCCAGGTGAGGCTGAATGTTTTGCTCCCATGCTCACCATCGGTCTGCTGATATATGTACCCGAAGATATCTGTAACCGACCCATAGAATCTATAGGGCAGTGGACCACTGAAGAGCTGATGTGGGGCAGTCTATCAGACACACTGCGGATTCGGCATTATTGATGGTGAGCCCTGAGAAGCCACCAAAATTTCAGAGGGTCTGGAAAACCGAGGTCTGAACGCCTGTGACTTATCTAGGAAAATTAAAACAACATCAGCATGTCACGCTATCCTGCCTGAGGTACCAGGTGCCAATTATAAGACCCTGATCAAGGTATCCACCCTCAGCCACCCCAGCAGAGGTTCGATTGCAATGGCAAACAAAAATGTCGACAACAGCCGTTCTTGCTTCATTCCCCTTATTAGTGGGAACATGTTAAAAAAGGGCCCCCTATCCTTACTTTGGCCTTCAGGTCAATTTACAATAATTGAACAAATCTAATAAATTTGGGGCCAAGGTTTACTTTGCTAAGTAAGTAAAAGAGATAATCCCACTGGACCAAGTCAAAGGCCTTGTGAAAATTGGCTAGAAGCATCACATGGGCCCTGGGGATGTGCCAACACTAGTGCATTGTAGATGCGCAGAATAATGTCTCTTGTGGCCAGATGAGGCATAAAGCCCAATTGGAATGGGTGATCTGTGTCGACCAGTTAGCTAGGTCTTTGGTCCAGATTTTTACCTCAATATTCAAAAGGATAATGGGGCGATATGAGGGGCAGTGGTCGTGCCAGTGGTCGGGCTAGGTTATAAATACAATTCTAGCTAAAAGAAAATTCGGGGGGAGCAAGGGTGTCTTTTGGGCTGTGGCAAAGACATCGAGCAATGGGTCAAGATGTAGGGTTTTCTATGATTTAAAGAACTCCGCTGGCTACACATTGGGGCCCGAGGTCTTACGAGACAAAAGTTATGTCAACCCCCCCCCATTTCTTCTTTTGTGATGTCTCTCGCAAGTGAATTTCTGTCAGAGTACATTAGCGAGCACTTAGAAACATCAGTTAGACATTCCAATATTGCAGTCGAGTCTGCCATCAGCGGTTGAGTTTAAAAGTCTGAGTAGTGTGTGATGAAGCACTGAAAAATGGCATAATCTCCAGTGTGTCTGATGGCTTTCTGGTTAGAGATATAAGTAATCGACTCACAGCGTGTAGTGTTTATTCAAAGCCAGTGTAGTTTTTTTTATTGCTTAGTATCCTTAGTGGTATGTAAAAATATTGTTTTTAGTGGTTTTTTAAATATTTTTGTAAAAAATATCGGTCTAAAAAATATTGTGCATGCAATATCATTTGTAAATGTTAATTCGCACATGATGTATTGTAGTGTGTTTGATTCTATATGTTTACAAAATTTTAGTTGTGGTTTAAATAAGATAATGTATTAGTCATGAAATTGTCAAAATGTTTACTTTTAGTTGTAATAATGTATAAAACTAATGTTGTTATATTTTGTTTAGTAGCAGGTTTTGAA
Source organism: Lissotriton vulgaris (assembly GCF_964263255.1). NCBI lineage: Eukaryota > Metazoa > Chordata > Amphibia > Caudata > Salamandridae > Lissotriton > Lissotriton vulgaris. Next base: position 1,051,093,585 of record NC_141687.1, read on the forward strand.
TTTTTGAGATAACTGTGGGGAGATTTTAAAAAAGTGTATATTTGTGCTTGCTGGACGTGTGCCGCCATGGGATTGGGTTTCCAGGAGAAAGGAAATCCAATGTATATATATATATATATATATACCCCTGAAGAACAGCATACCATACGGGGAGCTGTTACGCTTAAAAAGAAACTGTACATTAGATGAGGATTTTAAAGAGGCTTCACAAGAATCAATAGGAAGGTTTAAATCTAGGGGATATTCAGCTGACACCCTACAAAAAGAATATGATAAAGCCTCTCATATCCCAAGATCCAGTTTATTGAAAGATTCGATTAGGAAAAGGCAAAATGAGGACAAAACTCCACGGTTTATTACAACCTTTTGCAGAGATTCACAAACGATCCATCGAATCCTGGGCAGACATTGGAACATTTTGAAAACAGATGGTATAATTGGCAAAGATCTGTCTTCCTACCCTAAAATAACATACAGAAGGAACAGATCTTTAAAAGATACTTTAGTACATAGTCATTTTGACTCCATTCCAAGATCACCACGACTAGGGAACCTTACAGGGTTTTTCCCTTGTCATAACTGCAAAGCCTGTCAGAGTAGTACGAAAGTAACCTCTTATGAAATACCAGAAACAGGCAGAGTAAGAAAAATCAATAAATTTCTTACATGCACAAGTCCATTCTGTGTATATTGTTTAGAATGCTCCTACAAACTACATTACGTAGGCAGTTCAATCCATCCAGTTAAGAAAATAATTCTGGAACATGCAAGAGCAATCCAACACAATGACTCCAGTTACCCTGTCGCGAGACACTTTGCTTTAAAGCACAACAGTGACCGCAATCTTCTAAAATTCTTCTGCTTAGATCAAGTCCCCTTGAAAGATCGGGGAGGAAACAGGGAGCTACAAATGAGATTGGAGTCGAGATTCATCATAGATCTCCCTACCAAAAGTCCACATGCGTTGAACATTGGGGAGGAGTTGGCCGTGCACTTAGGCCAATAGACTAACTGTAAAGTTTTTTATCTCTTTCTTCAGTGGACCTCATCCCATAGCCTATAATGATTGACAATTATATGACAATGCTCTTCCTTGCAAAAAGTTGACATCTGAATATAATAGATATATGTAATTCCATCTGATCAGTTGATGAAACAAGTAATGTTGACACATATATTTAAGGACCACTAGCATAATTATGTTTGGTTAAGTAGCCCATCCAGGGATTGATAATAACAAAAAACTTTTTGTTTGTCCAATATGACCAGAAATAAATGAAGTTTTAGGTAACTTCAAGATGGCAACTGTGAAACTTAAAAACAGTCCGTCCTTTGTGTTAATGAATTAGATGATGTAATTAAATTTGATCAGTTGATGAAATGAAATAATGTGGATACATTTATTTATGTATTACCAGCACAATCATGTTTGGTTAAAAATTGCCTATTTAGGGCTTAATAATAATTTTTACGTTTGTCCAAATTGGCCAGAATGAATCGAAGTTTTAGGTAACTTCAAGATGGCCACCGCGAAACTTATGATTAGTCCGTCCTTTGTGTCAATTAACTAGAGGATGTGACGTCAACATGTAACTTTATTTAAAAATGTAAGCTGATATTGTGTGAGTAACAGCAGACAAAGGCGCTATGCCGAAACGCGTCCTGTTTTTGATTTAAATAAAACTAATGAATTGGTGTAATTCGAATCACTGAGTGCCGTCCATTCTTTTACCGGAGTGAAAGAAGTTGTGAGCAGAATATATATATATATATATATATATATATATATATATATATATATATATATATATATATATATATATTTATATTCATTGAAAAAACCATAGGTTTCAGACACGTTATAGTTAGGAATTAGCATTTTAAAAAACCATGCAAATTCATTTAAAAAACCCTAGTTTTCCCACGTTATAGTTAGCTGAACATTTCTCTCATACAAACCTATTTATTTTTCAGAAAGACACATTCAGTGGATGATGTCATCAGTGATGTCATCAGTGATGCCATTTGAGATGTCATCAGTGATGTCATGAGTGATGTCACTGACCATGTCATGAGTGATGTTTTATGTGACGTCATCAGCAGTGCATTACGGGCGCGCAAGTTATAGTTAGCTGAGCTAACTATAACGGAGGAATTTCAAAGGTTTTGTATTAGAGAAATGTTCAGCTAACTATAACGTGTGAAAACTAGGGTTTTTTCAATGAATTTGCATGGTTTTTTAAATGCTAATTCCTAACTATAACGTATGTGAAACCTATGGTTTTTTCAATGAATTTGCAAGGTTTTTTAAATACTAATTCCTAACTATAACGTTTGCGAAACCTATGGTTTTTTCAGTGAATTTCAAAGGTTTTGTAAATGATAAGTTATAAATGTATTAATTATTATGTCTCTCTTTTTACACTAATTTCTTATATTTTTTATATAAATATTTATATGTATTTAATTTTTTAGATTATATTTCATATTCTTATTATAAAATAATACCAAAACTAAATTGCAAAGTAATTTTGGGATTCATTATTGCTTCACTTCGGTTGCAAGTATAACACAACTCCAGCAATGCTCTGGGGCCCTATGCTCACAAAGCTGTATCAATCCTTACACCTGCTTCAAGCTTGTGCAAGGTTTTGACGCAGCATAACCTCAAAAGTGACTGAATGAAATGTTATACATTTCACTCAGTCACTTTTAGGAGGCGTTGCTGCGCCCCCTTCTGCACAGGAAAGCCTCTTCTGGTGTATGGCTTTACAGTGTAATGCACCCTCCAGATGCATCACATTGTTAGTAGCACACGCCATAGCATATCTTTTGCACCACCACTGTGTCACAAAAGTGATGCAATAGCTGTGTAAAAAAGACACAAGGGGATTGTAAATCCGCCCCTAACACATACAAATTCACCCAGGCAGTTTCACCAGCAGCGCATATTGAAGCATAGACTTCTAACATATTTATGTACTTGTTACATTCAAGTGCTTCGCACATACTACAGTATACTATAGGTAAACACCTTATAGATTTATGCTGTAGCACTTCGTTATAGTTCTGCACTTTCACATTCTCCATACACTAGTAATATATTCATTCATTCATTTATGAACTACACATTCATTCTGACAAACTTTTACACACTAACATAGAAATATAGTTCTTTCTTTGACCAGTGAAGGTAGTTCTAAAAAGAACTATTTTTTTTGTTTTGTATCTTTTTTGAGTCAACAAATTCCAAGCGGAACAAAAGAATGAAAAAAAGAACAACTAATGTCGAGGACAGCAATGATCCTGTATCCTGCGTTTTATCAGGTCGATAGACTGTTCCCCATAACACAAAAGTTTATCGCAATAAATGCAAAGAAATGTAACTTTAGCAAAGTCAGAATCAATATGTGGGTGTGGACTGCTTGCTGAAAATGCTGCCGCAGTTGATGTGCTTGGTGTAGCAGCAGGTGGGGTCTCGTCCAACCTCAGTCTTTCAGCTCGAGCAAAGTTCTTGGGGTGCAAGTTCTTCACGTGTCGCACCATATTTACTGTGCCAAAGGAGTATTTTTTACAGTGATCACCCTTGAAAGAGTTGTTTGGCAAATTTTACAGGTTACTTTTGCAGCACTAACCTTTTTTTGACCTTCTGTAAAAGTGAAAAACTTTCAAATTAGAGCTTCTTTCCTCTTCGTTGGAGGATCTTCACAAATGAAATCTACCTCTGAAGAACTGCTGAAAGATGACTCCATTGCTCTTATTATGGTGATCTTCCTTCTATTTGAGAAGATTCTCACAACAAATGCTGCTTCTTAGAAAGTCAAAGTCGAATAATTATAATGATACAGAACTTTCAACACTCGCAATTGGAAAAGTTACGATCCAATCAAATCTCTACTTTTAAAGTCACATGGCTCTGTGTACGCTTATGATGCGCTTGCGCAGCTCTTTCAATACGAGTACGCATGATCTTCTACCGCGATTTGTGTAATTCTTTTTAAAAGTAATATAGAATTATTAAAAGTATTTAAAAAAAATCATAGTTATCCCAAATGTCTGCCCTTAGTATCTACATTAAATACATAAATAAATGTTTTAAACCAAGTAGAAACATTGCCGCCTTTCGCGTACAGAACGCCGGACATGACGTCACACCGAAGCTTTAATGCGATGCGCAACATCAAAGCATATTCGTACTGTATGCGCGGCTACACGCTCAGTATGATAAGCATTACAAACTATGGTGCGATCACCCTCTCATTGACAAATCAGAGCTTGGGGCGCGCTAAGGAGAATGATTAGTAGTGCTGACTCATTGCAGATCCGATTCTGGACCTGCCTCTGCATACATTATAACACCGCCCCCATCTCTCTCTGTTGTTAATTGTTATTGCACACACTCATACTTGCACATGCGCGGGGCACACCCGCCCACACGACCCACAAGCCACCACCAAGCATGCTTGCTATCATTTAGCCTAGAAACCAATACATTAGCTAGTGTGATCTCCCCCAGGGTCATCTTTCTTATAGACCACGAAAACGCTACCAATGTCGGCCCTGGGCTTGGTTTGGTCAGCCCCCGCGGTTCCCATATAATGCGGGCACTGACGTGAGCCTGCTCTCTTTTGCCTGCCTATGCTGCGATGAGACAAAGACTGTAGAAAATACCCCAAACTCAGCGAAACCACAGCCTTTCAAGACACGACAAAAGACGAAAGAAACAAAGGTAAGAGAAGACATCACAACATCAGCCTCCACTGTAAATTGTATATGCATAATACTATTTTTTTATCCTTCATATGGCTTTCCTACCCCTCAATGGTTTTAAATGGTACTTACATAATTGAAATATTTCTTTATAAGTCACGGGGTCCTATACAACTCTAATCTTAAAAATTGTGCATGCATAAATTTCTGTGTCGTTTTTCTGTACTGTGCCACGTGCTTAGGCCTCTATTATTATTAATTATGCATCCATGATATTATTATTTTTTCTGCGTCACAACGCCGTCCCAGGCCTTTAATAACTTATTGATCTTCCTTTGTTTGCTGGAACTGCAACAGTCTTAACTACGGAATATTAAGAACCCACATTAAAATTCACTTTTGATAGTAGTTACGCAACTCAGTTTCAATGACTAATCAAAATCTCCTTTTGTTTCCTTCACCAAACATCGTTCAGAAGCAACTATGGCCTATCGAGCAACAGCAATGGAATTCTCTGCAACTTATTGAATATACTTTGACGTATAGAAGCAGAGTTCAAGTGGAGTGGTGAACTCCGGTGGCCGCACTCTTTATACAAGGTAAGCACATGAGCCTAGATCTCCAAAGCCTTCATAGAAATGCATTAGAAATAAGTCGACATACCGGTCATCAGTAACGCAGTAAGCACTTCCATATAGACACCACTTGAACGCGGCACTATAACAAGTAAAATGTACCAGGTACACTGCACTCGTAAAACTGTAGTGTAACTTTTATTTATGAAAGGACGGAGGGCCATATTATCAAACCTTGGCAACAGAATTATCGCCACTTTATCGTCAGGAAAGTGGCAATAATGGGTTTGATAATATACTCTATGGAATTCCAATCGAAGGTCATGTTAGATGTGAAGGACATCTGACATGAGCTTCGATTGGAATTCCATAGAGCATATTATCAAACCCATTATCGCCACTTTAGCAACACTTTCCTGCCGATAAAGTGGCAATAATTTTTGTTTTCCAAGCTTGATATTATGGCCCAGAATGCGTAGTGTACAGCAGCTTCTCTGTAAAATGTATAATTTCCTCCGAGCAGTGACAACAGGTAGGTTTCAACAGTCTGACAAACAGATCATCAACCTTATTACACCACTTTTGAGTCAATTTTAACATAGGTAAACTGATGCAAAGAGCTAGTAAATGTACATCTGGTTCAACAAAAAATATCAACTCCAGACGCTGCGAAACAGTTTTAATGTTGTTTTCTCTCTCACTCTCTGTGACATCATTTCTCTTTCTCTCTTAAACTTAGACACTGATGTCTGCTTCGACGTATAGAAATCTGATCAACTAAAGTTGTGAACTCCACTTCCTAATGTGCTTGGCGCTAAGTTTGCACAACGATAAGTGCAGAGGCCTAGATCTACAAATACTTCATAGGAATACATTAGAAATAATTTGGCATAATGGGCGTCAGTAACGCAGTAGGAACTTCCATATAGACACCATTTGAACCCGGCACTATAACAAGTAAAATGTACCAGGTACACTGCACTCGTAAAACTGTAGTGTTAGCTTTATTTCTGAAATGAGAGAGGGCCATATTATCAACCCTTGGTGACAATATTATCGCCACTTTATCGGCAGCAAACTGCTGCTAAAATGGCGATAATAGGTTTGATAATATGCTCTATGGAATTCCAATCGAAGCTCATGTTAGATATGAAGGACATCTGACATGAGCTTCGATTGGAATTCCATAGAGCATATTATCAAACCCATTATCGCCACTTTAGCGACACTTTCGTGCCGATAAAGTGGCAATAATTTTTGTCGCCCAGGCTTGATATTATTTCCCAGAGTGCGTAGTGTACAGCAGCTTCTCTGTAAAATGTATAATTACCACTGAGCAGTGACAACAGATAGGTTACAACAGTCTGACAAACAGATCATCAACCTTATTACGCCACTTTTGAGTCACTTTTAACATGGGTAAAGTGATGCAAAGAGCTAGTAAATCTACATCTGGTTCAACAAAAAATCTCAAATCCAGACTCTGCGACACAGTTTTAATGTTTTCGCTGTCTCTCTCACTCTCTGTGACATCATTTCTCTATCTCTCTTAAACTTAGACAATGCTCTCTGCTTGGACATCTAGAAGATCAGCCCACCTGAAGTTTTCCATCCCAGTGCCTGCAGTGTTTGGCCGCAAGCTTTATACAATGGTAAGCACTCAAGCCTACATCTACAAATCCTTCATAGGAATGCATTAGAAATAAGTCCCCATAACAGGCGTCAGTAACGCAGTAGGCACTTCCATATAGACACCACTTGAACGCAGCACTATAACAAGTAAAATGTACCAGGTACACTGCACTCGTAAAACTGTAGTGTAACTTTTATATATGAAAGGAAAGAGGGCCATATTATCAAACCTTGGCAACAGAATTATCGCCACTTTATTGTCAGGAAAGTGGCGATAATGGGTTTGATAATATATCTATGGAATTCCAATCGAAGCTCATGTTAGATGTGAAGGACATCTGATATGAGCTTTGATTGGAATTCCATAGAGCATATTATTAAACCCATTATCGCCACTTTAGCGACACTTTCCTGACGATAAAGTGGCAATACATTTTGTCGTCCAAGCTTGATATTATTTCCCAGAGTGCGTAGTGTACAGCAGCTTCTCTGTAAAATGTATAATTACCACTGAGCAGTGACATCAGATAGGTTACAACAGTCTGAAAAACAGATCATCAACCTTATTACGCCACTTTTGAGTCACTTTTAACATGGGTAAAGTGATGCAAAGAGCTAGTAAATCTACATCTGGTTCAACAAAAAATCTCAAATCCAGACTCTGCGACACAGTTTTAATGTTTTCGCTGTCTCTCTCACTCTCTGTGACATCATTTCTCTATCTCTCTTAAACTTAGACAATGCTCTCTGCTTGGACATCTAGAAGATCAGCCCACCTGAAGTTTTCCATCCCAGTGCCTGCAGTGTTTGGCCGCAAGCTTTATACAATGGTAAGCACTCAAGCCTACATCTACAAATCCTTCATAGGAATGCATTAGAAATAAGTCCCCATAACAGGCGTCAGTAACGCAGTAGGCACTTCCATATAGACACCACTTGAATGCCGCACTATAACAAGTAAAATGTACCAGGTACACTGCACTCGTAAAACTGTAGTGTAACTTTTATATATGAAAGGAAAGAGGGCCATATTATCAAACCTTGGCAACAGAATTATCGCCACTTTATTGTCAGGAAAGTGGCGATAATGGGTTTGATAATATACTCTATGGAATTCCAATCGAAGCTCATGTTAGATGTGAAGGACATCTGACATGAGCTTTGATTGGAATTCCATAGAGCATATTATTAAACCCATTATCGCCACTTTAGCGACACTTTCCTGATGATAAAGTGGCAATACATTTTGTCGTCCAAGCTTGATATTATGGCCCAGAGTGCGTAGTGTACAGCACCTATAAAGGTGCACAGACAAAATATTGAGTCCAAAATATCGTTTGGACATAATATCGTGTATTTAATATCGAGTGGACAAAATATCGACAGGACAGAATATCGACTACAAAAATATCGTTTTTAAGGTAAGTGAAGTAATATCGACTGTAAAAAATATAGATAGTTAAAATATATCGATTTTTTAATAATGTAAAATTTTTTATAGTGTATTTTTATGTTATCATATGTGTGAACATTGTGTATTTATGTTATAAATAATTATATTTAACAAATTTTGTTTTAATAATTTTTGCGTAATTTTAATCTGTAGCGGGTTGTGGGTTTATAGGGGAATAGGGTGGGAAGTAATTTAATTATAATTAATTAAATATGTAAATGTATTTATTGATAGTAATTAGTAATTAATTGCTAATTATTTATATTTGTTAATTAATTTAAATAAAATTGTTAATTAATTTAGAGTAATAGATTAATTGTTAATTATGTAAATTAAACTAATTTAATTCTGTAGCGGGTTGTGAGTTTATAGGGGAATAGGATGGGAAGTAATTTATTTATAATTAATTAAATATGTACATTTATTTATTGATAGTAAATAGTAATTAATTGTTAATTAATTTATAATTGTTAAATAATTGTTTTAAAATTGTTAATTAATTTATATTAATTGATTAATTGGTAATTATGTAGATGTAACAGATTTAATTTATGTAGCGGGTAATGGGTTTATAGGGGCATAGGGTGGAAATTAAATTATTATTTATTAATTAAATAATAAAACTAATTACAATTTATTTATTTGGAAATAATTGATATATTTGTTTAAGTTATAAAATATTAATTTGTTAATGTTTAATTAATTAGTATTAATAGGTGATTAATTTAATTAATTATTGGTAATTTTTTTTATTTAATTATTAATAGATATTTTTTTGTAGATTTTTGAATAATATATGAATTATTTACTTTCCCTAATGTTGTATTCTCTGGAGTGGGAATAGTAATTTTAACCCCTATGCTATCCAACGCTTTCCCTACTGTTGCACCCACTGGAGTGGGAATAGTAATTTTTACCCCTACGCTATCCAACGCTTTCCCTACTGTTGCACCCACTGGAGTGGGAATAGTAATTTTAACCCCTACGCTATCCAACACTTTCCGTACTGTTGCACCCACTGGAGTGGGAATAGTAGTTTTTACCCCTACGCTATCCAACGCTTTCCCTACTGTAGCACCCACTGGAGTGGGAATAGTAATTTTAACCCCTACGCTATCCAAAGCTTTCCCTACTGTTGCACCCACTGGAGTGGGAATAGTAATTTTAACCCCTACGCTATGTTATGTTATGTTATGTTATGTTAATAACTTTTATTCAGAGCACAGCTGCCCCAGCGAAGGGGCGTCCTGGCGCCTGATCAAGTACCACAACACAACAAATCGCCGCTGAAAAGAGAGGAGATCAGTTAACAGAGGTGAACAAATTAGTTTTTATCGCACGTCTGAAGAGAGTCAGGCTGTTAAGGGCACGGATATGGACAGGAAGAGAATTCCATAATCCAGCCGCCATAACTCGAAATGAACGACCTCCTATCCTACTCAGTCTAAACCTAGGCGTACTCGCTAGATGAAGAGATTCCGACCTGAGAGACCGCTTGGGGACATACGGGAAAACAAGACCCGTCAGGGCAGGAGGTGACGAGAATTTCAGGATCTTGAATGTCAGACAGAGAGCCTTGAATTTGATTCTCTGTCTGACCGGCAGCCAGTGAAGGGAGGTCAGAACTGCAGAGACAGAGCACCGTCTCGGGAGGCCCACAATGGCCCGCGCAGCGGCATTCTGCACCCTCTGCAGTCTGGTGGCCTCGGCCTGATTGACACCAAGCAGCAGAGCACTCCCATAGTCCAGCCGAGAAAGGATAGAGGCTTGGACCCCCAGTTGCCGAGTAGGGGGGTCGAAGAATTTGAGGACTGGTCTCAGTCCTCGCAGAATACCATAGCAGGTAGCTGCAATCTTCTTTGTATGGCTGGTAAAAGAGAGGTTAGAATCCAGCCAGACCCCCAAGTTCTTCACTTCGGCCGCTGGGATGGGAGTCACCCCCAATTCAGGAGGCCACCATTGATCTCCCCACAATTCCGCTTGCTTTCCTAAGATCAGGACTTCGGTTTTCTTGGCGTTTAACTGTAAGCAGTTAATACGCATCCAATTCGCCACGGCTAAAAGCCCTGCGCGAAACCTGGGGGCAGTCACCTCAGGGTCCCCACTGAGTGTCACCGCCAGCTGCGTGTCATCGGCGTACGATGTCATGGTTAAGCCACTTTGTCTGACGACAGCAGCCAGCGGTTTCACATACAAGTTGAACAAAGTGGGGCTCAACGCAGAGCCCTGAGGTACTCCTAGACCCAGAGGATGGAAAGAGGACTGACCAGGTGGAATGGCCACTTTAAAAAACCGGTCCGAGAGGAAAGAGCGGAACCATTGAAGAGCTTTCCCCTCAATTCCCACTTCCTCCAGCCGCCGCATCAAAATGTCATGAGACACCGTGTCGAATGCGGCGCTCAGGTCTAACAAGAGGAGCGCCGCTGTCTGCCCCGCATCCAGCACCGAACGAAGATGTTCGCTCATAAAGAGCAGAGCTGTTTCGGTGCTGTGTTGTGCGCGAAAACCATTCTGGCTCTCGTCAAGAATATTATTGCGAGAGAGATGGGCAGACAAGATGGAGTTCACGTGTGCCTCAGTGACCTTGGCGGTCCAGGGCAGAAGGGAGATGGGGCGGTAGTTCTCGGGTAGCAGAGGGTCGAGATTAGGCTTCTTCAAAATGGGGCTGACCACTGCTTGCTTCCAGGAGGCAGGAACCACGCCCTCAGCGAGTGAGAGATTGATCAAGTCCAGTATGGGCTCACGGCATAGGGGCGGGAGAAGAGTAATAAGCTCTGGCTTCAAAGGGTCTAGAGGAGAACCAGATTTAATTTTAAGGCTCAGAGTATCAAAAGCCTCAACCGACAAAGCAGGTAGGGGGGACAGCGGTTCGCAGTCCAGAGCCCTTTCAGCCCTGGGCTCATCACTGGGCACAGATGGCATGAACCCTCGGTATATTACCTGCACCTTCTCCACGAAAAAGGATGCCAAGCTTTCACAGTGAGAGTCCGTGCAGATTTCTAGCGAGGTGGCCCGTTTTCCCATCAGATCTTTGAGCACCTTAAATATTAATTTAGATGGGTTAGGGCTGTTTGAGTACTCAGAGGCATATCCAACGCTTTCCCTACTGTTGCACCCACTGGAGTGGGAATAGTAATTTTTACCCCTACGCTATCCAACGCTTTCCCTACTGTTGCACCCACTGGAGTGGGAATAGTAATTTTAACCCCTACGCTATCCAACGCTTTCCCTACTGTTGCACCCACTGGAGTGGGAATAGTAATTTTTACCCCTACGCTATCCAACGCTTTCCCTACTGTAGCACCCACTGGAGTGGGAATAGTAATTTTAACCGCTACGCTATCCAACGCTTTCCCTACTGTTGCACCCACTGGAGTGGGAATAGTAATTTTTACCCCTATGCTATCCAACGCTTTCTCTACTGTTGCACCCACTGGAGTGGGAATAGTAATTTTTACCCTTACGCTATCCAACGCTTTCCCTACTGTAGCACCCACTGGAGTGGGAATAGTAATTTTAACCCCTACGCTATCCAACGCTTTCCCTACTGTTGCACCCACTGGAGTGGGAATAGTAATTTTAACCCCTACGCTATCCAACGCTTTCCCTACTGTTGCACCCACTGGAGTGGGAATAGTAATTTTTACCCCTACGCTATCCAACGCTTTCCCTACTGTTTCACCCACTGGAGTGGGAATAGTAATTTTAACCCCTACGCTATCCAACACTTTCCCTACTGTTGCACCCACTGGAGTAGGAATAGTAATTTTTACCCCTACGCTATCCAACGCTTTCCCTACTGTAGCACCCACTGGAGTGGGAATAGTAATTTTAACCGCTACGCTATCCAACGCTTTCCCTACTGTTGCACCCACTGGAGTGGGAATAGTAATTTTTACCCCTATGCTATCCAACGCTTTCTCTACTGTTGCACCCACTGGAGTGGGAATAGTAATTTTAACCCCTACGCTATCCAACGCTTTCCCTACTGTTGCACCCACTGGAGTGGGAATAGTAATTTTAACCCCTACGCTATCCAACGCTTTACCTACTGTTGCACCCACTGGAGTGGGAATAGTAATTTTTACCCCTAAGCTATCCAACTCTTTCCCTACTGTTGCACCCACTGGAGTGGGAATAGTATTTTTAACCTCTACGCTATCCAACGCTTTCCCTACTGTTGCACCCACGGGAGTGGGAATAGTAATTTAAACCCCTATGCTATCCAACGTTTTCCCTACTGTTGCACCCACTGGAGTGGGAATAGTAATTTTAACCCCTACGCTATCCAACACTTTCCCTACTGTTGCACCCACTGGTGTGAGAATAGTAATTTTAACCCCTACGCTATCCAACGCTTTCCCTACTGTTGCACTCTTTGGAGTGGGAATAGTAATTTTAACCCCTACGCTATCCAACGCTTTCCCTACTGTTGCACCCACTGGAGTGGGAATAGTAATTTCTATTCTTTTGTTATTGTATGTTAATAATATTGGCTATTATTTAATTATATTTTGTTACTATATATATATGTTTTAAGAAATATGATTAAATAATTTTTATTTTTTTACTTTCATTAATTATTTAATTATCATTAGTTAATTTAAGTATTCTTAAGTATATTTTAATACTTAGTTTTCAATATTAATTTAATTTAATAGTGTTTTTAGTAAAGTCGATATTTTTTAAAACTACATTTTTGTAAACGATATTTTAAACTCGATATTTTTGTACTTACCTGTTTGTAGATAGAAACTCGATATTTTGTCAGTCGATATTTTTTACACGATATTCTTGCAGGTCGATGTTTTGGCAGTCGATATTTTTTCAGTGATCCCTCTATAAAATGTATAATTACCTCCAAGCAGTGACAACAGATAGGTTACAACAGTCTGACAAACAGATCATCAACCTTATAACGCCACTTTTGAGTCACTTTTAACATAGGTAAAGTGATGCTAAGAGCTAGTAAATCTACCTCTGGTTCAACAAAAAATCTCAACTCCAGACTCTGCGACACAGTTTTAATGTTGTTTTCTCTCTCTCTCACTCTCTGTGACATCATTTCTCTTTCTCTCTTAAACTTAGATACTGCTGTCTGCTTCGACGTGTAGAAGATAGCAGCCCAGGTTCTGATCCTAACCTAGGCTGCTATGGTTATTCACAAGTACATATTATCAAGCCCATTATCTCCGCTTTATCGGCAGTTTCCTGCCAATAAATGCAACGATAATGTATCGCCTTTTGTTGATAATATGGACCATTGCTTTTTTTATACCGGTAAACTTAGGTGCATATTATCAAGGACCGGTGTTAAAATTATCGCTGTTTTATTGGCAAGAAACTGCTGATAAAATGGCGATAATAAGCTTCATAATATGGCCTTATTATTTCCCATAGAACCCCATGATAGCACCAGAACATAGGCTTCTATGGGACTTAACAAGGACGTATTATCAAGCCCACCCTCCCAACATTAATAAAAAACTCCAGACAATGCAGATACCCGGAGCTAGAAGGTCATTTTTCATATCACTGCCCCAGAAATGTGGTGTTCCCCGTGACGTGTACAGGGACAGAGAGAGAGAGCTCAAAAAAATTTTTTTTAAAAGACCCGAGGGGTGCCGCTCCCCGAGACTGCGCGGAGTAGGACCGTAACCCCACCGCATACTTCAAAATAAAACCAGAGGAGTGCCGTTCCCCAGTACTCGGGGAACCTTACAAGCCCCCATTATGCAGAAAAGTTGCCCCCGTAATTTACCCCCCCCGGGACCTAATGAATAAAACGGAATTCTACTTTTTTTTTCACCTTTTCCACTGCGTACAAGTACCACAAGAGTACCCCACCATTAAAAATTTTTTTTTAAATAAAAATTGATCCTTAAGATCCATGTACCACCCCCTGACCAAGACTATAGGCTCAGAATGTTTCTACCCTGCCCCCTTTCCTTATTTCTCAACGTTGTTTTATTGTTATCTTGTGACTCTGCTCTTCCGACACACAACATGGCTGCAAATACTTCCTATTTGGAGTATTGACAGCCAATCAGCATGCAGCTCCTGCTCGTAATTGTAGGTATTTACATACGCGTACGCCACGATTTTTCTTTAAAAAGAAATAAAATAGAGCCTAAATATCCATATACGACCCCCTAAGCAAGCCTAGAGGGTCAGAATATCTCTACCCTACCCCCTTCCCTTATTTCTCAACTATGTTTTACTGTTTTCTTCTGACTCGGTTCTAGCGAGGCATAACATGGCTGCCAACACTTCCTGGTTTCCAGTGTTGACAGACAGTTCACAGCCAATCAGCATGCAGCTCGTGCTCGTAATTGAACAGATTTCAGTACGCGTACTGAACTACTACTCTAGATAGCGCTATGATTTTACTTGCAATTTTCCCAAAAACTACTGAATGGATTTACACCATTTAACATAAAGCACAATCTGCGAACAGAACTCTACCTCTCTGCCAAATTTTGTGTAATTCCGTTCAGCCGTTCGGGCTGTAGCCCTGGCTAAAGGTCCCTATGGAAAATTGCATGGGGAAAACATGTTTTGGGACCCCCTTTTTTCTCGGCCCCTGCTTGACAAATCACCCACAAACTTTTAGGGACGGAGCGGAACTGAGCAGGCCATTCTCTTGGAGAAATTTGAGAAGATTCGTCCTCCGACGCCAAAGTTATTTCAAATAGTACGTTGTGGATTTCCTATGGAAACTAGGTCCTAACTATGACTATCTACTGGCGACCGCCAGTAGGTAATATATATAAATATATATTCACTCAAAAAACTATAAGTTTTAGGGGTGTTATAGTTAGCTGGACATTTCACTCATACAAAACAATTGAAATTGCTCCTATATAGTTAGTTGTACTAACTATTTTTCGCGCACCCGCAATCCACTGCTGATGATGTCACATATTACATCATTCATGACATGGTCAATGACATCACTCATGACATCTCAAATGACATCACTGATAACATCACTGATGACATCATCCAGTGAATGTGGTTTGCTTCGTTATTTAAATATGCATTATATATATAGCAATTTGCATTGAAGAATGAGTGGATATATAAAAATAAATATTTGGATGGAGGATTTAGTAGCAGTGTAATTGACTGTTTACTTTACCAATTTATAGTGTCTCACTAAATATAGTGGATAGTGATTAAACTGTGTGAATATCTGTATCAGTTTGTCAGTTGTTGTGTAAACTGGTTCTCCAGTTGGTTACTAGCTATGTGAAAGTCTATATTAGTTATTGATTAGTTAACTGAGTATTTGTATGGGAGTGTGAATGTGTGTGTGGTTCGGTGGGGGGTTTGTGACTGCCCAAAGATGTCTGAATAGTTGATTCGGTAGATATATGAAGTTAAAACGACATGTTCTAACAGTTGTTTGGGTCAGTGAATATCTTTATGGGTGTGGTGATGAGCAAATATATTTCTCAATGGTACATGTCCAACAAACTACAAAAATAAAAGGCAGTGTAGGTGTCAGTTGTTGCATATAAATAAGTATACATAAGACTCAATGATTGTGTGAGTGACTGTATGGATAACTGTATACTTGTAATAATGATTTTATAATACACTAAGTATGACTTACTATCTAAATGAATAGATGAAGTGGTGTTTGTATAAGTGTGGAGCTAAGTAAGTATGTAAGTATGATCCATTGTTTGCATAAGTGAGTAGGATAACTTCATATGTGAATAGGTTGTGTGCTGGTGTGTAATGTCGATATGGGTGTATAAGTATTTTTGATAGTGCTCTATTGTTCATTGACAGCATGTATGAGGGAATCTACAGGTAAGTGATTAGATGTGTGTATACATCTAGGAATCACTGAGTGCGTTTTTAGATACTTGTTTTGCTGTGTCAATGGATTCAAATATGATACTCTGTATTTTACAAAGAGTGATGAAAGATTTTACTAGTGTATGAAAAGGTGTATGTGATTGTCATGTGGATGATGTCTTCAGTGATGCCATCAGTGATGTCATTTGAGATGCCATCAGTGATGTCACTGACCATGTCATGAATGATGTAATATGTGACATCATAAGCAGTGGATTGCGGGTGCGCGAAAAATAGTTAGTACAACTAACTATATAGGAGCAATTTCAATGGTTGTGTATGAGTGAAATGTCCAGCGAACTATAACACGCCTAAGACTTATAGTTTTTTGAGTGAATTTCAAAGGTTTTTAAATGCTAATTCCTACCTATATAAGGCCTGAAACCTATGGTTTTTTCAGTGGATTTCAAATGTTTTTCAAATGCTAATTCCTAACTATATAAGGCCTGAAACCTTTGTTTTTTTCAGTGAATTTGCACGGTTTTTTAATTGCTAATTCCTAACTATATAAGGCCTGAAACCTATGTTTTTTTCAGTGAATTTGCAAGTTTTTTTTAATGCTAACTCCTAACTATATAAGGCCTGAAACCTATGGTTTTTTCAGTGAATTTCAATGGTTTTTCAAATGCTAATTCCTAACTATATCAGGCCTGACACCTATGGTTGTTTTCATTGAATTTCGAAGGATTTTTTAATGACAATTTTTAAATGTATTAATTGTTATTTTTTTTAATACTGATTTACTGCAATTTTGCAGTCAGGTGTTCAGAGGGCAGGTGCTCAGAGGGCATGCCCCCTTTTTACAACACTCTGCAGCACAGCTCCAAGGCGCTTACTGGAGATACCTGTTGGACTAGTTCCCTCTAGGGGACCTCTGGATTGAACAGGAATTAATTCCCCAACTTAAACTGTGCAAACACACCCTGTAGAGTGTTCTAAATTGGGGGATTAAGTTCCTTTGCATACTGGGGGTCCCTAGGGGCCAATTAGCCCACCATGAGCCTCCATTATGCGCCAGGGGGCTGCATTGCTTTTCTCCGGGGGCGGCGGTCCCCGGGGGTTTTTTGCGTGTTCGCGGGGCTTTTTGCCTGTTCGCGGGCCGCTTGCAAGGCGAAGTTACCCTTGCGGTCGTGTATGGGCACAGCACCCTCTGGTTCACCACTGCCACCCTCTGGTTCATCACTGCCACCCTCTGGTTCACCACTGCCACCCTCTGGTTCACCCCTGCCACCCTCTGGTTCACCCCTGCCACCCTCTTGTTCACCACTGCCACCCTCTGGTTCAGCACTGCCACTCTCTGGTTCCCCCCTGCCACCTTCTGGTTCACGACTGCCACCCTCTGGTTTATCACAGCACCTCTGGTTTACCACTGCCACCCTCTGGTTAACCACTGTCACCCTCTGGTTCAGCACTGCCACCCTCTGGTTCACCACTGCCACCCTCTGGTTCAACACAGCACCCTCTGGTTCACCCCTGCCACCCTCTGGTACAGCACTGTCACCCTCTGGTTCACCACTGCCACCCTCTGGTTCACCACTGCCACACTCTGGTTCACGACTGCCACCCTCTGGTTCATCACAGCACCTCTGGCTCACCCCTGCCACCCTCTGGTACAGCACTGTCACCCTCTGGTTCACCACTGCTACCCTCTGGTTCACGACTGCCACCCTCTGGTTCATCACAGCACCTCTGGTTCAGCACTGCCACCCTCTGGTTAACCCCTGCCACCCTCTGGTTCATCACTGTCACCCTCTGGTTCATCACTGCCACCCTCTGGTTCACCACTCCCACCCTCTACCGAGACCTTCTGTGATGCAGCGGCAGCACAAAAGATGCGCCATGGTGCTGGGTAAGCGCAACGCAGCTCCAGTGCGGCGCACCATGGGTGGTGGAGCTGTGGCGCACAATAACTGGCGCATCCCTGGGGATGCGCCAGTTATTGTAAAACTGCCCCTATACATTTAGCCAACAAGGGAGCACTTACTGATTAGACAGTAGAAAGTACTCCAGTTGAGTAGAGGTATTGCACAAAAAGGTGGCATCTTCGTGGACAAACACGCAGGGCGGGATTCATTCTGCCCCCTGTTAGACTCGTTTTTTTCTGCCCTTCTGCCTTCTGTTAGACTCTTTTTTCCCTTGTTTTTCTGTCCTTCTGCCCCCTGTTAGACTCGTTTTTTGTGCCCTTCTGACCTCTGTTAGACTCATTTTTCCCTTGTTTTTCTGCCCTTCTGCCCTCTGTTAGACTCGTTTTTTGTGCCCTTCTGCCCTCTGTTATTCCCTTGGTTTTGTGCCCTTCTGCCCTCTGTTAGACTCGTTTTTTAGGCCCTTCTGCCCCCTGTTAGACTCGTTTTTGTGCCTTTCTGCCCCGTTAGACTCGTTTTTTGTGCCCTTCTGCCCTATGTTAGACTCGTGTTTCCCTTGTGTTTCTGCCCTTCTGCCCTTTGTTAGACTGCTTTTTGTGCCTTTCTGCCCTCTGCATCACCACATCATCACTCAGCGCTACCCCAGCATCACTCAGCACCACCACATTATCACTCAGCACCCCCACATTATCACTCAGCGCCACCACAGCATCACTCAGAGCCACCACAGCATCACTCAGAGCCACCACAGCATCACTCAGTGCCACCACATTATCACTCAGCACCAACACAGCACCACTCAGGACCACCACAGCATCACTCAGCACCACCACAGCATCACTCAGCACCACCACAGCACCAATCAACACCAACACAGCACCACTCAGCGCCACCACAGCATCACTCAGCACCACCACAGCATCACTCAGCACCACCACATTATCACTCAGCACCACCACAGCACCACTCAGCACCACCACAGCATCACTCAGCACCACCAAAGCATCACTCAGCACCACCACAGCACCACTGAGCACCACCCCTGCATCACTCAGCACCATCCCAGTGTCACTCAGCACCACCACAGCACCACTCAGCATCACCCCAGCACCACTCAGCACCACTACAGCACCACTCAGCGCCACCCCAGCATCAATCTGCACAACCATTCAACAACAACTGGTTCAAATATGTTTTCTCAATGTTTCAAACTTTATTACAAATGTCACAAAAAGATGTTAATATTTCACTTCTGTTCTTGGATTTTCGTCACAATAAAATACACTGAACATAATCTTCACAAAAGTTATTTACAAAGGTTTAAGCTATTGCCATTATAAATTAAAATCACTTTTATTTAAGTATTAATTATTTAAAAAAATTAAAAGCCATTGTAATTTGTAATATCAATACCGCTAAGTCACGTAAATACAAAGCATGTTGCATTAATAAATGCTATAGGTGTCACATTTGAGAAAGTTATAACTATTGGCATTGTAAATGACAAAGCTATTAATTTAGATATTTTCAAAACCAACACATAAATACAAAGAATTGTCATTTACAAGACCAATAGCTCAAACTTTCCTAATGCGAGACCTATTGCATTGCAAATGCTAGTTTTTATATCTGCCATTGCTTCCTGTTGAGGTTTAATTTTCGTGACAGGCGCCTCATTGCCTACTTGTAACTATTCTCTGACCCTGCTTCAAGGGTCAGAACAGGGTCCGAGAATAGTTGCAAGTAGGCAACGAGGCGCCAGGAAGCACTTGCAGGCTTACAGCAGCAGGTGCCCAAGTTGAAGTTAATTTCTTTGTAACCCTTTTGTAAAAGGTTACAAAAAATTGGCTTCAACTTTTGCACCTGCTGCTGTAACCCTGTAAGTGCTTGGCTGAAAATTCGTCCCCGCTGATTCACGGATTGTACCGCGATTTCGCGAGATTCGCGGATCGCGAAATCGCAGAAAATCCGCAAATTCCACAAGCGGAACGAATTTTCAGCCCATGATTAACCTGGGACTGCCCAAAAAGAGGACTTCACTAGAAGTACTGCACCTGCTGCACTCTCTAGGCGTCACAAAATACTTTGCCTGGCTTTAAGATCAAGGAATGGACTCCCTGATCAGCAAGAGAGAAGAACAGTGCTGATAGAAGTCACCTGCATCATCTCCAACAAGGACAAGTCCAGATGACCAGCTTCACCTGGACTTTACTGGATTTTACCAGGTGAATTGTAGTTCCAAACTTTAATAAAGTCTAACTGTTGACAGGAGTGAGCTAGAACATTAATTCAAGGTATCAAAATAATAGTTACAATAAATATAACAACCTGAGGCACATCAGAGTTTCTGGACCAGTGGCTGGTGTTGTGGAACATCAAAGACCCTCAAAGGACCTTTCAGAAGAAGTTCTGAAAGCCTGGGTAATTTTGGAAGACGGTCCCTAAGT
Source organism: Lissotriton vulgaris (assembly GCF_964263255.1). NCBI lineage: Eukaryota > Metazoa > Chordata > Amphibia > Caudata > Salamandridae > Lissotriton > Lissotriton vulgaris. The sequence continues at coordinate 1,051,114,133 of NC_141687.1, forward strand.
ACATCAACCCCGACGTCAAGCCGTGATGTCGATCTACAACTTGACCTGACTGTGCAGGTTTGCCCCACTGAAAGCTCTGGAGCTCTTCGATGCTGAAGACTTCCAGGATTTACCAAAGCATAGCGCTGCAGCAGACCGAGATTATAAAACTGAATTCCAGAGTGATAAAGCCAATCACTCAATGTCAATAGAAAAAGCTAAAAAAATGTGTCTAATTCGGATGTAAAAACTTGGCCAGGTCCTACGAATCATAGTAGTCCATTACGGTTGGTTTAAACTCTGACTTTGTCCCTGTCCAGCACAACGAAATAGCTACAGTAGTCAGTATTTTAGCATGGTCAGCTAAGGTCTGGAATGGCATGTTTTGTGCAGTTCTAAGCAGGGAAAAAAAATCACAGGGTTGTCAAAAGGGTGTGTTTTTCCATTTTTACTCTAAAGGAAATTACAACAAACTTGCCATTAAATTAAAACTTTATTTACTATGAATGCTTTCTAGGTTTTAAGTAAATCCGTTCAGTAGTTTTGTTAGATATTAGCATTTTAAAAAGTTGCAGTATCCTCCAAAGCATTAACACTTTTCTATATTTTAGCTGAAAAAACATTGATTGATGTTTGACATTGTTTGAATAATGTGCATAACATTTGCCAGACACTTACTTTTGGTATGTTCAAATTCATACAGATCCATAAATATGACAGTTAAACAGGGCTTACTTTACTAATACATTTGCAATGTAATATAAATCTGCACACAATTTGGCAGAACCTTGAAAGGATTATTTATTTTTGTTTAGATTGTGAAGTTTTATGCCAATCAATCAAACTGGGAAAAATTTAAAGTGGCGGGGGCATTAAGTAACATTATCGTTTGCTTTAAATTTGGAGGTAGCTGATGAATTTGCATCAAATGTGACAAGTCTTTAGCAAGCTACATCCAGTGCAGCCATTACAGGTTGTGTGACTATCCAAATCCAAAGGACAATCAAAATATTGTTGCTGTATTCATAATTGTGCCACTGTTTGATAGCTCAGCATAGAGTTTGGTTGAGGCTTAGCCCATTTAACTTTCTCTTGGCATTTTTATGGCTGTCTAGGCACAACAAGTGGAGGATTAGTTAAAATTGGATGTCAAAATGTGCTCATTTGCTTTTTAATATTGGCACTGTGTGACAAATCCACACAAACTTTTACAGGATTTTGTAAGGATTGGTTTTCTATTGGTTTGTCAACTTTATCAAGTTTTGGATCACTCTATCCAGGTGGGGACAAAATTAAGGGAGGGGCAGTTTCCTTTGGTTACATCTTTAGTGCTGTTTGCTCTATTTTTCTAATTGGAGTGGGATTTATATTGTGTTGTATTTCTGATGTTTTCACTAATTGTGAATCTACATCAAATATGGCAGACCACTAGCAAGCTGGTACTACCAGTGCTGGTACATTACGATTTATGCAGAACCAATTGGAAAAGAAGAAGTAAAAGGGGGGAGATAAATATTTTTGATCTCCTAATATCTTTGACTCATTTTCAGTAATCTGCATGACATTTGTCAGAGTCTTAGCATATTTAGCCTAATCGCAGTTTATTGATGGTCCAGTAATTAGAGAGTTGATTTCAAAGATGGTTCAACAAGGTGTTAATGCCCTAATACATTGATACAGTTTTATGATTCCACATAAAATTAAGCAGAAGTTTAGAAGGTTTACCTTTCTACTGATCTTGTCAAGTTTTTAGGAGCTCCATTAAGAGGTGAAAGTTGAATGGGCAGGCAATAAAAATGTCATGCACTAATAACCTTGTAGTTGTTTGTTAAATCTCCATGACATTTGTCAGCAAGCATATTGAGTTGAGTGCAATGCCAGGCATGTGCTGTGACCAATTCCCACTACGGGCTGCCAAAGCAGATTGGGATCAGGACTTGGTTGTAGGCCATGCACAGCACACAATAGATAGATGCCATGTTAATGGGGTACATCACAAAAAAATGAAAGATACAAAATACATCACTGTGATTGACACAGTGACCTACCTGGATGGGCGAATGACTCTTTAAGCTCAGCAGAAGGGTGGCGCTGTGAGCATCGCTTTCGACATTACAGTGTCAAATCCTGCTTGAGTTTTTATATATATATATATATATTCACTGAAAAAACCATAGGTTTCAGGCCCTATATAGTTAGGAATTAACATATAAAAAACCACTGAAATTGCTCCTATATAGTTAGTTGAACTAACTATATATTTCGCGCATTCGCAATCCACTGCTGATGATGTCACATATTACATCATTCATGACATGGTCAGTGACATCACTGATGACATCTCAAATGACATCACTGATGACATCACTGATGACATCTAATTTGACATCAATGATCACATCACTGATGATATACTTCATGTGATAATACAATGCTCCTCCTTACACTCTAATATAACCTCTGTTACACCTAGTGTTAAATACAGAGTATCATTTTTTAAACCATTGACACACGAATACCAGTTACTACATACGCACTCACTAATTCCTACGTCTACACACACATTCACTCATTCAGCCATACAATCACTCGTACATACAGTCACTCATTATTACAACACTATCATATGCACTCATACAACTATGCAGACACTCACACACTGCCACTCATCCATTGAGTTACTCACACACCTAGTCAGTCCTGTAAAGAATCAATCACACTTTGATTTCTTCATCTATACAGTTAAACACAGAACAGCTTAAATTTTCACAGATATACTAACACATACTTACTCACTTATACAATCAAATCCTTCATCCATACTCTTATACATCCACTCATTCTTCAATATGTAAAACATATTTAAACTTTACAAAAACACACAGACACTGGATGATGTCATCAGTGATGTCATCAGTGATGTAATTTGAGATGTCATCAGTGATGTCATCAGTGATGTCACTGACCATGTCATGAATGATGTAATATGTGACATCATCAGCAGTGGATTGCGAATGCGCGAAATATATAGTTAGTTCAACTAACTATATAGGAGCAATTTCAGTGGTTTTTTATATGTTAATTCCTAACTATATAGGGCCTGAAACCTATGGTTTTTTCAGTCAATTTTCAAGGTTTTTTAAATGCTAATTCCTAACTATATAAGGCCTAAAACCTATGTTTTTTTCAGTGAATTTCAATGGTTTTTTATATGTTAATTCCTAACTATATAAGGCCTAAAACCTATGGTTTTTTCAGTGAATTTCAAAGGTTTTTTAAATGCCAATTCCTACCTGAATAAGGCCTGAAACCTATGGTTTTTTCATTGAATTTGCAAGGTTTTGAAAGTGCAAATTCTATTAGCGGATAACGTTTAAATATGTTAATATCCTTGTGGGACCACCTGAGCAGCCCTAGGGATCCGATTTTTGGACCGGAGCAAGATGCTCTCTGATTGGGCCGTATTTCTTGTCTTCTGCCCCCCTGATTGTGCCGTATTTCTTGGCTTCTTCCCCCCTGATTATGCCGTATTTCCTGCCTCATGCACCCTGATTGTGCCATATTTCTTGCCTTCTGCACCCTAATTGTGCTGTATTTTTTGCCTTCTGCTCCCTGATTGTACCGTATTTGTTGCCTTCTGCCCACTAATTGTGCCATTTTTTCTTGCCTTCTGCCAACTTATTGTGCAGTTTGTCGGGGCTTCTGTCCCCTGATTGTGCCGTTTTTTGTGCCCCTGCCCCCCTGATTGTATTATCTTTGCCAGTGTTGGTTCGCTGCTGGTATTGTCTTTGCCAGTGTTTGTTTGCTGCCGTTATTGTCTTTGCCAGTGCTTGACTCTGCTGGTATTATCTTTGCCAGAGCTGTGTGGGCTGTGGGAGCTGTGTGGGCTGTGAGAGCTGTTTGGGCTGTGAGAGCTGTGTGGGTTATGAGAGCTGTTTGGGCTGTGAGAGTGTGGGCTGTGTGGGCTGTGAAGGCTGTGAGAGCTGTGTGGGCTGTGAGAGCTGTGTGGGCTGTGAGGGCTGTGTGGGCTGTGAGGCCTGTGAGAGCTGTGTGGGCTGTGAGACCTGTGGGGCTGTGAGAACTGTGTTGGCTGTGAGAGCTGTGTGTGCTGTGAGGGCTGTGAGGGCTTTGAGGGCTGTGTGGGCTGTGAGGGCTGTGTGGGCTGTGAGAGCTGTGTGGGCTGTGAGAGCTGTGTGGGCTGTGAGAGCTGTGTGGGCTGTGAGCTCTGCTTCTTTTGTGCCTCGGTCTACCTAGGCGGGCTGTGAGAGCTGTGTGGGCTGTGAGAGCTGTGTGGGATGTGAGAGCTGTGTGGGCTGTGAGGACTGTGTGGGCTGTGAGGTCTCTGTGGGCTGTGAGAGCTGTGAGAGCTGTTTGTGCTGTGAGAGTGTGAGCCATGTGGGCTGTGAGAGCTGTGTGGGCTGTGAGAGCTGTGTGGGCTGTGAGAACTGTATGGGCTGTGTTGGCTGTGAGAGCTATGTGGGCTGTGAGGGCTGTGTGGGCTGTGTGGGCTGTGAGGGCTGTGTGGGCTGTGAGAGCTGTGTGGGCTGTGAGAGCTGTGTGGGCTGTGAGAGCTGTGTGGGCTGTGAGCTCTGCTTCTTTTGTGCCTCGGTCTCCCTAGCACAAGATGGATGCCAACACTTCCTGGTTTGTAGTGTTGACAGCCAATGAGCATGCAACTTTCTCTGGAAGGCATGCTGATTGGCTGCTACTGTCTATCAACACTCCAAAACAGAAACCGTTGGCAGCCATCTTGTGCCTCAGTAGACTAAGGCACAGGAAAGCAGGAAAACAAATGTGTAGAACTCAAAAAGGGGGCAGGGTAGAAGCACCGTGACCCTCTAGGCCTGCTCAGGGGGTCCCACAAGGACCCCCAAGGCCCCTAAAAATTATTTTTTATTTTTTGAAAAATCGTGGGGTGTTCGCACGGTGCTCGCACTGTGCGCGCCTATAGATATATAATTGATTTCAACTTGAATTTTCTCAGCAACTACTGGAGGGATTTACACCATTTAAGCAAAAGCGTTATCTGCAAATCAGACTCTACCATTTTGCCAAATTTCTTGTAATTCCGTTCAGCCGTTTGGGCTGTAGCCGTGTCTAAAGGTCCTATGGAAAATTGCATGGGGAAAACACGTTTTGGGACCCCCCTTTTTTCTCGGCCCCCGCTTCACGAATCCCCCGAAACTTTCAGGGAAGGAGCGGAGCGTAACGCGCCATCTTCTTTGAGAAATTCACATAGATTGATCAACCGGCGCCAAAGTTATTCCCAATAGAATGTTGCGGATTTCCTATGGAAACTAGGTCCTAACTATATATACCTACTGGCGACCTCCAGTGGGTAATATATATATATATATATATATATATATATATATATATATATATATATATATATATATATATATATTACCTACTGGCGATAGCCAGTAGGTATATATAGTTAGGATTTTTTTCCTATGGGATTTTTGAAAATTCTATGTCGAATAACTTTGGCTTATGAAGACAGAATTGGCTGAAGTTTTCAGGAAAATGGAACGTTTTGTTTCTGAGCAGCCCCTGAAAATTTGGGCGGTTTTCGTCAAGGGGGGGCCGAGAAAAAAGGGGGGTCCCAAAACGTGTTTTTCCCATGCAATTTTCCATAGGGCGGTTGGCCTCACTTTTAGCCTGAACGGCTGAATGGATTTACACCAAACTTGGCAAAATTGTAGGGACTGGTAGCCCGATGTGCCTTTGCTATGTCTCAAGATATAGGCTCCAGTGGTTTTTACGAAAATTAACTTTGAAAAATATAAATTGGGCTACATTGGGCTATATATATGTTGGAGCCCAAATGTAGCCCAATGTAGCCCAATGTAGCCCAATGTAGCCCAAAGATGGCCACCAGAGACAAAAAACCAAATGTAGCCCAAATATCAGCCAGATGTAGCCCAACTATAGCCCAATGACAGATTGTCCCAGAGTGTTCTAAAGAACAACTAGAGTGCTAACAGTCCTACTTATTACAAAGGTATGGCACACCTGAAGCCATCTTGATTGGAATAAAGTGGTAACTCTTAAAACATTTAATTTAAAAAGGAACAAAATGAGGGGGTTCATTTTGCCATAGAAAGTATGATTAGCGAATATATGACGAAATCCCGCATACCATCAGTCCGCAAAAAAAATCCCGCATGTACTATTAGGCCGCAAATTAAAATAACGAAAACTTTTAGAACGAATATGCCTTTAGCATACACTAAACAACTAAACTACCCTAAACCCTAAAACACTACCCCCAGCATGACCCTACACTACACAAACAGTACAACACTACCCTAAACCCTAAAACACTACCCCCAGCATGACCCTACACTACACAAACACTACAAAACTACCCTAAACCCTAAAACACTACCCCCAGCATGACTCTACACTACGCAAACACTACAACACTACCCTAAACCCTAAAACACTACCCCCAGCATGACCCTACACTACACAAACACTACAACACTACCCTAAACCCTAAAACACTACCCCCAGCATGACCCTACACTACGCAAACACTACAACACTACCCAAAACCCTAAAACACTACACCCCAGCATGACCCTACACTACGCAAACACTACAACACTACCCTAAACCCTAAAACACTACCCCCAGCATGACCCTACACTACACAAACACTACAACACAACCCTAAACCCTAAAACACTACCCCCAGCATGACCCTACACTACGCAAACACTACAACACAACCCTAAACCCTAAAACACTACCCCCAGCATGACCCTACACTACGCAAACACTACAACACTAACCTAAATCCTAAAACACTACCCCCAGCATGACCCTACACTACGCAAACACTACAACACTACCCAAAACCCTACAACACTACACCCCAGCATGACCCTACACTACGCAAACACTACAACACTACCCTAAACCCTAAAACACTACCCCCAGCATGACCCTACACTACGCAAACACTACAACACTACCCAAAACCCTAAAACACTACACCCCAGCATGACCCTACACTACGCAAACATTACAACACTACCCTAACCCCTAAAACACTACCCCCAGCATGATCCTACACTACGCAAACACTACAACACTACCCTAAACCCTAAAACACTACCCCCAGCATGACCCTACACTACGCAAACACTACAACACTACCCTAAACCCTAAAACACTACCCCCAGCATGACCCTACACTACGCAAACACTACAACACTACCCTAAACCCTAAAACACTACCCCCAGCATGACCCTACACTACGCAAACACTACAACACTACCCTAAACCCTAAAACACTACCCTCAGCATGACCCTACACTACGCAAACACTACAACACTACCCAAAACCCTAAAACACTACCCCCCAGCATGACCCTACACTACGCAAACACTACAACACTACCCAAAACCCTAAAACACTACCCCCAGCATGACCCTACACTACGCAAACACTACAACACTACCCTAAATCCTAAAACACTACCCCCAGCATGACCCTACACTACGCAAACACTACAACACTACCCAAAACCCTAAAACACTACACCCCAGCATGACCCTACACTACGCAAACACTACAACACTACCCTAAACCCTAAAACACTACCCCCAGCATGACCCTACACTACGCAAACACTACAACACTACCCAAAACCCTAAAACACTACACCCCAGCATGACCCTACACTACGCAAACACTACAACACTACCCTAAACCCTAAAACACTACCCCCAGCATGACCCTACACTACGCAAACACTACAACACTACCCTAAACCCTAAAACACTACCCTCAGCATGACCCTACACTACGCAAACACTACAACACTACCCAAAACCCTAAAACACTACCCCCAGCATGACCCTACACTACGCAAACACTACAACACTACCCAAAACCCTAAAACACTACCCCCCAGCATGACCCTACACTACGCAAACACTACAACACTACCCAAAACCCTAAAACACTACCCCCAGCATGACCCTACACTACGCAAACACTACAACACTACCCAAAACCCTAAAACACTACACCCCAGCATGACCCTACACTACGCAAACACTACAACACTACCCAAAACCCTAAAACACTACCCCCCAGCATGACCCTACACTACGCAAACACTACAACACTACCCAAAACCCTAAAACACTACCCCCAGCATGACCCTACACTACGCAAACACTACAACACTATCCTAAACCCTAAAACACTACGCCCAGCATGACCCTACACTACGCAAACACTACAACACAACCCTGAACCCTAAAACACTACCCCCAGCATGACCCTACACTACGCAAACACTACAACACTGCCCTGAACCCTAAAACACTACCCCCAGCATGACCCTACACTACGCAAACACTACAACACAACCCTAAACCCTAAAACACTACACCCCAGCATGACCCTACACTACGCAAACACTACAACACTACCCTAAACCCTAAAACACTACCCCCAGCATGACCCTACACTACGCAAACACTACAACACTACCCAAAACCCTAAAACACTACACCCCAGCATGACCCTACACTACGCAAACACTACAACACTACCCTAAACCCTAAAACACTACCCCCAGCATGACCCTACACTACGCAAACACTACAACACTACCCTAAACCCTAAAACACTAGCCCCAGCATGACCCTACACTACGCAAACACTACAACACAACCCTAAACCCTAAAACACTACCCCCAGCATGACCCTACACTACGCAAACACTACAACACTGCCCTGAACCCTAAAACACTACCCCCAGCATGACCCTACACTACGCAAACACTACAACACAACCCTAAACCCTAAAACACTACACCCCAGCATGACCCTACACTACGCAAACACTACAACACTACCCTAAACCCTAAAACACTACCCCCAGCATGACCCTACACTACGCAAACACTACAACACTACCCAAAACCCTAAAACACTACACCCCAGCATGACCCTACACTACGCAAACACTACAACACTACCCTAAACCCTAAAACACTACCCCCAGCATGACCCTACACTACGCAAACACTACAACACTACCCTAAACCCTAAAACACTACCCCCAGCATGACCCTACACTACGCAAACACTACAACACTACCCTAAACCCTAAAACACTACCCCCAGCATGACCCTACACTACGCAAACACTACAACACTACCCTAAACCCTAAAACACTACCCCCAGCATGACCCTACACTACGCAAACACTACAACACTACCCTAAACCCTAAAACACTACCCTCAGCATGACCCTACACTACGCAAACACTACAACACTACCCAAAACCCTAAAACACTACCCCCAGCATGACCCTACACTACGCAAACACTACAACACTACCCAAAACCCTAAAACACTACCCCCCAGCATGACCCTACACTACGCAAACACTACAACACTACCCAAAACCCTAAAACACTACCCCCAGCATGACCCTACACTACGCAAACACTACAACACTACCCAAAACCCTAAAACACTACGCCCAGCATGACCCTACACTACGCAAACACTACAACACTACCCTGAACCCTAAAACACTACCCCCAGCATGACCCTACACTACGCAAACACTACAACACTATCCTAAACCCTAAAACACTACGCCCAGCATGACCCTACACTACGCAAACACTACAACACTACCCTGAACCCTAAAACACTAGCCCCAGCATGACCCTACACTACGCAAACACTACAACACAACCCTGAACCCTAAAACACTACCCCCAGCATGACCCTACACTACGCAAACACTACAACACTGCCCTGAACCCTAAAACACTACCCCCAGCATGACCCTACACTACGCAAACACTACAACACAACCCTAAACCCTAAAACACTACCCCCAGCATGACCCTACACTAAACAACCACCACAACTCTACACTACACTAACACAACACTACACTACACAACACTACACTACACTACACAATCACTAACCCACGAAAAAATTAACACAAACCCACTTACCTCTCTCGTCATCGTGGTTTTCACAACGCAAATGCATTTACCATACATGCCTTTAAAACGTAATTCTTTGTAAAGGCATGCGCGATAAATGCACATGCGTTTTGAAAAAATGCGGGATAATGGTATGCGAGCTCAATGACCTTGCGGGATAATGGTATGCGGACTGAAAGTCTGCGGGATAAAAAATGCGGTAAAATGGCTGCAAACCATGATTAGCAGCAGACTTCCCTGGTGAGCACTAGCTTTACTACAGTGATCTAATGAGCAACTAGAGTGCTAACATTCAGAATTTATGGCAAATGTGTGACACATCTGAATGCCTTCTTGATAGAACCAAAGTAAACAAGCATTGAAAATGCAATAGATCTCGCCCTCGTTTAAGTTAAAGCCATTCTGTTTGTAATGAGGTGGCTTTTTAGCTTTGCTTTTATTAGTGTTTTTAAAACTTTCATGTAAATAACATGCATATGTATGCATATATGTATATGTATGCATGCATTTATATTTATGTAGATATGCAGATTACATATGTTAATATATGTATATTACCTACTGGCGATAGCCAGTGGGTATATATAGTTAGGATTTTTTCTCTATGGGATTTCTGAAAATTCTATGTCTAATAACTTTGGCGTTTGTGGACGGAATTGGCTGCAATTTTCAGGAAAATGGCACATTTTGTTTCTGAGCAGCCCCTGAAAATTTGGTGGGGTTTCGTCAAGGGGGGGCCGAGAACAAAGGGGGGTCCCAAAACGCGTTTTTCCCATTCATTTTTCCATAGGGCGGTTGGACTCACTTTTAGCTCGAACGGCTGAATAGATTTACATGAAACTTGGCAAAATTGTAGATATGGTTTGCCCGACGTGCCTTTGCTATGTCTCAATATATGTGCTCCAGTGGATTTTGAGAAATTAACGTTTAAAAAAATATATATATCTGTGACAGCGCTCCGGTTAGCGCCCCGGTTCGCGTACCTGACGCGTAACGGAACTTCGCGAAGCGAATCTGATTGGCTCTCCGGTGTCTGTCAACATTCTAAACAAACCGGAGCGGCCGCCATCTTGTCTCTCGGTACGATCGAGAGACAAGATGTGGTGAAAAACGAAGGGGGAAATGAAGGAAAGGGGGCAAGGTAGACCACTCCTGACCCCCTAGGATTGATGAGGGGGATATTAAAGTGCCCCGCGGGGCAAAACATTTTGCGATTTTACGCCGTAGAGGCGCGTCCCGGTACGCGAACCGGGCAGCTCACCGGGCAGCTAACCGGGCAGCTAACCGGCAGCGTAGCTGTCAACATTGTAAACAGTCCGGAGCGGCCGCCATCTTGTCTCTCGGTAGGTTCGAGAGACAAGATGTGGTGAAAAAAGAAGGGGGAAATGAAGGAAAGGGGGCAAGGTAAACCCCTCCTGACCCCCTAGGATTTATGAGGGGGATATTAAAGTCCCCCGCGATTTTTCGCGGTAGAGGCGCTTCCCGGTACGCGAACCGGGCAGCTAACCGGCAGCGTAACAGGAGTCCGCCATCTTGTGTTTTTGGAGCGTCCGGTTCGCGTACCGGGTAGCGTCCCGGTAAGCGTAACAAGGGGAAAACCAAGAGAAACAGTAAAAAAAAAATTAAGGGAATAGATTTCCAGCAAACTTGGCAAAATTGTAGGGACTGTTTGTTTGATGTGCCTTTGCAAGGCCTCAAGATATGTGCACGTGTGGATTTTGTCTAATTAAGGTTAAAAAAAATATATATATCTGTAAGCGTGCTCCGGCACGCTTACGTTACGGGTTTTGTTTGCGCTGCAGAACCGATACGTCACGGTTATGCGATGCGTCATGAGGCGTCTCACGTGGCTACGTGATACGTCACGTAATAAAGAATATATTTTACAGCTATAGATATTAGCTTTTAAAAAACCAATGAAATTCACTGAAAAAACCATAGGTTATAGACCATATATAGTTAGGAATTTGCATTTACAAAACCTTGAAAATTCACTGAAAAAACCATAGGTTAGAGACCATATATAGTTAGCTGGACATTTTATTGACAAAAAACCAATGAAATTCCATATATAGTTAGTTGCACTAACTATATATCGCGCACCCGCAATCCACTGCTGATGATGTCACATATTACATCATTCATGACATGGTCAGTGACATCACTGATGACATCACTGATGACATCTCAAATGACATCACTGATGACATCACTGATGACATCTCAAATGACATCAGTGATGACATCATGACACACCAATACCAGTTACTACATACGCACTCACTGATTCCTACGTCTACACACACATTCACTCATTCACCCATACAATCACTCATACATACAGTCACTCATTATTACACTATCATATGCACTCATACACCTATGCAGACACTCACACACTGCCACTCATCCATGGAGTTACTCACACACCTAGTCAGTCCTGTAAAGAATCAATCACACTTCCATTTCCTCATCTATACAGTTAAACACAGAACACCATACTTCAGTGACATCACTGATGATATCACTGATGACATCTCAAATGACATCACTGATGACATCTCAAATGACATCACTGATGACATCATGACACACCAATACCAGTTACTACATACGCACTCACTGATTCCTACGTCTACACACACATTCACTCATTCACCCATACAATCACTCATACATACAGTCACTCATTATTACAACACTATCATATGCACTCATACACCTAGTCAGTCCTGTGAAGAATCAATCACACTTCGATTTCCTCATCTATACAGTTAAACACAGAACACCATACTTTTCACACATATACTAACACATACTTACTCTCTTATACAATCACTGATACAAGTACACATTGATATGCACAGAGTCACACACCTCCCAGCCAGCCACACACACACTCAGTCTTCCATACATCCACTCATTCTTCAATATGTAAAACATATTTAAACTTTACAAAAACACACAGACACTAGATGATGTCATCAGTGATGTCATTTGAGATGTCATCAGTGATGTCATCAGTGATGTCATTTGAGATGTCATCAGTGATGTCATCAGTGATGTCACTGACCATGTCATGAATGATGTAATATGTGACATCATCAGCAGTGGATTGCGGGTGCGCGATATATAGTTAGTGCAACTAACTATATATGGAATTTCATTGGTTTTTTGTCAATAAAATGTCCAGCTAACTATATATGGTCTCTAACCTATGGTTTTTTCAGTGAATTTTCAAGGTTTTGTAAATGCAAATTCCTAACTATATATGGTCTATAACCTATGGTTTTTTCAGTGAATATATATATATATATATATATATATATATATATATATATATATATATATATATATATATATATATATATATTCAATGAAAAAACCATTGGTTTTAGGCCATATATAGTTAGGGATTTGCATTTACAAAACCTTATTTTACTCGCATAAAACCATTGAAATTCCATATATAGTTATAAGCGCTAACTATATATCGCGCACCCGCAATCCACTGCTGATGATGTCACATATTACATCATTCATGACATGGTTAGTGACATCACTGATGACATCACTGATGACATCTCAAATGACATCACTGATGACATCACTGATGACAACATCCAGTGACTGTATGTTTCTGTAAAGTTAAAATATCTCTTACATATTGAAGAATGAGTGGATATATAAGTGTCTGGATGAAGGATTTAGAAGGTGCATGACTGACTGTATGAGTGAGTGATTAAATGTGTCTCACTGAGTGCATGGGTTAGTGACTAAACTGTCTTAATTTGTGCATCATTATGTCTGTTGTTCTGTAAACTGTTGCATGTGTTGATAAGTAGCTATATGAGTAACTATATGGGTTATTGATTGGTTGCCCAAGTATTTGTATGGGATACTGAGTGTGTGTGTGGGTGGCTGGGAGGTGTGTGACTCTGTGCATAGATGTGTGAGCAGTTGATTCACTAGATGTATGGTTTCAAAAGTGCATGTGGAAACAGCTGTATGGGCGGTTGACTGTGTGCATGAGTGTATTGGTGAGTGAATGGATATCTCAGTGCTACATGTCAAAGTAAGTACATATGTAAAACACAGTACATGTGAGAGTTGACATATATAAATAACTGTGCATAAGAGCCAGTGAATGTGTGAGTGGCTGTATGGATCATTGTGAACTTGTATCAGGGATTGTATAATAGAGTAAATATGTGTTAGTATATGTTTGAATAAGTAAAGTTTGTATAACTGTATAGTTGAGGAAATGGAGGTGTGATTGATTCTTTGCATGACTGACTAGGTGTGTGAGTAACTCCATGGATGAGTGACAGTCTGTGAGTGTCTGTTTACACTGATTGTATCTAAGGTTATATTAGAGTCTGAAGAGGTTCATCGTATTATCACATGAATGATATCATCAGTGATGTTATCAGTCATGTCAAATGAGATGTTTTCAGTGATGTCATCAGTGATGTCATTTGAGATGTCATCAGTGATGTCATCAGTGATGTCACTAACCATGTCATGAATGATGTAATATGTGACATCATCAGCAGTGGATTGCGGGTGCGCGATATATAGTTAGCGCTTATAACTATATATGGAATTTCAATGGTTTTATGCGAGTAAAATAAGGTTTTGTAAATGCAAATCCCTAACTATATATGGCCTAAAACCAATGGTTTTTTCATTGAATTTTCACGGTTTTGTAAATGCAAATTCCTAACTATATATCCACTATAACCTATGTTTTTTTCTGTGAATTTCATTGGTTTTTTAATAGCAAATATGAAAAGCTTTAAAATGTCAAGTACGTGATAGATAAAAACATTTTCGTATTTATGCACGCTGATGTGCTTTGAACGCTGCACCCCCCCCCCTCCCCTCTTTTGTCTTAGTAGTACTCTCTCTTTGCAGATACTGAAGGGTAGTTAACGCAGGCCTTTACCCCCGTTGTAATCCGTCGTGCCTGCTTGTCTCTCCATTTGATTGATTGTTGTCCAAGCATTTACTGTTTTAGAATTGGTTCTCTTTGGATCATTCTCTATTTACAAACAAGCACAAAGTCGCAATACTCTGTTTAGTCTTTGCAGATAGTGAAAAATCGTGTAAAAAAATAAAAGTAATCGAGCAAAATCAGTAGGCCACTAATTGGATCTCTTTTTGACCTCGCTAAAATAGAAATATTAGGAACAACCCTTCATGAGAAATACGAAAATAGTGAGATGAACTGAGCTCCACACCATGAGGGCTGCAAGACAGCTCGGCTCCATCACCCATCCCGCACAAAATAACGACAAACCCTATGCAAATATTAAAAATATAGACAACACACCAGCAAAGAAACAGGGTAAAACATTTTATTAAAAAACTATTTACATAACGTTGGTTTATAAGATGATGTCAGTAGTGGACCGATGTGTGAATAGGTCGAAAGCAGCACAAGGCTCCAAGATCCGGATGGCAACCTCCTGGATGTTGGGTGCCATAGTTCAGAGTTCTGAGTTTGAGCCTTTTTCAATGCCTGTGCTTTGTTGAATCAAAATGGCGGCTTGACACAAAGCTGACTCAAGCGTTGCTACTGATGCTATGCAGACCAAAACTGGTTTTCAGTTTGTACATTTTTCTAGATTTTTCAATCCAAGTTTGGTTGACTTTGTAGAACGATGGCTTCAAATTTTCAACATACGGTGTGGTGGCGCTGACTGGGAGGGGGCGCTTCGCTCCTGCCCCCTCCCCAAGTAAGATTTTCATACGTGAAAGTACGTTAATGGTTTTGGTCCCTGAGTTGCTTCGATGTCACTGCCATTCTCAAATGGCATAAGTTCTGGATGTTGGGTGCCATAGTTAAGAGTTCTGAGCAGTGCTTGTAACACTGTCTGAAGCTTATTTCCACCTACTGCAGCTTCACTATTCTCAAAGTAAGTGAGTGTCGTTTGTGGACCTGACTGCATTAGAAAACAATGTGATATGTTACCTTCCTAAACAGCTTGACGGAGGCCCCTTAGGGGCGGTGTGATGGCCATGGACTCGGAGAAGACGCTTGGCTCCGACACCCTCCCCAAGTCTTATAGCACTGGTGTAGCCTGAGATCGCCCCCGACATAGGCGGCTGGCTCCCGGGGTCCGGCAGAACTTTTTGCCTTTTGATGACTCTTCAATTCTGAACCTTGTCCCACAATCCGTTTGACCTGAAGACACGCTGTAGTGGGGCGCCCCTTTACCGTTTCAGTTGCCATTCCGCCCGCTTTTGCTACACTGTGCCTCTTCCGCCATTCAGCTGTTTACCGCCCGCTCTTGCGACTACAGCGTCTCGCTCATCATGTAGTGGAGTTGCTCCCGCTCTTGCGGTGCAGCGATAGGCGGCTGCCACAGGACTCTCAAAATGGCGGCCGGCTCTTCGGTTTTGGGCCTGGTCCACTAAAATGGCCCTGGGACACCTTTGAACTCGGACGCTTCCCTGATAGGGCTTGGGTCCCATTCTCGAAAAGCGTCCCCTCAGCCGTGAAGATTCTACAAAAGTCTTGGGGGCCTCCGACTCCCGCAGGCTTCTGGTGGGGAGCGGCTGCCATGATTGCTCGTGGAATGGCCACGACGGAGCTACGAGATGGTAGTGGTCTCATGCTGACGCCAGCTTTAGTCTGAAACATCCAGAAACACTGTAGACTACCAATTCGATCAGTTCCGGTAGCGCCCCAACATGACCCGGAAGAGAAGAACTTGCCCTCCCCTCTTTGACTGATGGTTCTTGTTGCCTGTCCCCTCTGTTGTCATTTAACAGAACTTTTTGGACTGCTGAAAGGGGTTGTGTTCCGAACGCTGGTTGGTGGAGACATTTTGACTATATTCTTGACCTACGTTGTCGCGTAATGCGTTATATGACACGCCACGTTAGCGCACCCGGAAGTGATCCGAGGCGCGGCGCGCAGCGCGTAACGTAAGCATAACAGGTCATGTGACTTGTTAATAAAACTTTTCATTGGTTCATTTTACTTTTGTTAATTTAATGATGAAAAGCTTGATCATATGACCTAAAAATTACGCTTTTTATTGTTTTCGAACAATATTTTTTTTTCAAACATATGTTATAATATTCCAGGCTAATGTACTTTCCCGGAAAATTTACAACTGTCTTGCAAGTAAAATATATTTCTTTTTCGAGAAAAAGGGCGTTTCTTCCTTCCATGACGGAGCCGTTGAGTAAAAGAGATTCGGCCTGCTGTCTTAGTCGCCGATACGCCTGATTATCAGATTCTTATCGATCACTTTATGTTGCAGACATGAAAAACACAACTGCCCTTGACCATTTATCTTTACTGCGTTCCTACATATTATACCTTTTATCCGTCATGTAATTGGACTGCTTTATTTCACTTGCCTTTTACTGATTCGAAAACAGTGACTAAAAGTAAAAACTTTACCAAT
This sequence comes from Lissotriton vulgaris, assembly GCF_964263255.1. Classification (NCBI taxonomy): domain Eukaryota; kingdom Metazoa; phylum Chordata; class Amphibia; order Caudata; family Salamandridae; genus Lissotriton; species Lissotriton vulgaris. Next base: position 1,051,131,541 of record NC_141687.1, read on the forward strand.
GTAAATACTACTACCGTGTTTTGTTTTAAAAACCTTTATTGTGAAAATGTCAGTATACAAATACGGGCCTATAACCACGTGGGCCGGCCACGGAGCAAACTGAAATCGTATATGATGAGGAGACATTTACACTGTAGAAGAACGTAACGAGCGGGCCATTAGGTTGCAAGAACAAAGGTGTCTAACAGTTGCGGAATCGGTGGACGTACATTTTGTAATTAAAATACGACAGGGCCACTTACAATAACATTTTCTAGATATACATTTGCGGGCAAGGAGTTACGAGTCCCATTTATACCGGCGCCATTTTGGGCGAGGCCGGGCAGGTCCAAGATATAGTCAAAATGTCTCCACCAACCATCGGCCAGACCAGAACCCCTTTCGGCCCTTTATGCTACAAGATGGTGTCTTCCATTCAGAAAATATTGTTGGCAGCATTTTGAAAGGAAACAGAAACAGCCGTTCTCCTAGTGAGTTTCACATTGTTACATTTAGGAAGAATGTTGAAGAGTAGTATGTGGAAAATCTGAAGCCATTTTTCTACAAACTCTCAATCAGACTTGGATGGAAAAAAAAAACATGAAGAATGTACAAACTGAAAACCAATTTTTGTCTGTATAGCATCAACAGTAACGCTTGAGTCAGCTTTGTGTCAAGCCGCCATTTTCATTCAATCAATAGCGTCCCCCTACACACATTCAGGGACCTGGTCGTGTCTTCAGATGAAACGGATTGTAGGAAAAGAAGCAGAAAGGAAAAGGAAAAAAGTTCCGCCGGACCTCGGGAGCCGGCCGCCTATGTCATGTGCGACCTTTGGCCACACCAGGGCAATAGTGAAGCTGCAGCAGGTGCAAATAAGCTTCAGACAGTCTTACAAGCACTGCTCAGAACTCTCAACTGAGGCACTCAACATCCAGGACTTGCCATTCGGATCTTGGCGCCTTGTGCTGGTTCCGACCTATTCACACATCGGTCCACTACTGACATCACCTCATAAGCCAACGGGGCACCCTACACTGACTTTCGGCGCAGCATTGTAGGATGGCCACACCAGTGCGACAACTTGCTGGACACGACCTCGGTGCCATCCGGATCTCGGCGCGTTCGAGTCACTGTACCGCAAGAGTGACCGGAACTCAGCTGAACACGCCGTCTTTCGGCGCAGCATTGTAGGATGGCCACACCAGTGCAGCAATTTGCTGGACACCACCTTGGGCAATAGTGAAGCTGCAAAAGGTGCAAATAAGCTTCAGACAGTCTTCAACTTACTCTGATTCTTATAATAAACTTCAGATAGTCTTACAAGCACTGCTCAGAACTCTCAACTATGGCACTCAACATCCAGAACTTGCCATTCGGATCTTGGCGCCTTGTGCTGGTTCCAACCTATTCACACATCGGTCCACTACTGACATCACCTCATAAGCCAACGGGGCACCCCACGCCGACTTTCGGCGCAGCATTGTAGGATGGCCACACCAGTGCGGCAACTTGCTGGACACAACATCGGGGCCATCCAGATCTCGGCGCGTTCGACTCACTGTACCGCAAGAGTGACCGCAACTCAGCTGGACACGCCATCTTTCGGCGCAGCATTGTAGGATGGCCACACCAGTGCAGCAATTTGCTGGACACCACCTCGGTGCCATCCGGATCTCGGCGCGTTCGAGTCACTGTACCGCAACAGTGACCGCAACTCAGCTGGACACGCCGTCTTTCGGCGCAGCATTGTAGGATGGCCACACCAGTGCGGCAATTTGCTGGACACCACCTCGGTGCCATCCGGATCTCGGCGCGTTCGAGTCACTGTACCGCAACAGTGACCGCAACTCAGCTGGACACGCCGTCTTTCGGCGCAGCATTGTAGGATGGCCACACCAGTGCGGCAATTTGCTGGACACCACCTCGGTGCCATCCGGATCTCGGCGCGTTGTGCTGCCTTCGGCCTATTCGCACATCGGTCCGCCGCACCCCAATTTTCGGAGCAGCATTGTAGGATACAAAAACCAGTGCGGCAGTTTACTGGACATCACCTGGGTGCCTGTCGTACATGTTGTGTCAGCCATGGGACACTGGACACAGTCCCATCAACATCTCAACGCGTTCTGCTGCCTTGAGACTATTCGCACAACAGACCGCTACTGACGAGGCCTCCCCCCGCACCACCCGGGACGCCCCACGCTGTTTTTCTGTGCTGCATTGTAGGATCCCAAAACCAGTGCGGCACCCAGGCGACATCACCTGGGTGCCGTCCAGAACTCTGCACGTTGTGCTGCCTTGGGACTATTCGCACAAAAGACAGCTTCTAACCATTGTTGCTTTTTGAGTTGAAAAATTTTTAAATGTTTTTAGTTTTTGTTCCGTTCATTATAGTTAAAAGTTAATAAAGTTTTATAATCTTACTTTGTTAGAGTGTTATCTATTTTTTTAAAAACGGGTGAATAGGGCCTTGAATCGGGTTATTGTCATGTGTGGGCTTTGGAAGTGTGCTGCTGCAGGATCGGACATTTCAAACTCAAATGCACGTTCTTTTTCTTACCTTTCCGAAGCATGGAGCGCAATAGCAGGCAGAGAAAGGGTGATGCACGTGTTGAACACTACCTGACCTGGCAAGTTGCTGGCAGTGCCCCCCCGCCCGCTCCTGAAAGAGGGCACACACACACCGCCGCCCCGAGTACTTCACAAATCTTTAAAAGACCATGCGCTTGTTCATGAGGCTTAAATGGTTTATCACCTCTTCTAGAACCCCTGCATCGACCCTCTGACGTTTCCTGGAAAAATTACCATGTAACACAATACCAAGCCCTGTCAGCTGAAACCCCCAAGGAATCGTGGGGCATATTATCAAGGGGGTTTATCTCCGCTTTTTTGGCTTTAAAAGCCATGAAAGCGGAGATAAAATTATCTCCCTATTACCAAGCTGTCGCTAACACCAGTTAGTGACAGCTAAAAGGAGATAGCGACCATCTTGGGCCCCGCTTTGCATGTCAGTGATACTTATCACTAATGACATGCAAAGTGGCGTGCCAAGATGTTAGCGACTGGAAACAGTCCCTAACATCGCTATCTCCTATTACCAACTTTTGAAGATATTCGCGCTAAGCGCGAATATCTCCAAAATCTAACACCTGCCCTGAGCAGTTCTTAGCCATGTTATCCAATGGGAGGTGGATAACATGGCTAAGAGCATTTGCTCGATAATACATGAATATCGCTGACTTTTCTGCGATAATAGCAAGGTTTATCTGCGATAAAAATCGCCGATGTGCGGCGATAATTTTTGTCTCTAAACAAGTTAGAGACAAAAATTATCGCTAGTTGTTCGTAATATGCCCCCGGGTTTTTGCTTGCAGAAATCGGGAGGCGGGAGACTAGCACTGAAATCAGTAGTCACACGCCTGAATCGGGAGGGTTGGCATGTCTGAATTCTCTACAGCTGGGGCCATAAACTACATCCGCAGGGGTAGGTGATAGCCTGGGACCAGCCTGGCATCTAAAATGGCTGCCGTGCACGACAAAATTGTGGCATTGGAAAAAAGGCAAGATGGCGCAGCCGCTGGAAGAGATGTATCAACATATATCAGCCTCCTCAGCCACCCTCAGGAAACATAGGGGATTAGGATACATCTCCCGCACCCCCTTATACCTAGTAATTTAATTAACGAAGCACAAAATGGCGAATTCCCGTATCGCTACCAGTTTGCGGCCCGTGAAGCGCTTCTACCGTGAAAAATCATTTTTTTTTTTATTTTCCCCACGGGACCCTTTAATAACCCCAACAACATTCCTAGGGGGTCAAGAGGGTGATACCTTGCCCCCTTTCATTAAATTCCCCCTTCGTTTTTCACCTCTTCTTCTCTCTCGATCCTACCGAGAGACAAGATGGCGGCCGCTCCGGACTGTCACGCAGCAAAAAAAAAAAAAGCTCATGCACAGCCGCTGGAAGAGATGTATCAACATATATCAGCCTCCTCAGCCACCCTCAGGAAACATAGGGGATTAGGATACGTCTCCCGCGGCCCCTTATACCTAGTAATTTAATTAACGAAGCACAAAATGGCGAATTCCCGTTTCGCTACCAGTTTGCGGCCCAGTTCGCGGCCCGTGAAGCGCTTCTACCGTGAAAAATCATTTTTTTTTTCTTTTCCCCACGGGACCCTTTAATAACCCCAACAACATTCCTAGGGGGTCAAGAGGGGTATACCTTGCCCCCTTTCATTAAATTCCCCCTTCGTTTTTCACCTCTTCTTCTCTCTCGATCCTACCGAGAGACAAGATGGCGGCCGCTCCGGACTGTTTAGAATGTTGACAGACACCGGAGAGCCAATCAGCTTTCTGCGCGCAAAGTTCCGAAACGCGAAAAGTAAGCGGACCGGATCGCTGCCCGGAGCGCTGTTACAGATATATATCTTGATTTAAACGTTAATTTCTCGAAATCCACTGAAGCACATATATTGAGACCTAGCAAAGGCACATCGGGCTAACAGTCCCTACAATTTTGCCAAGTTTCGTGCAAATCCATTCAGCCGTTCGAGCTAAAAGTGAGTCCAACCGCCCTATGGAAAAATGAATGGGAAAAACGCGTTTTGGGACCCCCCTTTTTTCTCGGCCCCCCCTTGACGAAACCCCACCAAATTTTCAGGGGCTGCTCAGAAACAAAATGTGCCATTTTCCTGAAACTTTCAGCCGATTCCGTCCACAAACGCCAAAGTTATTAGACATAGAATTTTCAGAAATGCCATAGGGAATTAATCCTAACTATATATACCTACTGGCGATAGCCAGTAGGTAATATATATATATATATATATATATATATATATATATATATATATATATATATATATATATATATATATATATATATATATATATATATAGAGAGAGAGAGAGAGAGAGAGATTGAGAGAGAGAGGAGAGAGAGCGAGAGAGAGAGAGAGAGAGAGAGGGAATGGAGAGAGAGAGAGAGAGAGAGAGAGAGAGAGAGAGCAAATGCAAATGACATAAAGGGTAAATGAGTAATAGAGATTCATAGTATCATCACAAAAGTGAAAAAATCAAATGACTTCATGAACTAAATTTGTACAATTTATTGCCTAAATTAATTGCATTATGATTCACCAGTTGTAAAAATTCAACTGACATGTTTTCATACACTTTGTCTTTCAATTTCAGCTTATTATTAAGATTAATACAATTTTCAGTATTTTTGTATTGAACCTTTGTTTCACTAATTATTCACTGCTTCGTTTCACTACTTACACTGATAGTGTACACACCTGAACATATGGGATTTGAAAACATTTGAACTTCCAGACTTCTAGAGAACAGGGCCAACCACCCAAGACAATATTCCCAAGGCACATCTTTGCTAGGCTGAACAAAAAAGTTTCTCCCACCTGCAGATTCTCTGGAGCAGAAAATCAATTTTAGTTGGCCCCTGGTAAGAAAGTTTTTGGCCATGTAGAGCTCAGCATTGGATACATCCTGCAACTTTGTCCTTCTAGTGTATTATGAGGTCTGAGAAACAGAATAAATCTGAACAAACAAATCTAGACAGGGAAGGCACTAAAAGTGTGCTCTAAAAAATATGTGTCCAAATTGGACTGTGGAAAAAAACTACTTTTTAATTATATATAAGTCACCCCTAACGCAAGTCGTAGGTGCCCCAATGGTCAAGTGCTTTTTAATGAAAAGCAGGGACATTATTAAATTAGTTTTTATGCCCTGAACAGGGGAAAACCGCCAATTTTGTTCTTTGCCAGTTTAGTGCTGCTAGCTCCATAGGCCAACATGGGAAACTTTAATAAAGTCTAACTGTTGACAGTAGTGAGCTAGAACATTAATACAAAGTATTACAATAATAGTTCAAATAAATCCCACAATCCAATGAGAAGACTTCCTTGGGTGCAAAATTTGACTTTCCCTCTCAGAACTTTTTGCGCCAAAACCAATGGCGTCAGCGGCATCTCATTTAACAGGTATCTGACTTGAAGCGGACCTCTTCAGATACACAGTGCAACTTTGAACTACTGGAGGAATTCAATTTCGATGTCAGATTTAGGGGCCAATTAAGACTTTGACGATGCTGCACTGGCTCTGTGCCAACTCAGTACGTCCAAAGCCATTCAGTAACCACTGCACCAGATTATGAGTTGGCATTGTGTCTTGCAGGCTTTTCCTGTCTTTTCTTTTGCTGTTCTCCTGGCAGGGGCCTGTAAATGGGCACCATAAAGGAATGTAAAAAAAGTTACAGAACTGCATGGACTGTGAAGTCCATGCCACCCTGAATTTTGGGGTGAACACAAACAAAGGAACACATGTTGTGCCCCCCTGAATGCATCCCCGTGGTTGCGGGCCATTGGGGTTCTGTAAGGCCCCCTTTGTGTCCCTCCATTAGTCTTTTCATGGCAGTGAGCCTGCCATGAAAAGACTTGTGGACGGGAAACTCATAATGTGCTTGGAAGACCATGGCGGTCCAGCCTTGCATATTATATAGGCCCTATGCACTGTGCCACCATCTACTGGTGCTGTCGGTGCAGCCTCCGCAGCGGTGGACAGTCTGAAATGCCACCTCTGAATAGGGTGGATGCAAGAACACCACCCCTGTCCTACTGCGAGTCAGGTGGTCTAAGTCTCAAGGTAAAATCTCCAACTGGGAGAAATTTGGTTGATGTATCTAACCTGCACTTCATTGCAGACAGCCAGAAATGGCACCTAGGTCTTGGTGTATTATTCGTGATTGGTGCTTGTGGTGCTATTTTTCCTTAAATCTTCTTAAATACATAACTACAGTTGCCCTTATTAGAGGTTTGTCATTTTTTTCTTTAAATTGTACTCCATATTTCTAAATAGTGTGTTGTGTTTTTGGCATTTTTACTGCTTTGGTACTTGTACATGCTTTACACATCTGTGCTACAGCTACCAAGGGTTGAGCTCAGGATTACATTACTAAAACCTTTGACTGGACCTAACAATTCTGTGACATAACCACTTGCGGTGGTCTGCTCTCCAACCCAACTAATTCACTTTCTTTCATAACCAAAACCAAGATAAAGTACTAAATGAAAAATGTTTTCAGGATCTAATGAAATTGCTATAAAGGACAATTTCATGTACATGAAACAATCTAGCATTTTAAAATTCCTGATTTTATTTAGACAAATTCAGATTGGTTCAATTTAATTCTTGAAGAAACAAAACGTTCTAATCTGGGAGCCAAAATCTTTGCATAAAGCTTGCAATCAAAATTAGTTATTGATATGGGTCATAGTTTTTCCAAGTCTGTGCTCTGTATATAGCTTTAGAATTAGCAATCAAAAGCTCAAAGGAAGTTGTCTATGCCTCTGAATGAGAATACAATAATCAAATTATGGTAAATGTAGGAGAGTTTCTCCCACTTGTGAAAGAACCTCTGAAACTGGGGCTCGTGTCAAAAGGTTCAGGGGTTTATCGATCTGTGCTGACTTGCACTGTTGTTACTTGGCAGCCCTAGTAAGTTTAGAAAGAATGATACTCTACTGTTCCATATTGAGATATTCCAAATAAACAGTGTCAGTCCAGCAATTACTGGCAAAAGCCCAAGAAAAGTTGAAAGCACTGCCTTATCTTTATGTTAATCAAAGAGGTATTAGTTTGAAAGTGTTTCAATGTTTAATTGTGTTAAGGTAGAGTGGCTTACTTCACATTTGGTTAATTTGTGACACCCTGCCAAAGCCAATAGGCCTAATATTTTGTTAATGTACTGCTTTATGTTGGGCTATGCACAAAAGAGGAATATTGTGTTTTAGGCATAGAGATTTTCTGGTGCACATAGTGTTTGTTAGACGTGCCTGCTGCAAAGAGTATTACAGTTATATCTAGAGGGTGTAATTGACCTGTGTGATTTGTCTTTAGTATCAAACAGGTGGTGAGGCATTTTAGAGGTTGTCACAATATGTTTTTAAACCTGACATTTTGTATATATTTGTTTATTTGTGCATAGTATTTAATAGTGTGCCTAATAAAGTATGTATTCCTTTTTAGAAGAACACACTGTACAGCTGTTGATTAAGAGTTGTCTGTTGCTGACCTCTGAGTCTCTGGCCGAGAGCACATCCTATGATATGTCTTGGACTGCTCTGCCACACTACCCAAAGAATCAAGTGCTTAAGAAGTGGTACTTTGTTTCTGTTTGGAGATTTGCGGTAAGCGGACCCATAGACATCAAGTGGCAAACTACCCCAGTTGTTACAATTGGGGTCCATTAACCACTGACTGCCTCAGACTCCCCGCCCCAGATTTCTTAAACACATAATCGCAATATATCTAACTACATTAACTACTTCAATGTGTACATCCAGAGCAATGCGTAAAGGTTTGCTTCTGAAAGTCAATTGATATCCAAAGCCATAATAATGACAGAAATGCATTCTGAAAACAAGTTTTAAACTTGAACTTAAGTTAGAGGGTAGAAATATGAAGTATATCATTTGCTGTTCTCTTATACCTATTATAGAAATGGATTTTTGCTCTTATGCTGATATAGGTTTTAAAAGTCTCAGTCAACAACATTTAGAATTTGGTCTTGCAAAATACATTTTGATTTTCTGTCACTAGACTACTTGCGCATTGAGTGACATGTGGATGGATAACACAAACTTTTAATTAAGTTGTTTTATAATTAGTTACTCAAGGAGTCCCTAAGCTGCTACTTAGAATTCATTCATTATCACATTGATTCCCACAAGAAATGCATGTAATTGTTAAGCATGGACACAATACTGCTTCCACTGATTGCATTGTCTTTCAATTTAATGAAAACAAGTATGGTCTGAAACTTCATTTCACAGCTTTTGAGGAAAAAATTCATTTGAAGAGCCAAATATGATTGCAAATTAATACAATCCATTTTTGAGACACATCGCATTATTGAAAAACAATTATATTGATGCTATTAGCAGCATTCAAGGAAGCTAACGAGTATCCATTTGAGCACATGAAAAGACCAACTATATGCACCAAAGAATAGGATAGGGAATTATCACATTGAACCATCCCTCAGAACATGAATTGCGTTAATACTGGGGTTATTGCTCAATTTCCCAAAATTTTCTTTTTTAAAGTCCTATGACTATTAAAATATTTCTAAATTATATTTTATAGAGTTTCATAGTCTTGTCTAAGGCAATGTTATATTCAAAACAGACATTATACCATAATATGGAATGCAAGGCTTAAAGAAGGAATTCACAACATTTATACTATCTTCAAATAAATTACATCACTACAATTCCATCAAGCTGCAGCACACTTGAGGACCATCAGTGAGGACTCGCAATGTCAAGGACATAGTATGTAGTTGATAACTTAGCAAATTTAGATATTCAATTTCAGAAAAAGCTGAATCAGTTTGTACGGCAAGTGGGGGGCATTTTAAAGTAACCTTGAAGGTTCAAGGTCTATGGAGGACTGTGAAAGTGAAGTGTTGTACTTGCTGCTCAGCCAGTGTGAGTGTGGTGTGTAATGTTGGGATGGATGATGCTTGGAATGTTGGGTGAGTGAGGATGGGAGTTAGAGGATGGGGTGAGCAGCAGGAAGGCTGCTCCTGGTGGGGCTCTCTGTACCTGGAACCTGGAACTATCTACCATAATAAATTCCATCTTAAGTTACCAGTAACCAGGATCTTCATGTTCATTACTACATTTTTGGCGACGCGAGGATGGGATGAAAATAACCTGCGTGCACCTTGGGAGAAAACAATATTTTCAAGCTTAAAGAACTGATAACAGAAGAATGCTAACAAGAAGAAGTACTCAGAAAGTTTAGTGTAATGTGAACAGCAAGCTGGCAGCCCAGAGCCCCACCAGTGACCACAAGGTCGGTCGGCCCCAACCCAAGCGTGCCAGTTCCAGCTGCTGCTACTTTGGAAAAGGGGAGTTCGCCAGACAAGCAACAAGTTAGAGGTTTTCCCCTAGTCTGTGTCATGAACGGCCTTGAGGGGGAAGAGTTCCCCTCAACCTGTGTGGGGAACAGTGCCTGGAGAGCTTCAACTTGTAGAGGTGTCCGTGTGGAGAAGAGGAACAAGTCCCCAGGGCTCTGTGTGGAAGTGTTACTGGGGCTCAAGGACTCTGAGCTCGAGTGTCCCCTGTGTCTGAGTTAAGCGGAGCAACTTTCCCTCACTCCATGTGGAGAACAGACAGTGTTGATGAAGAAGGAGTCTCCCTCTGCCTTTGAGAGTAAGAGCTTTTGGGGTGCTGCCACTTGAAGGGTATGCCTTTCGTGAGGAGCGTCAAGCCCAGAGCCCCGTCTGGAGCAACATGTGCATCTAGTGGGAAATGTTCCTCGCTGTCCCCATTTTGTGGAGAGAGGGGAGGAAGAGTATCAAGCAAGGGGCTTGTCGTGTTATGGAGGTGATTATTTGCTCAAGGGCTCCAATGTTTGTGTCAGTAGGAGCAACATGTGTGAGCAGTCCCTGGAGTGCATGCCACAGGCTACTTTTGGAGGAGGAGTGTGTGTTCTGCTCCTGACTGAATCTTTCATTCGTGTGCCTAACATTTTGAAATTTCAGCTGTTAACTGTCACTTACTTGCAACGGCCTCTTAGCCTTCGTTGGTGATGGCGTGAGCCTGATCTCCTCGTGCAGCGTCCTGCAGCTTCCACGTTGTTATGCGCGGATGTGCTGGGAGCCACCTGGCTCTTCTTCATGCTGCATGCCGCCATTTTGTGATTATGGTGTTTTCCTCACTTTTCATTCTGCAACCATAAGTCTTTCTTCTTTGCCTTCTAGATTGCATTTGGGACGTGTAGTGGAGCCTCTTCACCCAGTAAGGGTTGGAGCCCAAGTCTGGCATGTGACACGTGTCACTCTGTCATGTGGCATATGCCACATCTGATGTGACATATGCCATAGATTTTCTACTTGGTCTTTCATTATTATCAGTTGAACATTTCCAAAGGACTATGTTTCACTCTGCTAAAATAAATAAATTGTTTAAAAAAATAAAAATAATATTAAAAAATAATTTCCCGAGGTGGGGTTTGAACCCTGGTCAAAACTCACTCAAAGCCCCTGCACATTCACAGTGAGCCACCTACTCTGCTGAAAGTTCCCCAGCCAAAGGCATCTATGACATAGAATAAGGATGTCAGTCCTTCCTCTATTTCTATTGTCTTTGGACTGTAGATACCAGAAATCTTCTCTCGATTTACATTCTTTAAATACAAATAGCCCTTCCTTTCATACAGTCTGCCACTAGCCCCATGCATTTCCAATTCTTACACAATCATCCCCAAATTCTCATTCCACTAAATAAGTGATTTCTTTTATAGCAAACCTGTCCCCCCTATCCACATGCCACACAGCATGCCATTATCAATGCCTGACATGCACTATGACTAAGGAGGCCATAGTTCTCCCAGACACTGCTAGGGGGTCATTTACAAAGATATAAAAGGATGTCGTCAGCTTAGAGCGAAATGCGATCCTCAAACTCCGGGGTCCAGCTGATACCACTCATCGAGGGCTGCCAACGCAGCCAGCGGTTCCAAGGCCAGAGCAAAGAGGAGAGGGGACAACGGGCATCCCTGTCGTGTGCCTCTGCCCAGTACAAAGGGGCCAGAGACTTTGCCATTCACCACTACCTGGGCCAGCGGCTCCTTGTATAACAGTTTTACCCATCTGATAAATCCCGGGCCGAAACTAAACTTTGCGAGCGCGGCCCAAAGGTATGGCCACTCCACCGTATCGAAGGCCATCGTTGCATCCAGGGATGCCAAGATGGCCGGCTCACGTATGGGCGCCACTCTCGCGAGGACTCCATGGAGACGCCGCAGGTTGAGTGTGGTATTGCGATGTGGAATAAAGCCGGACTCATCAGGATGGACTAAATCACCAATGACTGTTATCAGGCGATTCGCCAGAACCTTAGCCAGAATCTTAGGCTCGGCGTTCAAAAGTGAAATGGGCCTATAGGATGTACAATGTTCTCGCGGCTTTCCCTCTTTGTGGATAACTGCAATGGTTGCGAGCCTTTGATCACGGGGGAGGAGGCCCGCATCATGCGATTCAAGAAACATAGCCCGGCGATATGGCGCTATCTTGTCGGGTCTTAGTTTGTAAAGTTCAATAGGGAGGCCGTTTGGTCCCATCGCTTTGACTGAACGCACTGAACGGATCGCCAGCGCAATCTCATCAGCAGTCAGTACAGCATCCATCAATTCCCTGTCTTCGTCAGCTAGGCGGGGTAAAGCTATGTCTCGCAACAACAAGTGCGAGTCCTCTTCGGGTCTGTCCGATACGGGAGAATAAACCCCCTGAGGATATTCTGCGAAGCGTTCCACTATTTCCACTGGGTCAGTAACTCTCATACCACTCTGACTTTCAATCACCGGAACCACCCGACTCGCTCTCTCCTTCTTGTCCAGCCATGCAATCAATTTACCTGCCTTATCCCCAACATCATACAAACGCCCCTGCTGCTCTCTACTCATGGATCTGGCAGCGTCAGTGACCAGTGCTTTATAATCACTCTGTTTGAGACTAAGAGCATGAAATTTCTCCTGAGTAACATCATGTTCCAAATCTTCTTCCAACTCGTCTATTTCGGATTCAAGTCAGATTACTTCTTCATGTTTACTCCTCTTGGCACAGGAAATCAACGACAAAGCCTGCCCACGGATAACTGTTTTGAAAGCCTCCCAAAGTGAAACAGCAGAAGACACTGACCCCAAGTTTTCAAGTAAATAGTGCTCTATAGACTTAAACAATGCTGCACGGGTCCTAGGGTTGCAGAGGTACCATGGGTTTGTGGGAGCTAACCTCCCTTCTGCTCCAACACCAGTATCCAACACCATGAGTAGCGGGTAGTGATCTGAAATGCCATGAGGCAGATGTCTAACCTCCTTAACCATCATGGCCTGCGCCGCTGGCATCAGTACATAATCAAGCCTAGAGAGGCTGCCATGTGCCCCAGAGTGGAAGGTGTATTGTGTCTGCCCAGGGTGTAGCAAGCGCCAACAATCTCCTAATCCCAAAGTGTCCATAAGCCTACTCAGCCAAGCCTTTGATCCTGGCAGGTCCCTAGGTGGATAACGATCTTCCCTCCCACAAAAAACCGAATTAAAGTCACCACCCACTATCAGGAATCCTTCCGGGAGATTCAGAAATACTTTACCGATATCTTCAAATGTGGACGATTGCAGACCAGGTGGGACATAAACAGACATTAGAAGTATGGTCTTGCCCTCCCATCTGCCCACTATTACTGCATAACGTCCCCTGTCATCATAAATCACCTCGTCAATTTCCAAGGGGAGGGAGGCTCTGATCATTACCCCCACCCCGAGACCCGGAGATGAAGCCCGAATGAGCGACAAGACGATAACCTCGTCTGTTCATGGATGAGCAGGAATTTTCTATAAGGTGTGTCTCTTGTAGCAGGACCACATCTGGTGACATTCTCTTGAGTAGTTAGAGAACCACCCCTCTTTTAATTCTGTCTTCGAGACCATTGACGTTCCATGACATTAGTCTCAACCCCCTATCCCCCATCCCAATAGTGACCACCACCCCATCCCAGAGAAAAACGCATCACCAGCGGACAATAAGCAAACGATACGGCACCTTGTGTAAAACCAAATCAAACCCCAACACCCAACCCCCACCCCCCAACCAGAAAACCAAGCATCTACCCCCCTCCCTGCACCCCTGCGTCTGACCCATCAGCCACCCCAACTTGCAGTGTGCCTGTCGCCCCATTCACTAACTAGTCTACAAAAAGAAACCCCAGAGGAGGACGAGTCCCTGTCCCTCCCGCTACCTCGTAGTAGCAGCAAAACATATTTATACATACGATATGCGACCCCCAGCAGTACACTATGCAATAGTTCAGGGAACCTAGTCAATATTCCTTATTCTTGCGCCGATCCGCCGTCTTCCGTACCCCCAGAGCGGTCTGCCGGATCTCTTCTCATGGGCAGAGTGTCAAGCCAGTCACTAACCACATCTGGGCGGTCAAAGAAAAAGGCCTTGTCCTCATATTCGACCCGCAACCGTGCAGGGAAGAGCATAGCGTACTTCAAATCCATGTCTCGCATCCGCCTTTTTACTCCTTTGAAAGCCCAATCGTTGTTTTTGGACAGATTGAGTGACGTCCGGGTAGAAGCTCTCTGTAGTATTCTCAAACTTGACGGGTCCACCCACTCTCGAGGCCTGCAAAATAGCGTCTCTATCGCGGAAGTTGAAAATCCTAGCGATAATAGGACTTGGTGGGGCACCCGGCTTCGGCCACCCGCCCGGCACTCTGTGCGCCCGTTTCACCGCGAAGAATTTACTCAAGCCTTTGGGGGCGAGATGATTGAGGACCAGATCTTCCACAAAAAGATCCGTTGCGGTTTCTTCTGATTTTTCAGGAATACCAATAATGCGTATGTTATTCCGCCTTGCACGTCTTTCGGAATCCTCCAATCGGCGGGCAAACTGTTCGTTGGCAGTTTGCAAATTACGGACCTCCGTTTGCAAGTCAGAAACATCGGTAGTGAGACTGGCTGTGGTCAAATCTAGGGATTTGACCTTCTCGTTCGTTTTGTAGAGGTCCGCCCTGATTAACGTGACATCCACAGCCACGGTATCCAACTTTAAAGCCAGAGCCTCGTATTGTTGTCCGATTGAAGTTTTCATGCTAGCAATGGCGCCCATGACGACTTGGAGGGTCAATTCCTCTGGGTCTTCAAAAGTCACATTCGCCCCTCCGGTAGTTTTAGGGATGGTACCGGGTGATCCCCTCGGCTGGGTGAATCGTTCGATACTATCCGCCTGCCTCACACTGCCCCTGCCGGTGATCTTGGTCTTCCGCCGGTCTCCGTCTTGCTTGCCCGCCATATTGCGTTCTGTGCCCTGGAGGGCCCTGTGCGACCTTGTGTCAATATCCGCACTTCGTAGCCCACTAGAATTCAAATGTTCAGGTTGAGAAAGGGTTTCTCCCGGTCCGCACCAAGTACTTGTGGTAGATACACTGCAGAGTGAAGCGCCCAGCGGAGGCCGATGATCAATCTGTCCATAACACCCTCGCTCACCAGTGAGGTCTCAAAAACGAAACCGAAAGTTGACCAGAGGCATCGATCCCACTGCAGCTAGCCGTTGTTCTTCAACTACTGCCTGGGTATTGGTGCCACTTGAGCTCCATGCCCTTCCACCCCTGTGGGCCAGAAAGTTGCGATCGGTGTAATTCAGGTTCCCAATGTCCAAATCGATTTTGGAAAGCAGCTAGTGCCTCTGCCGGGTCTGCACTTCAATATTCCATCCGAATAATCCGGATTCGTTTCAGTATATATTTTGGAGGCAGCGAGGGTCTCGGGAGCTCTTAGCTCACGCGGCCATCTCGGATGCTCGCGAAGCTTTTCCCCATGTACCAATCTTAACTGAAGACATTAACCCTCCAACGCATCAGGTGAAATTGCGTACGTGGCAGCCCAACAGCTGTGTTAATTAAACACAGCTCATCATTACATACCCCTCTTTGCTCGCTGACTCGCAGCATGGTACACTGTATGAATCTACTCTTAACAGTTGACGTCTCACAAAAAGATATATGCTTTAATAATTCCAAAATCCGATAATGTAACCAGCAATCCTCCAAACTCCCAATCTGAGATGACATTCAAAACAATCCTGGGTGGTGCGCTGCAAACTGCTATACTTTAGAGTACAGTCCTTGTTTCTAGCGTTTCAGGGGCTCCTCATGCGCAGACAACATACAATATAGTTGGGGCAAACTTCATATGTTAACTCAGCTATATTTCACAAATCAGCATTAAAATATACGTTTCAGTCGTACCGGTTCCCTCATGTATTTCAGTGTTCAACACAGTATTGAGAAAATACTGTGGATTAGTAACAGCGTGCATCCCAGGTGTCTACGCGTCTAGCAACAGCATTCCCCCAAAAATACACCCCAATACCTCAATTCATAGTTCATACAAATACAGGAGCTTGCAGCGTTTATGCAATCAAGTACGCCGTCTGCTGGTTGACATCCACTTTTCCTACTGAATCCTGCGAATTTTGTAGGCCATATATCTGTTCGTCATCGCTCGACATGTCTCATTGGCTGGATTTAGATGCATTCTCTTCATCGGGGAACCCCTGATCTCTGCAACTGCCTGCATGGTGTCTTGCTGTCAGCTCAGGATCAGCTCCGAGCGTGGACCCACAAGTGGCAAAGTCGGTGTCCTTATTCTCGTATACCGTTACTCTCTCCGCCAGTTGCGAAAAGGGCCTTTCATTTTCAGTAGCCTTGTTGTTGTGGCCATGTCCCGAGGCCCCACATTGGTGAAGGTTTCCAGCCAGTCCTCCTCCTGATGCTGATAAGGCTGGCCCGCTATTACCACGTATTCTCAGAGATTACCCCCCACATCCCCCGATCCATGAGATAACCACTAGCGCTGGGGATACCCTGAATACACAATGGGATATAAATGCAGCATTTTGTGAATATTGCCAAGACTTGTACCAGGTCCCCCCCCCCCCCTCCCCCATTGGTGGAAGACCCCTTGATGCCATTTTGAACAGGCGCACAGTTCCCACAATTTGAAAAAACAGCGCAGGACGCTCTATCTGGCACTATCACAAGGTCCAAAATCAAGGCAGCCATCAGGAGCCTCCCTCAAAACTAGGACCCAGGTCTGGACGGCCTCCCGTCCGAATTCAATGCCACGTTTGCGGATACTCTTGTGCCACAACTAGAGAAACTGTGTAATGCTGCACTGTTCTCGGGGTCATTGCCACCCACCATGAGACAGGCACTCTTAATGTCTCTCTCCAAACCAGCACGCCAGGCAATGTATCTTTCAGAGTTCCCCCCAACTATCTCTAATCACTACAGACTGCAATCTATTCAGTAAAGTACTGGCTGGCTGCCTACTTCCATATTTACACAACCTAATCCAACCAGATCAATGTGGGTTTGTACCAGTGCAGTGCACTTCACTTAACATCAGCAGGTTTTACCATGTTATGACTGCAACCCCCAAGGAGAGAGCCCACGCAGGTTGTATCACCTTGGATCTGAGACAGGCATTCGATATGCTCATATTGGACTACATATTCCCAGCACTTGAACTATTTGGCATCCCGCCGGGTTATTTAATGTGGGTCAGGCTCATGTACAAGGACCCCAGGGCAAGGGCCCGTACAGGGCAACATATCTCCGAGGAGTACCCGGTTTGAAAAGGCACACGGCAGGGTTGCCCACTGTCTCCTCTGTTGTTTGTGCTGGCCCTGGAGCCTTAGCCCTTAGGGTACGGTTATCGGCTGTACAACCGGCCATACGTATCGGCCAAACAACACACATTATCTCCGCATACACAGATGACATCATCTCGTATGCTTAAGACCTCACCTCTCTATCACTGGCCACAGGCATTTTTTATGCTTTTGCGTTGCTTTTGGGCATCAGAATTAATGTTAGTATGTATTATGCCTTTTTTGCCGGCAAGGGGATTGCCCAGAGACGGTTCAGTTTGGCCCTCATTCTTTAAAAGTCTCAGCACATACTTTAAAATATCTGGGGATACAGATTTATCGCTCAACACCAAACCTCATTGACGTTAACCTAGGTAAGGCTATGCGCTCGCTACACTCACATGTAACCTTCTGGTCCTCCCTACTGCTATCATAGATGGGCCGAGTGGCAATTTCGAAAATGGTAGCCCTCCCCTTGCTACTGTATACCACTGTTAACCAATTTGCCGTTTGTGATCCTGACCCTGCTGCTTAACTATGAACATCACCTTCTGTTTCTATTTGGGGAAGTGCCACCGCAGAGTAGGACTGAATAAGCTGCAACTGGACACTGATAAAGGGGACTAGGTTACACTAGCTCTCAGATTGGCTGTCAGGGCGTAACTTACATTAAATTAAATTATTCACCTGCCGATGTGGATCGCGGACGGGTTCATACTCTGATCCTACCAAAGGTTAAGATTCCGACCGATGCTCGCTGCTTTTACGCACAGCTCTCATTTATTAGAAATAATCCACACACTACACACGTGGCTGCCTCCCTTACTCTGACACCATACCACTACTTGGGATCCTGACCCCAAATGGCCTCCTCACTAAACTGAGACTGCTCCCCTGGGCGGAAGGCGGTTTAGCTAGAGTTGGAGACCTATTTCACAACAGCACATTTATGGAATACGACAATTTTGTCTGGAGCAAAGGAGTCACGGATGCATTAGATTTACTACATGCCACACTTCTGCAATATGTAAAGAAACATTGGTCACCCCACAGGGAGAAACCTCCCCACCATGAAATGGTCTTCATAACCTACCTGATAGTGAATGGCCGACACCTCACCAACTGGCTTTACAGAGGCATTACTAACCAAACTAGAATTTCACAGAATGTTTTAAGCAACAAATGCACCGAAGACTTGGGTACAGACATGATGTATGGGGACTGGAGCAGGTTCTTGGCATACCCTTTGAGAATCCCACGGAATGCCAAATTCAACTTCATTCAATACATTTTTTTGCAGAGGACATATCTCATCCTGCACCGACTGCAGCGTATCTTCCCAGCCACACAGCACTGCTGTCCTAGATGTAAAATATAAGATGCTAACCTGCTATGTATGTTATGTCAATGCACCGTGATTATGTCTTACTGGTTAGAATTGTTATCACTGATATCAGCTACGGTTGGTGTCCCCATTCCGCGTACTCATGCAGTATTCCTTTTGGGATTGATGCAGCTCCATAAGGCGCAGAAAGAACAACTTCGCTTTATAGACTTGCCTCTACTCCTGACTAAGCAATCCATTACGATGAGGTGGAGGTCGGCTGGTCCCCCACAGCTTCATGGCTGGCATGGGGTAGTGGTGTAATGAAGCGGGTCGGAGAGTGCTGCTATCCGCCTGGAGGAAGACCTGGGTTTGTGAACAAAAAATATCTCTTTAGACTGTGTCAGTATCCTGGAGTCGTTGAAGGCTCTGGCCCCGCTGCCATTGCATGTAGCTCGAAATTAGCACCTGTCTTATTATATACAGCATCGCCGTACGATCCCCTCCCCACTCGCCACCCCGCTCCCGCCTCCCAGCTGCTCCTCCCTCGCTACGCCCCCGCCACTATCTACTTATGACAGATGCATTTACGCACAGTGGGCGCGCCCTAAGCGCGCCGAAGGCGTGCCAAAGGTAAGCCCGTCCACGTCCATCCGCGCCTTGACCGCGCCTTGACCGCACCTAGCGGAAGACCCCCTGGCCCCCGCAAAAACCACTCCACCCGCCTAACGTACGATGTCGCAACCCTCTCTGCACTTAACACCGGCCGACTCCCCGACTGCCACCGAGCCGCCCCAGGACACATCCATGGACCCTTCACCTGCCAATCCTGCAAGTTCTGCTGCATCAGGACCCACACAGCAACCACTACCGCCAAACAGAGCCCAAACAACAACCACCTAAAGTGGATCCTGCTCAACACGCGCTCGGTCCCCAAACACGCCATTGAACTATGGAACCTAGTCAACACCACATCACCGGACGTTGCCTTTCTTACAGAAACCTGGATGAACGCCTCATCAGCGCCCGACATCGCCGTAGCCATCCCGGACGGATACAAGATCTTCCGAAAGGACCGCATCAACCAAACAGGAGGAGGCATCGCCATCGTCCACAAGAACACCATCCGCATCACGACCAGCTCCGACGACACCCTCACAGCTGCCGAACACCTTCCCTTCCAGATACACACCGACCCCAAGACCACACTTAGAGGCACCCTCATCTACAGACCACCAGGACCCCGCACACAATTCAGCAAAGACATCACCGACTTTATCAGCCCACACGCCCTCCCCTCCGAGGACTACATTCTCCTAGGGGACCTCAACTTCCACCTGTAGAAGAACAACGACAGCAACACCACCACCCTTCTGGACAACCTCGCTAATCTCGGACTCAAACAACTGGTAAACACCCCCACCCACCACGCTGGACACACGCTGGACCCAATCGTCTCCTCCAGCAAGCACGTTTCCTTCAACCACGCCACAGGACTCCACTGGACAGACCACAGCTGCGTCCACTTCAACTTTAGAAAGACCACGACCCACCACCACCCACAACAAGTCCCCCGCAGAAACTGGAACATAATTACCACCGACCAACTCACCACATCGCTAAACCAAAACCCGCCCGCCAAATCATCGGACCCAAATCAAGCAGCCGTCAATCTCGCACAATGGATCACCCACTGCGCTGACGAATTAGCACCCCTGAAAAACCATCACAACAACAAAGGTAGCAAAAAAGCCTCCTTGTTCAATGACGACCTCAAGAACTCCAAAAAGAACTGCCGCACCCTCGTGAAAACGTGGCGAAAAAACCCAACCACAGACAACATGACCGCCCTCAAGGACGCCACCCGCAAAGACCACCAGCTGATCCGATCCTCCAAGAAATCAGCATTCAAGGATCGAATCGACAACAACGCCCAAAACAGCAAGGAACTCTTCAGCATCGTCAAAGAGTTTACCAATCCCAGCGACGTCTCTAACGACATCACTCCCTCTCAAGACCTCTGCGACTCACAAGCATCATTCTTCCACAGCAAAATCGCTGACATACATAACATCTTCGGCGACCAGTCCACCCCCCTTACTACCGAACTAAAGCCCCCCACCACCACCCTTTGCACCTGGAACCCGATCAGCACCGAAGACACCATCCGCTTGATGAACTCCATACACTCCGGATCACCAACCGACCCATGCCCCCACCACATCTTCAACAAGGCTGACTCCATCATAGCACCCCATCTCGGGGATATCATCAACTGCTCCCTCAACACCGCCACCTTCCAGGACAGCTGGAGCAATGCCGAACTCAGTGCCCTACTAAAGAAACCTACAGCAGACCCCACTGAACTTAAGAACTACTGCACCATCTCGCTCCTCTCTTTCCCTGCCAAAGTCATAGAGAAGACCGTCAACAGTCAGCTCGCCGCCTTCCTCGAGTCCAACGGCTCCCTCGACCCCTCTCAGTCTGGCTTCCAAGCCAAACACAGCACCGAGACCGCCCTCATCGCAGCCACAGACGGCATCAGAACACTACTCGACAACGGGGAAACAGCTGCCCTCATCCTCCTGGACCTCTCTGCAGCGTTGGACACGGTCTGTCATAGCACCCTAGTACACCGCCTCAGTAACGCCGGGATACAAGGAAAAGCATTGGATTGGATCATCTCTTTCCTCGCCGGAAGAACCCAAAGAGTCCGCCTCCGCCCTTTCAGGTCAGAGGCCACCGAAGTCATCTGCGGCGTACCACAAGGATCATCGCTCAGCCCCTCCCTCTTCAACGTCTACATGAGCCCCCTCACATCTATCGCACACCAACACAACCTCAACATCATCTCCTACGCTGACGACACACAGCTGATCCTCTCCCTCACCAAAGACCCAAACATCGCCAAAACCAACCTACACGAAGGGATTAAAGACGTAGCCGAATGGATGAAGAACAGCCGATTGAAACTGAATTCTGACAAGACGGAAGTCCTCATCCTAGGATCATCCCCCTCCGCATGGGACAACTCATGGTGGCCACAGACACTGGGCTGCGCACCCAAACCAACGAACCATGCTCGCGACCTGGGATTCATTCTAGACTCCTCCCTCTCGATGACCAGACAAGTCAATGCCGTCTCATCATCATGCTTTAACATATTACGTATGCTCAAAAAGATCTTCCTTTGGATCCCCACCGAAACAAGAAAGACAGTCACCCAAGCACTTGTCACAAGCCGACTGGACTACGGAAACACCCTCTACGCCGGAACCACAGCCAAATTACAGTAAAAAATTCCAATGCATTCAGAACGCCTCCGCCCGACTCATCCTAAACATACCCCGCCACAAGCACATATCCGGTCACCTGAGAGACCTCCACTGGCTCCCCGTAAACAAGAGAATAACGTTCCGTCTCCTCAGCCACGCACACAAGGCTCTCTACGACCTAGGACCTAAATACCTCAACTCGCGCCTGACCTTCTACACCCCCACCCACCAACTCCGATCTTCCAATCAAGCCCTCGCCGCGATTCCACGCTTCTGAAGAACTACCATGGGAGGAAGGATCTTTCTCCTACTGAGGTTCTGTGACAATTGTAAGTGGTGTTTTTCGACTCGCCCGAATATGGTCGAGTCTGGTATCTATGAACCGCAAACGACGAGTTTAGTGGGTGTAGGCGTTTTCGCTGTACTAATCTAAACCGTTCGTCTGTTTCGTGGGTTCCTTCATCTGAACCCACGGGTTCCATTTTAGATACGTCATCCATTTTGTTTTCTTGCCCTCAAGTAGCCAGCGAACGGACACTGTCCGCTTCGTGACCCTGGGATTCCCAAACTCTTGCGGAAGACACGTGTTCCTTTGAGGACATCTTTATGACGAGTGGAATGACACTGCAAGGCAGATGGCCCCGCTCGAGGCTCATCTTGCCGTGCCGGTCTATTGTTTCAGCCGTGCATTCATTAGGCATGTCTCCTTTGATCCCTGCAATCGTGTTTCTGATAGCACCCCCTTACACTCTTTTCAATCTGTTCGCTATCTTCGTCTTCCTCTGCACCTGTTTCTGACTCTTCCTTGATTCGTTTACAGCCGAACGGAATGCACTAATTTTTGAGAAGATGTACTTTTACAGTTGGGAACCGGCAATGCTACTGTAATTATGTTCCGAGCCCTGAATACATGAAAGCGACCCCCTATGAAATTTACTGTGGGAACCGGGTTGTAACTTTTTGTTTGCCATGTTGTCTTATGACGAAAAACTGTATAAAAGGAGCGATCCACAGATACAATTCGAAGCAGTCTCCTTGAACCTACATGCTATGTACTTCTTGTGACTTCTGTGTTCCCTGCAGTAAATAAACCTCGAATCTTTGACGCCGAAGGAAGTGTCCAGTGTCTCTGTCATTTGTACGCCGGAACAGGTAACCCACAAAGGTTTCAGGTGTTGTCCCTGGCACCGCTGGGTCTTAGAAAAACCCAGTCCTTCACTACTTAGTGGCCAAAACCTGGAATTCTCTCCCCACCCACCTCCGCCTCACACAGAAATAACTCTCCTTCAAAAAACAACTCAAAACTTGGCTGTTTGATAGTTAGCGAACACCCCCTCCTCAAGCGCCTTGAGACCCTCTGGGTCAGGAGAGCGCTATACAAATTTTAACTTAACTTAACTTGACTTGGATCGGCCATCGATGTGTCTCAAACCCTGCAATGCCATGAAACACACAGCCTTATTGGATCTTAGATCCAGCAACAGAAATTCATGCAAAGTAACTCTGCATATAACTTGCCTTAATGGCGTAAGTTACAACCCTACCATGTCAAACCCAGGGGCGGCTGGTGTACACGGGCAAGATGGGCGGCGCCCTCCCACCCTGTGGGGGACTGTGGGGGACTAACAAAATGCATGATGGAACACTGAGCAGTTAGCAATGCATTTTGCTGGCTGCTTGTGCTCGGTAAACAAACATGTTCAAATGTTGTTTTTTAAGGGGGTGGTGGAGGAGGGCCTTTGTTCTGCACATGCTTTTGGCTGGGCGAAGATTTCTTCGACCTGGAGCCATAAAGCAGGGCAGTGACGACACACTGGAGCGTGCAGCCTGTGTCTCACTGCCAGAATAGCATTTATATTTGGGCGTTATTCCTTTGGCCCAGGGAGGAGTTGGAGGCCCTCCATTAGTTTCAATGGCTGAGGGCGGGACAGTCCGGGCGGCTTTGAGTTTGTGGGGGTGTGGCAGTGTCCATTGCCTCTTCCACCAGACCTAGCAACAGTTTGTTGTTTTGCATGTGATTGGTTTGCTGGGGTCTGGGGGAGGAGTCCAAAGACCACCAAATTCCAGTATTTCCCACTTTTACTTTTGGCTTGCTTCGTCGTGGCTGGCTTGTGCGTGCTATCATTGCTATTGCCATGCTGTGTACTGCAGTCAGGGCACAAGTCCTTAAAAAAGAAGTGGGGGGACGCTCCAAGTTAGGTGGAGTCACCGGAAGTGACGTCACAATATGAAGTGACGCCACGAAATTTACTGTCTCCGTCTGAAATGCGTGAATACACACAAGATACATGTAGAAGTAAAATACTGCAGTAAGTGGCAGTCACTCAAAACACAAGAACACACTATACACAGGACCCATTCCTCATATTACACGGTTATTACAGACGGCACTACGGGCATCTGTCCGTGTCCCTGGAAGTGACATGCTCGGCGTGTTGACGGCGCAGCTCCTTGAAGCCTTGGCGCCTCGGCTGTGCTCTGAGAAATGCTGGCAAGGGGAGGGCGTGAGGTGGAAGGGGAGATTAGTCTGAGGCTTGGGTGCATTTAGAAGGCTCTCATTTGCGCGCAGGTGCAGACTCGGGCACCCGTTCCATCTTTTGGGCAGGGGGGATGGCATCCACCCAGTAAAAACACAGTAAAATAAGTGGTGGGACGCCGTCCACCCGCGTGGTACCCCGACTCGAGCCCTGACTGCAGTCCTCCTGGTATTGAGTCGAGACGAGGAGCCTGATGAGGAGCCTTGAGAAGTGAACGTCGAGGTCAGGGCAGGTCACGGTAACCACAACACACGGGTAAGTGAAAGCGATCCCGCCACCACCCACAACAACCTCCTATTATATTTATAGGGGCTGTTGTGTTTTTAATTTTGTCGCTGCAGCCTGCGTTAATTATGTACTTAGTGTGTTACACTTAACTTTAGTAGTACTCTACTGACTGCGCGACACCTGGGGGATGGGCCACTGCCCGTAGGGGGTGACTTTGATTCGATCCATAGAGCCCGAGGCGGCGAGGCCTTGCCCTGGTGGCGTACGTTGTTTTTGGTTGGCTACTGGGCTTTTGGTTTCGTTTGTGGCACTGGCACTCAGGCAGCAGACAGTTTAAGCAGGGCTTTAAGTAGGATGAAAAAACTGGGGGGTCTCTCAAAGGGGCGTGTCCAGTGTACTTAGGGGCGTGGCTTTAAAACACTTACTCTAAAAATCTGTGCTTAGCATAATGTGACACCCGACTTGTATTTTGCCGTTCCTGTCATTGCATTCAGATATGTGATACAACAAGTAACATCATACCTACAATAAGTCTGGACTATTGGCTTTGTCAATGGTTATTTGTTGCATAGGATAAATAAACTGTAACTATGGCTTGTTACATATAATATTGAAAAAGTTTCCAATTAAAGCATTGGTGACCCTACCACAATGTTGCTGCTCTTGCGTTTCAGAAAGAGAAGGGAAATCCAGAAAGAAAATGACTCTTTAACCGCATCGCTGCTGCGGTTATTTTTGCACTGTGCAGCTGTTTTCTAAAAACCGCGTTACATGACGAGCTCAGCTCGTCATCAGCATCGAAGGGGTTAAAGGATTTCCCTTCCCCCACAACGCTCACCTGACATGATGTCATGCCATCACTTCTCCACTAGTGTGTAGTGAGAAGTGAGCAGTGTGGGAAGTGCACAACCACGTGCTTACTGTCTCCAAAAGGGTCTTTATCAGGCTGTTTTGTGCCCTGCACTTTTTTCCAGACTGCAGTGACAGCAAACCGCTGTCACTGCAGTCCGGAAAAAACGGAACACCTGTACCAGGGCTCAAAACAAAGCCCGATAGAGACCCGTTTCGAGGTCCCCTGAAAAAAGCTGCCGGTGCTCAGACCCCTTGAGACCCGGCCCACTTAAAGTCCTGAGTTTAAGGTGTTGTGGGCCTTTGTGTGCAGTGCAGAGTGCACACCCCCACAGGGAGGTCTGGTATCACTTGGTAGGTGGGGGTGGTGGCACTTAGTTTACTAGTGTATGTTACAGACACCCAGGTTCAGGTTTATTTTATTTAATTTTTATTTAATGCATTTTTATGCAGCGCAGACTTTACCCGAAGGTGTCAGAGCGCTGTACAATAGAAGAAGTCGTCGTTCGTGCAGACGGAAGGCTGGGCCCAGGCACTTGCGGAAACACGCATTCCCTGGCTCCCGGTGCTGTTTTCAGACTAAATGCATGCCCGAAAGAGTATGTGCAATCAATGGCCATGACAGCAAGAATAGCGCCCTGAAGACCAGTATCTGGCATGTAAGGGCTGTGACACTGAACCGCTTAAATACGGGGGTGCTTCCAGGAGACTAAAGGACTAACCCTGGGTTGGTACATGACTGACGTGCTCATCTGGGGCAGGCAATGTCAGTTACCTCTCAGACAAGTGCTTTTGAAACGGGCACTTGTCTGAGAGGGTTGTTGTTCATGCCAGGCAGGCCTGACCCCCGGCTCCCCTGAGCGCAGAACCCACTTCACTTGGCTTCAATTGCTTTCCTGACAGCAAACACCCGAAAATCCAGGGGAAAATAAATTATACGTGAAGGACAAAGCAATTCTTTAAATCAATAAAATCGGAAATCAACGCAATAGGCGCTCCTGTATTTGACCGTACAGGTTAGTTTTTGGACGTATGTCCCGGTGTTCTGACACCTTTCTCCCAGGGGCGTTACACAGGCCCACGCAGCCCCCGCAGTGCGGGGGCCCCTGTTCTTCAGGGGCCCGCGGGCCCCCTCACTCAGCAAAGCTAGCAACCAAGCCTCTTCGTTGCGCGCATGCCATGGCCTGCTGTGCACACGCACTGCCAGCCGGCCTCTTAATTATTGAAATAGTTGGTGCCCATGCGCACGCCCAGGCTCTGGCGTAACAGATGCCACTGCTAACCCAAGACTGGGGCCCACCTCGCGCCGCCCAGATCAGACAGGGGATGAATTTATTGAGGGGCCCCACGCCCCCACATGCAAGGAGTGTGGCTTAGGAGTGCGGGAGGGAGGCTGCCTAGGTTAAGGCAGGCTCAGCCAGGAGCAGCAGGAGCGGTGACACGTGATCCAAAGGACGCAGTGGGAGGAAGGTATTAAGTTAAGTTTAGTTTTAATTTTATTGACATTACTGTGTCGCTCCCCCCTTGCGCCGCCCCCCCACCCTCTCTTGCCAGCCGCGACGGGACCCCTGGAACGGAAGGACTCTGAGGCCCAGAGAACTGAAGGATGTAAGGAGAGAAAAAGAGAGACCCCATTTATTTATTATTATTATTATTATAATAGACCCAAATGGACGTGAAAACCGAAATATGTAGCAAGAGAGGGTACAGGAGGGCCACACAACCATAGGGTGCAAGAAGGGGGACAGGGCCGAGGGGAGCACAGATAGACAGACAGCCATAACAGGTCCCATGACCGATGGGTGCAGGACAAGAAGAGAACTGAAAGGTCCAGAGGCCCAAAGAAGCTCATGGTGCTGGGAGAGAGAGAGAACCGAAAGTCGCAAGATCCCCGAGAACCAAAGAGTGCAGGGGCCAAGAGAACTGAAGGGCCCAGTGGTGAGTAGAACCGATGGGTGGAGGGGCCCAGAGAACCGAAGGGTGCACGGGTCGGGGAACTGAAGAGTAGAGGGGTTTAGAAAACTTCAAAGAGAGCAAATGGAACCGAAAGTTGTAGAGGGGGTGGGTGAAAGCTGCATAGGCCCACTGTACTAAAGGGAGTGGGGCGACAGAGAAAGAGAGGGACTGAAGATCCGAAGGCTCAAGTAAGAGAACTGCAAGATGCAGAGGGAGGGGGTGAGAGAACCCAAGGGCAAGGGTGGAGGGGCCTAGCGTACCACAGGATGCAAGGAAAGAGTGAGTGAGACGAATGGGCCGTGGGCACAGAGAAACAGAGAGTGCAGGACGGAGACTGAAATGGAGGCCCCAGGGTGAGAGGCCCAAAGGGTCCCAAGAAGGAAGGCGAAGGGCCCAGGGCTAGGAGAACTGAACGGCCCAGAGACCCAGAGCATCCCATCGTGCAGGAAGAGGTACAAGGACGCTTAGAATAGAAGGTTACAGAGACGAGGAGAATCCAAGGGTGTAGAGGGGCACAGAGAACTGAAGCATAAAGGGCGAAGAGAAGCGAATAGCGCAGAGAAAAGCACAGGGAGGAAACAGTACAAAAGAGGGCAGAGGATAAGGACAAGGGAACAAAGGGTGTGCGGAACAAGTGTTCTGAATCATGAAAGGGCACAGAGACTGGTGGTTTGTTTCCAGTTCAAACATGTCTGACTGCCGTCCACTTTTCCTAGTCATGACAGACTCACATGGATTCAGTTATCAGCCAGGGGGTAATGCCGAAAACACTCACGCACCTCTGGCATGGACAGATGCAGATTGTTCAGCATAGGCTAGTGAACTCCGAGCACGAACGAGTGCGCTCTTAACAGCTGCTTGCACACAAGGATCTGAAATGAACCCATTTTTCTGACACTATACTGAACGGAATGTGTGGAACACAAAATGATGAAAGGCTGAGATAAATCACCTCCATGATATCTTCAGACCCTGAGAATAAATCCAGATTCGAGCTCAGCTAACCAGTTTTACTGCAGAACCGAGGCGAGCTGCAACTCCAAACACTTGTACACGTTTGCAACTTAAGTAATGTTCTCGCTGCCGGGCTTTGAATGTGCTGTGTAGAGGTTGAGTGCTGTTGTATGGGAACACTGAAAGAAATTCAAATGTACTACAATGAGTTCATCTGCAATTGTAAAGAGTGGTTGGGAGCTGGGTATTGGGAAATTGGCATTTATTGATCAAATAACTCCAAGGTTTGTGGCAAATATTTATTGCTATTGAGCATCAGTAAAAAAAGTTTACAACTGAGCTGTAAAGTGAGTGTGTGCTTTTAATTGTAAGTGTGTATATATATAGCCTTTACTACCCCTGACCAGGTATGGAAGGGACAGTTATGTTAAACAAAATATGCATTAATAGTACACTGTTAGCTCGGAATCGTGCGTACCCCAAACACATGATGCATATAACTTATAAGGGAACGATTTTCAGTATGTGTAGCTGACTTCCTTATGTATTTATATCTGTATTGCTGCACTAAGCACAATACATAGATAGTTCAGTGTGCAACTGACTGTATGTTAGGCTGCATGTCACACACATATTTTACAGCATTTTAGTTTTAGAAACACGGGCACGTATGCTCGGAGCAGTGGGCGGCATGACCTTGGGTATACTGAATAAGCAGCTACCTTTGTTGTTGAGGGATATCGCTTTAAAAATGTATTCAACAAAAGCAGGGACTGTGGGGCGTGTTTAACAATGTCCACATACAAGCCCCAAAATGACCAGTAAGCAAAGAGAGTACGAAGTTCCTCTGTGTGTGGTTGGTAGAGGACCAAGAGGGGGCAAAGCATAGTGAGTCCAACGGGACCACTCCGTGTTTGCAGGGACAAGGGAGGGGGGATTCCCCTATCATAACTAGGGCTCTCACACACCCAGCAAGCTAGGTGTCATGCTTCATCCTATGAGCCTGCCCCTAGTCAGGTCGGCGCTGCAATACCTGACGGGCACCCAAACCGTTGGCTCCTTGTCGCCCACCCATCCGCAGGCAAAAAAACATAAATTGATAATAAAACAAAGCTATTACCATTTTATGTTTCTGCTTCTAGAACTGTGTGAAAGCAGTAAGGCAACACTACTCCTCCCTAGTAGAGGAGCTCCCTCTGTTAAAGTAAGCATACATTTTCATCAGGACTGATACACAAAACCTTTGATATGATTATATGTAGAATGTTTCTGCAAAATACCTGGTTTACTCTTGAGTTACATGTATAAGTTGTCTTACTCCTAACGTACTCCATGTGTGTGAAAGTCAAGAGTAACTTAGTTCTTTATTTTTTGAGCTTTTGCTCATATTAAAGAAAGTTGATGTTTTACAAGTCTTTTCAATAAGTACAATGAAGTAGAGCTGACTGTATTTATAATGTATAGTTGGTTAGTTAAAGACAGCTGACAACAAAACTTTAGGACATTCTCTGCTACTTGCCAAATGATAATACGGTCAAATTTGAGAATGAATGATTTGTCTAATTGTTGATTTGTGTTTTATCGTTAATAGGAACATGCAAACAATATTATAATGGGTAAAAAGAAATCAAATAGAATGTTCCTTTTCTCAAACCCTACATTTATGCCGAAATTAAAACAAGAATTAAATAGGAGGATGACAATATTCAATGAAAATGATGTGAGTAAAGTATTATCTTTATCAACCACACTTCGTAATTGAATTATTATATGAAACAACGTAGCTAATACCAATACTATAACTATTTTGTATTGCAGGCAAGAAGTCTAACGGAACAAATAAAGAAAGTTCTAAATTTTTCAATAATTAGCCGAAACACATCACTCATGATTGATGTGTTATTACCAGAGGTGAGAGTTTTCGGTAATGAAATGATCACTGCTTTTCTAAATTGTGATTTTAATAAAAGAAATAAATAATTTAAAAGTGTGTTTTAAACTTATTTGTTGTTAAGTATAAGAAATATAAGTAAATGCATATAAAATGCAAATAAAAAGTAGTTACATTGTTAGCCCACACAAATGACAAATCTGAGGTGAAGAAGTTGATTTTAAGATGGGAAACGTTAGATTTTATAGCACCACATGAAATGCAGACGTGTGAATTAAATAACGCATTAACATGTGGATTGAATTGCACCTTCATAAGCATTGTGCAAATTGTTTATATTTTTATTTACTGACAGAAATGTCATAAAATCTATATAAGAAAGTAAGATTAATACAATGAGAAGATATGAACGACTGAAGATGATATAATGGAGAACGGGACCGCCCGCCATAAGGGCGGGGGTCCAGTTGGGGGAATTAGGATGTGCCCGCCGCAGTGGCGGGCACACCCTTCAATTGTGCCCGCCGCAGTGGCGGGCACACCCTTCAATTTTAGCATTGTGGTGGGAGGCCTAGCCTGCTCGGGAAGAAGGGGCAGAACTTTACGCAACATGCGAAGCAGCATTATGCACGTGGACGTGGTCTTGTTCACGTGCATGTCCAGCTGCAAATAGGGCCGAATATAACCCCTAGGTTGCGAGCCGACTCGGCGGCTGACACAGTCTCGGGGAACAACGGGGGCCAGAAGTTCGCCGGGAGAACACGAGGAACCCGGTCCGAGGAGCAGTACAGTACCTCAGTCTTGGTACTGTTAAACTGCAACGAGTAAGAACTGAGCCAGTCAGCTGTGGCTGACATGTATCGATGGAAAGTCTCCAGTGGGACCGCGTTCTTCCATTCCAGCAAAAAGACCAACTGGGTATCAATCGCATAATTAAATGCCGAGATACCAAATGATTTAATTAGTTGGACCAGAGGGCGGAGGTAAAGGTTAAAGAGTATAGGGCTGATGGCCGAGCCCTGTGGCACCCCCTGCCCCACTCTCCGCACCTCCGAGCTGAAAGGTGGTAACGCCACCACCTGCTGCCGGTTGTCCCTTGCACTTGCCGTGACACCACACTCCTCCAGCCTCCTGATAAGGGTAGGATGGCTGACCGTTTCGAACGCGGCCAACATGTCGAGCAGCACCAAAAAGGCTGCCCGACCACTGTCGACCCGCGACCGCAAGTTGTCAAGCACGGTCACCAGCGCGGATTCCGTCACATGTGCTGGGCGAAAGCCAAACTGTGCCTCATCAACCAGATGTTTTCTTCCAGGAAGCCAGACAAGGAGCGGGTCACTAACTTCTCCATGATCTTAATGGGGAAGGGAAGAAAGGAAATGGGTCGGTAATTAGACAAGCAGGCGGGGTCCAAGGTGGATTTCTTAAGGAGAGGTGATACCACTGCCAGTTTCCAGCACTCCGGGAACGTTGCAGTATCAAACGACTATAGACAGATGGAGTACAAGGGCTGGAAAAGTTCGTCCTGAAACACCTTCCAAAATTTAGGAGGGGGTGGATCAAGCGGGGAGCCAGATGACACCGTCTGTGCCAGACTACAGAACTCCTGAAAGTAGGGGATGGGAAAGCAGCTCAGCTGGGGTCGACTGGACACAACGTCCGGAGCTCCCAAGCTGAGAGCAAGACCCCTCAGCTGGGATCGACTGGACGAGTCCACCGGAGATCCCAAACTGAGGGCATGACCACTCAGCTGGGGTCGACTGGACGACACATCCAGAACTCCCAAACTGAGGGCAGGGCCACTCAGCCGGGGTCGACGGGGCGGTACGTCCGGAGCTCCCAAACTGAGGGCAGGGCCACCCGGCTGGGGTCGACTGGGAGGCAAGTCCGGAGCTCCCAAACTGAGAGCAGGACCACACAGCTGGGGTCGACTGGGCGAGCCGTCCAGAGCTCCCGAACCGGGGGATGAAGGTACTGGGCTCAGTAAACCTTCCAAGATCTTAACGATCTTCTCCTCGAAGGCGCAGGCCAGGGAGTCGCACAAGACCTGCGACGCAGGAACATTATTGACCGTGCATGAAGGATGAGTCAGGTCCCTAACAATTTTAAACAGTGCTTGCAACTTGTTGGAAGCCTGATTCAAGGTGGCTTCCAGATAGGACGCCTTAGCCAACTTAATCTGTGTCTTATATTCCTGCAGGGACTGCCTAAAGATAGCCTTCGCCGAGTCAGAATACTGCTTCCTCCACGCCCTTTCGGCGCATTTGCAGCTAAGGTTTAACTACCGCAGGGCGTCCGTATACCAGGGGCTCGACTGATTCAGCCTGCCCCTTGACCTACGGAGTGGCGCTACCTCGTCCAAAGAGTTCGAGATGGACTGACACAGGTGTATAGCTCTCTTCCACTGAGTCACTCAAACTGAAGTTGCCCGGTAGTAGTCTGGGCAGAGGCGAGGCTTTTAGGAGTCGAGACCAAGGTCTGCCCAACTTAGCCTGTCTAGATCCAGCTTCCACCGAGGAGTGATCCCCCAAATAGAGGGAGAAAGCAACCATCGAGTGATCCATCCAGTATTGACACAAGATGTCATCCACCGACACAAGTTGGGTGTCTGCGAAAACTAGGTCCAGAACATGGCCCTTCCGATGTGTGGCTGACTGGACCAGCTGTTGCAGCTGGATGTCATTGCAGGCTTGGGACAGAGTGGAAAGCGCACTGTCCAGCGGGCCACCCGACCACAGGTTAAACTCCCCTAAGACCACTAGCTTAGAGTGGGTGTTAGAGAGGTCGTAAATCAGGTCAATGAAGTCAGGGAGGGAAGGTACATTGCCAGGCGGACGGTAGCACAAAACGCCCGAGCAAAAAGTCTTCTCGTGATTTTTAAGAGAAAACCCCATCAATTCAAAGCCCGACACCTCTCTAATCTTAAACTGGGAGAGAGCTAGCGTTTCTCAATAAATTAATCCAATCCCACCACCCCGGTTCTTCACACGAGGGGTATGGTTGATTTTAAACCCTGGAGCCTAGGCCAAAAACCCAGTTCAACCTCACAGTCCTCCCGCGTCCAGGTTTCCGTTAGAACCTGAACATCGAGCCCCGCGGACTCGATGAGGAAGGCGATGTCCGTGTGGTGCTTACAAAGGGACCGGACATTAAGCAGCCCATAGGAGAGGTGACAAGACATCTGAGAGGTGAATCTACATCTGAGATTACTTTTTATGCATGTATGCTGTCATTGAGCATGGGGCTGTGAAAAAATGCCTTCAAATTTAAGAGGGATAAAACACATCTTCTGACTTAGAACCTTTGTCAATAACTGAAAATAGTAATTGATGCGCTTCTACTTTGAAATGGGCTTCTACACTGGCACTTAATCTGATATAGCACTGTCTTTCTTCATTAAATTTTAGTTGACTTTCTAAAAGCAAGTAAATTTAAATTTAGTGTCCTGTTTTTTCTTTTTGGCTTGCAAACCTAGGTATGAAACATAGTGCTACCATTCTTTCTCGGGTAAACTAATGCAATGCACTATATTTTTGGCTTCTTTCTAAAATGTTTGGCCCTGTTTGCAACATGTTCAGAAAAGGGCAGTTAAGATTCCACTTGCTGTAAATTGACACAACACGGTCACCCAGACATAGTCCACAGTTTACACTGTCTAGCATTAACTAAGATAAAATCCAAACCAATCTTTAATATCGGCTGATGCCCTGTTACTGGATGTTCCTCAAATTAAGTTTGCGCGTAAGGGAAGGAGATCATTAGCTTTTCAGAACCAACGAGGTATGTAAGACCATTGCACCTGCAGGTTGAGCACAATAACCTACAAATATCTAAGTTTCCGAAAACTGGTATGTTCAAAAAATTAGTTGTGTCTATAGTCCAGGGCATTCTTTATTGTATATATTTTGTACAAATAGTTTTTATCTACTAAAAAGGCACAAGCATCTTTCTGAAAAATGGCAAAGTAAAGATTATATACTTTCATTTGTGACTATTGACAGGTAATTAGTACTAAATTGATGCAAAGAGGTTACATTTATATGTAATATTTTGCAAATATTTATTTAAAACAATTTTTATTAGGTTTACTTACCTGTTCCCACCCTAAAACCCAGGGATGCTAACTTGCATTAGCTATCCGGCAAACGCCAAGTCACTCCTTTGAATTTGAAAAGTGTGAAAACTTCTCACAGTGCAGTAAAAACGGACTTGCATGACCTTTTGTGATTACTGACAATTTTGTTGGTATTATGTTTACAATGGCATAATAACGTTTAATACAGCTTAAATAAAGGCTTCCCCAAAGTAATTATTGGATAATGGAAGCTTTAAATGCCATATTGTTAGTAATCATGCTATATTTGTGGCCATTTCTATCATATTTATGACTAATCTTGGAATAATAATGTCTATGACTGACATGTTGTGAAGGATGTTATCATTATGATGGACATCCATTGAAAAGTTGTGTACCTGACAAAACAGTGGGCTTCCTTGAATAAAGTAGTCATCTTGAGCATTATTGAATAAAAATCTGGCATGTGAAAAACTAAACCTGGTCAGGCCAAGCAGAAAGTTTTAATGAGATTAGTTCGCATTATGAGAATCACAAGCGGGCAAATAGGGGTTATACTTGAAAAATGTTTTTGAATTAAAAATGTATTTTACTTTTATGCCAAAACATTATTTAAATTGAGTGTGTTTAACCGTTATAAGATGTTCATATTACAAAAGAAATATAATGCATTGTTATTGAAAGGGATGAAACTATGAGTCGGTGTTTAGCCATCTTCTGTGATCAAGTGGCCAATATGAATATTTGGGCACGTGGTGCATGAAAATGTGGTTATACACTTATAAGGGTATTGGGAAAGTTTCCAAAAACATAAATGTGCACAAATTATTTAACCCTTCTCTTTACAAGACATACCTTAGAATTTGTGATTATTATGAAAACTGCCAATAATTCATTACATGTCACCTAAATAACATTTCATCTAAAACATATATCATTGCATAAAATAATATAAATTAAAATGTGCTATTTAACAGTGTATGCACATTAACCTGAAAGTATGTAGGGTTCGACTATTTAGCCAACGATGGTAAAACATTGAAAATTAAAATAACCAGGCATTTTCCATTCAGAAACACAATAGGCAAACGGATGTCCTTGGATGTTTAAATTGGGTGTAATCAGACAACTTGTAACATGTTCAAAACTTTAGGTAGGAAGGGTAATACTAAATATAGAAATGATGAAAGACAACAAAAGATAAGCAATATTTAAAATCTGAACTAGTTGTACATTTAAATGTGTCTTTTCGTATAACATGAAATCAAAATGTTTGCAAGAAAAGAATAAAAATTAAGAAGCTTATCTTATTAGAAAAAGCTAATTTACAACATTTATTTTGCATGAAAGTTTTGAAAACAGAAAATAAGTGTGCACACTTAACACCTGCTTATTAATACATCTTAAAAATGTATAGTTCTGAAAAATAAAATAAAATAGGAAAGTAATTATTGTATGGAATGTTTATATGGTATGATTACTTTCCATGTAAGCTTTAAAGCTAAAAGTATGTTGCTTTAAAAGTCAATTTTTTCTCTTTGCAGATGACAATCAAAATTCTACAAAAACATGAAGATTTAAATAGATATGAAGCAGAACTTGTACTGATGAGATGGGACTTCCTAGACTCCAATGAGGATGAAGTAGATGATGTTGAGACATTTGAAAAATTGAAAATGGGCGCACTGAAATACATTTTTTGAATGATTGTCTTGTTTATTAAAGTGAAAAATTTAATTGTAATTTTTTGACAAATGGAGTAAATTATTACATGTAACTTTAATAAAAATTTTTTTTAAATATTTATTGACTAAAATACAATATGTATAACTGTTTACTGAGGTTCAATTATAAATAAAAGCTTAAAAAGTTCAGTTTTTTTTAGTAATGAGATAAAAATACTATGAAGATATTGTCTGTGATGCCTATTGTGAATATGCTTCATTTCAACATAGAATATTTATAAACAATTGAAACAAAGAACTTGTAATCATAAACAATAAGAATTGTATTGAACATCATTTTTGATTTGATGAACATAGAAATTAAAATGAATACCAGATTGTGCAATGTTATCATTAGGATTCTACATCAACTACAATTTCATATTATTACTAATTGAAAATACTATTAATCTAGAATGCACTGAATTGCTGTGTATATTTGTTCAAAAAAGCTGGCAAATAAACCTAATGTCTGTCAAAATTAAAAAGAACAACAAATGTAGTGGACTTTATGGAAATAAACAGTTCAGTGTAAAAAAGAACCTGTGATTTATCTTCAGGAGTTTTACATCTTTTGCATTACATATACCCAAAGTCTTACCATATCGGTTACTGTTGGGTGTACTACTCTATACGTTAAACATGCCTCACAGTTAAGATGAGCCTGTGCTCCTATTTTCAATACGATGAAATTGATTGATTTTATTTTGGCATATTTAACCGTACTTCTAAGCCCCTAGTGTTGTGGACAAATTGTACACAAGGCCTTCAAGTTAAATGTCACTGTTGGACTGCAGCACTGTGTTTCCCATCCACTAACCTTAAGGTTTAAAAAAGAAAATGTGTGACTACCTGTAGAAAAGTGCATTAGAAAATATTATGGCTGGGGAGCCTTACCAAATCATGTTATATTTATATCCCAAAGATGGTCCTTGAATTCACAATAATACTTATTTTTCTCGGTCCTATGAAGTGAGTGGCTAGAAGAAATAAGGCTTAACTAGAGGAACATGTAATTAACACAATTTCCAAGAAATCCAGCATCAATCTATATACAGTAAGCTTAATGTTATCTTAATGTAGCGACCAAAAATAACAGAATAGCATATTTATAATAAGAGTTATAGATTTTTAAAGGAACAAAAAATCAGTGCTGAAAAAGAAATTGACAAAATAGCATTGAAGTCAATTGCAAAATCCACTAGTGACAATAGGTCACTTGCAGGTCGAGACTGCAGCGGCTCCTCCAGCAGAGTGAAACAGAGTGACCACACTGCTGTTTGGGCAGCGCAAAAAAAAAATAAGTAAAAACTCAATGTTATTATCAGATATTTTTCAGTGTGAACTCAGAGCCAGGGTAGGGTGGTGCGGGGCTGGGCTATATGAGCCAGTGGGAGGAGAAAATATGTATAACATTACTGCACGTCAGTTTAGCCTGCCAGCCAGGTGAAGAACTGTCCTAGGCTTCCATGCACTGCCTGAGCAGCCAAACAGGGCGCTCAGACTAATCTCGAAACTGCTGTATTGCTGGTGACAGCAGAGTTGTGATTGGCTTAGGGGATTGTGTGAGCCTGTGTGCTTCTGTTCCATGAAGCCAAGAAGACAAGACGAGAAGAGTTTGGAGTGTAACTGCACTGTAAAAACATGTCTAAAGTACATTGCATATCCCGGCAGTGTCTACGGGAAAGTGCAGGCCTTCTAGAGGAATAACAGTTTGGATCAGATTAGATCAGGGCTGCTCATCCCTCCTACATGAGACCAGAAGTCCCGACATTATGTGGCTTAAAATAAAAGGTCAAAAGGGTGGTGATGTATTGTAGCTCTTTAAAGTCTATATAAGAGGGAAAGCAAATGGCAATTAATCGACCATCGAAAGACAGCTAGAAAATCAAATAAACAAGTGCCCCTCATTTGATAAAATCATCGCGGCCGGTGACTTTAACTGCACATTCGAGCCACTAAGCAGTGATGATCTCCTAGGGATAATTGAAGAGGATAGCAAATGGTCAGTGCCCCCCCCCCCCTAGTCTTACCACCGGTTAAAAGATGGTCTGAGATTGTAATACAAGTTAATACT
This sequence comes from Lissotriton vulgaris, assembly GCF_964263255.1. Classification (NCBI taxonomy): domain Eukaryota; kingdom Metazoa; phylum Chordata; class Amphibia; order Caudata; family Salamandridae; genus Lissotriton; species Lissotriton vulgaris. The sequence goes on from NC_141687.1 coordinate 1,051,169,652, forward strand.
ATAATACTAGAATATGGCATAAGAGACACAAATGGCAGAACCCTATCCAACATCAGGGGGAAAAATACTTACAATAAACTTGCTTGCCCTTCCAGCATTGATTATATCTTGGTCGACTTACGCCTCTGGCCCGATGTCATGAACATGGAATTGGGCCTAACTATTGACAGTAACCACAACCATCTAATATTAAACTGAAAAAATCAATGGGCCCCTCCCAACAAAAATTCTAATACCATTGGGAATTACCTCGTATCCACAAAGGAGTTAATTCTATCTAATTGTGGTAGTTGTCTAAGATGGCCCAAGGTCGCAGGAGAGGACCAAAAACAAAAGAACATCTCCTCAATATTAGTGTCAAAAACAGCCGAACTCAAGGCAGCTTGAGATAATGTCCGGGGGGGGGGAATATCCACATAATACGCCACGAGACAATTGCTCCGATTGGTGCACACTTCCTTGAAAGACGACGCAGTGGCCCCACTAGGAGCCGAACAAAAAGCTCCAATTCATGGTACACTGAGTCTTGCACGGAGAAAAGGCGCAAGTACTAATATCTGCGGAAAAGGTGAAAAAACACACAATAGTAAAAATAGCGAGGATGGAGTACAACATATCACTAAAGCAAGCAAAACGTGATTGGGAAGAGGTACATTAGGAGGACATGAAAGTTTACTGTCCCAAGAGGGATTACGCCTCCTTTTGGGCTCTAATCAAGATGAGAAATAGGAGGGACAACATCCCAATCACGAACCATATTGCTGATGAGGCCTGGTGGGATGACTTTTCCCAACTGGACACGGATGAACTAGAGGCCCTACCTACCTCTCAGTTGAAGAGAATTCAGGTTCCACTTACAATTGAAGATACCAATCTCTTCCAAATGAAAGAGATTGCGAATGCAATTAAGTGTACTATTCCTGCAAAGGCGGCAGCCCCAGATGGTATACTGGGTGACTTGCTGTAATTAGAACTACAGAAGTGGGCCCAATATATCCTGCTTTTAATCAACAATATAATGAAAGGAGCAGAAGTCGCTATATCTAGGAAAGGAGCAGAGGTCATAACTATATATCAAAAAGGGAGACGGCGAGGACACTAACAAATACAGGGCTATCACCCTAATAGATACCATGTTGAAAGTGGTTGGCAAAGCCCTTGTAAATAGGATTCAAAATTGGATGGAGGAGGAAGATGATCTTTCCACCTATCAAACAGGTTTTAGTAAAGGTACCAGTACAGGACTGTTTACATTACTTATTTATATTGGAAAGTAGTCATAATTGTCATGGGAAGTCTTTACTTGCGTTCATTGAGCTTAAAACCAATTATGATTTAGTGCTGCGAGAGAAGCTATGGTCAGTGCTCCAGGAAATGGGCTTACCCTCATACCTTTTAAATATTTTAATACGCCTCCATGATGAAACCTATGCCCGAGTTAGATGGGGGCTCATGGGAAAAGTAAAGACAAGATACAGTTCAACAGGGGGTTTGCCAGGGCTGTGTGATGGCTCCTACCCTCTTTTCACTTTATGTAAATGGAGTGGTTAGTTTTTTTAGCCAATTTCAAAAAAAAAATTGCTCCAATTTTTGAAGGGGAAAAAAACCATACCCTACTGTTGGCCGACGACACTATTTTAATATCGAAAACCCCAATGGGCCTCCGGGAACTCCTCACCCGCTTTCACTTTTTCCTGTACACAAAGGGGCCTAATGATAAACATCACAAAGACTAAGTTTATGGCTTTCAATGTGGGCAAACATTTTAATAACACTCTCGCTAACAATGGTTTACCCCTTAGAGAGAGTCCATTCCTTTGATTATCTGGGTATTAGGTTATCGCATAAAATGCAATGGGGGACTCACATGAACAAAATGTTACTGAACCATAAGCGGCTGGTGGATGCCATTGGTAGGGACCAAAGGTTAACGTCAAGTAGACTGGTAGCTCCTTCACTAGTAGTCTATAAAGGTAAAGCTGTGAGGTCAAGAATTTATGGCGCTGAACTTTGGGGCTTCGAAAAAACTAATGAGATTGGACGATCAAAGAGTAAATTCTTTAGAGATCTGGTATCCGTCCCTACCAATACACCACTCAAGCCCATACTCTCTGACATGGGCAGACACACTTTTAGCGAGGTGGATATACTTTGCCCTATTCTATACTTGATAAGACTAAGACGCACCCCAGAACTCCATAGCTATGCGACGGTCCTTTCTGAGCTAATTACCCTTGATAACAACAAAGGTGTTAAGTGGCTTAAAGATCTAAAGGAATTACTGACCAAGCTGGGCTTAGCCAAAGCTTGGGCCAAGCAGGTCACTCCAACTAAGAGAGAGTTAAAAAAGAATTACTGGAACTGGGTAAATCACCAGGTCTTACATAAACCAATGCTTGTCTGACTATTTGAAGAGTTCATCCATCATAAATCAGTTTGATCCCTGGAACGTTATCTAGATTTTATCAGGAAACACAGAGACAGGGCACTATATATGCAGTTTACATTAGGGTCAGTAAGGCTAAATACCAAACTGGCAAAATGGGACCCAACAACATCCAACCTATATAACTGCCCCTGCTGTGATGCACAACAAGAAACTGTAGACCATGTAGTCTTTGCTTGCCCAGCCTACAAGCAAGCAAGGGCCAAATGGATCAAGCCTATATGTATTATATTTGGGCACTAAAAACCTCCTTGATGCTCTACGAATCATGAGAAGTGACTCAAGTAGGTCCTCGCTAGTATGTGGTGTTACAAAGTACCTGTGGTGTGCGTGGATTATCCGTATAAGGGCACAATTAAGGAGTAATGTGCAAATAAATACCTTCTAATCTGTGGATCTGAGAGATAATTTACACATAGGAATTATTTGCAAAGTACTGAAGATTAACTGTTTTGTATGGGACATGTGTTTTAGCTAATCTGTAATTTTAAACCTAATGAGCAAATGCCAATTAAGATATTAAGCGTAAATTTAGAGTGGACGGTATAGCCAGGTTTTAAAAACTTGTTTTTACTATAAGAAATATTCATTTTATATACTTTTATGTGACTGTGAAATGCTTTTATGATAATTGCTATCGAATAAAGCTTATGCAAAGTGAATGGGGAGCATGGAAGAGTTCCTGACTAAGTGGCTCACCGGCTGGCTACTACCATAGTTGTTGTCCTATTATTTTGTTGTAGAAAGGGCACACAGGGCCATGATGCAGAAGTCGCCCCGGGAAGCCAGACCAAGTCCTTTCATTGCAAAGATTTTGAATAAGCACAACAGCGGAGACATGATTTGAAATCAATCCAGACAAAGAACACCTGATGTTCAAAAACACTTGCATCCTCAAATGTCATGAGTACACAAGACTAGTCCAGCAGAAGCAACAGTAATTTATGGCAGACAAGGCCCAACTAGGTGAGCGGAAACTTCCCTATGCCTTGCTGTATCTAGCCAAGCTGAGGGTGGTGTACCAATCCCGTATGCTATTCTTTGAGGCACCAGAAGTATACGTACACATGACAGGATTGCCCCGTACTTTGGAGTACGATGGCATTTTAAACAAGCATTTGCAATTCAATAGGTCTGGCATTTACGCAAGTTTAAGCAATTGACATTGCAAATAACTGGCTTTTATTTATGTTTTCTTTTTTAAAACATAAATAAAATGCATTGTCATTTACAATGCCACTAGCTTAAACTTGTGTAAATGTGAGACCTATTGCATTGCAAATGCTTTGACTGGTATGGCTCCCACGGTTCCCCGCTGTGTGCCAAGCATACGTTGTATAAATTGATGTGAATACTGTAAGTGCTGGACTGGCTCACTCTGGAAGAGAACTGGGCCTTGTCATGAGAAATGAGGCTTTAGACTGGAGGAGAGCGGTCCACGGGACACCCGAGGGGGTGCTGACCTCACTGATGAAGGCCGCCTGCGTGTACGTGTGTCGGCTGAAGGTGTCAGCTCAACACAGCTGGACACTCTGAGGCAAAAAAAGCTGATAAGTCAACAAAAGAGTGATTTCGAAACAAAGGCAGCTCTGAAAATGCGTTTTCATTTTGGAGGCGGCCTGACAGGAGTCATTAATGAACTTGGTGCGTGCAGGAATCGCTTAGGAGCAACTGCTAGAAAGAGCAGGGGGATTTTCCTCTCTGCAACGAAAATGCAATTGCATCTGCCCAATGATCCTGTAGACAACTAGTAAGGGCCAGTCTCCAACGCCGTCCTCTCCAAGCTGCCTCGTCAAACCCGCAGCTCTCACCTAATTAATGCAGCACTTGGACCCAGTGTCTCGCCGCTATGCTTTTCCTTGGCTTGTCGTAGGTCTCTATTGCATAGCTCGTCTTCAGGGCCGGACGTTGAGCTGTAACTCATAATCGGGTATAGGCTTGGTAGGCTTCTTCCTCAGCTGCTCATCAAGGGCTACGCCACGTACCCTCTTCTACTACGTTTGCTTTCCCTGGTTCCGGAAAGGACTCCGCACTGTAGTCTCAGCGTTGAGCTCCACAATTCAAAACCAAGGGAAAGTGAAAGAGCAGTGCACGCTGGAGGCAAGCCGTGACCGTGCACATCGGCGTGCCCTGCAACTCGTGCCCAGTGGCGAGGCGTAGAACTCGGTGAAGAAGGAGAGATCGGTTGTCGGTGTCCAAGATAACCAGTGGGTCTTTTTGTGAGTACATGCTGGCCCAGCCGAGGACCCAGAGGAGCCACAGCACACGCATCATTCTACCAGTAACAGTGCTGCAGGGACGGAAGAAGACCAGCCATAGAGAAGGAGGAGGGAGGGAAAGAAAAAGCACGCAATGTTTGTTGGTGAGTGAGAGGGGGGGTGGGTGGGGGTGGAGGGTGTGTGTGAGTGTGTGTGTATGTGTGTGTGTGCGTGTGTGAGTATGGGCACGCACATTCTACCATCAATGAGGGTCATTTGGACTGGTGCTAGGTGCCCACTAGAATAGTGGACAGCATATGCCAGGCCAACGTCTCCCAGCAGCTACAGGAGTGCTGTGTGTTTTCTGATTGGAGCAGCTGTAGCAGCACTGTGCTCTAACAATGGCTGTGAGGGCACTGTCCTTTACGGGATGGGGCAGCTGTGAGGGTGCCATTCCTCCCATCCCGTGAAGTAACAGTAGATGCTGTAGCACCCAGGATAATGTGCTGCATGGCCAAATAATTATAAGGTCCCAAAGGCACGACATATTGGCTATGCCAATGCTTTTTCACGGAGTGTTGGCGTGACGGGCAACACACAAAGATAAGAACAGAAAGAAGCATTTGACAAAGCCAACACAAGTGGTTTGCCTGTTATACCTAAGGTAACAATACCATTATTTCATGCATTGCAAGTTATGAAGTAGAAGATGGCAGTCACTTCACATTTGATATAATTGTTTTCAACAGCAAAATGTAAAAAAATGAATATGCAGTGACACTGATAGTGTGGAGCTCTTTTGTAGGCCTGAGCATGAAATTCCACTTCGCTCATTGATTTTGCTGAGTTTTTCTCACTCCACGCTCCGCGTAGCACGCGGATTTCTGAAAAACTCCGCAGAGCAGAGTTTTTACTTACTTGCGCTCACCAACATTAAGTTTGCAAGCGGGGAGAATTTTACCCCAGACCACCTCCCGGCGATATCTTTCAATGCTGGCAGTGTGGATGGTCGCTACCGCTTGCGTTGAGAAACCTTCCATTCGCGCTGAGGAAGCTGCTGCTCTAGTAGAACATCAACTCGAGCAGAAGAAAGAAGCTGCACCCTCTTGCGCTGTGCGTGCACCTTTTGCACTGATTTTATAGCACGGGTCAAACTCCAAGTTCTAAAAATCAGTGCGAATGGTGCAACGTAACGCACTCTGCTGCTTGCCAAAGTCCGCGCAGCACAGCAGAGTTTTTCAGTCATGCGGAACTCCACGAACTCCGCCAAGGCCTACTCATTAGCAGTTGCTAACAGACAGCTGCAGCTGTCTGTAGCCAAACACTATCAATAGTGCACTGCTTGACCTGCTGCTTTTGCTCAGTTGGTGGCTCTGGGGACTCACACATTTAACTGCAGAGATCTGTGTTTGACTTCAGGGTCACGGGTTCAAAGGCTGGTAAGTTGACTCAGCCTTTCATCTTTCTGTGGTTAATAAAAGGAGCACTATTGAGTTAGAGAACAATGAACATCTGTTTTTCAGTACCAATGTACTTTTCAGGGTGAAAATGTGCTTTACAATTCCTACTGCTACAACTGGGGAAAGTAGGGAATGTGACCTGAGCTCACCATGTAAATCACCAGTCCCCCCAGCAATACTGTAGTAAGAGAGGAGTATTTTGAAAGATACATGGTTATTATGAAAGATGTGCTGGAGACTCACCCACAGTAACCTGAGTCCTACTTCATGTTAGGATTATATTTAAATGTACAGATTGTGTCCACCTTAGAAGAGTGAGAGGCTGGGTAGCTCCTATGTGAATTCAAAAGTGCAATCTGCAGTTTATTTACATTATTCTGCAGTAAACTGAGCCTTTGAGTAACCGTAACTGGACTGGGATGTGTAACCTGGAGATCACAAGCAGACCTGTGCAGCTGGCTCAGTCACCTTTAACTATACTTTAGGGATTAGAGCCTGCAGCTTGTAGGTTGCAGTGTATTATGTAGTAGGCACAGTAACAAGTTCAACAACCTTAATGTAATGAGGACATGAACTCACAGGAAGAGTAAACTTGACTCTGTGCATCAAGCAAATCAAGCCCTTATGTGTCTGATTACGTGCCAGGCATGAATGTGGCATCCCCAGCAGGGGTACTGGCCTAGTTAGTAAGATTCAGGGGGGGCTCAAATTTCCCAATTAAAAAAGCAGTCAGCTGCAGGGTGGACAGGTAAGATGATCAAGGCCCAGATCAGTTGACTGGGGGTGAGTGCTTGCAATGTTCAACACTCGGTCCATCATCCCCTTTGGTTTTGCTTTGTTCACCCTAAGTTGGCAGGGTGTGCCCAGACTTGGGTCCCTTGCTCACTTTGCCACTGAATTCAAGCTAGCCTGGCTGATGATGGCTGATTATCCAGAAACCAGTTCTAGGATGTTTTTTTCCGGTACAGGGAAGACATGGCTTGGCAGTTTGGGCTGGACTGTTCCCATGAGGCACAGGGTCAGACTGATTTGCATATGGCCATGTCTGAACTGGGGTGGGAGAGTGGGCTAAAGAATGGTGATGGATTAAACCCAGATCAGCTGACTGGGGGTGAGTGTTTGATTCTCTCAAACGCTCCGTCCATCATCCCCTTTTGTATCGCAATTGTTAAAGTAGTCATTTAAATGCTAAACGTGTCCTAGATTCTTATTATAGAAGGCACAACATTATAGATTATTAAATCAAGCATAAGAGGTGGTTTTACAGCGCACAACTTGAAGTAGTTAGAATTGTGCCTATGTAGGATAATAAAGAAAAAGGAGGCTCCAAAATAAAAGATTTGTTTAGGATCACACAATTTGAAGAAGCAGGGAAGCAGGTATTGATTTAAGTTTATCTGGTTTCACATTTTGAAATTCAGTCTCCAGTTGCATATCTCTGGCACTAATTCACATAAAAGGTTAATCTTTTGTCTTTTATTCTCGGGTCAAAACCAGAAAAACACATCGATAGCAGACCCGACACAGGGCCCTGAGCCCAAATGCCAAGTAATGAATGCAATAATTTGGGAGGGTGTCACACCCCCAAACAACCCCCTTGAAGCTATGCCCTGATCTCCAGGCAGCAACTTCAGAACACTTTCTGGACCTGAGGACGAACTGAAGAGGACTGGACCTGCTGTCTTTGACCTGAGAGGAGCCATGAAGGACTGGACTGCTCTTCTTGTACTCAGGAGAAAGAAGTAGTGGGTGCATAATCCCACTCTATGTTCATGGGATGGGGGAGTGCAACCTAGAATACACCCTCACACACTTTTAATCACTCATTCTTTTACGTCTAGTTACTGGTGAACGTGGGAGTGATGAGTAGGGGTGTGGAGTAAATCTGATGACGGAGCTTGTACGTGTGTCCACTAATTTTATCATATATATGGTTTTATTTGCTATTTATGGCATTGGGCATTGCTTTAAATGGGCAAGTACTCTGTCCGGTACTGAGTACCTGCACTTCTTCCATTTGAAAGGGTAAGTGCACTTCTCCGCAGTGCTGCCAGTGCACTTCTCAGGAGCAAGCAGAATAACAGATACTGTAAATAGCGAGCACCTTCACTTCTATAGTGCCATTTAATGCACTGGCGTAGAAGCATATTCGAGTATATTGGTCAGAATTACTGAGAGATGAAAATGGCCCTTAAAATGACTGCACAAAATAGGTTTATCAAAGTATATATAACACACGTCCTGATACAGAGCTCTCTGTGCATGTGGGGCCCCTGCTCTATTGCTGGTGAGTCTCACAGACGTGGGAGGTAAGAAGTGTTCTTATGGGTCCTTCTGGTTCTGCTGTTAATTCCTTCTCTGCTGTTCAGTGAGTGGGTTTTAATAGAGCGGTCCCTTTAAAAGTCTACTTGAAAGCCCTATGCTGCTCTGGTGGCAGCTCTGAGCACTAAGAATTGGAATATGAGAAAGATGCAATAACATACAAAGTGTTTTGTTGGTCTAGGGGAATGATTCTTGCTTAGGGTGCGAGAGGTCCCGGGTTCAAAGCCTGGATGAGCCCATTTTACTTCTTATTTATCTCATATTCAATTTTTTTAATTTTTATTTAATGCGTTTTAAATAAGAAAAAAGTTTTTTTTTTTCATCTTTCTGAAGTGTTTTTCAGTGCCCCTATTTTAAACAAAAAAATATTAAAATCAAAAGATAGCTTGTCTGGGATTTGACCCAGGACCTCTCACACCCAAAGCTAGAATCATACCCCTAGACCAACATGCCACTTGGAAGTTCATTTACCAATAGGGTTTAGATGTCGGTACACGTAGAGCTCGTGCTCTATATTTTCGCACCAGTTATGCACATTGCACTGGAAGTGGCAAAAATTAGATCTTGTTGAGGGAAGATGGTTTAAGGCACACACAGTGACTTCTTTTAGAAAATGTTCACCTCCTTTTATTTCAAACGATTTACAACAAGAAGACATTAATTAAAAAAAAAAAATGGATTACATTCATTTCCCTTGCACGAGGTTGTTTCAAATTTGTGAATAGAATATAGCAAGTTTGTTACATTTATAAGATGCAAAACAGAAGTATCTGATAATGAGCAGAGATGTCAACGAGCGGAAGCCCGAGTGGGATCCGGCTGCACACCGACTGCACTTCCGATTATCACTCGTTGAAACCGGTGCACAGTGACAGACAGACAGGAGGTGGCGCTACGGAGACAACATTGAATATCGAAAAGGAGAGCAATTAGCGAATTCCAACCTTAAAGAGCTTGCAAAGATTATTTCTACTAGGAGCGTTGGCCTTTAAGAACAAAAATAGAAATCATAGATGTAAAAAAAAGTAAAATAAACGAACCGCCTGAACAAGGACTTGAACCCTGGTCCCTCAGATTAAAAGCCTGATGCTCTACCGACTGAGCTATCCAGGCTCATTTGAAAATTGGCAGGCTTGTGTTTATATATGGAAAAAAAATGGCGTCCCCACACTGCTGTTTTCTTTGTTTCATAGTTTTCCTCTGTTTCCTGAGCCCTTCAGATCAATCCAGACAGGATCCATCAGAGAGTTTCACACTCTGAGTGTCTCCCCCGCACTGTGCTCACCGCGCATTCTGCCTGCAGAATGAAGGAGCTATTTGCATGCCATCACATTAACATAACATTAGTGGAAGAGCTCGAGTGCTCCTATGTGCGACTGCTTGTGAGTAGAGTGTGCACATGCATAAGTGTGACTGCTCGTGAGTGGAGTGTGCGACTGCTCGTGAGTGGAGTTTGCGATTGAATTTGTGTAACTGCTTGTGAGTGGAGTGTGTGCGACTGCTCGTGAGTCGAGTGTGCATGTGTGTGACTGCTATTGAGTGGAGTTTGTGCTTGCATGTGTGTGACTGCTTGTTGGAAATGGCCCTGTTTGCAGGGTTATCCCCAAATATTTAGTTTTTTCCTTCTAATATTTCCTGACCTGTGTGCATTGGTTTTAGGACTATGGGCACTTAACCACTCCAAATCAGTGATAAAGTATGCTCTCTGTGTAAACTGTGTTATGGATTGGTTTTTTCATGATTGGCTATTTGATTCATGTGTCAGTCCCTAGTAAAGTGCACTGCGAGTGCCAGGGCATATAAATCAAATGCTGTTGGTGGGCTGCAGCACTGGATTGTGCCACCCACGCAAACAGCCTGTAAAGTGTAACTCTGGCCTGCCATTGCGTAGCCTGTCCACAGTCTAGGGCTGCCTTGTCGAATTGGCAAGTGCACACACTTGCAAGTCCCTAAACCTTCCCTTTTCTACATGTAAGTCGCCTCGAGGTAGGTCCAATGTACCCCCATGGGCAGGGTGCACTGTATGTCAAAGGTAGGACATGCGCTGGTGTGTGTGGCATGTCCTGATAGTGAATTTAATTTATTTTTATTTATTTTAAAAGTTTTATAGAGCGCGAACAAGATCCTTACGGATATCAGAGCTCTTTACATACAGAATGGGATAAAAAGGCAAGGAGTAATAATTAAACAAAACATTTTGTGCAAAGATGAGCAAATTGTTACAAAAAAAGAAACAAGGTAAGGTAGCAACGGTGCATAGGTGGTCAATATACATAGTCATAGGAGGAAGAGTACTGAGTTACGAGATTACATTAGTCAAAGTTCAGGTAACTTTAGCTAATAGGAGAGATTTTACTTCTTTTTTGAAGGATGCCAAGGATGAGATAAGTCTGATTTCTGGAGGGAGGGCATTCCAGATCCTGGGCGCCATCCCTGAGAAGGAGCATTTATAGGTTTTTTCTTGTGAAATCTCTGAGGTTTCAAAAGAAGATTGTCTGCACTTCTTGTCACTCTTGAGCCACCCGAGATTGTCAGTTTCTGAGCGAGGTAGCTGGGGGAGTTGTGGTGTATAACCTTGTGGGTCATGCAGGCGATTTTCAGATGTATTCTAGCTTCGTAAGGCAGCCAGTTCAAAGCTTTTAGATCAGGAGAAATGTGTGAAAGTTTTTTTGAGCCCGTGATTAGTCTGTCTGCAGCATTAATAGAGGCTTTTATTGGTGCGGTTGTCGATATGGGGAGACCACAGAGGGCAACACTTCCATAATCCACTCGAGGGAGGACTAGGGCTTGGACTGCAGTTCTGAAGTCATTGATAGGAAGGAAAGTTTTCAATTTCCGCAATGTGTTGATTTGGAAATTAGCTCCCTTCGTTGCATTGCTGATGTGATTATGCATATTGAGATTGCAGTCAAGGGTTATGCCTAAAGATTTCGCTGAGTCCACAATAGTAGGTTGAACGTTGAGTGCAATGAGATGGTTAAGCCAGGACTGAGTGAGGGGGACTTTGGTGGGAGGTGCTATTAGGAGGAATTCCGTTTTTTGAAGGTTAAGTTTGAGGTGACTCTCTGCCAGCCAAGTCTGTATGTTCCTAAGCGTTGTGTTGAGTATTTTGATGTCATCAAGGGTGTGTATTTTAAGGTAGAGCTGGGTATTGTCTGCGTACATGTGAAATTGAACATTAGATGCTTGAAGTAGTGCGGTAAGTGGTTCCATGAGTATATTGAACAGAGTAGGGGAGAGGGAGGATCCTTGAGGGACACCCAGTGTTACAGGAACTGGTGTGGACATAGTATTGTTAATCTTGAATTTCGCTGGGGACGCACTGAGGTAGTGCTTGATCCTTGTGTGCGCCACCCCATTGCTACAGCCTGGTCCTGCTGGATGGGAGATCGGGAGCGGAATGGCAGTGACCTGAAGAGCGACCAGAAGGCGCGCTACTGAGAGGAGGTACCCGTATACGATCCTTGGTGCTCCCCTGCGGTGGTCGCTGAGTGCCTGGTCTGCTGGCTCTGCGTAAGGACAGGATGTCGAAATCCACTCAGCCTAATAGTATCACACAGTATACAACCCAGCGTCTGCCGTCGCAACGGATTACGGGGCAGAGAGGTCAAGAGGAGTGCGCGGATGTGCCGGCGGAGCCTTCCCGGGCAGAGTTGCTGAAGGCCATACAGGGCTCCCATTCTGCGCTGGAGCGGCAGATAGAGACTGTATCGCTTGATGTCAACCTCCTGCAAACGGATCTTCGCAAAGTGGCGGATAAGGTATCGGTGGCTTCCCTCCAGAAGACAGTCATGCAACTCACCTCTATGAAGCACGCATTGGAACGAAGAGCTGAGGACGCGGAGGGTAGGGCGCGCCGCAGCAACATTAGAGTCCTGGGTGTGCCGAAGAGATTGGAGGCGGGGAATGCCGAGCGCTTCCTGGAGGACTGGATTCAGACTCAACTGTGCCCGCATGGGCTATCAAATGTATTTGTCATCGAACGGGCGCATAGGGCCATGGTACCCCCCGCACCCGGGGGAGCCTCCGAGGGCATTGATTGCGAAGATCTTGAACTATATAGTCCGGGATTGCATTCTGAAGGCGGCGAGGTAGACGGAGTCTCTCACCATTGAGAACAGCCGCATATGCATCTTTCCTGATTACACCCAACAGGTGCAAGAGCAGCGGAAGTCCTACCTGGGAGTCAAGCAGAAGCTCCAGGAGATGAAGCTACAATATATGCTGTTATATCCGGCCAAGATCAAGGTGATATCTCAGGGCCGGGCGCATTTCTTCGAATAGCCCGCTGAGGTGTGGGAGTGGCAGGAGATACAGGGGTGACGACATGCCCTCGGGAGAGTGAGGGGGGCCCCGTGAGACCTGGGGGAACCATCCCCAGAGACAACGATGCGGAAGGGGGAGATGTTGGGACCTTCCTTGGCGAGGGATGGTCCAGAGTCCTCGGGCGCATCCGCCCCTGGGGACGTGTTGGTTCCAGATACCCTGCAGGACATTGTGCCAGGTACAGACTCTACGGCTCCGGTGATCCCAGACACTGGAATGTCTGAACTGCTGCAGGGGACGGCTCTGTCGTAAGGTAGTGTTGGAGTGAAGAGTGTTGTGCTCTGCTTTGGGGGCTTTAGTGCTGGGCCTTGAGTTTGTATGAGGTACCTGGGAGCCGCGCTGTTCGAGCTTGAATGACGGAGAGGAGCGTAGGACCTGTATCCCGTTGGAACGACCTTATGTGGCGGTGTCTGTCTTTATTTTGGCTGGGGAGGGCCCTGCTTTGGGACTGATGCCGGCGGCCAAGCCCAGGTTCATTCCTGTACGTCTGGGTCCCATGGGGAGCTAGAAGGGGGGTGGGTGGTGTTTGGTTGGGTGTGTGTGTGTGTGTGTATTGGATGGGACGAATAGGGTGGCTGTGTACATCCTGGCACCAGCAGGGGGAGGGCAGGATAGCGTGTTTTGTTGTTGCTGTCATCTTGCTCGTGGGTGGGGGTGGGGGTAGATGTTATGGGGGGGTTGTGGGGTTGGGGGGGCTTGGGGGGTTGGTGGGGTTGGGAGGGGAAATTGTTGCTGGCATCGAGAGTACTGTGTTTCTGTTTTTTGAATGGCTGATCAGATGGGCTAAGCCCCCCGGCCTGGATGCTGGTTGGGCCCGTGGGTGGCAGAACACGCTGTTTGTAATATATGGCCAGGTTGGGCGTGATCTCCTGTCATGGGGTTTAAATTCTTAACTTGGAACGTGCGTGGATTGGGCACTTGCACTAAAAAGATACAGGGTCCTTTCATTCCTCCGACGCCATGGCGTCTCCATTGCGTGCCTCCAGGAGACCCACTTGAACGAAGAGGGTGCCCAGAAGCTGTCCTAAAAATGGCGGGCCAGATGTTTCATTCATCCTATTCTACCTATGCCAGGGGGGTCCTAATCTGGGTGGCACCTGGGGTTCCCTGTGCCGTGATTGTGTAACAATAATAAATGCATGGGGCTAGTGGCAGACTGTATGAAAGGAAGGGCTATTTGTATTTAAAGAATGTAAATCAAGAGAAGATTTCTGGTATCTAAAGTCCAAAGACAATAGAAGTAGAGGAAGGACCGACATCATTATTTTATGACATATACGCTTTTGGCTGGGGAACTTTCACCAGAGTAGGTGGCTCACTGTAATTCACAGGGGCTTTCAGTGAGTTTTGACCAGGGTTCAAACTCCAGCTGGGGAAAATCGTTTTTTTTTTTAATTTTATTTCTAAATTCCACAAATGAAAGCTGTGCCTTTGTAAATGACCCCCTAGCAGTATCTGGGAGAACTATGGCCTCCTTAGTCATAGTGCATGTCAGGCATTGATAATGGCATGCTGTGTGGCACGTGGATAGGGGGGACAGGTTTGCTATGAAAGAAATCACTTATTTAGTGGAATGAGAATTTGGGGATGATTGTGTAAGAATTGGAAATGCATGGGGCTAGTGGCAGACTGTATGAAAGGAAGGGCTATTTGTATTTAAAGAATATAAATCGAGAGAAGATTTCTGGTATCTACAGTCCAAAGACAATAGAAATAGAGGAAGGACTGACAACCTTATTCTACGACATAGATGCCTTTGGCTGGGGAACTTTCAGCAGAGTAGGTGGCTCACTGATAATGTGCAGGGGCTTTGAGTGAGTTTTGACCAGGGTTCAAACCCCAGCTGGGGAAAATCTTTTTTTTTTTTTTTAAATTTAATTTCTAAATTCCACAAATGAAAGCTGTGCCTTTGTAAATGACCCCCTAGCAGTATCTGGGAGAACTATGGCCTCCTTAGTCATAGTGCATGTCAGGCATTGATAATGGCATCCTGTGTGGCACGTGGATAGGGGGGACAGGTTTGCTATGAAAGAAATCACTTATTTAGTGGAATGAGAATTTGGGGATGATTGTGTAAGAATTGGAAATGCATGGGGCTAGTGGCAGACTGTATGAAAGGAAGGGCTATTTGTATTTAAAGAATGTAAATCGAGAGAAGATTTCTGGTATCTACAGTCCAAAGACAATAGAAATAGAGGAAGGACTGACATCCTTATTCCATGACATAGATGCCTTTGGCTGGGGAGCTTTCAGCAGAGTAGGTGGCTCACTGTGAATGTGCAGGGGCTTTGAGTGAGTTTTGACCAGGGTTCAAACCCCAGCTGGGGAAAATCGTTTTTTTTTTCATTTTATTTCTAAATTCCACAAATGAAAGCTGTGCCTTTGTAAATGACCCCCTAGCAGTATCTGGGAGAACTATGGCCTCCTTAGTCATAGTGCATGTCAGGCATTGATAATGGCATGCTGTGTGGCACGTGGATAGGGGGGACAGGTTTGCTATGAAAGAAATCACTTATTTAGTGGAATGAGAATTTGGGGATGATTGTGTAAGAATTGGAAATGCATGGGGCTAGTGGCAGACTGTATGAAAGGAAGGGCTATTTGTATTTAAAGAATGTAAATCGAGAGAAGATTTCTGGTATCTACAGTCCAAAGACAATAGAAATAGAGGAAGGACTGACATCCTTATTCTATGACATAGATGCCTTTGGCTAGGGAACTTTCAGCAGAGTAGGTGGCTCACTGTGAATGTGCAGGGGCTTTGAGTGAGTTTTGACCAGGGTTCAAACCCCAGCTGGGGAAAATCGTTTTTTTTTTTTTTCATTTTATTTCTAAATTCCACAAATGAAAGCTGTGCCTTTGTAAATGACCCCCTAGCAGTATCTGGGAGAACTATGGCCTCCTTAGTCATAGTGCATGTCAGGCATTGATAATGGCATGCTGTGTGGCACGTGGATAGGGGGGACAGGTTTGCTATGAAAGAAATCACTTATTTAGTGGAATGAGAATTTGGGGATGATTGTGTAAGAATTGGAAATGCATGGGGCTAGTGGCAGACTGTATGAAAGGAAGTGCTATTTGTATTTAAAGAATGTAAATCGAGAGAAGATTTCTGGTATCTACAGTCCAAAGACAATAGAAATAGAGGAAGGACTGACAACCTTATTCTACGACATAGATGCCTTTGGCTGGGGAACTTTCAGCAGAGTAGGTGGCTCACTGTTAATGTGAAGGGGCTTTGAGTGAGTTTTGACCAGGGTTCAAACCCCAGCTGGGGAAAATCTTTTTTTTTTTTTTTTAATTTTATTTCTAAATTCCACAAATGAAAGCTGTGCCTTTGTAAATGACCCCCTAGCAGTATCTGGGAGAACTATGGCCTCCTTAGTCATAGTGCATGTCAGGCATTGATAATGGCATCCTGTGTGGCACGTGGATAGGGAGGACAGGTTTGCTATGAAAGAAATCACTTATTTAGTGGAATGAGAATTTGGGGATGATTGTGTAAGAATTGGAAATGCATGGGGCTAGTGGCAGACTGTATGAAAGGAAGGGCTATTTGTATTTAAAGAATGTAAATCGAGAGAAGATTTCTGGTATCTACAGTCCAAAGACAATAGAAATAGAGGAAGGACTGACATCCTTATTCTATGACATAGATGCCTTTGGCTGGGGAGCTTTCAGCAGAGTAGGTGGCTCACTGTGAATGTGCAGGGGCTTTGAGTGAGTTTTGACCAGGGTTCAAACCCCAGCTGGGGAAAATCTTTTTTTTTTTTCATTTTATTTCTAAATTCCACAAATCAAAGCTGTGCCTTTGTAAATGACCCCCTAGCAGTATCTGGGAGAACTATGGCCTCCTTAGTCATAGTGCATGTCAGGCATTGATAATGGCATGCTGTGTGGCACGTGGATAGGGGGGACAGGTTTGCTATGAAAGAAATCACTTATTTAGTGGAATGATAATTTGGGGATGATTGTGAAAGAATTGGAAATGCATGGGGCTAGTGGCAGACTGTATGAAAGGAAGGGCTATTTGTATTTAAAGAATGTAAATCGAGAGAAGATTTCTGGTATCTACAGTCCAAAGACAATAGAAATAGAGGAAGGACTGACATCCTTATTCTATGACATAGATGCCTTTGGCTAGGGAACTTTCAGCCGAGTAGGTGGCTCACTGTGAATGTGCAGGGGCTTTGAGTGAGTTTTGACCAGGGTTCAAACACCAGCTGGGGAAAATCGTTTTTTTTATTTTTTTTTTTATTTCTAAATTCCACAAATGAAAGCTGTGCCTTTGTAAATCACCCCCTAGCAGTATCTGGGAGAACTATGGCCTCCTTAGTCATAGTGCATGTCAGGCATTGATAATGGCATGCTGTGTGGCACGTGGATAGGGGGGGACAGGTTTGCTATGAAAGAAATCACTTATTTAGTGGAATGAGAATTTGGGGATGATTGTGTAAGAATTGGAAATGCATGGGGCTAGTGGCAGACTGTATGAAAGGAAGGGCTATTTGTATTTAAAGAATGTAAATCGAGAGAAGATTTCTGGTATCTACAGTCCAAAGACAATAGAAATAGAGGAAGGACTGACACCCTTATTCTATGACATAGATACCTTTGGCTGGGGAACTTTTAGCAGAGTAGGTGGCTCACTGTTAATGTACAGGGGCTTTGAGTGAGTTTTGACCAGGGTTCAAACCCCACCTCGGGAAATTATTTTTTAATATTATTTTTATTTTTTTAAACAATTTATTTATTTTAGCAGAGTGAAACATAGTCCTTTGGAAATGCTCAACTGATAATAATGAAAGACCAAGTAGAAAATCTATGGCATATGTCACATCAGATGTGGCATATGCCACATGACAGAGTGACACGTGTCACATGCCAGACTTAGGCTCCAACCCCTTCTCTCTTCACCAGCTGCGTTTTTCCCAATTCTCCATTTTCTTGGATTTTTAATTTCGTGTTGCTGGCTCGGAGTAAAGATTAATTCAACAATGCCATCTAGTGGCTATTCGGTGCCACTGCTCCTGAACAAAGAAAAGAAAGGATCACTTGTTGGTGTCATCGTGAAGTTTGCCCCATCTCCAGAGAGGTGATCGTGAGGAAAGGCATGACACCAAGGCGGCTCCAAGAATTAAAACCAAGGAGAGTAAGAAGTATTCCCTATCGGTCAAGGGAGGCCTGAAGTGGTTACAATGGAAAATTTCCTGAGGGCCATCGTGTGCAGAAGCTGGTGTGGTGTTTCCTGTTAATATGACATTCAAGACTTTAGACAGACTCTCGTTCCTGATGTCTTTCATTTTTTAGAAGACGTCGTAAAAAAAATGACTATTGAGTTTGGGAAATGTGAAGTCACTCTGGGTCACCCCATTTGTCATTGTTGGGAGTTTGTGTCTCTCTGTCGGGGGTAAGTGTCAGGGCTCTTTATTTTGAGCCTCTCTAGACTACCACATGTTTCAAGGTTGTGGGTTGACATGGTATTGTCACCTTTGTGGGCAGGGTTTTGGTGTGAACCCCTTGCTGTTGTCGTGGGAGTCAGATATCTACTCACTGTTGGGGTGGGTGTGTGAGGGCTCTTTGGTGTGAGCTCCTCTAGCCTACCACATGTTTCATGGTTGTGGGTTGACATGGTATTGTCACCTTTGTGGGCAGTGTTTTTGTTGTGAACCCCTTGCTGTTGGTTGTTGTGGGAGTCAGTTTTCGACACTCTATTGGGGGAGTGTGTGTGAGATGGCGCATTAGTATTGTGCTTATCATGCCTACCACTAAATCTGATGGTTGTGGGTGACACTCTACTGCCACCTATGTGGGCAGCACATTTTGAGTGAACCCCTTGCCATAGTTGTGGGAGTCTAGGAACTTCTCACTGTTGGGGTTGTGTTTGTAGAAGGCTCTTTGACTTTGAGCTTCTCTTGCCTACCACTTCTTTTCTGGTTGTGGGTGATATATATTTGTCACCTTCGTGGGCATGGTGTTGGAGATTACTTGTTTTAGACACTCGTGTCTACCAGGTTTGTGTGATTGGTAGGTGTACGTTTCCATCATCTCTAGTTTTGGAATTGTTTCGGAGGTCTATCATATGCTTGTACCCATTTGCTGAAATAGGGAAGTGTGGTTTAACCCTTGATAACGGTGACCCCCCGATCCACTTCCAACACACAGATAAAGGAGAGTTGTTTTATTAAATTATATTTAAATACGACTTTGGATTTTCAAACCGTTTATGAACGCCAAAAGTGGAGTTTGGTCCCACATTTATAGGTAGAGATGCCAAATCAACCATTGATTTAATCATTATGCTAAATCGCTGCGCAAGTTACGTGAAAGAGTATAACATCCACCAGAATGTTATGAGCGATCATTTGGCAATTAGCGTGAACATAACTATCCCAAAATGTGTATCACGGAAAACTTGTAATAAAGCAGCATGGGTGCAGAACATAGAACTGGGAAGAAAAAATGGTAATGCAATCTGCTGGGTGAGCCTGGACTCTGCGAAGTTAAGTAAAGAAATAGCCATAAAAGCACTAGATCCCATTCTAATATATTTAAGCGATAGTCCAACACATGAAGATGTTTTAAAAGCTTTTATTTGTATTACTGAGATGGTCAAAAGCACGCTGTCAGTGGAATGTAAAGGCACGCGTAACTCCAGGAAGTGATGGTTCAACAAAAGTTGCACTAAAAGTTACTCATCCTAAAGAACGCCATACACAGAGTAGTAAGAGATAATAGTGAGATCAGGGCATGTAGAAAGTTGTATAACGCAGCCAGGAAAAATGGGATGAATGAGCTGAAAGACAAGGCTTGTAAGAACCTTAGTGATGCCGCTGAGAGTAAAGATAGCCTGAAATTCTGGTCAGCAGTGAACGCTCCATTCCTCAATAATAAATTAGACGCACCATTAATTGAGGTGGCCAAAGAGGAAAGAACCTGGGTAGACTTTTTTATAAATGTCTATACGAAACAGAGGGCTACCGAGGAAGTAGCCCAGAGTCAAGATATAAGGAGGGCACAATAGAATTGCGTAATTCACAATAAGCTGTGGGGTGTTCTTAACAAACTAAAAGTTGACCCTGTTTTAATTCAGTTTTTAAGGCAGTTATATTCTGGAGCCACTGCAAAACTCTGTTATGGTATAAAGGGCGAGTGTACTGCGCCATTTAAAGTGGAGAGGGGCTTAAGGCAAGGTTGTGTTTTGGCACCACTCCTGTTCTCATTATATACTAACGCTTTGGAACAGGAGTTGGTGTCACACACCAGGGATCCGCCATCTATAAATACCTGCCCATAGTCTCTCTCCTCTATGCCGATGATGCAGTGCCTATGGCTCGCACCCAGATTGGCTTACAGAGGGCTCTTTCTTTTCATACTAGTTTTATGGATAGGCTCGGTTTAAAACTGAATGCAAAGAAAATCTTTGTTATGTCATGTGGGAGAGGAAAAAACAAGCATAGAAGCTCTCAGGGGGGAGTAGGGTGGAAACCATCAACTAGTTTAGTTACCTGGGTGTCCTTTTTACCAGAACTGGCTCTTGGGCTCCAACTGTTAAGGCCAGGAGCTTACTTTTCATGAAGTCCATCGTGGCCCTAATACATTTCACCAAAAAATTGGGGAAAAGACCGCCTAAAATCTTACAAAAAATTTACCAAGCAAAATGCGTGAGCATAGCAGTTTATGGGGCAGGCATTTGGGGTTTTCAAAAATGCACATCAATTCAACATATTGAAAATGCCTTCTTTAGTTTTTTTTAGCCGTCCCAGCTAGTGCCCCAGTTTTTAATTTCACAGTGAATTAGGAGTTGTATATATCTCCGATTTAAATAAGGTTCTACCGGTATTGATGCGGCATAGAATTTGGACTTCGGCTAGTATTGGCCTTAACAGGGAAATAATAATGAATGCAATGAGATTAGCTAACATCTGAAAAATGTTATGGCTTAAATATGTAAAAAAAATTATGCAGGACATTGGACACCCAGAATTTTTCACCTCACATGATAACATGAACTCTATTAACCGGAAGGATTTTAAAAAAGTTTGTATGACCCACCTAGAAGAAAATAGGCTAACTCTTGAGATGAATAAACCTATGGTGGTTAAACATGAAATAATTAATGTTACTTGCGGGCTCCAACCATATCTTTTATGCGTCACAGGCAGATATGATAGATACCTATTAACAAGATTTAGGACTTTCTATAGTCGGATCACCCATCCAGCTATTAATGATCGGTCAAGGGAACTTTGCTGATGCCCTTGCGACATTATCTCAGTACAAGCTACAATACATGTAATTCTATTCTGTAAATTCTATAGCAACGAAAGGCGCACATGGATAATACCCCTACTAAAACAGGGAGGATGGAGGCAATGTCTCCTTGCCTTTGTGCATTTACAGATGTTGGGAAATTGTTACTGTATTGGATCAATGGTGGGTTTTCTAAAGAGTGTGTTGAGGACTAGGAAATGCTTAAATAACTAAACCACAAGATATGTAATAGGTTGGAAACATTTAGCATGAGATGGGTCATTTTAGGAAATACAGACTGTTTACATGTATCATGAATGTTTATGAACTTATACTTATGAGATGTGTATTGATGAATTCTATATGTAAATTATGATGATATATTCTTTTTATATGCATGCTTTTATGATTTTTATGTTTAAAATCGAATAAAGCTCGTATTGATTTGATTTGGTATGCTTGTACCCTTTCTTTAATCAAGTGTCAGATTGGAGTTCCTTCTTTCTCTGGACAAGTGTTTGCTGTGATGTGTTTGCTCTGCAATGTTGTGGTTGGGTCGTCTTTGTGTTCACGTCATTTCGGCATGGCCAGCAGGAATGCTTGTGTCCCTAGGAGTTCGTTGGATTTTGGGTGGTGCAGTCTGCTGATTTGTCTGTTTGTAAAGAAAAGGATTGGATGTGTGAAGGAGTTTGTCTTTCTGTATCTAGATTCATCTTTGTATGTACTTGGGTGGGCATTGTCGTTTTTATCTTGTGCTTTGCCTTTTGTTGACATTCATGCTTATTGCCATTTTTCTCCTGTGCTTTCCTGCATTTTCTGGTTTGCCCTCAACCATTCTCAGGTCTATGCAATGGTAACTTTCCAGATTTTATGTGCATGTTATTATCTCTTTGATGTGCTTTTCACTTGCATCACTGCATTGTATTTTTATTTAATATGAGGAAGGGAGAAGTATTGTGCTTGCAGCTCAGCCAGTGTGAGTGTGGTGTGAAATGTTGGGATGGATGATGCTGTGGAATATTGGGTGAGTGAGGTTGGGAGTTAGAGGATGTGCTGAGATGCAGGAAGGCTGCTCCTGGTGGGGCTCTCTGTACCTGTAACTTGGAGCTATCAAACATAATAAATTCCATCTTAAGTTACCGGTAACCAGGATCTTCGTTTTCATTACTATATGAAGCATGATGAGGGATGGTTTTCAAAGTGAGAGAAGATGGTCTAGAAATTCTCCCTCACCTCAGAGATGGGTTGAGTTTAATATTTTCACTTTTTGGTTTCTAATTAGTGATTACTTTAAGTCAGGGTCAAATCAACCATAAAGAAAGAAAATTATACATTATAAAGCTGTTTAAAATGAAATTATGGTTGTGTCCTAATTACAAGATAACTTTTTGATGTACAAATAACTTTTCTGTACCAAACCTCAGTTTAATTGGCATTATGCATATCACCAAATTCTAAAACACGTTATATCCCCCTATGTGCATGCACGAGCAGAGGAGACACAGGAGGCCCTCTAAGTCACCTTTGTTTCCTCTCCACCAGAGTTGACATGGAGGAGGAACCTCCATGTCACTGCTGGCAGAGAGGAAGCTTGTGATAAACATGGCAGGACCGTATAATGTGGCCTCTGTCCGCCATGCCACCTCCTGGGAAAGGTGGCTCGCTGGCAGCGTTGGTGGTCCCAGGGCTGTCCAACTGTCCATCTCATAGTGGGGAGGTTGGACCACCAGTGTGGCGGTGGCTTGACTGCCGCCGCCACACCACCAAGAGTCTGGTTGTCCTTGGACTGCCAGACATGAAATCAGTTGTAGGAAGCACAGGAGGTAACCCATAAACCACGTTGGGAAGGGTGCGTTATGTAAACAAGAACAGGTCCCAACAGGTATTATTTAAAAGACTGTTTCAATAGGAGTATGCCACAAGCATTACTAAGAACAGAACACAAGGAGTCAGAGGATTGAAAAAAGGGTGGTATTATTCACCAAGGGTAAGGGGTAATACATTTACAGTTAAGACAGCACTGTAAAGATTAGATCTTGTGACAACCCAGTGGCACTTGGTGCAAGGTGCTATATACAGTTTGAAGTGAAAATGAGAAGTGCAAGTGCTTTTAAAAACAGCATAAGTGGTGTCATCCCTCTTGGCCTCCAAATCCGGAACACCCCGGCCATCTTCACACAAGACCCTAAGTTCCGAGTCAGCTTTAGCCATCTAGCGACTACGTGCTCTCGCCACTGGATGGTCCTGGGGATTGACACAGCGATAGAACATAGCCGCCAAGAACTCCAAGAAATAGAAGAACTAGAGAAACGTATCCTAGAAGACACAACCATTACAGACGCTAAAAACCTCCTAGAGAAAATATATAGCTCCATTGCCACCTTCAACACCTTTGAGGTCAATAAGAAGACCAATAAAATCGAGAAAGATATTAAGAACTATAAGAACGAGAACACGTATCCTTATTTGAACGAAGAATTCTATACCACACAGCAGAACCAGCCAAGATCCCAAAATTGGGGCCGATACAGAAACAACCAACGCGTCACCTTCTCTGTCTCATCAAACAGCTCAGGAGACGATACCGACGCCACAACCTCTGGTCCACAGCCACTACTTCCACCCGGTTTTTTAGGTCGAGGCCGAGGCCGCGGTCAACACCCACAACCACAGAATCGTCAGACAAGGGCAAAACAATATCAACCACCAGTACCAGGCAACAGACAAACTCGCAACCGGTACTACCAATGGGGCCAACCCCAATGATGGGTATAGAAACTACAAATACTGTAACGTCCATCCCTATCTTCAACCTATCGGACCACAACCTCACACCCACAGAAACGAAACTTCTGTCGCGTGGTCTTTCGTTCGTGCCAACGGTTAGAACCAACTTTCTGGATCTCCAGTCCAACCTTCTGAAATTTTTCAGGAGAATCCGACTAAAACACTTTTTTGCCGACAAACCAGACAACAGTGGGTCAGAGATTTCTCCATTTCGGCCACCCTCCACCTTCAACCCTCCCTCGCATCAAATGCCACCAGAAATTCTGACTTTTGAAAAACTTGTTTTAAAAGAAGTCATGGCACTAAAGACCATTCCACGCTACGTCCCCTACAACCTGCCATGGGAGGAGAAAGAAGCACTTTCCACCCTACAAAACAATCCGGGAATAGTCATCAAACCCGCGGACAAGGGAGGTGGGATTGTTGTCCTCAATAACACTGAATACGACAGGGAGGTAGAACGACAATTAACCAACCACGACCACTACCGTGCTCTATCCAAAGATCCCTTGGCAGACATAAGACAAAAGATTCTCTCTATTACAACTACAGCCAGAGACAACAATGTGATCAACAAAAAAGAATTTGATTTTTTGAACAACCCACACCCAAGGACCCCGATCCTCTATGTACTTCCCAAAATACATAAAGACGCCAGAAATCCTCCTGGACGCCCGATAGTATCGGGATGCGGCTCCATCCTGGAACCCCTTGGCAAGTTTGTGGACTCTGTGATAAAAGAATTTGTGCCCACAACGGACACCTACATCCGTGACACTATGGACCTAATCACCACCATTGAGGACCAACCTTTCGATATGGACAATCAAATAATGGCAAGTTTGGATATTGAATCCCTCTACACTAACATTCCCCACTGCGAAGGACTCAACGTAATCAAAAACCTTCTGATCACCAGACCACAACCATCCAAAATCCCTACTGATTTCGTTATGGATCTCTTAAGAGTGGCCCTACAAAACAATTATTTCTTGTACAAAAATACATACTACCTGCAAATCAAGGGAGTAGCAATGGGGGCTTGCTTTGCTCCGAATTTTGCCATTCTATATGTACATGCCCTTGAAAAATCATTGTTCCTCAACCACATCAACCCGTACCGACCCCAAATCCATCTGTGGCGTCGGTACATCGATGACATTCTATTAATCTGGAATGGGACAGCTGACTCCTTACAGCCGTGCGTTGAATGGTTAAACTCTTCCCAGGAACATCTCAAATTCACATATGAAACCAAACCCAATGACCTACCCTTTTTGGATGTCACAATACATGCAGAGGAAGGCAAAATTGGAACTATACTCTATCGCAAACCAACTGAACGGAACACGTTGCTGCACTACTCTAGTAACCACCCCAGAGGCCTGCGCGATGGTCTCCCCTTTGGCCAATTCCTCCGCATCCGGAGGAATTGTAAGTGGCGCAAGGATTACTTCAGGGAGGCGGATATCCTAGTCTCCAAACTGATCAATAGAGGTTACCCACGACGTCTGGTGAAACAAGCCAAAAAACGGGCATGGTATAACCACCGGGAGGACCTACTAGTGCCAAACCAAAACAAACAAACTTTGAAAAGGATTCCCTTTGTCTCAGTCTTCAGTCCGGACAGCAACAGAGTTGCCAAAATTATCAAAAAGAACTGGACTGTGTTACGATCGGAAGAACAATTCAGCGCACCTCCCCTGTTCTCTTATCAGAGAGGTAGTAACATCGCTAACCACCTCGTTCGTGCCATCACTTGGCCGACCACCAACACCGAGAGCAACACAAACACCATCACAGCAGCTTGGGGCATGCCCCCGGTCATTGGACATTTCAAATGCCAGTCCTGTAGTGTGTGCGAATTGACAATGAACACCAAAGAATTCAAATTCATGGGACAAACACACCAGCTCACTCATCTAACCAATTGCAAAACGCAAAACGTAATCTATGCCATCCGATGCCCGTGTGACTTGATCTACATCGGCCAGACAACACAAATGGTGAAACAGCGGATCATACAACATAAAAGCAGAATCAATTGTAAGGTACTCACAGCGCCCCTGGTCTCACATTTCATTGAACATTCTCATACTGACACGGACCTAAGATGGCAGGTCATTGAGAAGCCTACCCTACCCCTCAGAGGAGGCAACATGACTGCTCTGCTCAACAGAGCTGAATGCAAATGGATCGCCAGAGTTGACTCGGTCAACCACGGGCTCAACACCCTTGATGAATGGACCAGTACCATCACCACCTAAGTCCCTCTTTCCTCCCCTGAACTGCGTTCCACGTCACAAATTCATTTGATCCTTCATCCTGACCAGTACTCTCTTTTACAAATCCCTGTAAATTAACCGCCTGGTTTCACACCAAAAACCCTTCTTTCGTGGCTGTTAAATTACAACATGTTCTAAGATTATTGTTTTCTATTATGATCACATTTACTCCTGAACTGCGTTCCACGTCACAAATTCATTTGATCCTTCATCCTGACCAGTACTCTCTTTTACAAATCCCTGTAAATTAACCGCCTGGTTTCACACCAAAAACCCTTCTTTCGTGGCTGTTAAATTACAACATGTTCTAAGATTATTGTTTTCTATTATGATCACATTTACTCCACATTCATGTCCAGAGCGTCACCGGAGGTACATAAACAGTACACTTATTTCCATGGATTGTAAATCCCGTATTGTAATTATATTACCTCCACAGTATGAACCTCCGCCCAGACTAAACCCTTGACCTGGCTCCACGTACCCTCCAAGCCTTTTTCTACATCCTGTAAATTAACCGCCCGGTTTTACACCAATTAGACCCTGTTGCTCCGGCTCTAACATGCCTTATTTGCACTGCGAGCATTATTATTGTTATTTGCTTGTACCTGTTGGCTCACAACATACTGTAATGTTTTTCATGCCTTTAACGCCGACAGCGCTAATTGAGCTTTTTTCAACCTTTGTTTACATTAAATTGCTGACATTTCCCTTTCACGCGACTGCCGGCCTTTGACGGCGTTCTGATACTGCCTTCCTTCCTGTTTACTTGGGTTGCCATGGGAACCTTCACCCACGCCCTACCACTCCTCCCCGGCCCTTCCTACTCCCGCCCCTTCCCTTTACTCTTACCAATGGCCTCGCGACACATCCCCGGCCGTCCCTAAACCCCGCCCCTGGCTCACGCCCACACTCCACCGGCCCTCCCACCCCCCTCGCGCGGCAACCTGGACATAAGCCAGGACTCAGGTAACGCGCGGTCTGTTCCCGCATTTACTGCCGACCAGCCACGCCAGATGAGCGCTTGCCTTCTGTGCTTTTCATTTTTCCAGGTAAGAGTGTGTCAGAGAGATTGCACCACCAGATGGCACGCATTTAGTCAGCATCTGCTCTATTATTGAGCGTCTCACAGCCTAACTGACCGCATGCGCGCTCTCTTTTCCCAGACGCTGCCCAACTCTGTGAGCATCCCTGGGACGGAACGCGACCAGGTAATCACATCCAGAGACCCTCCCGTACTATCCTGTTACACCCCTGCCTTTTTAATACTCACGTCAATATTTTTTCTACAGCAATTGACGCTAGTAACAGCCGTGTGCCGCCAGACTCGCCATCCCAACTGGCAACTGTAAGTTCATTCCCTTATAGGTGGATCACCATTCCACTGAAAGGTCTCCCCCTCGCCTGGCCCAATTTTTCCACACTAGTCACCCCTAATAGCACTCTCCTTCCCTCTCTGGCCACCACTACAGTCACGGTCCCTTCCTCACGATAGATCTAACTCGATTTAGTCCAACTTAAATCCCCCACCCCTCACCTACCCCTCCCTGCCCGCCCATTGCCCTTGCTCACGACTCCCCTCCTTTGTCCACAGCACTGTATCCATCGACAACCCCGTCCTGATGACGATCCCAAACCAAGGGGATCGAAACGCCGTCGACCACACAGCGTGAATCATACGACGCATATCACACTTAAAGCTCTTACCAAAAACTATTGTTCAAGTGATTGTAACTTGTTCTGTAATTGAAGCTTTAAATGATGTACATAATTTCATGTATGCGCCACTTATGCTGTTTTTAAAAGCACTTGCACTTCTCATTTTCACTTCAAACTGTATATAGCACCTTGCACCAAGTGCCACTGGGTTGTCACAAGATCTAATCTTTACAGTGCTGTCTTAACTGTAAATGTATTACCCCTTACCCTTGGTGAATAATACCACCCTTTTTTCAATCCTCTGACTCCTTGTGTTCTGTTCTTAGTAATGCTTGTGGCATACTCCTATTGAAACAGTCTTTTAAATAATACCTGTTGGGACCTGTTCTTGTTTACATAACGCACCCTTCCCAACGTGGTTTATGGGTTACCTCCTGTGCTTCCTACAACTATTAGGTGCAGCCTGTTCGCTGCGAGAGGAGTACCTCTGTGTACTTGATCTAATATACCTTATTGACTAAGGTACACATCTGTCCAGGACCCTCCGGCCTGCACAAGATGTCCAAGGAGTCCCTCACCTATTCAGAGGAATATATTCAATCCAGACTCACTGGGCCCTCATTACTGTCAGGCCCCCAACAATCTACATCCGCCTCCACTGCCCCAAACTCATCCCGAGTTCTTTTGGATCAACTCGAGAAACTAAAGAAAAAGCAGATCAGAACGGACCTACATGCCCGCATGCTCACGGATTACCTACGATCTGGTGTCATCCCTCTTGGCCTCCAAATCCGGAACACCCCGGCCATCTTCACACAAGACCCTAAGTTCCGAGTCAGCTTTAGCCATCTAGCGACTACGTGCTCTCGCCACTGGATGGTCCTGGGGATTGACACAGCGATAGAACATAGCCGCCAAGAACTCCAAGAAATAGAAGAACTAGAGAAACGTATCCTAGAAGACACAACCATTACAGACGCTAAAAACCTCCTAGAGAAAATATATAGCTCCATTGCCACCTTCAACACCTTTGAGGTCAATAAGAAGACCAATAAAATCGAGAAAGATATTAAGAACTATAAGAACGAGAACACGTATCCTTATTTGAACGAAGAATTCTATACCACACAGCAGAACCAGCCAAGATCCCAAAATTGGGGCCGATACAGAAACAACCAACGCGTCACCTTCTCTGTCTCATCAAACAGCTCAGGAGACGATACCGACGCCACAACCTCTGGTCCACAGCCACTACTTCCACCCGGTTTTTTAGGTCGAGGCCGAGGCCGCGGTCAACACCCACAACCACAGAATCGTCAGACAAGGGCAAAACAATATCAACCACCAGTACCAGGCAACAGACAAACTCGCAACCGGTACTACCAATGGGGCCAACCCCAATGATGGGTATAGAAACTACAAATACTGTAACGTCCATCCCTATCTTCAACCTATCGGACCACAACCTCACACCCACAGAAACGAAACTTCTGTCGCGTGGTCTTTCGTTCGTGCCAACGGTTAGAACCAACTTTCTGGATCTCCAGTCCAACCTTCTGAAATTTTTCAGGAGAATCCGACTAAAACACTTTTTTGCCGACAAACCAGACAACAGTGGGTCAGAGATTTCTCCATTTCGGCCACCCTCCACCTTCAACCCTCCCTCGCATCAAATGCCACCAGAAATTCTGACTTTTGAAAAACTTGTTTTAAAAGAAGTCATGGCACTAAAGACCATTCCACGCTACGTCCCCTACAACCTGCCATGGGAGGAGAAAGAAGCACTTTCCACCCTACAAAACAATCCGGGAATAGTCATCAAACCCGCGGACAAGGGAGGTGGGATTGTTGTCCTCAATAACACTGAATACGACAGGGAGGTAGAACGACAATTAACCAACCACGACCACTACCGTGCTCTATCCAAAGATCCCTTGGCAGACATAAGACAAAAGATTCTCTCTATTACAACTACAGCCAGAGACAACAATGTGATCA
The DNA here is from genome assembly GCF_964263255.1 of Lissotriton vulgaris. Lineage (NCBI taxonomy): Eukaryota > Metazoa > Chordata > Amphibia > Caudata > Salamandridae > Lissotriton > Lissotriton vulgaris. The sequence continues at coordinate 1,051,199,386 of NC_141687.1, forward strand.
ACAAAAAAGAATTTGATTTTTTGAACAACCCACACCCAAGGACCCCGATCCTCTATGTACTTCCCAAAATACATAAAGACGCCAGAAATCCTCCTGGACGCCCGATAGTATCGGGATGCGGCTCCATCCTGGAACCCCTTGGCAAGTTTGTGGACTCTGTGATAAAAGAATTTGTGCCCACAACGGACACCTACATCCGTGACACTATGGACCTAATCACCACCATTGAGGACCAACCTTTCGATATGGACAATCAAATAATGGCAAGTTTGGATATTGAATCCCTCTACACTAACATTCCCCACTGCGAAGGACTCAACGTAATCAAAAACCTTCTGATCACCAGACCACAACCATCCAAAATCCCTACTGATTTCGTTATGGATCTCTTAAGAGTGGCCCTACAAAACAATTATTTCTTGTACAAAAATACATACTACCTGCAAATCAAGGGAGTAGCAATGGGGGCTTGCTTTGCTCCGAATTTTGCCATTCTATATGTACATGCCCTTGAAAAATCATTGTTCCTCAACCACATCAACCCGTACCGACCCCAAATCCATCTGTGGCGTCGGTACATCGATGACATTCTATTAATCTGGAATGGGACAGCTGACTCCTTACAGCCGTGCGTTGAATGGTTAAACTCTTCCCAGGAACATCTCAAATTCACATATGAAACCAAACCCAATGACCTACCCTTTTTGGATGTCACAATACATGCAGAGGAAGGCAAAATTGGAACTATACTCTATCGCAAACCAACTGAACGGAACACGTTGCTGCACTACTCTAGTAACCACCCCAGAGGCCTGCGCGATGGTCTCCCCTTTGGCCAATTCCTCCGCATCCGGAGGAATTGTAAGTGGCGCAAGGATTACTTCAGGGAGGCGGATATCCTAGTCTCCAAACTGATCAATAGAGGTTACCCACGACGTCTGGTGAAACAAGCCAAAAAACGGGCATGGTATAACCACCGGGAGGACCTACTAGTGCCAAACCAAAACAAACAAACTTTGAAAAGGATTCCCTTTGTCTCAGTCTTCAGTCCGGACAGCAACAGAGTTGCCAAAATTATCAAAAAGAACTGGACTGTGTTACGATCGGAAGAACAATTCAGCGCACCTCCCCTGTTCTCTTATCAGAGAGGTAGTAACATCGCTAACCACCTCGTTCGTGCCATCACTTGGCCGACCACCAACACCGAGAGCAACACAAACACCATCACAGCAGCTTGGGGCATGCCCCCGGTCATTGGACATTTCAAATGCCAGTCCTGTAGTGTGTGCGAATTGACAATGAACACCAAAGAATTCAAATTCATGGGACAAACACACCAGCTCACTCATCTAACCAATTGCAAAACGCAAAACGTAATCTATGCCATCCGATGCCCGTGTGACTTGATCTACATCGGCCAGACAACACAAATGGTGAAACAGCGGATCATACAACATAAAAGCAGAATCAATTGTAAGGTACTCACAGCGCCCCTGGTCTCACATTTCATTGAACATTCTCATACTGACACGGACCTAAGATGGCAGGTCATTGAGAAGCCTACCCTACCCCTCAGAGGAGGCAACATGACTGCTCTGCTCAACAGAGCTGAATGCAAATGGATCGCCAGAGTTGACTCGGTCAACCACGGGCTCAACACCCTTGATGAATGGACCAGTACCATCACCACCTAAGTCCCTCTTTCCTCCCCTGAACTGCGTTCCACGTCACAAATTCATTTGATCCTTCATCCTGACCAGTACTCTCTTTTACAAATCCCTGTAAATTAACCGCCTGGTTTCACACCAAAAACCCTTCTTTCGTGGCTGTTAAATTACAACATGTTCTAAGATTATTGTTTTCTATTATGATCACATTTACTCCTGAACTGCGTTCCACGTCACAAATTCATTTGATCCTTCATCCTGACCAGTACTCTCTTTTACAAATCCCTGTAAATTAACCGCCTGGTTTCACACCAAAAACCCTTCTTTCGTGGCTGTTAAATTACAACATGTTCTAAGATTATTGTTTTCTATTATGATCACATTTACTCCACATTCATGTCCAGAGCGTCACCGGAGGTACATAAACAGTACACTTATTTCCATGGATTGTAAATCCCGTATTGTAATTATATTACCTCCACAGTATGAACCTCCGCCCAGACTAAACCCTTGACCTGGCTCCACGTACCCTCCAAGCCTTTTTCTACATCCTGTAAATTAACCGCCCGGTTTTACACCAATTAGACCCTGTTGCTCCGGCTCTAACATGCCTTATTTGCACTGCGAGCATTATTATTGTTATTTGCTTGTACCTGTTGGCTCACAACATACTGTAATGTTTTTCATGCCTTTAACGCCGACAGCGCTAATTGAGCTTTTTTCAACCTTTGTTTACATTAAATTGCTGACATTTCCCTTTCACGCGACTGCCGGCCTTTGACGGCGTTCTGATACTGCCTTCCTTCCTGTTTACTTGGGTTGCCATGGGAACCTTCACCCACGCCCTACCACTCCTCCCCGGCCCTTCCTACTCCCGCCCCTTCCCTTTACTCTTACCAATGGCCTCGCGACACATCCCCGGCCGTCCCTAAACCCCGCCCCTGGCTCACGCCCACACTCCACCGGCCCTCCCACCCCCCTCGCGCGGCAACCTGGACATAAGCCAGGACTCAGGTAACGCGCGGTCTGTTCCCGCATTTACTGCCGACCAGCCACGCCAGATGAGCGCTTGCCTTCTGTGCTTTTCATTTTTCCAGGTAAGAGTGTGTCAGAGAGATTGCACCACCAGATGGCACGCATTTAGTCAGCATCTGCTCTATTATTGAGCGTCTCACAGCCTAACTGACCGCATGCGCGCTCTCTTTTCCCAGACGCTGCCCAACTCTGTGAGCATCCCTGGGACGGAACGCGACCAGGTAATCACATCCAGAGACCCTCCCGTACTATCCTGTTACACCCCTGCCTTTTTAATACTCACGTCAATATTTTTTCTACAGCAATTGACGCTAGTAACAGCCGTGTGCCGCCAGACTCGCCATCCCAACTGGCAACTGTAAGTTCATTCCCTTATAGGTGGATCACCATTCCACTGAAAGGTCTCCCCCTCGCCTGGCCCAATTTTTCCACACTAGTCACCCCTAATAGCACTCTCCTTCCCTCTCTGGCCACCACTACAGTCACGGTCCCTTCCTCACGATAGATCTAACTCGATTTAGTCCAACTTAAATCCCCCACCCCTCACCTACCCCTCCCTGCCCGCCCATTGCCCTTGCTCACGACTCCCCTCCTTTGTCCACAGCACTGTATCCATCGACAACCCCGTCCTGATGACGATCCCAAACCAAGGGGATCGAAACGCCGTCGACCACACAGCGTGAATCATACGACGCATATCACACTTAAAGCTCTTACCAAAAACTATTGTTCAAGTGATTGTAACTTGTTCTGTAATTGAAGCTTTAAATGATGTACATAATTTCATGTATGCGCCACTTATGCTGTTTTTAAAAGCACTTGCACTTCTCATTTTCACTTCAAACTGTATATAGCACCTTGCACCAAGTGCCACTGGGTTGTCACAAGATCTAATCTTTACAGTGCTGTCTTAACTGTAAATGTATTACCCCTTACCCTTGGTGAATAATACCACCCTTTTTTCAATCCTCTGACTCCTTGTGTTCTGTTCTTAGTAATGCTTGTGGCATACTCCTATTGAAACAGTCTTTTAAATAATACCTGTTGGGACCTGTTCTTGTTTACAGACATGAAATCAGGACATAAGTGTGTGTCTATAACTCCCAATGAGTGTGTCTAAGAAAATCTCCTCGGGGAAATACAGACAATCATAAACAGATAGATGGAGGTTGAAATCAGATTTATCATTAATTATGTAGTGCAGTTTATTATGGGATGTTTAGTGCAAGGGAACACATGTCAATATCAAAGTGCTATGCAAGAAAGTGGTGCATACAATTAACGTAACATTCATATTAAAATAGCATCTCATTCCAACTTTGGTGCCAATGTATTGTTATTCATAGCGTAATAAAATATATTGCACATTGGGTAGATTTACTAAAATCTCATTCAAAGAAAGTTGCTGATCTGCACGTCATTGCGTGAGAGAGCAGGACAGTGCCATAGCTACTAACATATTGAGCTGTGTAGCTCTCTCCCTACTGCTGGTGCACACTCAGGCTATTTAGTGCCACGGGTACAAAAAGCTATGCCTAGATAAACTGTAAAACATTTCCCACTTCTACATGTTTTGTACAGTGAAGCACACATGCAAAGTCTCAAAGGTTTAATGCTTGCTTCACAAAGGTTTTATTTTGGATGCAAAGCTCTGTCTTCCATTGTTAGCAGATAGGGCTTAGCGTAAAAAACATGGATGATTGTAAGGGAATGACCGTGTAGTACCCATGGTATGCCCATCTTGATGAAAAATAATGTAAACCAGTGCTACTTTCTAGCATCTTTACAAGTTGAAACACATTTTTCCCTGGTAAGTAAGTCCTAAATAAACATTTTGAACTGAATATTGTTACTTTTGTGACACATCATGTATAATATGTTAGTAAATCTGCACCATGGAGTCACTATGATTCAGAAAAAGTAGTCATTGATCAACAGTAAGAAACGATAATGATCACCAAGATGAATGATAAAAGTGAAAATTGAAATCAACAAATTAATGAGCCATGGTATGAAAATACCACTTTTTGCATGATCACACCTATTGTTCTGGACTGATGCTGCTGTTTTGTTGAGTTTGTGCACTCGGGTTTGCTATCTAGGCTAATGTGCATGTGTTCTGACTCTAAAAAGATGTAAAAACTGCCTATACTCCTAACTCCTAATCGGCATATCTAACTTACCTGTAAGCCCCTTGTATATGGCAGGAAGCGTACCGTGCTCCTGTAAGTTGAATGTCATTACTGGACGGTAGGAAGCATTGTACCACCACTAGAGCGATCGTGTAAAACATTACTGCAGGCCTACCACTGTTGCCTGTCTGTGCAGTTTTAAAACCACAAATTCAAACTGTCAAAATCACCCCATTTCACAGGAGTAAACCATCCTTTTGAATAGTAATAATTCATCCATAAGAAGGCCTTATCTGCCCAAAAGGGAGAGTGAATGACATTTAAAAGCAGGGCGTGTAAAAGTTTAATGTTAACCATATCCTTACGATGACAAGATCCTAAAGGCTATTTTCACTGTAGCAGGGTTAGCTGTTCCATAGAAAAGAATAGGGCTACACTTTTAAAATGAATGATTTTATCTTCACTTAGGAAACAGCTACAAAGTTAATTCTTTGACTTTTTAAAATATCTATTGCAAGCTCAATTAGCTGGTGAGGTCAGATTTGTAATACATTTTTACCAAAGGGTACTTTTAATAGGCCTAAAGCCTCTGGAATCCCATATGAATGATCTACAAACTTTTAAGCAAGAGCTAAAGAGCCCCTTTAAGGAGGTGCGAAGTTGCTCCTGGAGCTGAAACTAAGGCCTTGGGTTTCGCAACTTGTTCTGTTCCTCTGACAGGATGACCATCTGAGAAGTGACCAGGAACTTAATTAACTTCAAAGTGGTGTACACTGTCACAGACAGATGTATCTAATATATCCCACCCCCCTACCTACCGCATAAATATCCAGTCCATCCCCACTTCCTCCACCATCTGCCGGAACTTGCCATCCTGCAGGCCTCCCAACAACAGTCCTTCACCCAGATCAAATCCAAACTCACCCACCACTCTCTCACCCTATCCGAACAACGGACCTCCATCCCTGACCAACTCCAAACTCTCCCACCCACCCCCTACCCCAATTACCTCCTAAAAAATCCAGTCCATCTTCACTCCCCCACCGTCTGCCATAACCTGCCATCCCACAGGCCTCTGACCCTCTCCGAACAACAGTACTCCACCCCTTATCAACTCAGAACTTGCCTACCCCCTGCCCCTACTACCCCGAGAACTACCCAGTCCTCCCCCAATCCCCTCCCCACTCAGACAGCCGGAAACCCCTACCGTCCCCCCACAGACCTCCCTCTCACCCAAAGCTACAACACCTCTCATGCCTTCTCCAGATTTATCACCCTCCCCAAACGTTAGACCACCCCTGATCAACTACGAACACACACTCTCCTACCCTACCCCTATTACCTCTAGAACTACCCAGTCCTCCCCCACTCCCCTTCCCCCTCCAATGGCTGGAACTCCCCTCCCGCCCCCCCACAACCCTCCCTCTCGCCCTAAGCTACAGCACCTCTCTAGCCCTCCTCCAGACTTATCATCCTCTCTGAACTCTAGTACACCTCCTCCAACTAATTTAGAACATACCTCACCCCCCTCCGCTACCTCTAATACGCCCCACCTCTTTCGTTTAACCCAGATACTTTGCAACATTGATAACAATATGTTCTACCTTCTATCTGAATTTGTCCAACTTAGAGAGGATTTCACTAACTTGAAATCCTCTAAACCGATAACCTGCCCCTCTTGGCCCACTTCGCTACGCACTGGCCCCCCAAAACTTATTAAGCCTAAAATCTGGAAAGTAACACCACTTCACAATCGCTCACAGACCTCTCTGCACCTTAAATGACTACTCAACCTCTAACCTCACCGACATCTGCAATTCCTACCCTCCTAAGACCCCATGCAAGGATGCAGCCTTTCCTCTTTCTAATATCCCTGTTATCATTGGGCCTATCATAACTCTCACTTTGCCTTGCGGCCCAGATCCCCTCCCGCAACTTACCGCCATCCACTCATGTCCCCCATAACTAACCCTAAGCCCATGGCATGCATGCTTCTGAATTGCCGCTCAGCAGTTCAGCTTGCGACTGAAATTTCAGAAACCATCCCTAGTAAAGATATAGATGTCACCTTCCTAATGGAAACTTGGCTCATTGATCATTCAACACCCATCCCTGACGTTCTCTTCCGCCCCCCGGTTACTCTATCCTCAGAAAAGACAGACTTAAGAGAATAGGAGGTGGTCTAGCAATAATCTTTTCAAACGAACTCGAGCTCTCCCTAGCCACAAAAAAAACTCCAAAACATTTGAATAACTTGGAGCAGATCTTAACATTCAAGGTGCCCCCCAATACAACTACATAACATCATCACCCTCCAGGCGAACCTGTTCCCTTCGCTGAGGAACTCTCTGACCTTCTCTCACACTCATCACTTTTGAACTCTAAAAACCTCTTCCAAGGAGACTTTAACCATCACTGGAACTTGACAGACGACCCTACCATCAAACTTCTCAATAACCTCCTTGAGATAAAGTGACCTCAAACAACTCTGCCTTTCCATAACCCATTCTAAAGGGGCTACTCTTAACACCATCATTGCTAAGAGTAATCTGGCATCCCTTTCCAACATCATCCCTATTGATTGGTCTGATCACCACCTCCATAAAACTGTCTCTGAAGTTCTAGATCAACTTGCGCCACCCAAGCCAAAACGTCTTGAAAATATTCTTGCCAAATCATGGTTTAACTCAGACCTCAACAATGAAAGACGAGTTCTTAGACTGAAAGAAAAAACCTGGAGACAACACCCTTCCCTCTCCAATGTTGTCCTCCTCCGAACCACTAGATCCGTGCTCTAAAAAGGCTTCCTTCTTCCACACACAGCTCACCCGGGAAAAAAATAGAACAAGAGAATTGTTCAAAATTATTAGAACTCAAACCTCCCCCGCACCCCAACCAATCTGCCACCACAAGCAAATGCAAACAAATAGCTAACTCTTTCTCTAAATAAAATTGTCAAAATTGACCAATCCTTCACGCTAACTCAAATCCCCCCAACACCCCCTCTGTCCCCCTGATACTATTTCAACACCCTCCCTTCTGCTTGCACCCCCTGTGTCCTCCCCACACCCACTATCCTCAACCCCTCCTGATTTTCCCCCTGACAATACTCAGCTCAAAAACAACGCCTCCTGGCTGAATTTTCACTCCGTCTCTAAACTTGAAGTCTTTAACATCCAGTCCATATTAAAACCATTCTCTCACACTAAAGACCCTCTCCCATCCTCCCTCGTCCATGACCTAAAACACGTCATTGTACCATGTTGGACTAATATCATCAACTGCTTCCTTTCCTGATGGTGCGTCCCGGCCTCCCTCCAATTTGGACAAATCACGCACATTCTAAAAAACCCTAAGGCCGACCCAAATGACCCCAACAACCTCCGCCCCATCTCAAACCTCCCCATACTCTCTAAAGCCCAGCAACTGGATAAACACATTGACACTTACAACCTACTCGACCTTCTACAATCCGGCTTCCACAAAGGCTGCAGCACTGAAACTGCATTGCTAGATATAGTTGATGACATCCACCTTGCCCAAGACAATGGAGAGACCTGCCTACTCATTCTCCTTGACCCCTCTGTGGCATTTGACACAGTTAACCATTCAACATTACTCTCTACACTTAAATCTCGGTTTGGCCTTAATGGCACTGTCCTCAACTGGTTCAACTCCTATTTCCAACACAGAACCCAACAAGTAAAAGTCCAAAACTGCCTATCTAGCCCCACTCTGGTGCCCCCCAAGGATCCATCCTCTCTCCTGCTCTCTTCAACCTATTCATGGAGCCCCTTACCCTCATTCTCAAACAAGCCGGTATTAACTATCACCTATATGCTGATGACACCTAACTGTACTACAAAATTAAATCCCACTCTGATGTACTGCACCTTAACACTGCCCTGATCAATATCCAATCCTGGTTCTATACTAATCACCTCAAACGTAATCCTAATGAAACTGAACTAATTATTTTCTCTCCCGAAAACAACCCTCTCATCCACCCAAACATGGATCTCTGACCTTAATGCCCTAAACTGTCCACTCTCCCTCTCCAAATCAGTAAAATCCCTCGGCATCACCTTTGACGGTAAATTTACGCTCAAATCTCATATAAAAAACTCGGCCAAAGGAGCACTTTTTATGCTCCAACATCTCAAAAAAACCAAACCCTTCATTCCAGTGGAAGATTTCAAATCAGTTGTACAATCCCTAGTCCTCTCAAAAATTGACTATGTTAATGCCCTCTCTCCGGTTCTCCCAAAGTTCACCTAGCCCCCCTCAAATCTGTTCTAAATCTAGCCGCGAGGCTTACAACTGACTGCAAACGTTCTGACCATATCTCTCCTGCTCTTAAGTCCCTTAAATGGCTTCCAATTGAAGGCAGATCCGACTATAAATTAGCCTGCATTACGCACAAAGCCCACCATCAAAAGACCCCGCCCTACCGTTCAAACAAACTCAAAAAAGTGGGCAGTAGCCGAGCGATGAGAAGATCTAACACTCTCCTCCTCATCCACCCTCTGCTAAAAAAGAAAGACGTGCAATCTCACTCCTACTCTGGTAAGGCTCCCAGCATCTGGAATGCCCTCCGTAAAAATCTACGACTTAACCCTTCATACGTCAGTTTCAAAAATGACCTTAAAATGCACTCGCTCCACAAATATTGGGGTCCATAATCATTCTATTTCCATTCATGACGCACATCTCTCCCTTTTGAATCGCCTACCTTCCCCCTCTCTCCCGCCTCTCCTGTACTCTACCAACACCTACTCACCTCCTACCGTACCCATCCTCACCTCCTGCATCCCCCTCTTTCCACCTCTCTCTCCTATCTATTTGCCTCCCCTCTTCCACACTCGCCTAACTTCTTCCTATTGACAACAAATTTAGTCTAGCTCCTTTTTACTGTTTCATATTTTTTAATTATTTAATACATGTTGTTTTGTAAATAGCTTCATCCTTTCACAATGTATCAAAATCAAGATATGTTTTTCATTTCTGTTCTTTAAGTCAACCATATCTAAATGTTGCATTTCTTTAATATTTATTTTGTAACCCATGTACTACAGTAATTCCAATGTAAACCGCTCTGATACCCAAGGGTGAAGCCAGCGCTATATAAAACCTCTTAAATATCTGAGCCTGTCCCCTTCTCTGTCCTTCTAGCCAGCCAAGCACCAAAACAGGTGGATGAGTCATCCCTAGCCACACCTCTGAGGCGGGCAAAGAATCTCTGTACATTATAAAAAAGGTTTTGCCATGTTTGATTTATGTAGAAAGGGGCCCTGTGGTATTTCTATTTCTATGAAATGAAATGATGGTGAAGACAGAAGAAGGACCAAACCACTTGCTACTGATACTTGGGAGAAAACCAGAAAGGTTGGACATGCGTCAAGGTGTACCCAGGACAAAGAAGTGGACATCAAGGGTCAGTGGGCTGGCCTTTTGTTAAGATTTAGGGACAAAACAAGCTACATAGAAGAAATGTTTCCTGCAGAGCCCAGCTTTAACAGGACCTGCTCTGGACTCTGCTGGTGGTTTCTGATAGATTGAGCCTTGTCTCCCAGGTGCTGTTTCATAGGCCATTTTGTCTGTGTCGGAGTGCACTCCTTCTAACATCTTGAACAATCTGATACAAAGAACATTTTTGGCCTCCAAAATCCTACAGAGGATCAGGACAAAACCTACCAAGTCAATCTGAGGAAGGTGCATTGCTGATGAAAAAAAGATTCAGGTGGCTCATGCTTGGAGCTTTACAGCAGCAGCAAAACCATTTACATGGGATGTTGCAGAGATATGTATCTATCCTTGTCATACCCTGTTTGACTACTTCAGAGTTGTCCCATCGAACAAATTTGAGTTTAAAAAAGTGACTAAGTCCAAACATAGAACTCTTTCCCCAGCAAAGGCACCAAAAGTATCCAGCTTGCAAATTTTTAATTTCCCTCACTCCAAGCTTTCCTGCAAAAAGTCAACAGCTTCACTGGGACTTCATCCAATTACTGTACACCCTCGAGGAGCCCTTCTAGGTCACAGCCTAATGCCTTACACCACTGAAGATTATCGACTTCCATTTCAGAGACTAAGGGCCAGATATGGCAGAGAGTATGTTTTTTCAAGAGGATTAAAGAATAAAGTACTTGATGGAGATGCCATCCTTCAGATTTAGAAATGACAGCCAAGCAGGTGGTCATTTCTTAAAACATGGAAGTTCCTGTCAATATTTTTTGCAGTTTGGTGCAGAGCTCCATGAACATGACAGAGCTCTGCACCAAACTGTTTTTTTTTTTACAATAAAAAAGAAAATGCTCGTGCCTCCATGGGAATTGTTTCCCATGGGGAGGGAAGCATTTAGCAATTTTCACTGCCCCTTACTCCCACAGCTTTCCTGGTGGTGCTGGCCAATGAAAACTGATCTCTAATTTCACCCATCTAAATTAGGTGGATAACATGAGTGGTCTGCCTCGTATGGCCCTTAATCCATGGTGCTGTGGCAGGGGTTTAATAGGGGCAGAGATGGAGTAGCCTCTGCCATAATGAAACCAAGAGGCTTATTTACAAGCCCCTTGTGCCACTTTTGCATCATTTTTCCCATGTTACAAATGAGGCAAAAGTGATGCAAGGGGCTTGCTCACTTTGGCACTGGATTCAAGCTAGCCTGGCTGATGAGGGCTTTAAGCTGGAAATCAGTCCCAGGAGGCGTGTTTCCGGTCCATGGAAGACATGGCTTGGCAGTTTTGGCTGGACTGTTCCCATGAGGCACAGGGTCAAGACTGATTTGCATATAGCTGTGTCTGAACTGGGGTGGCGAATTGAGCTAAAGAACGATGATGGATTCATCCCAGATCTGTGACTGGGGTTGAGTGTCTGAAAAGTTTCAGCTCTCCGTCCATCATCTCCTTGTGCTTGACCCTAAATCACGCCTGGGTCTGGTCAAGCACAACCAGATGACCATGATTGGCACTTAATAGTTTTTGATGCTATTTTCATTTAACATTTTTAAAATAAATATTATAAATGTATTTTAGATGTTTTGATGTCATTTTGTTCCTTGAAGTATTCTCAATTTTAAAAAATCGGAATGAGATTTTAATTATGGTATTTTTTGTATACTTATTGTTTTTGTACTTCTAAATGCTTTGCAAATTAGATACCAGGAATTGAGATCAGGTTTAAATCACAGGAACCTTTTCTGAACCTATGAAGAATAATGGCATTATTACATACAATGGACTAACAGGCACCCCACTTACAATTCACTTTCTCACAGTGAGCATCACATGAATAGATTCACAGTTAACAAAATAATCACATAAAAAACGAAATCACTTGGTATGAAATAAATTAATCTTTATCTCTGTATAATATTAATATAATTCCTTCCAAGCTCAAGGCTATATTTATAAAAGGGTTGAGCCGCTTTTGCACCACTCAACAGGGCGCATGCACTATGAAACCCTTAACTGGATTTATCAAGCCATGCAAGGGGCCATTGCGAAGCTCGGGTACCTTGATTAATCCAGAGTAATGCTGAAAAAGCTACACCTCCCCAGGTGAGGCATAGCTATAAGAAATATGTATATTTTGCATTGTTTTTCCAATTTCTATGTGTTCTGTATTCTGCAGCATACATAGAAAGAGAAAAATGGCTCAAGGCATTGTTATTGTTTAGGAAAGTAATCCTTCCTGTACAAAAACAAACCTGCTTACAGCACAGGCACCCTTGCACCATGGTGTAAAAGCGCCTACAATGGCGTTAGGCTGCACATTGTGCACAAGCACTGGGAAAAAGGCAGGAATGCGCTGTATTACATTAAATACGGTGCAATGCTGCCCTTTCGCTATTATGCAGCCCAGCACTGCACTGTTGACATATTGGTAAATATGCCCCTTAGTTTCTAGTGCTGTAATGTTTCTCATTTGCCTATTGCATTGCATGTAACTAGTCGCAGTATATAGAAATGCAGAGGGACCGACTTACAAACTGTTGTCCCCATTCTGTGTAAGTAAAAATAAGCAAAAGCCATTGTGCATATCGGCTAATGCAGAAAGAATGTAATGCATGTGGAAAATACATCACTCATTCGTAGTGGAAGGTTTTGTAACCTGTGCCTAGCATGCTTCCTCTTTGGTTTTGGTGCTGTACATGCACAGGTTTACCACAAGGGCATTCAGAAGGGATTGCAAAGCCTGTTCTCTACTGCTTCTGAGCTATAAAATTAGACATTGATAGCTAGAGACTCATTTAAGGATTGAAAGTACCAGAGATACTGGTATGGGGATGGGAGCCTGAAGATATCAGCAGGCTCCCATCATCATCCCTAAGAATCTCATATTAGCAAACACGTCACATAGCAGTGGACCTGCATTCTTCTTTGTAATGCTGCAAGCTTGGGATATGCTCTTGTGGTCTGGCACTCTGCATATCTTCAGATAATGATATTGAATCAGCACTTGTGACTACATATTTGCAAGGGCATTTTGCCTCTTGCAGGTATTTGACCATATTTTGTGTACTAATGGGATGATATTTCATATTATCAAGGTGATTGATGATAAATGGCAACTGGATAGTATTAGTCTAAGTTGTTATTAGCTATCAGGTGCTCATAAATTATTTTTCAATCTGCGTTTGGTACTTCCTTTTCATTTTGTAGGGATGTTCATTCTAACATGTATGCCACAAATTTCGAATATTTGTAAAACGGTTGGACTTGGCCCCTTTTGAGGGTCATCCCAGAACTTGCTGCATTCCTACTGTATTTTTTCTGACCTGTTGTTGGTAGTTTTATGACTCGGGCACTTTAGCACTGCTGATCAGTGCTAAAGTGGATGTGCTCTCTCTTGTAAACTTAGTAAGATTGGTCTACACATGTTTGGGATATTTAATTTACCTGTAAGTCCCTTGTACAGTGGTATCCCATTTACCCAGGGCCTGTAAATTAAATGCTACTAGTGGGCTAGCAGTTCTGCTTGCGGCGCCCACCAAAGTAGACTTTCAAACTTGTCTCTGCAAACTGCAGGGCATGCACACGCAGTTCACTGCTGCAGTGACGTGGCATGGTAAGTGGTTGCCAAGTCTGAAACTCCCCTTTACGACATATAGGTCACCCCTAAGATAGGCCCTAGCTAGCCCTATGGGCAGGGTGCTGTGTCGGTAAAAGGTAGCACATATGCCTTGACTGTGTGGCATGTCCTGGTAGTGACGAACTGCTGCAGGACTGCCCTTTTATTTGGTTGCATTGGGAATTCCCTGATATGTGCTTCAGTGGTAATTTCTGACATGAGAGGGGTAGCGTAACCATGTTTGCTATGTATGATATAGTAGTGATAAATCTCACTTATTGGTGAAAGCAGATTTATTATTACTAGTTTATAAATGCCACTTTCTGTGTGCTTAGGTGTCTTTGTGCCTTGCCTGGATGTGTATTGACTGTCTCGTTTTGACTGACCTGGGGGACTCAGCACTAGGCTGAATAGACCTTTGCTGCATTTAGAGTAGCAGGAGGAGTTTCCCTTGAACCTGAATAGGCCTGGTCTGCATTTGGATTGGTGATAGGAGTTGCACCTGCACTTGAATAGGGCTGTGCCTACCTTCTGTAGAAACTTCCACTCCCAGAGCCCAGAGTGTGGTACCTAGTTCCCAGGAAAAGGGTGTCACGCTTGAAGGGTATAGGTTTAGGTTCAGGGGCAATAGGAAACTGTCTCACCAGTCTTGGGGGGAGTTTGTGGAAGAATGTTTGTGATGCAATGGAGGGTTGGGTGAAGGGTAGCACACTAACAGGGTAACATTTTAGGTGGCCTTTTTTTCCAAAGAGGAACTTTCCTGCCAAGAGTGTTTACGCTAAGGTTCATAGGGGGATCTGTGGATAAGTTATGTGATGCCTCACTCTAATTGGCTCATATTCATGTCCTGATCTTATGATGTGATGTTGTTGCTCATATCTTGCCATGGTCAGGAAGGGGCACCTATGTGCTCATTGATGGTGCCTATGCATAATGTTTGTATTCTATTTTGTAACATGTACGCCCTATGAGCATTGCTTCAGTGCACCACATGTGTTATGACAATGGCCCGATTGACCAAGTGATTTATGAATCTGTGTGACGTCATGACAAGTGCCTAGTGGTTCAGTGATATATGTGATTGTGATCTAATGTGTTTTTATGAAAAATTTCAAAGGATATTTTTATATAACCTTATGTGGAGTCTCTTTTCTTGTGTGCCCAGTGTGTCACTGGTGTGTGTTTGTGTTGTGCAAAATCCTGGCTAGTCTGCCAAGCTACCAAGTGGGTGAACAGGGGTTACATTAGGTGTGTAACTCCTTTACTCCTACTAAAGTGGTGAGTTCTGCCTGACTTAGGTGCCTACCCTAGCCAACCAGATGTTGCGCGTTCACTCACGAGGTTCCTGTGCTTTCCTTCTTGGGGACGCAAACTCCCAACTCCTTCATGAGCCAATCAGATAGCAAGGATGGAAACACTTGACTACACTGATTCATCCATAAGGGAAAGTGGAAGTGGAGAGAGAAACAAACAAAACACTGGTTCTTGAGGTTCCAGATGCAGTTTCTCTGTGTGAAGTGTTCTGGGCCTCTTTGCATGAATTCGTCAGCCGACAAACTCTTGCTTTAAAGAACAATAATTATATCTGGTAAATTACTATGAATATAGTCAAAATGAAGTTTCTTATACATTCCAAATCAGACTGTACATACCAAGATACTTTTGGCCCATGCTCACACTTCTACAATTGTCAAGGGGACTCTTGTTAATGAAATTCTTTTCTTGAGCGCCTTAAGAAACATTAAGACAAAACCATGTTAACCAGAATCTTTAAACAGTTGCCAATTAAACATAAGGTTAGCAGATGGTTCTGGAAAGATATATAAAAGAAAGAAAAAACAACAAGAAATACCCTATTAATGACAAGAGGAGTCTAACACCTTATTACAACTGGTGAATGCTTTCCAATCCTCTGTCTTTTGATTTCAACAAAAGTTCTCAGGACTTACAATAATTGTTCCTTAGTTTTCACACAATTGCATTTGACAATTCTTTTTGTTGACAATGCTCATGTTGCCCGCTATACAGTTACAATATACAGAATGAATGTAAAATGAACTAAATTCAAGGAATTGTTAATTCTTCCTTATTGTCTTTAACAATGCTTGATTATTGTTTTTAGCAAAGTTAGATTAGGATTTTCCAACAATTGTCTTTGCCAAGGTTTACTGGTTTCTAGTTGACTTTACAAATGTTTGTTGAAATGCCTCTATCACTCAATTCAAAAGTAATCATTATCCTCAGCTGTAAAATGATTATTAATTGTTTTAAACGTTCTTACTTTTGTCTTCTAGGAAGCGGAAGCGGAAATCCAAGCTGACCTGTGAAGCGGAAATCCAAGCTGACCTGTGTCGGAAGAACACAAAGGAGGAACAGTCCATGGGCCTCGGGAGGTCGCAATGAAGATAAGTGGAGATGTGGAGCAAGGCAGAAGAGGAAGGGCGGGCATGGGGCTTCTCTGGAGCTTAGGATGCAGGACCGCGCCGGGAAAGGCTCACGGGACTGGAAGGGTTTAGGAGCACTTGCGGTGACGCTCAAAAACGAAGCGAAGCGTTGCCGCGTGTCAGGACAGAGCTTTTATAGCTTTGGGTGCGCAAGGGAATTAGGACGTATGCTCCATCACGTAAGATCCAGAAACCGTTTTTAGGTCGAGCTGGCGTTGGAGCGCAAAGCGCTCCAGCCAGCGAGTTCTATAGTCACCGTGTTAACTGGCAAGGGATATAGAGCTGTGCACGAGCCGCTACTGGCCTGTGCACGAGCCGATTCAGCTCTGTGAACGCGCACGTCTCCGGAAGACGTGCTGCGCCCAAGCCGCCTCCCGCTTTTTTTCTACAGAAGGTGTGCAATTCCTAATTTTTGTAATCTCGACTGCCAGAGGAAGGAATTAATAAGTGAACATGGTAAGAGGAAAATAAATAAATAATCGGGGGTCCGCCATATTATTAGAACGGGAGGACGTGAGCCAGCCGCTTGACATTAGGCTGGTGATTCCAAACATCGCACCCACTCCCTCTCCCCAAATGACTTTGAACGAAGAAGGCGTATCTTGCCTACCTATGGCTTTCATTAGTGGGATAAAATGTCAATGTGAAAATCTATGCTAGCTCAGTGGGCTAAGGTGCCTGATGCAGATATGCCTGCGTGCACCCATCAGGTCGGGGGTTTTGAATTCCGTCTTTTTCAGCCTCCCATCTCTCATGGGGTGATACAGTGCTCTCCGAAGAGTCGGTAAAAGTAACACCGGATGTTGAAGGGCTACAAAACCAAGCACTACGTACACAAGTATAATTTGTAACCATTTTAATACAGTGTAGCAACCTTGAAATTAAGAAATACTTTTCTTTCGTCCTATATTGTTTACATACTTGATAGTGTCACATTTCATGCTCCATGAAAAATACAAAGTTCATGCTTATTTTTGCGTTTCTTTTTCCAATAGAGATTAACGTGTGACTGCTTTTCTATAGTCTTTTGTTTTAGCACTGCCGCCTTCATTGTAGCGTTAATATAGCGCCTCACACACACGCGAGCGGGGACATAAAGTGCTTTTGCTAATGTCATCATAGTTCTTACTGTATAGAAATATGCAAATGCCATTGCATGATATTCTGAAGCAAAAAACGCAGAAGTGTAACGCACAAGGCAAAACATCAAAAAAGTTGGCCTAGTTTGCCTCTCACATTAGAGCTGTAGGTTGTGTTGATCCACCCGTACTCACAACAGAAAAAAACGTACTGCTAGTTGCAATCATAACATGAAACAAGCATTTTCAATGCAATTGGTCTCGCATTTGCGAGAGTTTGAGCTGTTTGCATTGTAAATGAGTCTTTTATTTATGTTTTGGTTTTTAAAACATAAATAAAAGGCATTTCCATTTACAATGCATATAGCTTAAACTCTCGCAAATGCGAGACCTATTGCATTGCAAATGCTTGTTACGGTTTGTACAAGTGAGGAAGGTTGAAGAAATAAACGATGCTCGGCACAAGAATCAACAAGCACCGCTGGCTGCAAGGAATATCAGATTACAGCAATACAGTATAGCTACAATCAACAAGCACTAGCTGCAAGAAATATGAGCAATATAGTTACACTATCCTAAATAATAATCATGATGTTTAACACAAGATAGTTGGTACTGTTACAGCGTATTACCAATATTACATAATTCAAATGACAGCAGCATGTGACCCCTTGACACCAGAAACCCCATTTCTAACAAAAAACTATTGTCTTTTGTGTCTAGATCTTTTATTTTATTATTCTATCTCAAAATTTCACAATTATGCAGTGTGCTTTATTTCAAGTTAATTGGGGTTCAGTGTAACAAAAAAATATTCATATGCTTCTGATTCATTTAGTAGAATCCTCCAGAATCTTCAAACAATCCTTTTATTATATTACCCTCTTTATAGCATATGCTGATGAATCAAATGGGTTCCTTAACTGCTAGCCCCCCTGCCTTTAGTTTCTTGGTCATATGCTGCTTCTAACATTTACATTTCATTGCGTACCTGTAAGCTCTACGTATCACCTTCATAATATATTTTATTTCATTCATTTTCGCTGGCATCAATGAAATGATTTTTTAATACTTGATTATTTTGTACTTTTTTGTACAAACTTTCATTCTATGATAAATTAAATTATTAAATTTCAATTATATTTGGTGACTCCTCAAGGACATTATTAATTAATGTTTCTTGTCTAGACTGTATATATTTGTCAACAGTATGTTATGGTTTTACAATGTGGTCACAGCAACAGTGGTGCATGCATAGATAAACCTGAGATTGTATTCATTCTCTTTTGGCTACCATCAATGATTATCAATAGGCTGTTTATATAGCTCAGTCATAGCATGACATTTTACATGTGTTCATTGTTGCTGTAATTTCATCAGATATTTTTCAGCTTGCTATGTCTCTCTTAATCTAATGGTCATCTTCAAAGTATTGCCATGTAGTAATTTGTATTTAGAATGGCACGGCTTTTTGTCTTCAACTGACCTCCTTTATCAGGTCTCTGTCAAAGCACCGGTTTGTGCAGGATCCTAATTACAGCAGGTACACTGTTTGTCCCACCCGATAACTACTAGGTTTGATAAAGATCACAACCTTCGTAAATTGCAGTAAGCATCAAAATCTGAATGTTATTCCTCAAAACGTCAGAAGGGGAGATAAGTATCACATCCAATAATGTTTAAACACATCAGTGTTGGATTTTGCTTCGGATGTGATAATTATTGCATTTAACACAGTTCACATGTCTCTTTCTTTGATATACGAGTTTTCTGTTCAATTTAACTTATTTAGTGTATATAACCAAATGTGTGAAACTATTCAATTACCAGCTAATAAAAAATGTTAATCTTCATTTTTTAAGTTTAGCCCCTTACCTCTGCAGTGAATTGGAGGAGAACATAACACTAAAGGAGAAAATTATTTTGGTGGAGATACCAGTACAATTTCTGTATAAGAAATGAAAGTTGCAAAGTGAGGTAAGACCTTCCTGTGCATCCTGAGTTTGCTTTTATTTATCAGCATGACACTTATGACCTCATTACGATGTTGGGCGGAAAGCCTGGTCTCGACAGTCGGAATTTCCTTAACAGTGTCTGAGTACTTCCGGTCGAATCTCCTTGACCGTGTCGGAACGCTTCCAACCTACTCAGTCAGTTTACAATTGGCCCAACCAATAATGATTTTCGCATTCGGGTTGTAACCCGCATGGTCTTTCCAAATCAGTTAGAACCGCATTGTACAGCTCTATGGACAGAGTATTTGACTGAGCAATTACAATGCCAATTTCAAACAGCCTTTCAGAGTCATCCTATCCGACATAAAAAGGCTGTCAGAAACTGACTTTGGGGGCCCCTGGCAGGCCACCCCTTTAACCTGCGGCAACCAGTTTGAGCCCGAGGGGGTACTTAAGGGACCCCGCTGTAAAACCCTCTACTGTGTGGCAGGCACAATGGGGTGCCTGCGGCAGGGTGCAGGGTTTTCCGCACACACCCCATTTCCCTTTAGGAGCCTGTGCTGTTGGGCGGAACATGGGCTCCCATAGAAGTCGGTAGGACTCCGTTCAACAGTGTTCAGTTGCATCGCAATCGGTTTGGCGGAACCGCCAACAGCGAGTCAGTCAGTCCCGATTCCAAGATGGTGTCAGACATAAAATTTCCGTCCAACATCGTAATGCGGCCTTTAGCATGTGAAATGCTGAATTCACACTGATTGTATATGAAGCAGTGGAATTATTAGGTGCCATCTCTTTTCACTTTGATCTGTGCTTGGGGGAATATCTCAGCTGTCCAAGCACTGATCCAAGTGGTACCACTCGCCAGTGGATCCCTTCTTGGAGATTGCAGCAGAAGGATGATTTTTAAGAAGGAATACACCCACTAGACACCAGAAATTTGAAGAAGCTCCCCAGGCATGGGCAAATGATACCCTCAATTTAAAAAATAAACATTGATTCTGTTTCTTAGGGTGTGCGATTGAGGACTTTGCACATAATTTCACCTAAGGCAGCTGAAAGCCTAATAGATGCCATAAAATAAACACAAAAAACGATCTTCTCTCAATATAAAGAACCCAACTTGTGTGGGTGGCCCTATTAACTGATAGAAGAACAGACTAAACCAAGGACCTTGCAAAGAATACATTAACTTGATATGGTCACAGTGTTCATCTGTTCCTGTTGTGGGCACTGGGCCTCACCACAGACATGATGCACCATTTTTATTGGGTATGTGGTGGAATGGTGAGTGGTAGGAAGTTTGTGGATCTCCACAGTTTTCCATGCTTTCCATCACAGTAAAGTGAGGAAAATGCTTGGTCTTACCAAAAAATTGAGACCAGCAGGGCATTCTGGGCAAGAATTTGTAGTGGGAACCACACAAGTCACACTACCCTGGACGCCTCTGAGTGCATGCGTTCAGCAAGTTACCGTGGACGGTGGGCAAGCCTAGACCCAAATAGCCCAGCTCCCCATATCTCCAACATGGGCAAATTTACTTGCCCAAAACTGAGATCTCCATGTTAGGTTTTGAAGGCTACTGTGTCACAGGTGCTAGCCCAGCAACAAACATGGGATACTGTTTTTATTGGGAGAAATGTGGGGAAACTAAATAGTAGTAAATTTTTTATTATCAATTTAGTTTCTCACCATTTTTAGTTTCCAAATCTAAGCACAAAAAAGAAAGTATTCTGCAAAATTCCTCTCAATCACTTGATAGTATGGCTAACCCCGAATTCAGATTTGTACAAATAACCACTATTCCTAAACTCAGCACCTTGGGCACATGTAAAAAATGTATAGGTCTCTTTCATATGCATTTTTCATTCATCAGCAACTGTCCCTGGGTAAAAAAAATTCACCTTTCATGTCCTACCTTGTGCTAAAAAAAATATTACAGCATCAGTTGAAACATCATCTGAGCTGGGTTAGACTGAGCTTGTGAGTCTTTCAAAGCTTCAGCACATACGTCAAGTGCAGAAATGTCAGGCCAAGTAATGATCAACTATGACAATAGAGAAGAGAATATAGGAGCCTTTGAATCCTTGTATCTTCAAGTCTTTGGTGTGCGGGTTCACGGTAGCGGTGCTGTGGTGTTTCGGCGGAACGGAGGTGCACCAGAGGGCAGGCACTAGATCTCCCTGCAGTCCTTGTGGCACGCACACTGCTTACGCTGTCCACACATCAGGAGACGCTTAAAATGGGCCAGGGCTCCCGCAGCGCGGGAGCCTCTGAATCCTTGTATCTTCAAATCTTTGGTGTGCTGGTTCACAGTAGCGGTGCTGTGGTGGTACGGAGGTGTACCAGAGGGCAGGAACTACATCACCCTGCAGTCCTCGCAGCACACATGCCGCCTATGCTGTCCACACGTCAGGAGACGCTTAAAATGAGGGACAGGGCTCCCACAGTGGGGAGCCTTTGAATCCTTGCATCTTCAAGTCTTCGGTGTCCTGGTTTACGGTAGCAGAGCTGTGGTGTTTCGGCGGAACGTAGGTATACAAGAGGGCAGGAACTAAATCTCCCTGCAGTCCTCATGGCGCGCACGCCGCCTACGCTATCCATGTGTCAGGAGATGCCTAAAACGGGGCCAGGGCTCCTGCAGTGCGCGGACGGTCGAAGCTGGGCTGGGCCCCCCTCTTGGTCTGTTGGCCTGGGATTCCTGCTCGCCTATGACTGTGGTAACTATGATGTTCTAGGCCGCCGGAGGAGCTGTGCATCACCCCAGTATACTTGTTACCTGTCATCTTGAGTGACACTACCACTGACAAAGGAGGTAGGATTGTGTAGTGTAGTGTGGTAGACTGGGCTTGCCTCAAGACTGTTCTAATCTGAATACTACCCCAATACCATTGCTAGCGGCTGATCTCTTGTCCAGAGGGTTAAGAGGGTCTTCTTTATTCCCTCTTTTGCCAGTGTCATCCAGCTTTTCAGTTTATGGCTTCTGTCTCCTGATCATTTAGCTATGGTTAGGTGCAAGGTTACGCCAGCTACAGCCTCGGTGAAGGGAAAGGCTGGCTCCTCTGCTACGGTTTTTACTATAGATTCCTTCTTGCAGAGGGCAGCAGCAGGGGTAGAAAAGCAGATCGAGTTGGTGAACAGGCACCTCTCAAGGTCTCCAATTAGCATTTCTCATCTTTCCCTCATAGATACTCTCGTGTCTCAGACAGTGGGTAATGACGGACTCTTGAGCCTGTTCAGTAGCCGGGGATTCTTGTGGACTCACAGATCAGCACTGGGGCAACTAGTGTGTTAATTGCCCATTCTAAGCAAGCACCAATGCCTCTCTCGTCTGTCACTATAATATGCAACGAGGGGGGTAATTACCCTATTTCTACTCAGGGAAATGTTGTTCACATGAACAGTAAGCCAAGGGAACCATCTCCTGCCTGTAGAAGTGAAGATGTAAATCCGGCAGCTAAAGGGAACTTGCGGTCAGGCATTGGTTCTAAAAAGAAACTTCAATCTACTGGGGCAAAGCGAAGAAACCAAAACTTAACATGATCTCTAAACCCCCAGTACCCACCAAAGTATACCCTACCATCATCCCTGCCTTGGATCGTCCTGGGGCACCGGAAGCTTTCCAGGCAGTGATGACCAGCTTGCTGGACTTAAAATTGGGTCCTATTCTTGAGAGGTTGATTCGTATAGAGAAAACCATAGCATCCCAGAATATTAATGACGTGCCGTCCTTAACAGGAGAGCCAAGTGTCGACTTGGGCCAGGGAATTGTACGGGACTCCGACATGCGGACACACCTGTTGAATACCATCATGGACCAGCCACAAAATCAACCCCAGAAGCAGTCTGTTGTATAGGGGGGGCTTGGAGCAAAGAATATAGATGCAGGCCAGAGAAGGGATACCTCTGTACATGCTAGAGCTACAGATAAAAGTCACTGTTTAAGGGCCAGGAGGTTGGTTAGCAGAGAGGCCCAGCCATCGAGTCTACCAGAAATTGATTTACCACCTGAATCCACCCCTTATGTAGTAGTCCTGGGGAATGTCCCATCTCTCCCCCAGGGGATTAACGAGGATTATGAGCAAAGTATTTCACTGGCTATCAAACATCATCGCTTTGGGTGCACGGGTGGCTCAAAATATCATCATGGCCCGCAGAGTTAGTTGGATTGGTAGCTCTTGTAAAAAGGGTACGGGCGTTTGTGTTAATATTAACTATGATAGTCTCATCTTGCTGGTAAGATACTGTTGAGGGACACACACCCCGCTTTTATCAAATCTGGATCTGTTACTAGGGCCTCAACATTGGCCTTTTTTTATAAACCCAACGCCCCCAGGGAATATTTATAAGAAAGTCTCCTTGGAAGCTCCCCGAGGTGGGTGGTCATATAGATTTCCGCCTGCATTTGTACAACTACCTACACCTGCGGTTCATTCTACATCTTTGACAGGCTGTCAGTATATTGCCCCTCCCACACTGGAGTTAATTATTAGATTCTCCCTATTAGCAGAGTTGGAGGAGTGTGACTGACTTAGGAGCCCTTCATTTTCTGGCATTGAACTCGAATTAAATAAGCAGCACTCACCAGTGGTAGTTGAGGGGGACTCTTGCGTGTCTGCTAATAATATTTTAACATGGAACATTGCGGGCCTGGCTAACAAGTTTAACAACCCAATAGGGTTGCACTTTGTGAATCAATTCTCTGTGATTTGTTTACAGGAAACATAGATGGTGGATTGTGATTTATTTTTGGAAGGAGAAAAGGCTGTTTTTGCACCAGCCTCCCCTTTGGTGGGTGGTCTAGTTACTTTTATATCCCTGGCAGTCGACTGCCAGATTCAGGTTGTGCTGTCTCCAAGCCCAGGAATACTGCCATTGATATTAAAAAGGGGGCTACAAGCTTGGGTCTCATTCATTTTTATAATTCTATGGTATACCCTTCAGGTGCCTGTAATATTACAGCACTGGGTACATGTTAGACCTGGAATCTTTGGCATGGTTTCCTCCTGTATTTTTTATGCTGTGCTGCATTTCGTTTTTGCTGGTTTAGATGCTTTGGGCACTTTGCAACTGCTGATCCGTGTCAAAGTGTAATTGCTCCCTAGGTAAATTGTTATTGTGATTGGTTATCCATGACTGGCTTATTTATGTTACCAGGAAGTCCCTAGTAAAGTGCACTGAGTGTGCCAGGGCTGGTGATTCAAATGCTTCTACACCTAAGACTTCAGACACTTGAGAAGCCTTTTAGAAAACTTCTCAAAACATGGATTTTCAATCTTCCCGACGTTTGGACCAAAGCTTCAATCTAGCCTCCCCCCTACCACTCTGCGACCTGGATTCAAGGACTTTTAGCGCCATGATGCTCCTTCCGGAGCGAACGCTGCGCTCTATAAATACCCTTCCAAATATCCAAATATCCAAATGGCTGTAAATAAATCTCAGATTCTTTTCAATACTGTTAAAGAGTTGGCTGGTGAGAATTCAAGAGTGGAACCTACCCCTCTCAATACCCAGCAATGCCAGGACTTGGCTTCTTTTTTCACCGGAAAGATTGAGAATATTGTCTCTAATATTAAAAAGGACAGCACGATCACATACAAGCAAGATAACATCCCCCAAGTCCCCAGAGGAAATTGTCATCTTGAAGCCTGGCCTCCTATTAATCTGGATACACTGAAGGAATCATTAAAATCGATCAAATCTGGTTCCCCACGTGACCCTATTCCTATCAGTATTATAAGTAATTTAGAGGACTCCGCCATGATTTCCATAGCAGAGATACTGAATGCCTCCATAGAGCAGGCCATAGTTCCTACTCTATGGAAACATGCTATGGTCACTCCTTTACTTAAAAAGCCGGCCGCAGACCCTATGATATTGGCCAACTATCGTCCAATTTCATTACTGCCTGCCTTTTCTAAAATTTTAGAAAGGCATATTCATAAGGCACTCTCAGCTTATGTGGAAAAAAACGAGCTTCTTCATTCGTCCCAATCTGGGTTTAGGAGCGGTTATTCCACCGAGACGGCCCTGCTCGGGGTCACAGAAAAGATCAGGGAGCTTATGGACGATGGTCAAACAGTTGCATTGGTCTTGTTGGATCTAAGTGCGGCCTTCGATACCATTTCTCACTCCATACTGCTTGACAGGCTGGGGGAGAATGGTGTCGAAGGCAAAGCACTGGAGTGGATTAGATCATACTTATCCCTCCGCACTTTCCAGATCTTCTCTTCGGAGGCATGCTCTGAGGTATTCTATTCTCCTCATGGTGTGCCACAGGGATCGATCCTGAGCCCTTTGTTTTTCAATTTGTACCTGCGACCATTGGCCAATCTGGCAGAAAATTTTGGTCTCATTTTGATGACCTATGCAGATGATTCGCAAATTCTGTTCTCACTTTCCAAATCTGAATCATCTGCTCCATCTGCATTAAAAATAGGCCTTCAGGAAATATTTAGTTGGATGTCAGCTAACCAACTTAAATTAAATGGGGAGAAAACAGGGGTCCTCCTTTTAGGGAACAGTAAAGACCTCTGGAGTGATCCCCACTGGCCATCATCATTAGGTAAACTTCCACCTCCAGCCTCTCAGGTTAGAAACCTTGGGGTCATCATAGACAACAGTTTATCTATGACTCAGCAAGCCAATAAAGTGGCAGGCATATGTTTTACCATTCTTAAATGGCTACGCAAAATTGTCTGGATGTTACCATCATCTACCCAGAAGACCGTAGTCAATGCCTTAGTGACATCTCGGCTTGATTACGGTAACATCTTGTACCTGGGCTCAAACAAAGCAGTAATAAAACGTCTGCAACTGGTGCAAAACGCTGCTGCCAGACTGCTTTGCAGAATCCCAAGATCCGCTAGGATCACTAAACATCCTAGGGACCTGCACTGGCTCAGGGTTGAAAACCGGATTCGTTTTAAAACCCTGAACTATCTATTTAAAATCAAAGCTGGCACTGCCCCCAAATACCTACAGGACCTTGCTAAGCCCTACCTCCCCAATCGCAGCCTTCGTTCGTGCACAGCTGCGAACTTTGCGGTTCCGAGGTTTAAACGGGTCAGAATGGGCGGGAGATCTTTTTCCTATCTGGGCCCAACTTTGTGGAACACATTGCCCATTCATACACGCAAGGAGGAAAGCTATATGAAATTTAGAAAAAGCGTAAAAACCTGGTTGTTCGACAAATAAGTGCTTGGACTGTTCTCTCTCCAGATGTGTTTTGTGTTTTGCTGATCCGGCGCCGGGAAACCCTTTGTGGGTAGCTGTGCGCCTTACAAATGCTATAAAATAATAATAAAAAATAATAATAATCAATCAATCAATAAAGAAGAAGTAGTGGGCCATCTGTTACAAGAAATAAAATGAACACTTATTTTTAAAGCAGTCCACTACAACTAAAAGTGCTATCTTTCCTCCTGATGGGGACAGATCAGTGAAAAAATCCATTAGCATGGAGAAACAAGGTTGTTGAGGAGTTGTCAGTAGCTGTCGAAGTCCTTCTTGAGCTTTTGGCTCTAGAACAGATCATACTGCGTTTAACAAACTCCTCTGCATTGTACAGTACACATACAAGGTGTGAATTGTTTTAAAATTAGGCCTCAGCATACTTTTTTGGGGGGAGTGGAAGTGTACCCTTTCAGTATGAAATCTATGCTCGACATCATGCACAATGGTGCAAAGGTGTCTGCATGGCTATATACAGCCTCAATGTGTATCAGTGTATGGGAAGACAGTGACAGCTTCATATTCTTTTAGATTTGGTGGTGTCTTGGTCTCTCTCTAACACGCAACACAGTGGATGATCTTTAATTGCTGCAACTTTGGTTGCTTTGCTGTGTTGCATGAAATATTAGTTTATGTTTGTCTAACATTTTATTTTATGTCAACGCCACAAGCAGGAGGATACAGGCTCTCAGGGGCAGGGTTGTTGCCAAGGTCAGTCGTTGTGGTGAGAGGATCCTTCGAGCTGATAGTTGCGTGCTCCAAGCTTCTTTAAAATGGTGCGTCACATCAACACAAGTGTTGGTCCTCACCCACCATGGTTCTTTACAGGTGGTCAGTGGGGACTAGAGCCTCTAGCCCAAAGGGAGGGTATTTGGCAATTGGTGAAGGCTGGAAGGGTTTCTTGGAGGCCTTACTGTTCTCAGAAAGGACAGGTGATCCAGTTGTCTAATCTTGGCTGCAGCTGGCAGGGTTTTCACAGTATCTTGCTGAAGCTGGGCTCTGTTCTTGGTCCGTTAGCAGTCTTCTTCCATCATCTTCTTTTGGTCCATGGAATCTGAAATCAGGTTCTAAGGAAGCCACTAAAGTACTACATTTAGGTGCATTTTTAGGGAAGGCAGGAAGTAGCCAATGGACTGCCTACTGGTAGGGGGGTCCACACGCTCGGGGTGGGCATACCCTGACTCCTAATAGGTTACTATCCCCATTCTCAAGATGGCGGATAGTGAAAGTAAGGTGTACCTTGCCTGTTCCTCTTGAGGGGTAGTACAGGGGGGAGGTAGACACACCTCCAACTTTAATTTTTTTTTCCTGCCAGTCTGCCCGCCAAAAGCAGGACAGGACTAGGGGATTGCCATCTGTTTCTAACAGCAGAGGCTGGGGGCAGGGTTCAAAGGCAGCGGGTCTTGGTAGCTCCTGCTTCTGCTGTGGCAGACCCTGCAAGGGGGGAGGTGTGACCACCTCTACCCGGAGCAGATATTGTCTCTGAATCCAGAGAGTTCTGGCTCTCTATCCAGGGGTCACAAAGCATGTCTGGTGATGGCAGGTTGGCTACAACTAGACGGAAACCACACCAGTGGTCTGTAGGTTTTAGGGGATCCTCTAGAAGGATCTCATGTGCACATTTATTAATACACCTATCATTGGGACCAGCTAGGACATATTAAGATGGGATGTTTGGTACTAAGCATTCCTTGCTATAGTAAAGCCATCATGAGGCTAGGAATCTTTTTTGGAAATGTATCCAGACCACATACTCTTTATGGCTTCCCTGTGTATTACAACAGTCCAATATGGACAGGAAATTGTAGGGGTGCCACTGCTCATGCAGCAGGCCCTCACCCGAGATATAGTGCACCTTGCAAACATGGCTATTAAGGCCATTGATTGGAGTGACGTGCTTATAACTCAAGCATGTGGGGAGGCATTGCACACAGGGCTGTGTGCTATGTCAAATCTTCAATTTGTCCTGCACCTGGACCTGCAGCCTGTGATAGTATTGCCTCCTGAGGGTCCCATCCTTAGGTAGCAGGAGTACTATTTACTATAGACTTACAGGGAAAACAGAAGCTCTGTCAATCGTGGTACATTTATTGGGAAAGAGACCAGGTGTCAGGGCCGTTGTTCGTAGGACTCTAGCACACTTATAGATCAAAGTCACATCAATATCAGGCTAATATTGGGCATTAACCATGCAAAAAGAGGCACTTTCCTATGTGACCCCCCAAATGAAAGAGAATGAAAATAATCTTGCCCAAGAGAGTCTTCATCGTCTAAGTAGAAGAACATGGAAAGGCCAGTTACGTTGGCATGGGTAGTCACACGTAGGTCTTCCACTTCAAAGTCCATTCACTGTAGGAAGATGGACCACTTCAATAGTTTGGGATTTTCACCTTTCATTTGCATTAGCCATCGGAGAGGTCTGTAGTTGGTTTGAACTAGTAAGTGTGACCCTAGCAGGTGGGGTCTCTGCTTTTCAGGGTCCAAACCACAGCAAAGCCTTCCCTCTTAATGGCATTTCAATGCTGTTCCTGAGGGGAGCCTTCTACTAATGAAAGCCACTGGCTGGTCTTGACCTTGGTAATTTATTTGGGATAGAACCACTCCTATCCCATGTTCAGTTGCATCATTCCGCACAATGAATTGATAGGTATAATCTGGAGCTTGGGGAACAGGTGCCAAGCACATGGCTTCTTTCAGAGTGTCAAAAGCCTTTTGATAGTTCACTGTCCAGTTTATTTTCCTGGATATTCTTTTGAAAGTTAATTATGTGGGAGGTGCCACAATGGTGCCATCATTCTTCGCAAACCTCAGTCAAGCCAAGGAGGGCCCTGACTTGACTCTGAGTACTTAGAGCCACCCAGTCCAGAAAGGTCTGGGTCTTGGTTGTAGGGGTTAAACCTGGCATCCGGGACAAGGTGATCCAGGTATACAACCTTCCCCTGCCCTATCTGGAAGTTGCTTGCCTTGATAGCGAGGCTTGCCTATACAGAGCCTTTAAAACTTCCTTAAGGTGGATCAGGTAATGTGGCCAGGTGCAGCTAAAGACAGCAATATTGTAGAGATATGCCACACTATAGGATTCTAGCCTAACCAGGAACTATTCACCAACCTCTGGAAGGTGGCAGGTACATTTTTCAAACCCAAGGGCAGTACAGTGAACCGATAATGCCCATATGGGGTTGGAAATGCTAACTTTTCTTTGGCCCGAGGGGTCAGACCTATCTGTCAGTACACTGAAGTGAGATCAAATGTACTCAGATATTTGGCTGCCCCCAACCTGTCGATCAATTAATGTGCCCTAGGAAATGGATGAGCATCCTTCTTGGTCATTGAGACCTCTATTGTCAACACAGAATCTCTTTTCCTTTTTTCTACCTTGAGTGCAAGGTTTCGGGACTAGAATTACTGGGCTGCCCCAGGGGCTATCAGAGGGTTCTATGAAACCCAATTCCAGCATCTTGCTTACTTCAGCTTTGATGCTTTCCTTAACATGAACAGACTGCCTACATATTTTGTTTTGGACAGGAAGGTTTTCACCAGTGTACACAGCATGGGCACACCTGATAGTCTACCAGGGGTCAGCAAATTGATGTGGGACTTGCCTGCAATCAGTCTGCTGCTGGGCAGTGAGGGTGTCTGATACAACCACACTATCCACTGACCCATCTTTTGGGTTGTTGGACAGGAGGTCAGGGAAAGGTTCACCTTCTGCTTCCTGATCTTCATCTGTAACTATGAGCATGCCCACGTAGGCCGTGCATAATAGGGTTTAAGGCAGTTCACATGGATGAGCCTCTTGGGAGCCTCTTGGGGTTCCTGCAAGATCCAATGTCCACAAGGTAGGTTACCTTCCCTTTTCTTTCTAGGATAAAGTAGAGCCCACTCCACTTATCTTGGAGGGCCCTTGGGGCCACAGGCTCAAGTATCCATACCATTTGCACTGGTTGGAACTACACCATAGCAACCTTATGGTCATACCATTGCTTCTGGAGCTCTTGGCTGGCCTCAAGGTTTTGGTTTGCTTTCTCCATATATTAAGCCACCCTGGAGTGGAAGCTAAGTACATAGTCCACAATGTCCTGTTTAGGTTTCAATGAGAGGTTTCTCTCATCCCTCCTTGAAAAGGCGCAATAGTCCCCAAACAGGATGCCCAAACAAAAGTTTAAATGGGAATAACCCCACTCCCTTCCATGGTATTTCCTTGTAGGCAAAAAATGGGCATGGCAGTAGGACATCCCATCTCCTCCTGATCTTTTCAGATAGTCTACCAATCATATATTTCATGGTCAAGGACACTGCCAATGGTAGGGGGTAGGGAACATGTAGCCCACTTCACACTTCTTCCACATGTGTTTTAGGTAACCAGACACGAAGTCTGTACCTCTATCTGATACCACCTCCTTAGGGAAGCCCACTCTGGTAAAGATAACAATGAGGGCCCTAGATACTGCAGGGGCAGTGAAAGTCCTAAGGGGAATAGCTTCAGGATACCTAGTGACATGATCCACTACCACCAGAATATATCCGTTTACTGATGCAGTAGGAGGTTCAAGGGGACCAACAATGTCAAACCCTACCCTCTCAAAGCGAACCCCCACCACTGGTAGTGGAATGAATGGATCCTTTGGGTACCTACCAGTCTTTCACTAGCTTGATAGGTGAGGTAGGAATGACAAAACTCCCTAAACTTCTGAGGCATCCCTGGCCAGTAGAAGTGACTGACTAGTGAGGAGGAATTCTCTAAACCCCTGAGGCACTACCACTCTTCAAGTGGTACCAGGTGTGGGGTCTCTGGCCTCAGTGTAAAAACATCTTTCCTCCCAATATGTCATGTGGGAACCATTGACATCACTATCTTCCTGTGCAGCAGTTTGCTGTCACAGTCTTTCAAGAGTGAAGCGGGTCCTCTGTCCCTGGCACAGCTCTTCTCTAGAGGGTCCCTCTGGGCCCAAACATTCAGTCAGATAAGGTGCCAGCTCCTGAGCCTCATCTCCCTCTGTTCTTCACTCTGAGGATAAGGTTCAGGTGTCTGATTTGCAGCTGGGTCCTCAGTCTAGTCTGTTTGCCTTTCCTCTTGGAGGGTTGGACCATTCTTCCACTTTTTCCACTCTGGGTTCAGCGCTTTGGTTTTTACAACCACCCAGTGTGGTATACCAATTTTTCTGTATGGATTCTCAGTTCCACCTCAGCCCAGGCTAAGGACTCCAAATTATTGTCCAGCAAACAATGAACTGGTATTGATGATGAGACTGCTACTTCCTTTTTTCCAGCAACACCTCCCCAGGCAAAAGACACCTTCACCATGAGATGGGTTTTTGTTACATTGTCAGCACTGGTGACTGGATAGATCCTTACAGGCAGATACTGTTCTGAGGACACCAGTTGCTCAGTCACCGCTGTGACTCTGTGGGCTTCCACCCTAACCCCACTAATTTTAAGATGTTGTCTGTATTTGTGCATGTTAGTTGGCAAAACAGTTAAGGTTGCTAAGTCAATTTTCCCTACTAGAGTCACCTCAGTGAGTTCTCTGACATGGGCATTGCTCACCGGAGATCCCATCTAGAGATTGGCTACTGGATTTACTGCATGTGGACTAGAGTCATTTGGTTTGTTTTTACAGCTGGACTCTCCAGTTTGGTGTCTTAATGCTCTAAAGTCATGACGCCAAGACTTTTTGGAATTCCAGTTCTTGACCTGGTACCCTTCCTTGGGCTGTGATGAGTTTCTGGGCCCACCCTACTAAGCAGGTTTGTGGAGGCCTGAAGAAGACTAATTTTAGTTTTTCCCTGTCAGATCACCATCCTTCCCTTGGGGGAACTGTTTAGATTCTTTGTTTTGGCCACCCTTGTTTTGACCCATCTATAGAGGAGAAAGTAAACCTCATTCTACCAGATGCTGTTGTAACGTCTCATTGTAACAATTACTCAAAGTTCCTCTTTTCTGATTAATTGTGAAGCCCTTCATAGGCATTCACATTGTTACCTGTTAACCAACCATCTAGTATCTCTACTGAAAAATCAATGAATTCCACAGAGGACTGACTCTGGGTTTCTCAGGTATCCCTGAATCCTATTCTATACTCTGA
Source organism: Lissotriton vulgaris (assembly GCF_964263255.1). Taxonomy (NCBI): domain Eukaryota; kingdom Metazoa; phylum Chordata; class Amphibia; order Caudata; family Salamandridae; genus Lissotriton; species Lissotriton vulgaris. The sequence continues at coordinate 1,051,232,085 of NC_141687.1, forward strand.
AGTGGTGAGTCCAAATACCTGAATTGGGGTACCCTTCATGAGATCATAGGTTTTCCACATCTTTTTCAGGCAATGTCAGAAGTCTAGCCCTGCATTTTCCCTGAGAAAGGTTCCCACAAGAGAGGAGTCCAATTTGGTCTAACTACTTTTCTCCTTATACAGGCTCTCTCACATGCAGTAAACCATGTGGTGATGTCACCACCTTCTGAATACTGAGGTACATTCTCTTTTGGGGAGTTTTGAGTCATAGGACCTTCCATTCTTCCTAATTAATTGTTTGCTGTCACCAGAGATAGGTCCTAGGGCCCATCTCTTTTCTTTGCTTTTCTAAATCCAGGAGCTGTGCCTCTAAGTTCAGTCTCCTTGTCAATCTCTCCAGCACGAGGACTTCATCTGAGAGGGCCTCAGCTGTGCTTGAGTGGACTGGCTCATGTCCATCCTCAGCTTCATCTTTATTTGAATTATCTTTATTCTCAGACTGGGCTACGAGTTCTGGGTGATATTTGTAAAACTGAGCTATCAGTTGTCTGAGATAGACTTATGCCTGTTTTGATTCCATATCCCTTACAGATGGCCGTGCATTGAGCATGGTTCAGGACCATGTAAGGGGTCAGGTCAAGCTTCTGAGGCTGACTATTGGAATCAGACATTATTTTACTAATGTTGAGATCTCATTAGGAAGTTAAACAAATAACTATCACTGAATACTTTTGACTCAACTAAAGCACTGACCTTTAAATTTCTAACCACTTAGGGACTCATTTACAATGACGCTGCTCCACTGGAGCATATTTTTTTGCAACGCTCCAGTGGCACAGGGCCCTTCAACTGGGCCTACCCGTCCCACTTGGGGTGACAAATGCAAAAACAACAATTGATGGACAGAATGCAGAACAATGTTATACATTCACCACAGTACAGAGATCCTGGCCTAAATCCATTGGTTTTTTGCTCACCATGCCATTCCAGTTTGAATTCAGCCATATGCAAATCAGTCATGACCTTGTGCCCAATGGGAACAGTCCAGCCCGAACTGCCAGGCCCTCCCTGGACTGGAAACAAGCCTTAAGACAGTACTTAAAATTCATATTTAATGACTTGAACATTCGTTCATGCAGGCAAGCGGTGATACGCTGGTTGGAGGGTACTTCCATTATCCTGACCTGTCGGGGCGTCAAATATATGACAATGGTTATAAGACTCTTACGGCATGCCGAAGGGGAGTGAACTAAACAAGAACGACCCACGCTGTAAGGCCAGAGTTGACCTATCAATTAAATTAATGGACTGAATGCTAAATCTTAAACAGTCCCTGTCTAGTTGTAGGTGCCTAAAAGATGGACTGAAATATCGTACTTCTGAAAACTCGTGCACTACTAAAAAGAATTGCCTCCTTTTTGGGTTCTCTATTCTTTTTCAATTAGGCGGTTCTAGCTTTAAATTGTTGCACCAATCACGATGTCATATCATCACGTCTAACTGATAGTTGTCTTTTGTGCTTTCCATTCAGTAGAGTGGGAGAGACTACACCATAGTAAGTTAAAGCGCTATCAGGGCTTTTAGCCAGGAAAATGATATTGTAATCAGGAATTGCAACAAATGTGTTCTTCACATTTTGCATTGAAAGATAAGCACTTGCACTTTTGCCAATTAACTTATGAGATTTTTTTAATGTTTCTGGTTTTAATTGTGAATGTAATGACACTTCTTTTTTATATGTTTTTATTCATATTGGGGGGAATTGTAAAGATTTTAATTAATCATACAATAAACTATGACTTGACTTGATACTGCTATATCGACCTATAACTGCTTTGGAAACAAAATCTGTGGCCGCCGCACGAGCCTCTGGGAAGCAAGCTGGGAGTAGCAACCCTGCATCAGTGGACCCACCCCAATCTAGGCCCAAGCTCATCTCTGTCACAGTGGCAGACAGTCTAATCACAGCAACGCCGACAAGCGGTGATGTTGAAATTGACTTATCTCTATCACAAAGTAGAACCCAATCATTTCAGGAAACTCAGAGAAGTGGACAACAACTACAACAGCCTCAACCACTAGTAGTAGTTCCTCCCAAAGTAGGAGCAGTTCAAGAGATTGAGCTTCATGCTGAAGAACTAGATGAAGCTGCTCTTTCAGAAGATCCATTGCCTGCCAGATCTCTAGCTAGAAAAAGGAGGGTTAGTGGGGCATCATCTTCTTCTTAAAGTTCCCCTTCTCATGATCCAGACACCACTTGGATCTCGCCTCAGTCTGAAAGTAAGACATGCCAGGAGACAAGGTTTGAGTAAAGGAAGGTTCCAGAAAGCCTTAGAGTTATGGAGGCAGATGTGGAAGAGGAGGATGACGATAAGCCAGTGATCATGGAGGTTAACCCAGCCCCGGTGGAGACCGATATTACCCCCATCCCAACTAGCGGGGAGGGATGTGGCAGTGGCACCACAGATACAACCACCACCACTGCCAGCTGCCATATTTGCAAAGTCCCGGCAGTGACCTAGATCCACAACTACCTCGGCAAAAGTAGGTACTGCAGAGAGTCAAGTGACAAAACACCCACCTACCGCCAGTTCACTCGACATTGGCAGTGGCACCTTCATTAGAAGGAGGTAAACATTGCCATATGGTCCCTTTGCGGAGCGAGTGTTAGTCGGGGTAAGCTTTGTACAAATGATGGTACTGGGAAACAAACAACTCTTTTGAGAAAGCCCCATAAATCTATTGGGAGGTGCACCTTAGTGGCCAAAAAACTGCAAGCGATGTTGGTGAAGGGGGCAAAAGCCAACAGAGCAGGGAACCTGATCCAATCACGGTGGGAAGTAAAGAAGAGGAAGACATTTTCATTACGCAAAACAGCCCTTTCTCCAGGTACTACATTAGTGCCACTCACATCAGCAACATTGCAATGGCACAAGACTCAGGCCGAGACAGTAAACCAAGAGAGCGCAGTGACTGCCCCACTGAACGCACATTGAGCCTACCACCGCTACTCTCAAAAAGTCACCTACATCAGTGGCACCAGAAAAGAAAAATCCAGGCTTCTATTCCTGGAATGTGTAGGCGGTATGAATGCAGCCACCCAAAGGCACGATTATGCAATGCAAAGCAAGCTAAAATGTTAGCCCTGGACCTCCTTTCTTTTTCTTTTGTGGAAGGGGTGAGCTTTGTTTTATTTGTGGTAGACATCTGCCCGAAATGGGAAGTTCTCAGCTGGTCCTATTTTGCCAGAGTTGATGTTCCAGCACTACATCACGATGTACTGGAAATGCTTGGACTAGCTTTGCAGCAGAGTGCTGTGACAACAGACATGTGGACCAGTTGCTAAGTGAATGATTACATGTGCATCACTGCACACTGGATATCTTTTGGGGGGGCTAGAGTAAAGATATCTGTATGTATTGACAATGCTAAGATTTTTAATGCTCCTCAGAAGCATGCAACAGTAGTCATGTTCGCCATTGAGAAATCCCATACTGCTGCAAACATTTGGGAAAACTTTAACAACAAGGTCTTTTAATGGCCGCAACTAGAAATGCTTAAACTTGGATTTGTTGTCATGGATAATGGCAGTAATATAATTAAGTCAATGGCCAATGATGGCTGTTTCAGGGTCTTGTGTTTTGACGCATTACATCAACATCATTTTTTTTTTATTTTTATTCTTTTTATTGAAGTTGTATTCAGGTTTTATGCAGCATAGATCAAAAAACACGGAAAATCACAGCAAAGTAAAAATTACATTTGGTTTCAACTTAACGTAATGTCAAACCAATTTACTCAAAATAACATCCCCAAATTTGATCGAATTTTCTAATACCCCCAACTCTTTGAGCATATAACAATTCGCTTTTCCTAACCCTTTTCATTTTTTCCAGCCATTCCTGCAGCGTCGGGATATAGGTTGAAAGCCAATTCTGCAATAGTAAAGATCTAGCCACGGCCATTATAATGAAAATCAATTTTGCCAAGTGACTTGAAAATGTACAATCAGGATCATAACCAAATAATAACATTATTGCATTGCATGGGACTGGTAACATACAATAAGTTTTTAAAAAAACAATAATTTCTTCCCAGAAATGCTTAATTTTAGGACAAAACACTATAATGTGTGACCAATTGGCTTGTTCGCAATTGCAATGTCTAAAACAGAAAGCAGATGCATTGTTATACATTTTAGCAATTATTACTGGTGTATGATATAATAGCCACTTGCTAAAATACAACATCCGGCGCCAATTGGAACCACGCAGTACACAAAAATTAAACTGATTAATAGTTTTCCATATTTGCGATGACAATATTAAATTTTCCTGAGTGTACCATTTACGGATAGCTTTAGCAGTCAGCTCTACCTCCCGACTTTGTATCAGACACTGTTTCCATGCTCCGGTATTTCTTCTCCAAGTTATTAACAAAAAGATCTAAAACAAGAGTAGAAGTATAATTCGAAATGGTACCGGGATCTAATTGCGCCAACATAGGATAAATTAAATTAGAATAGGAACCAATTAGCAAAAAAATTGCCAACAATTCGACCTGACATCTCGTTAACAGAGAGCCAAGTTCCGCTGACCAAAAAATCAGCTAATGTTCTGAACCCGGCCCGGCCCCAATTTTCTATAACAATGGGATCGATTTTAATCTTTAAAAAGGAAAACTCTCCAATTAAGGGAGTTAGTAAATGAAAGGGTGGAAGTGAATATCTCTTAAGCATTGCATTACGTCGTTTAAAAAACCAATTTAGGATTTTATACCGCACAAATTTGGGAGATTTCGGTACAAACAAAGGGGATGGAATTTGAATTTCTGAACATATCAAATCAAAAATTTATAAAACAACTAGTTGCTGCATTCCTGTTCTTAAATCTCTCTAAATACTGTGCAAAGTAAGCATAGTAATAATCTTTCAAATTTGGAAAGGAAAGACCGCCGTAATCAGTTTCTGCAGTTAATGTCCGTATATCTAATCTGGGTTTTTTTTTTGCCCAAATAAATTTGGAAAACATAGATTCTATTTTGGAGAAAAAAGTACCCGGCAAATAGACTGGAATTGATGCAAACAAAAAATTAAAAACAGGAAGGATTTACATTTTAATTAAATTGATGCGACCGAGAATAGTTAAAGGCAGAGTGTCCCAACGAGCAAACATTGATTGAACTTTTTTTATTAATGGGACGAAATTGAGTGTATATAAATCCAAAATATTGGAAGAGAACAAAATTCCCAGATATCTTTTAGGTTTTGAATTAATACAGCATTGTAAATCTTTGTGTAAAACTGGGTCTGCACCCCCACAAACCAATATTTCTGTCTTTTTTTTATTAATTCGGTAACCTCCTAGAGATTCAAACTCTTCAAAAATTTGAAAAATATAAGTCAGTGATTCCAAATCAGGTTTAATAAGTAACATAATATCATCTGCGTAGAGTTTGATTTTGGCCATGGAGGTAACTGGAGATTTTATCTGAAAACAATTCCTGATAGCAATAGTTAACGGTTCGATAAAGAAAGCAAAAAGAATGGGTGATAAAGGGCAGCCTTGCCTAGTGCCACGTTGTACTAAAATTGAGCCTGCTAATGATTTATTCATAATTATGTTTGCTCTAGCGCCTACATACAAATTCTTTATCAAATTGATGATGCGTTGAGAAATGGCAAACTTAGATAAAATAAGGAAAAGGGTGTCCCATACCACCAAATCAAAAGCTTTTTCTGCATCTAAAAGTAATACCAAGGCCTGTATCCGACGTGCTTCAAAATAATCTAATGCTTCAACTAAAAAGTGTGTGTTAGTAAATAATTGTCTGTCTATTATAAAACTGTTTTGATCTGGATGGATCAAATCCGCCGCATGATCATTAAGGCGGAGTGAAAGCATCTTAGTAGGTATTTTATAATCGGAATTTAATAAAGTAATTGGCCTGTAAGAATTCGGATCTTTGGATTCTTTCCCTTTTTTTAAAAAAACTAATGACTGTACCTTCATGGAAGGATTCCGGGACTTGCCCTCCTTCCAGCATTGAGTTCAACAATAGCAAAAATAAGTCACTGAAGGAACTAAAGAAAACTTTAAAGAATTCTGAGGGGAAGCCGTCGGGACCACAAGCCTTGCCTAATGGAAGGTTTTTAACAACTTCTTCCAATTCTGCTTTAGAAAAAGGTCTTTGCATATGCTTCTGATCTTCGAGAGGTAGACTTGGAATTTCATGTCGGTCTAAAAACTCTGATAATTTTTGGTGATCGAAAATATGTTTTACAGAGTAAATATTCTCGTAATGTTTAAGCATGATATTATTTATTTCAGCCTGATCAAATGTATCGAAATGAGTAAGAGGGTCTTTTAAGGAATGAATCAAATTTGAAGCCGCCTGTTCTTTTACTTGCCAGGCTAGAAATTTCCCTGAAAAGTTACTTTCTTCGTACACTTTTTGTGATTGTTTCTGAAACACCAATTCACTTTGCTCATAATAATGAGCGCTGAGCGCTTGTTTAGCTTCCCTCAATTGAATTACAACTGCATAATTTGGTTGACGTTGATAGCTTAATGTTAAATCCTGAATTTTTTGAAGCAAAGAGTTCCTTTTACTTTTCACAACGCACCACTCAGCCGCATCCTTACTAATAAGAACCCCCCGTAAAAAAAGCCTTTAACGAGTCCCAGATAACATGAAGAGGGGCCGTCCCTATATTTCGGTTAATGTACTCTGCTATCTCCAACTTTAATGCTGATATCCAATTCAAATTCTGTAAATACATTTTATTAAACATCCATCTTTTCGAGACCTTAGTAGTCTCCGCATAGTCAAAATTAATCACTATCATAGCATGGTCTGAAAAGCCATTGTGGTAAAATCTCTATGAACTAAATTTAAGCTGTCTAGATGTTAGAAAAAAGTCTATACGAGATGAGGATTTAAACCTTCCTGACCAGCAGGTATACTCCATTTTCAGAGGGTTTCTCACACGCCATGGGTCACATAAACCAAATAAAGATATATAATTTAGGATAGTCTTAAGGGATCTAGGCTTAGACTGCCTCTTAAGAGATGACTTGGAGTCTAAATTAGGGTTCATGAGTATATTAAAATCGCCACCTATAATGATATCTCCACCGACCAATAGAAGAGATTGAAACAGAGCATCATAAATCTGGGGATTATCCTCTATAGGGGCATAGAAGCAAACAAAAGTAATCAAGGAGTGATGATTTTTAACTTTACATGAAACCCAACACCAACGACCTGAAGAATCATTTTCAGTCTGGACTATCTCAATCTCTAAATTTTTATTTATAAATAGAGCGACACCTCGTTGTGAACCCATGGCGCACGAAAACCCCCAAAAAGAAGCCCACGTTTTAAACATCTTGAAATCCTCTTTTTTAGCAGCAGCTATATGAGTCTCCTGTAACATGATCACTGTAGGATTTTCAGTTCTAATCCAGGACTCTATTGCACGCATTTTTCTGGCGTTATTCAGACCATTCACATTAAAGGATATCAGTTTCAACCCCGTCCTAAGCGACATGGAGCATAATTAATTGCACAAAGAAATACAAAAGTTTTAATCTCAAAAAAACTTAATCTACGCATATATATGCAAAAATGCCTACCAGAGTACCAAAAATGCAAGATCTTACCACATTCAAATCCACTGAAAACAACCTCAATTTTTCCATTTTTTCCCCTCCCCCCCTTCACCCATGGCCCTCCTCCTAATACTCTCCCCCACGCTCGCCACCGGGTCTTCCCCCCCAACCATAGAGGTGTCTTGGAATAACACCCCGTTTCCCTGCCCAGCTCTCCCCCTCCCGCTCCCTCACCCCTCCACCAAATCCACCATATCTGTAACCATAGTATAACCATCATTTAAAAAAAAGAAAGAAAAGAGAAAAAACCTGAGAAAAATACAAGCAAAAAGTGTGCTAGGAAAACATAGAGTTTGCCTACAACATCTATCCGGGTGACATTTGGCTAAGCAAATCGTTGGCATCATCAATATCTGTTAGCAAGTGGAATTTGCCTTTAATCAGCACCTTTAATTTCGACTGTTGTGCTATAGAGGCTCCTGCCCCTTTAGCTTTAAACAGGTGCAAAAGTTTCACAAACTCTTTTCTACGCTTCGCAGCGGCGGCAGACATATCGGAAAAAATCCGGCATTTTGAAGTAGCATTTGCTGCGAACTGACCCTGTTTTATGGCTCTTTTCAGAATTGTCTCTTTAACCCGAAAGTCAGCGAAATGAACCAAAATAGTACGGGGAAAAGGGGAGTTCGGAAATGGCTGAGCGGGCACACGATGAGCTCGGGTGATTGTCAAATCACCTTTAAATTCCGGAATGACTTTGTGCGATATAAAAGAAGTGACCCACTGAACCATATCCGAGCCCTCAATTTTCTCCGGGACCCCTACTATTCGCAGATTTGATCTACGATTGTAATTCTCCAACTCATCAAGCTTGGATTCCAAGGTCTTAGATGATTTATAAACGTCCTTGACGTCCTTTTGAAGTTTGGGGATTTCATCCTCTAAACTTGAAATTCTGACTTCAGCCTCCTGAAGACGAGGTGGGAAAGAAGTGACAATATCCTCAATTTTGTCCAAACGATTTTGAATTCCAGCAAGTTCTGTTTTTTGAGACTGTTTCACTTCACGAATCTCATCCAAAATTAGGTTAAGCATGTCCTTGACTGACAATTGCATTGTATTTAAACCTGTTGTCTGGTTAGTCTCAGTATTCAAAGACAGGATAGGGCTCGTCAAACCCGCTTGTTCCTCCCCGACTTGTATTCCATAACTTGCGTCTTGAACCACCTAACTATCAGCTCCGTCATTCAAGTTAGTGACTACTATTGCAGCAGGAGCTGTACTTAGATCTTGAGCGCAAACTGAACCAGGATTAGGCTGGGCGGTAACAGAACTGCTCGAAGTGAGTGAGTTATTTCTAGGCTCAAACAATGGAAATTGTCTTAAAGGTTTGTTAGTAGACAACGCCTTCAGCTGTGCATTAGTATCTACTACAGGCACGGAATCTTGTTGAATAGAGTCAGTTTGAAGAGTCTCAAGTGGGTGAGCGTTCCCCAATGTATCAGGAATATCAGGGGACTCTATAATTGCCTCAGTCTCCCCCTCGGAGCTCACCAAAGAAATCTCCGCCCTGCCTTCCATCTGGTCAGTTGTCTTTTCAGATGCGGCCTCTTCTATAGCCTTAAGCCGTCGGGCTCTCGCCTTAGCACGCACATTTGTTAGTTTGCCCATTAACGACTGCAGTTAATCCAGAACTTTATCAAAATGGGGGGAGTCACACAATAAAACACTCTCGCATAGAACAAAGCAATAGAGTGTGACCACAAGATTTTCAGGAAAGCAGGGCAATATGGGAGTAATATACCATCTCATCCGAGTAAGAGCTGGGGATGAATGGAAAACGGCGTTTAGAACCTGTTTTGGACTCTTCGAGTATCAGGTGATGCCCTTTGGGTTGTGCAATGCCCCTGCTGCCTTTCAGCATTTCATAAACGATGTTCTCAGTGAATACATAGATCAATGTGCAATAGTTTATATTGACGATATCTTGATTTACTCTGTTGATGTACAAGAACATCGGAACCAAGTACAAAAGATTCTACAAAAGCTGAGAGAAAACAGGTTATTTGTCAAGCTGGAAAAATGTGCCTTCAATGTCACGGAAGTTGAGTTCCTGGGTTTTGTAATCTCGCAGTCGGGAATTCACATGGACAAGCGGAAAATTCAGGCAGTGTTGGAATGGAAGTCCCCAACCAGTGTAAAAGAAGTACAAGCATTCATTGGTTTTGCAAACTTCTATCGTCGGTTCATTAGTGAGTTCTCCCGCCGAATCCTTCCTCTCACTAGGGTGTTGAGGAAAGGGGTACAATTTGAATGGTCTGAGGAAGCAGAATTAGCGTTCAAGGCCTTAAAAGATGAATTTACTTCAGCTCCGATCCTTCTTCATGCAGACCCATCTGAGCCCTTCTATGTTGAAACGGACGCTTCAGATCTGGCTGTAGGAGGTGCACTTTCTCAAAGGAACAAGGAAACTGGTCAACTACACCCGTGGCCTATCGTTCACGGAAATTGACTGTTCATTAACCTTTCCTTGCATTGATAACGTTGAGATAACAATATTTACACAGTCTCATGAACTTGCACAGAATACAGGAAACATTCCACTTAGCTCTGTATTTCTCCGCTACTTCGAATGAGTCTCTCTCCCTCTGCTTCCGTGAATAAATGACTGGAAATCACAGCTCTGGAAAGATTCTTCGCTGACACGCTGTTCCAAAGGCTCCGGTTTCTTCTCTGAAAACACGAACTCTGCTTGAACACTCTGTAAACTCTTGACTACGTGAACCCAAGGTCAAGGCAATGAAAGTTGAATAAACTCTTCACTGACTGGAAACGTTTCTTTGCTTATTTTCCTAAGACACTCTCTGACGCGACCTCTGTGACCGGATTCCTCGGTGAAGTGCGCAGTTCCAAAGGAACGCGCGCTGCACCTGGACTCGCAATCACGCGCTGGGAAGGCTAGACTGCTAACCTAGCATTCCGCGCATTCCACAACTCGGACCAAGTGAAGTCTCGGCTGGAGCGCCATTTTCTTGTCTTTAAACACATTGAGTCTGCATTAAGCTTGCTAAAAGGAGGGATCCTGACACGGGGTGCCCACCCCCGGGACACTGCTGTTTGCTATGACAGGGTGAGAGCTTCGCGGATCCCACCCTGTCATAGCAAACTGTGGTTTGGTTTTTTGAAGAGAACCAAACCAGATTGCTTTTTCACCCGGGGAGCTGCATCTTGCTCCCTGTGTGGAAAAGCAATGCCTGCTCCCGCAGGAGGTGGGGAGCAGGAATGGACAGTGGTGGCATTGGAGCTCCCCTCCACTGTCCCCAACAGAGAGGGCCTGCCCTGGGGGATGGGTTTCCCGGGGCTAGAAGTGGCCTGGGAGGGGTTCATGCTGCCCCCCTACAATTTTTTTTTTAAGCAGGCCGGCAACAGGGATGGGGTTCCCTGGGCCATAATTGGCTTGAGGAGTGGGGGCATGCACACCTCTCCTCAAAATAAATAAAACAACAATGGCCAGGCCCCGGGGGATGGGGTCCCTGAGGCCATAAGTGGCCAGGGAGGGGGACTACGCAGCCCCCCTCCCCAAAACAAAAATAAATAAAAAATAAATAAAGGACGGCCCTGGGGATGAGGTCCCCGGGCCAATAGAGGCCTCAGGAGGGGGGCCACGCAGCCTCCCCCCCCCAAAAAAAAAATATATTAATGTGGACATGCCCCGGGGATGGGGTCCCCGGGGCTGGAATTGGCAATTGGAGGGGGGCCAATACTCTGCAAATGCGCCCTGTGACGGGTTATACAATGGGGAATTAATTCCCCTCAATACTGGGGGTCTCTGGGGCCCAACTAGCCCACTAGGTAACTCCAGTAAGCGCCACAGGGCTGCGTTGCAGAGAGGTGGTCCAGGCCACGCCCCTTTTTTACACCTCTCTGCAACGCAGCTCTTTGGCGCATACTGGAGGTACCTGGTGGGTTATCTGGACCCCAGGGACCCTCAGGATTCAAGGGGACTTAATCCTCCATGTGTGCAAACATGCCCTGTCATGCGTTTTAAGTTGGGGAATTAATTCCCCTTCAGTCCTGAGGGTCCCTGGTGTCCAACTATCCCACCACACACCTCCAGTAAAGCGCCACAGAGCTGCTTTGCAGAGTGGTGAAAAAAGGGTTGTGGTACCTGGTGGGCTAGTTGGACCCCAGGGACCCTTAGGATTCAAGGGGACAAGGGGACTTAATCTCCCAACTTAAAACATGCCACAGGGAGCGTTTGCACAGTGGTGAAGGGAGGGGGCGGGGCCCGAGGTGACATGTGTGCAAACACACCCTGTGGCACGTTTTAAGTTTGGGGAATTAAATATTCTTCAATCCAGAGGGTCCCGGGGGGGGGGCAACAACCCCACCAGGTACCTCCAATATGTGCAACTGCGCTGCGTTGCAGAGAGGTAGGCCAGGCTGCCCCCCTTTATGCACCTATCTGCAACGCAGCACAGCTCTGTGGCTCTTACTGGAGGTACCTGAATGGCGACTTGGACCCCAGGGACCATCAGGATTCAAGGGGACTTAATCTCCCAACTTAAAATGTCCACAGGCGTGTTTGCACACATGTCAGCTCAGGCCTTCCCCTCCCTTCACCACTGTGCAAACGCGCCCTGTAGCATGTTTTAAGAGGTAGTTTCAATACCCCTGCTCTATTATGTACTAGGGCCTTATAGAGTAGGTCATGGTAATCACAGGGGTACCCCAACGCATAGTGTTCCCTAGTGTATGCAGGTGTTTTCACTGTATTCTAAGTGTCTTTTAGCATAGCACTGGCTCTAGGCCTGGTTAGTCAGAGCCAGTACCCGTCTGAAAAAGTTGTGGGCACAGGATGGTTTTGCAACAAGGCCTCTTTCGGCTCCTCTGTTGGTTCTTTCTGCACATGTCTTGCTTCTTCCTGTACTTTCCTTCCTCTTTGTGGACTTCTGTTGCTTCTTTCTGCATTTCTATTGCTTCTTTCTGTGCGTTTTATCTTCTTTCTTCACATGTCCTACCTCTGTAGCCATAGTTAGAAACTAGCATTCAAAAAACCTTTAAAATTCACTGAAAAAACCTAGGTTTTTCGGCATGTTATAGTTATAAACTAGCATTTAAGAAACCTTTGCAATTCACTGAAAAAACCATAGTTTTATGGCACGCTATAGTTAGAAATTAGCATTTAAAAAACCTTAGAAATTCACTGAAAAAACATAGGTTTCAGGGGCGTTATAGTTAGTTGGACATTTTACTCGTACAAAACCATAGAAATTCCCCCGTTGTAGTTAGTTCAGCTGCTGATGACATCACATATTGCATCACTCATGACATGGTCAGTGATATTACTGATGACATTACTGATGACATCTCAAATGACATCATCCATGTGATAATTTCATGCATCATCTCACACCCTAGTATAACTTTAGATACACCCACTCTAAATTACAGACTGCCATTTTCAAAACCATAGACACTCCAACACCAATAACGACATACCCACTCACTGATTCTTAGGTCTACACACACATCCACTCACTCACCCGTACAGCCACTCATACTTATGGTCGCTCAGTACAGGACTATCATATGTACTCATGCACCTAAATAGACACTCACACACCGCCACTCATCCATAGAGGTACTCACACACCTAGTGAGTCATGCAAATAATTAATCACACTTCCATTTACTCACCTATACAGTTATACACACACCAGCGCAATTACTCATACAAATACTAGCACATTCTTACGCTCTTATACAATCACTGATACAAGCACACACGCATCCATACAGCCGCTCTCACAATCACACACTCTCACTTATAGCTATTTATGTACTCCAACACACATATATACTGCTTTTCACATATTTAGTCACTCACACATGTACCACTGAGATATACATTCACTCACCAACATACCTATACATTCACTCACCCACCCATACAGTCCAAAACAGATGCACTCTTGAAACCATGCACCTAGTGAACCACCCACTCATACATCTATGCACAGAGTCACACACACCCCACCCACACAAACACTCAGGCACCCATAGAGATACTCAGACAACCAATCAATAACCCATATAGACACTCATGTAGCTATTTGCAAACCCATTCAGCCACTTACACACCAACAGACAGACGGATACAGACATTCACACAGTTTAGTTACCAACCCATTCATTTAGTAAGATACGTTTAACCACTCACTTATAGAATCACGCACCTACTAAATCATCCATTCAGACACTTATACGCCCACTCCTTCTTCAATACGCCTTTCCCTAGATATATATAACATATTTAAACTTTCCAGAAACACACAGACACTGGATGATGTCATCAGTGATGTCATTTGAGATGTCATCAGTGATATCATAGGTGATGTCACTGACCATGTCATGAGTGATGTAATATGTGACGTCATCAGCAGTGTATTGCGGGGCGTGAGTTATAGTTAGCTGAACTAACAATAACGGGGAAGTTTCTATGGATTTGTACGAGTGAAATTTCCAACTAACTATAACGCCCCTGAAAGTTTTTTCAGTGAATATTAAAAATATATATATATATATATATTCACTGAAAAAACCATAGGTTTCACACCAGTTATAGTTAGGAATTAGCATTTAAAAAACCTATTAAATTCACTGACAAAACCATAGATTTCACACCATTTATAGTTAGCTGGAAATTTTACTGACATAAAACCATTGAAATTCCCACGTTATAGTTAGTTGGACTCACTATAACTTGCGCGCCTGTAATGCACTGCTGATGACGTCACATAGTACATCACTCATGACATGGTCAGTGACATCACTCATGACATCACTGATGACACCATCCAGTGAATGTGTGTCTTTCTGAAAAATAAATTTGTTTTATATATGTATTTGTAAAGGTCGATGGAAGAATAAATGTTTAAATAAGTGTGTAAATGGATGTTTTTTTAAAAAAAAATTGGTTGGGTAACTGGCTTATTACGTGTATCTTAGTGAATACATATATTAGCGAGTATTGTTTAAATATTTAAATGTTTGTATCAGTGTTTCTCTTTGTGTATAAGTGGCTGCAGGGGTTGGTGACTGACTCACTGTTTGTATGTGTTTTGAAGACAGCATATGTGCAGGACTGTATGGGTGGATGAGTGTGTATATGTGTGTGTTAGTGAGTGAATGACTGTCTCACTAGTGTCTTCATTAGTAACGACATATGTTTTATTCTAGTATATGTGAGTATTGATGTATATAAGTGAGTATAGTATATATAGTGAGAGATTGTAGGAGTTCCTGTTTAAATAAGTATGTGTTTCTATAAGTGATTGTTTAAGAGAGTATGTATGGGTAAGTTTCCTTAGAAGTAAGGTGGTAGTGTGTGTATAAATGTATATGCAAATAAATGGATGTTCAATAGTTTATTTGCATGTGTGAGTATGTGTGTGAGTAACTTTTGGATGACTGCTGATGTGTAACAGGATGTATAGGTGTATCACTACATATGATGAGTGAGTATATATATGAGTGACTATATAGAACTGTTGGTGAATGAGTGGATGTGTATATAGATGGTGGAATTACTGAATTGGTTGTTGTTACTGGTTTGGGTATCTCCATTTTTTTGAAAATGTTTGTTTCTATTTTTGAATATGTGTTTCAAGCGTTACATTACACTGAAATTAGGTCTGTCACTCTGTCACAAGGATGGTGTCATCAGTGATGTCATGAGTGATGTCACTGACCATGTCATGAGTGATGTAATATGTGACGTCATCAGCAGTGCATTACAGGCGCGCAAGTTATAGTGAGTCCAACTAACTATAACGTGGGAATTTCAATGGTTTTATGTCAGTAAAATTTCCAGCTAACTATAAATGGTGTGAAATCTATGGTTTTGTCAGTGAATTTAATAGGTTTTTTAAATGCTAATTCCTAACTATAACTGGTGTGAAACCTATGGTTTTTTCAGTGAATTTCAAAGGTTTTTTAAATGCTAATTCCTAACTATAACTGGTGTGAAACCTATGGTTTTTTCAGTGAATTTCAAAGGTTTTTTTAATGCTAATTCCTAACTATATAAGACCTGAAAGCCCACCAGGAATCTCCAGTATGCGCCAGGGGACTGCATTGCAGAGAGGTGTAATGAAGCCACAACCCTTTTTACACCTCTCTGCAACGCAGCCCCCGTGCATGTTTGAAGAGGGGGAACTAATTCCCCTTGCATACTGGGGGCCCCTGGGGGCCAATTAGCCCACCTGGAACCTCCAGTATGCGCCAGGGGCTGCATTGCAGAGGTGTAATGAGACTATGCCCCTTGTTACACCTCTCTGCAACGCAGCCCACTGCCGAGTTTGCAGAGGGGGAACTAATTCCCCTTGCATACTGGGGGTCCCTGGGGTCAACTGGTCCACCAGGAGCCTCCAGTATGCGCGAGGGAGCTGCATTGCAGAGAAGTGTAATGAGGCCACACCCTTGTTACACCTCTCTGCAATGCAGGCCACTGGCGCGTTTGTAGAGGGGGGACTAATTCCCCTTGCATACTGGGGGTCCCTGGATCATATCTGCCCAAACACCGATATTCTGAACGATTGTAAATTACTTTTCTTGAGAAACATTTGGATTTGGATTATCATGTCCTATACTTTGGAATTTTTGAAAGACTGACTTTGAGGATGCTATAAATTACTCAAGTCTGCCCGAATTGTGTGGGTAAAATTGATACCTAGTCACTTTGAATAAGAATATACTTATGTCTCGTCTAACATTTGGAAGAAATATCTAGTTATATGACAACTGGATACCGACATAACTTGAAGGAAATAAGAACGCCCTGAAGAAGTTCTGTTGTACAGAACGAAACCTTTCGGCTGGCTGTGGTACATAAACTTAAGGAAAATAAAAGCATTTGAATATACACCAAGATTCAGCGCTTCAATAAGGACTCTAAGTGATATGATTTGATTGGACTCATTGTGAAAGTGGTGCTGTGCCAAACTTTGGAATATTCTCCACTACTCTCTACTACTTACTCTCTCCTACTCCACTACTCTCAAATACTCACTGTCTACTACTCATTCTCTACTACTCTACTACTCTCTCTCTACTACTCACTCCCTACTACTCGCTACTCACTACTCCCTACTACTCACTATCTACTACTCTCTACTACTCACTCTCTACTACTCTCTCTACTACTCACTCTTTACTACTCACTACTACTCTCTACTACTCACTCTCTACTTCTCACTCTCTACTACTGTCTACTACTCACTCTCTACTACTCTCTCTCTACTAGTCTCTACTACTCACTCTACTACTCACTCTCTACTACTCACTACTATTCTCTCTGCTACTCATTCTCTACTACTCTCTACTACTCACTCTCTACTACTCACTCTCTACTACTCACTCTTTACTACTCTCTACTACTCACTTTCTACTGCTCTCTACTACTCACTCTACTACTTACTCTCTACTACTGTCTACTACTCACTCTCTACTACTCACTCTCTACTACTCTCTACTACTCACTCTACTATTCACTCTACTACTCTCTACTACTCACTCTCTGCTACTCTCTCTACTGCTCTCTACTACTCTCTACTACTCACTCTCTACTCTCTATTACTCACTCTCTACTCTCTACCTCTCTACCTCTCTCTTCTTCTCTCTCTACTAATCTCTACCTCTCTACCGCTACCTCTCTACCTCTCTACCTCTACACCTCTACCTCTCTACCTCTCACTACACGCACACATATACACATATATGCATATATATATATGCATATGCATTTATATATATATGTATGTGTATGTATAAAAAAAAACAACAAAACATTTTTTTTTTAAACAGCTACTTTTAAAACTGTCATTCTTTTTCCCCATGGTACACTCCCCGGTACGCTTACCGGTGCGCGTACCGGTGCGCGTACCGGGCGCTCACCCCGCGAAAATCAAAATTTTTTTTTATTTTTTTTTTGCTCCGCGGGGCCCTTTTATGGCCCCCACATCAAACCTAGGGGGTCAAGGGGGGTCTACTCTGCCCCCTTATGGTCATTTCCCTCTTTGTTTTGGCCACCTCTCGTGTCTCGATCCTACCGAGACACAAGATGGCGGCCGCTCCGGACTGTTTAGAATGTTTACAGACATCCCAGAGCCAATCAGCTTTCAGCGCGCAAGTCGCGGTAAGCGCCCGGTGCGCGTACCGGTGCGCGTACCGGAGCGCGGCTATAGATATATATATTTTTTTGAACCTTAATTACTCAAAATCCACTGGAGCACATATCTTGAGACATAGCAAAGGCACATCGGGCTACCAGTCCCTACAATTTTGCCAAGTTTGGTGGAAATCCATTCAGCCGTTCGGGCTAAAAGTGAAATCGACCGCCCTATGGAAATTAACATGGGGAAAACGCGTTTTGGGACCCCCCTTTTATCTCGGCCCCCGCTTGACGAATCCCCCCCAAACTTTCAGGGAAGGACCGGAACGCCGCGAGGCCATTTTGAGGAAATTTTCAGGCAGATTCGTCTACCGGCGCAAAAGTTATTCCAAATAGAATTTTCAGATTTAACATTGAAAAAAATCCTAACTATAACTACCTACTGGCGACCGCCAGTAGGTAATATATATATATATATATATATATATATATATATATATATATATATATATATATATATATATATATATATATATATATATATATATATATATATATATATATATATATATGTATATATATGTATATATATATATATATATATATATATATATATATATATATATATATATATATACATATATATATTCAATTAAAAAAACATAGGTTAGAGACCATATATAGTTAGGGATTAGCATTTACAAAACCTTATTTCACTCACACAAAACCATTGAAATTCGCATATATAGTTAGTTGCACTAACTATATATCGCGCACCCGCAATCCACTGCTGATGATGTCACATATTACATCATTCATGACATGGTCAGTGACATCACTGATGACAACTCAAATGACATCACTGACAACATCACAGATGACATCATTCATGTGTTAATACGATGAACCTCTACAGACTCTGATATAACCTTAGATACACTCAGTGAAAACAGACACTCACAGATTGTCACTCATCCATGGAGTTACTCATACACCTAGACAGTCATGCAAAGAATCAATCACACCTCCATTTCCTCAACTATACAGTTATACAAACCTTACTTATTGAAACATATTCTAACACATATTTACTCTCTTATACAATCACTGACACAAGTTTTCAATGATCCATGCAGCCACTCACACATTCACTGGCTCTTAAACACAGTAATTTATATGTGTCAACTCTCGCATGTACTGTGTTTTACATATGTACTTACTTTGACATGTAGCATTGAGATATCCATTCACTCACCAATACAATCATGCACACAGTCAACCACCCATACAGCTGTTTCCACATGCAGTTTTGAACCTATACATCTAGTGAATCAACTGTTCACACATCTATGCACAGAGTCACACACCTCCCAGCCACCCCCACACACACACTCACTCTCCCATACAAATACTTGGGCAACCAATCAATAACCCATATAGTTACTCATATAGCTACTGATCAACACATGCAGCAGTTTACAGAGCAACAGATATAATGATGCACAAATTAAGACAGTTTAATCACTAACCCTTGCACTCAGTGAGACACATTTAATCACTCTCTCATACAATCAGTCATGCACCTACTAAATCCTTCATCCAGACATTTATACATCCACTCATTCTTCAATATGTAAGACATATTTTAACTTTACATAAACATACAGTCACTGGATGTTGTCATCAGTGATGTCATCAGTGATGTCACTGACCATGTCATGAATGATGTAATATGTGACATCATCAGCAGTGGATTGCGGGTGCACGATATATAGTTAGTGCAACTAACTATATATGCGAATTTCAGTGGTTTTGTGTGAGTAAAATAAGGTTTTGTAAATGCTAATCCCTAACTATATATGGTCGATAACCTATGGTTTTTTAATTAGATTTTCAAGGTTTTGTAAATGCTAATTCCTAACTATATATGGTCTATAACCTATGGTTTTTTCAGTGAATTCAATGGTTTTTTAAAAGCTGTAAAACGTATTATTCTTTTAAATGAAAAATATATTTTATATGTTTTTAATCAAAAAAATTTATGCATCTGCCAAACCCTGACCTCTTAATAGTGCACTGTGGTGGAAATGATTTGGGCACTATGACTGGGGTTGGTCTGGAAATGCTTTTAAAGAACACCTTTCATCAATTGATGACACTTTTTCCCCAAACTGCCTTGGTATATTCCAATATATGCCAAAGACAGAAATGGAAGTGGTCCAACCAATTTTTTCCACAATTTGAGAAAGCACAGAAACATGTGAATAAATCTGTTTCTGCTTACATGAGAGACTATGGAATGGGTTTAATATACAACAATAACTTGCGTTACAACATTCAAGACGTCTATAGAAGAGATGGTGTGCACTTCTCCGATGAAGGTAATAGAATATTCGTCCTTTATTTAAAACTGTACATTGGAACCTACTTGTAGGTACCTAAATTAGCCACAGAACCCAATAGCTCTTTTCAGAGCTACCCTACCTCTGATCATTCAAAATGTTTATCTTTTTCTAACTTTTTTTTTTTTTCACCAAAGTACGCTCCCCGGTTCGCTTACCGGTGCGCGTACCAGCCCTCCCCCCGCGAAATTTTCCAATTTTTATTTTTTTATTTTTGCATATATCAGCATCCTAAGCCCCCCTCAGAAAACCTAGAGGGTCACAAAGTGTCTACCGTGCCCCCTTCTACCCATTCCGAACATTGTTTGTCCTCCATCTTGTGTCTCAATTCTAACGATACACAAAATGGAGGACTCCCGTAACGCTGCTGGTTCGCGTACCGGGGAGCGCACCGGTAAGCGCTCGATAAAAAAAGGTGGGAAAGTAATTTACAGAAAAACCACTACAGACACTTTCATCAAATATAGAATAGGCCCTACTACATAGCAGTCCCTACCATTTACCCAAATTTGATGGAATTCCATTGAGAAAATTATGCTGTAAGCCTGACTAAATATCCTGAGGTAAATTACCTAACAAAAACACTTATGAAGTGTTAGAATTGACAACCAATTAAAATGCTACTTTCAATATCTTCTATTATTTCATGACATTTGGTTGGTTATGTACCTGAATATATATAAAGAAATAGAGAGAAACACAGCCATTTTGACTACTACTTCCTGAAGTACATATCAAGTGCATTTCAACTGAGAACTTAAACTTCTTTTTGAAAGGTAAGATGTTATTTTAAAAACTGAAGTATGTTCTGCACTTTAAGTTAATTAGGAAAACATTTTCTGATAGTTATATACTATCCCTCTGTAATAGTTATAGAATAAGATAGACTTTTCAGTTTTAGTTATGGATGGAGTTAGGCTTGTCTTGTATAATTAAGAATTTACTTAGGCTTTATCACATACATTTTTTTATATTTCTATTTCCAGTCTAATACCATACACTGCCCAAAGATAAAATCACTGTTTAAAAAAACCAAACTACCTGTCTGTACTTAAGCCCAACAGTGCCCTATCTGTACTGATATATTTTTTTAAAATTCAATTTACAGCACAAAAATGGAAGGAGAGCAAAAAAATACCATCGAAATTGTTCTGGAAAGCAACAAAGATACAGAAATTGAACCCAATGACCCTGAATTCTTTGCTGAATCACGGGACTTTGAACTTCTGCAATGTGTACAATCAGTAGATTACCTGATTGAAAATGAGAACATTTCTGACAATCAATTATTAGAAGTTGTTTTAAATTTTGAAAACGAATCAGAGAAATAAATTCATATTTAATAATTCAAAAATTGTTTGAGACATTATTCATTTTTATACTTCTTTTTTAAACTAGTACCAAATTGATTATAATGTAAAATCAGACTTTAAATATACTGTGCAACTTTTTTGTGTTACATAGTAAGTTTGCTCATAGTTACTTCCTTTCTCCCACTATATTATCTCCTTTTTTTTTTTTAAATATCTTTATTCAAGAATTTTTCCCCCCCCCCATTTTTCTGTTACAACCAGTGTGCTTTTATACATTTACATATTCTTTTATAACGAATACAGATTTGTACTGTAAGATAATATGCAGGTTTAGAGTGCTAATATTCAACGACATAAAGACACAGACATAAATATGGCACATAACACAACGTCTCTATTAGCCTTATATGTTCAACACATTTTCCCAATTATTGCCGCACACCATTTTTCCTATTCTTCCACTGTTCAATGGGGAGCCATATCCTGCACCCCATAGCTTTTGCCTTCCTTCCTTTTCTGTCATAAATTGCCCTCTCCAAATTATACGTAGATAATAATCTTGCCACCCATGTCTGGAATGACGGTGCAGTTTTGTCCTTCCATGCTTTTGCGACAATTAACCTATATACTGCTGTGGCCATAAATAAGAATTCTGGGTAGATTATATTATCCTCTGAGCCTACCCCGAGGATTATTAACTTTTCAGATAATTTAATTTTCATATCCAGTGAATTCTCTAGAAACTCTTCTATTGCCAGTTTTAAAGTATATAATTGAGGGCACTGTACGAACATATGTGTAATATTAGCTTGAGCTGAGTTACACCTTGGGCACGTTATTCCCGTGGAGCCTCCCCAACTAGCTATTCTGGCTGGTGTATAATATAATGAATAAACTGTTTTATAGTGTTGGGTTTGGAGTGTAGCGGAACATAAAATAGATCTACCAAGATCTAAGGAGATCTGTAGATCTTCAGGTCTTGCATTTACCTGCTCTCTCCATTTACTACTGTATTTCTCTCTGTCATCAGTTTTATAGGCTTGTAGTTCTACGTACATTTGTCTTATTGAGCATGATAAATTACTTCCCAGATAATCCATTAACTTACATCTCGCCATCCCTCCTGCACCCCCCGTTTTTGTGTAGAAGTAGCTCCTTGCTTGTAGGTATTTAAAGAAGCTATGGCCAGCTATTTTATACCTATGCTGTATGTTTTGAAACGTTAAGATTGCTCCCCCTTCATCCATTAAATCTCCCAGTTTCTTAATCCCTTTCTCGTCCCATTCTTTCATAACTGTATCCCAAAAAATTTCTATCGGAAGGCTATCGTTTCTATAAAGTCTTAAATATCGATTGTACCTTCCCAGACCCAATTTTTTCCTTATCGCTTTCCAGACTTTATATATCGCAGTCAATGTCTTGAATCTTGTGTGCTTGAAATATGCAAAATCCACCGTTGCTACCAAAGCGTTTTCCGCCGCTTCACCTAAGAGTGCTTTATATACATTCGCCGGCCCTTTCCTCCCCATCTCCTCCTCCTGATCACTTCCGCCTAATAGTCCTTTGGAGTATTGTAGAGCTGCCGCCCAGTAATAAAATCTAAAATCAGGTGCGCCCCAGCCTCCTCTCTCACGTGGTAGCGTTAAAAACCGATATGCTCTGCGTGTCTTCCCCTGTGCCCAAATTAACTTATTTACAGCCGATTCTATTCTATTAAACCAAAACCCTTCAAAGAAAAGTGGGATTGCCCTGAACAAATATAAAAATTTCGGAAAAGTGACCATTTTGATAAAGTTGATTCTACCCATGAGAGTCAAGTGTAAATTATTTACTCTCTCAAGATTGCTTTTAACTCTGGCTAGTAGTGGTTCCAAGTTTATCTCTACTAGTTTTTCTAGGTCTGCCGTCACCCTGATACCCAAATACTTTGTGTCTGAGACAACCCTTGTGTCTTCAAATGTAGTATGTAGATTCTGAACGATCTGTGTTTTCCCCCTATTTATTGAATAACCAGACACCTCTCCGAATTTCCTAGCCTCTTGTTCGATTTCAACCAGTGACTCCTCTGGCGTCGGTGTTATGACAGCCACATCATCTGCGTAGGCAAATAGTTTATATTCTTTCCCGTGTAATATAACTGGGGTAATCCTCCTATTTATTGACAGTCTTCTCAGATAGGGGTCTAGATATATTGCAAATAATAATGGTGAAACTGGGCAACCCTGCCTGGTCCCTCGTCTAATCTGCACTACATTAGAGTATGATCTGTTAATACGGATCCTTGCACTAGGATGTTTATATAAAGCCTGGACTGCCTTTATGTATCCTCGCCCTATACCAGCCCACTCCATAGCCTTCCAAAGGTAAACCCAAGAGACCCTGTCGAAAGCCTTCTCGGCATCCAAAAAGATCGCTGCAACAGGATCACCTACGGCCGCTGCAGCGTCCAAAATGGTTATCAACTGTCTAGTATGTTCGGTGGTTCCCTTCCCTGGTATAAACCCGTGTTGTACGGGGGAGACCATCTCCAATGTGTATTTAACATCTCTTTATCATCTCCTGCCTCCATGGTTTTTCTGCTTTCCTGACAGACTACGCTATGAATTCCATATACCACAATAACTTCTGAAACAACATGCAAGATATCTACAAAGGAAACAGTGTATTTTTATTTTTAGACTCTGCATTGGTACCTACATGTTGGTACTTAAATAAAAAAAAAAATACAACAAAAAGAACAATCAATATACATACATTATTTGTACATTCTTTCATCCTATTTTCCCTATATTACGCTTCCCGGACCGCTTCCCGGTGCGCGTACCGAGCGCTCCCCCCGCAAAAAAAACGACAATAAAAATTATTATTGTTTTCCCCGCGGGGCCCTATTAAAGCCCCCTCATCAAACCTAGGGGGTCAGGGAGGATGTACTCTGCCCCCTTATGCTCATTTCCCCCTTTGTTTTTGCCACATCTTGTGTCTCGATCCTACCGAGACACAAGATGGCGGCCGCTCCGGACAGTTTAGAATGTTCACAGTCATCGGGGAGCCAATCCGCTTCTCCTAGCGAAGTTCAGTTACGCGTCAGGTACGCGAACCGGGGCGCTAACCGGGACGCTGTCACAGATATATCTGTTTTTTAAAACGTTAATTTCTCAAAATCCACTGGAGCACATATTTTAAGACATAGCAAAGGCACGTCGGGCAAAACATATCTACAATTTTGCCAAGTTTCGTGTAAATCCATTCAGCCGTTCGAGCTAAAAGTGATTCAACCACCCTATGGAAAAATGAATGGGAAAAACGTGTTTTGGGACCCCCCTTTTTTCTCGACCCCCCCTTGACGAAACCCCCCCCCAATTTTTAAGGGCTGCTCAAAAACGAAATGTGCAATTTTCCTGAAAATTTCAGCCAATTCCGTCCACAAACGCCAAAGTTATTCAACATAGAATTTTCAAAAATCCCATAGGAAAAAAAATCCTAACTTTATATACCTACTGGCGACCGCCAGTAGGTAGTATATCAATAATGAGTTATTTATAATACTGCAGCCTATTGCACAGGGATCAATGTTTGAAATGTATATATGGCACTTGCACTTCAAACTTTGTTTGAACTAATGTCATGTACTTCATTTTAAAAGGTTTTAGTCACATGGTATATGCAGAAAAAAACTTACAAATATTTAAACCAATTGTGCTACCATGAGCGTGTCATGTGATCAAGTCCCCCAGTGATGTCATGAGTGATGTCACTGACCATGTCATGAGTGATGTAATATGTGATGTCATCAGCAGTGCATTACACGCGCAAGTTATAGTGAGTCCAACTAACTATAACGTGGGAATTTCAATGGATTTATGTCAGTAAAATTTCCAGCTAACTATAACTGGTGTCAAACCTATGGTTTTTTCAGTGAATTTAATAGGTTTTTTAAATGCTAATTCCTAACTATAACTGGTGTGAAACCTATGTTTTTTTTCAGTGACTTTCAATGGTTTATTAATAGCATTTCTCTATAGGTATAAAAAGTAAAAAATGTTATAACGAATTTTATATTGTATGATTATGTAATATTTTTATTTGTTTTGGTTTTTTTGCCCCGGAGCGCTCCCGGGGCGCGTACCGGTGAACGCACGAGTAAGCGCAGTGCTTTGGCGCACCCCGGGGCACGTACCGGTGAGCGTCCCGTTAGCGCTATTCTCGCGTACGAAAACAACATTGTGACGTTTCGCGTAACCACGTGATGCATCATATGACGCACTGCGTAAGTGCACCTGGGAGCACGCGAGCGCATACGATCGCGCAACGTCCTGACGCGCTTACGCTACGTGCCCCCGGGCGCGCTCCGGGGCGCGACTACGGGCGCACCTCGGGCGCGACCCGGGGCGCGTAAGCGCGTCGGGTCATGTGACCTGAAAATAAAACTTTTTATTGGTTCATTTCACTTTTCGTTTCCTAATGATGTAAGGCCATGTCATGTGACCTAAAAATAACACTTTTCATTGGTTCAGAAAAGTTTTTTTTTTCAAATGATGAAAGACCCCAGCTTTTTTCCTCATTCTACCTTTGTGCTTTGAGAGAGGTAGACCTGCAGTTATTTCAGTAGAAAATGGCTACATTAGCTGCAGCTGCTGGATCTTCTGGACCACCACTACCACAAGGACCCCCACAACTTCACAGTGGTGGAGATCAAGAAGAGGAGGAGGATGAGGAGGAGGAGGAGAGGAGATTCGTCCCAGAGGACAATATTACCTACAAACCTAAAGAGCACATCATCTGGCAATTTTTTTCAATCCCCAAGGACAAAAAACTGACCATGTCATGAGTGATGTAATATGTGACATCATCAGCAATGCATTGCAGGCGCGCAAGTTATAGTGAGTCCAACTAACTATAACGTGGGAATTTCAATGGTTTTATGTTAGTAAAATTTCCAGCTAACTATAACTGGTGTGAAACATATATATATATATATATATATATATATATATATATATATATATATATATATATATATATATATATATATATATATATATATATATATATATATATATATATATATATATATTACCTACTGGCGGTCGCCAGTAGGTATATATAGTTAGGATTTTTTCTCTATGGAACTTTTGAAAATTCTATGTCTAATAACTTTGGCGTTTGTGGACGGAATCGGCTGAAATTTTCAGGAAAATGGCACATTTTGTTTCTGAGCAGCCCTGAAAATTTGGGGGGGGTTCCGTCAAGGGGGGGCCGAGAAAAAAGGGGGGTCCCAAAACGCGTTTTTCCCATTCATTCACTTTTAGCTCGAACGGCTGAATGGATTTACACGAAACTTGGCAAAATTGTAGGGACTGTTAGCCCGATGTGCCTTTTCTGGGTCTCAATATATGTGCTCCAGTGGATTTTGAGAAATTAACGTTTTAAAAAACAGATATATCTGTGACAGCGTCCTAGATAGCGCTCCAGATCGCGTACTTTTCGCGTAACGGAGCTTTGCAAAGCGTAGCTGATTGGCTCTCCGGTGTCTGTCAACATTCTAAACAGTCCGGTGCGGCCGCCATTTTGTCTCTCGGTAGGATCGAGAGACAAGAGGAGGAGAAAAACGAAGGGGGAATTTAATGAAAGGGGGCAAGGTAGACCCCTTTTGACCCCCTAGGAATGATGTTGGGGTTATTAAAGGGTCCCGTGGGGGAAATAAAAAAAATATGATTTTTCGCGGTAGAAGTGCTTCTCAGTTTGCAAACCGGGTCGCAAACTGGTAGCGAAACGTGAATTTGCCATTTTGTGTTTCGATTTAATTAAATTACTAGATGGAGGAAAAGCAATGTGAGTATTGGGTATAAGGGGGTATGGGAGACGTATCCTGACCCCCTATGTTTTCTGAGGGTGGTTGAGGAGGCTTATATATGTTGATACTTGTCTTCCAGCGGTTGCGCGTGAGCGGTTTTTTTTTTTTTGCCGCTTGACTTCTGTTAACGATCGATTCGAAGGAAATTAGGAAGTGTTGATCGCCATTTTGACACTGCGAGTAAATATATTGTTAAAAATAATTGTTATAAATTAATTCGTATTGATAAACATTGTCTGCGCCATCTTGCCTTTTTTCCAATGCCACACTTTTGTTGTGTACGGCAGCCATTTTAGATGTCTTGACCGGACCCACTCTCTGTACGCCGCAGATCCTCAGCATGGCTCCCCACCCTCGCAAGCATCTCCCCCACGCACTGGTCACCCGTGCTCTCTCTCTCATGCATGGGCCATAAACTTCCCCCATCTGCGCTGCTCTTCCCTGAGTATCACACCCTGTGCCCGCCCGACACCTCCCTTTCACCCTGTTCACTACCGCACCCTCTGACACTCCTCTTCCTCTGTGTCTGATTGTCCAGGCCGGTCCCAGGCTATCACCTAGCCCTGCGGATGTAGTTTATGGCCCCAACTGTAAAGAATCACCCCTGTTCAAAGGAGTTACAGTAGATCAAGGTCGCCACCTCATGAGATCCGTCACAGCACACGCGTTCCTACTATCTGATAACGATCCTGTATTGTGATTGGGGAGGGGATTCTCACTGTAAGGGTGTGTGGGACCTAGCCTGAAGCGGAAGATTCCAGGGATGCCTTTTTGTACATCAAAGTCTTCACAATTATGAGTCACATTAAAAATATATAGCACTCCAATAAAGTAGTAGGATTATAACACTTTAATAACTTATAAATATATACAACGCTCCAACAAAGTAAACACGTTAAAAAAAAAAACTTTTTAAACAACTATTTATATGACATTGCTTTAACCAGGATAGACAAAGAAATGACACAGTGATGTAAAAGTTTCTGAAAGAAATGCCAAGAACGTCCCATGTGAAAGTGAATTTTATCTGGCAATTTTTTTCTTTTCCTTCTCATGAAAAGAAAGTTAATGCCAGGTTCGTTACCTGCCTCATCTGCAAAAAAAAAACTCTCGAGAGGGACCGAAAAAAAATATAGCTATGGTAATCATACCATGCATCGGCACATGGAGAGGTGGCACCCTCTTAATTATTCTAAAGCACAACTTCGAGATTTGGTGGATAATCCCCTTTCGGCAAAAACATCCATCAATGACTTAGCAATAAGTGAGTCAGAGGCAAGGGAAACGGTCCCAAATCTGCAAAAGAACTTTGAGCAGATGAGATTGACTTGTGTAGCATATGAAAATCATCAATGTCCTAAACGTCCTAGAAAGTAATTTTTGTCATTTTTGAGGAAGAGAGATAACCTTTAGTGGTACGGGGTTGTTTTCGTTCGAACTAGGGGGGCCAGGTGACATTCCTTCGGGGTGGCTTAGGGGCATTTAAAACAACTTCCCTGATACAGGTAGCATATAATGTAGAGGGTAAATACCAGGATCTTTATCGATTGCTTTATGCTGTACAAAAATGAAAAACACATACAACAAACTTGGACCATTCATATTTTCAATGTTTCTGCGTACTATACTTTTTAACCCTCAACTAATTGAGCTGCTTGATTTCACCTGCTTTTTGAAAAAAAAAAAAATCGGAAACAGTGGCAATTTCTTCGCAACTTACCAATCTACGCGTTACAACTACGTTTGCTTTTTCAAAACCCTTTAATAAAAATGTTGGTGCCCAAATATGGGCCTACAACCCCGTGGGCCGGCCACGGAGCAGGCTGGAACTGTAAATGGGGGGGGGGGGGGTATTTATTTGTGGAAAAAATAACAGAGTCAGTGGTCGTTGATTTCATAGTAAAAAGTGCGACAAGTGCAACAAAATCATATCGATAATTCATTGTGAGCAAGTACCATTAGTGTCGACAATTCCAACCTTCAATAATAAAGACAGTAATCAATGATGCATTAGAATTTAATATCAATTCATTGTTCGAACGTGTAATCAGTCTTATCCCATATCAATTCATGTGCTAAAAACTGCATACCTATCTCATGATATCAAGGCTGAGCAATCGGGGCACAACAAGGAGTTGAGAGTTTTATTTGTACCGGCGCCATTTTGGGTGAGGTCAGGAAGGTCCAAGTATAGTCAAAATGTCTCCACCAACTCGTGGTTGGACCGGGACCTCTTTCGGCAGTCCAAAAGTTTTCGTTGAAGGGTAGCAGAGGGGACTGGCGACATGAACCATCAGTGAAAGTGGGGTGGGAGGAAACAATCTCTCCTACCGGGTCATACTGGTGTTTCAAGACTGAGGCCGGCGTCGGCATGAGCGCGCCGACGTCCCTCGGCTACGTCGTGGTCGTTCCGTGGGTGATCATGGCAGTCATTTCTCATCGGGGGCCCCCGTGGCTCTTATAGAATCTTCAAAGTTGAGGAGAACGTTTCTGGACGCAGGACTCATTTTCTAGCTGAACTGAAAAGCGTTGTTGTACCGCAAAAGTAAAGGAGACCCCCGCTGGGTGAGAGGAGCATCATTGCCTCGCAATAGTGGACGAGACCTTTTGTCGGGTGAGTGCAGCGCCGCTGCATCGCAAGAGTGGAGGAACCCTTTTGTTGGGTGAGTGGAGCGTTGGGGGTGTAGCTGAGGGGCCCCCACCTGGGGGGGTGGGAGAGGCTCGTTCGCGCCGCCTCTCCCTCCCAGCGCACCCCACACCGACACCTGGCGTTGATATCCGTGATGTCCGGACTAGGCGATAAGAGGGGGGGGTCGGAGGCAGAGGCAAGACATCCCCCCCTGTGGCCTGCAGGGCGCCGCTTCAGGACCGAACGGGGAGCTCATATCAAGCCGGGGCCAGACAAGGAGATACGAGGGGAAGGTCGGTGGCATTTGCAAGACATTCCTCTCCAGTGTTGTCGCAGCTAGAGTTCCCGTCGGCCTCGGCTCTTCTCCTGGTCCAGGGGGGGGGGGTCGGTGGCATGTGCAAGACATCCCCCCCAGTGTTCTTACAGCCATTATTGAAGAAAGAAGAAGATACCGTCGGTCTCGGCTCCTCTCCTGGTGCACCTTACGCGACGACCCTTTTGATGGGTGAGTGGAGCGTTGGGGGTGCAGCTGAGGGGCCCCCACCTGGGGGGGTGGGAGAGGCTCGTTCGCGCCGCCTCTCCCTCCCAGCACACCCCACGCCGACACCTGGCGTTGATATCAGTGATGTCCGGACCAGGCGATAAGAAGGGGGGGGGTCGGAGGCAGAGGCAAGACATCCCCCCCCCGTGGCCTGCAAGGCGGAAGAAGAAGGGAATCGGGAGATCAGAACATTTCGGCCCATCCACGCCACGGCTGATGGCGGTTAGCTGGGTCCCGCCCTGCACGTGTCGAGGCCTCATCTTCCGGATGGGCGTAACCGTGGCCCTGTTGCACTTCGGGAGTTTCCGGAATGGGGGTAGGTATTTGCTGATTTGTATCTATTTCATGTTACCGTTAATGGGTGTGGCGGGCGGTGGGACAGACATGCTTGGAGCAGTGGGGGGTGGCGGAGCCTAGCTACCTCGTGGCTGCCGTAACGTCAAGCTTGGCTTTTTTCACTACTTTCATGTTTCTTATTTCTAGCGAAGTCAAAAACTCATCAGTGGCCTACTGATTCTGTTTGATTTCTTTCCCTTCCTTTTCAAGTGTGTTTCATGCTAAAGTTTCTGTTTTACAGGATACAGAGATTACTTCATTTTTTACATATGTCTTCTTTATTAGGGGTACTCTCCGGTTGAGCCAGATGATGTACCTCTAATAAATGGTCCGGGTGGAACTAGTTTCTCAATCAGTGGGGAGTAGATGGGTATGACAGATTACAACGGGGGATAAAGGTCCGCATTACTCACCCTTCACTACTTGCAAAGACTAGACAGAATATTTCTATTCCACGTTATTTACAAACAGAGAATACCTCGAGAGAACTATTCCTTGAACAATAAATGTCCAGCCAATCAATCAATCAGTGGGGAGAAAAACAGGTATGACGGATTACAACGGGGGACAAAAGCCCGCATTACCTATCCTTCACTATCTGCAAAGGGAGACAGAATATTCCTATTCTTCTCTGTTTGTAGACAGGGAATATCTCATAGAGCAATAATCACTAAAAAAGTTAACAACTTTAAGGTAAATACTCACAATATGACTACTCAACGAAGTTAAAAAGTAACAGATATAGGTACTTGAGAGGTTTTCGGTGGCAGATAATCTACAATATACACTTGTACATATGAGTCTGATACAGGGCGGATCTCTGTATAACTATGGATAATTAGATATTAGGATGGCATACAAAGCTCTCAACCTTCTTATATTTTCTCTTAAAGGGTTTCAAATTGGGGACAAATATTAGGCTGTGCTCTAGAGGTTGACGGTGTTGCTCCACTGGTACTCGGGCCTTCTCATGAAGCAGAAGGAGCCGCTCTCAATCTCTTTAACTCTTCCCTTGCAAAGTTGACCGGATTCTTAGTCTGCAACTGCTTCAGCATACTTGCAGTTCCACACAAGTCCTTTTTATTGGGGTCTCCTCTTGAAAGCAGTCTTGCATATGCGGCAAGTAACTTTTCTTGCATTCACCTTTTTTAAGACTTGTGAAAATTAATTTCAAAACATTCAATAAATACGGTGTTACTATGCATTGTGTCAAATGCTTTATTAAAAAATATGCAGAAAATGTTCCCTTTATTTGTTGTTAAGGTCTTTACAAGAGAATTTGAAAGGAGAAAGTAGGAGATGAATAACACATGTAGGACGTTAAATCTCAAAATTGCAAAAATTGATAAAGAGGGTGGACCAAAGTCTGCATGATGAATGCCAGTGGAAGCGTTTCAGGCACACTGCGAAGATTTAAAAAAATATAAATGTTGTCAAGTTTTACTTTGACTTGTGATGTTTGATCTCATTTAGTCACTTCAATCTAATTTTAAACACTAATTTTCTTTTTGTTTTGCAGATTAACTACAATACTTATTTTGGACTCCATATTACATGTTGTTTATTATATTATTTTGTTACTTATAGTTCTAGTTATTTATTGTAGTGTTATCTTTTAGTTATAGTTCCGGTTATTGTTTTAATAAAAGTTAATTAAAAAAGTACATACGTCTGTTTTTTGTGGGGGTAGCAGTCATCAATAGAAATAATATTTATAATTTGAAGTATAATGCTGAAGCTCACTCATTAGCAACATATTGTGGTGAAATTTTAACCTAGGTAATGACGTAAGTGTTCCATAAACTACTACTATGGTAACAGGCAAAATACTGTTTGGGGGTAGGGTATAATACGCAGGAATGCTGTAAAAATAAATGGGCCATGGCTGTTTTGTTTTCCACTGTTGCAACATAAGGTGATCGATAAAAATCCGATAATCAGGCCTATCAGCGACTAAGACAGCAGGCCGAGTCTCTTTTGCTCAACGGCTCCCTCATGGGACGAAGAAACGCCCTTTTTCACGAAATAGGAATATTTTACTTGCAGGACAGTTGTTAATTTCCCGTGAAAATACATTAGCCTGGAACATTGTTAGTGATAAACTGTAAATGCATCTGGGTCCTTTGCTTAAAAAAAAATATATAAAATATATTTGTGAATTAGAATAAGAATATATGTTACAGCTATAGATATTTGCTATTAAAAAAACCATTGAAATTCACTGAAAAAACCATAGGTTTTAGGCCATATATAGTTAGGGATTAGCATTTACAAAACCTTAATTTACTCGCACAAAACCATAGAAATTCGCATATATAGTTAGATGCAATAACTATATATCGCGCACCCGCAATCCACTGCTGATGATGTCACATATTACATCATTCATGACATGGTCAGTGACATCACTGATGACATCATCCAGTGACTTTATGTTTCTGTGAAGTTAAAATATGTCTTACATATTGAAGAATGAGTGGATGTATAAGTGTCTGGATGAAGGATTTAGTAGGTGCATGACTGATTGTATGAGAGAGTGATTAAATGTGTCTCACTGAGTGCATGGGTTAGTGACTAAACTGTCTTAATTTGTGCATCATTATTTCTGTAGTTCTGTAAACTGCTGCATGTGTTGATCAGTAGCTATATGAGTAACTATATGGGTTATTGATTGGTTGCCCAAATATTTGTATGGGAGAGTGAGTGTGTGTGTGGGGGTGGCTGGGAGGTGTGTGACTCTGTGCATAGATGTGTGAGCAGTTGATTCACTAGATGTATGGGTTCAAAAGTGCATGTGGAAACAGCAGTATGGGCGGTTGACTGTCTGCATGAGTGTATTGGTGAGTGATTGGATTTCTCAGTGCTACATGTCAAAGTAAGTACATATGTAAAACACAGTACATGTAAGAGTTGACATATATAAATAACTGTGCATAAGAGCCAGTGAATGTGTGAGTGGCTCTATGGATCATTGTGAACTTGTATCAGTGATTGTATAAGAGAGTAAATATGTGTTAGTATATGTTTTAATAAGTAAGGTGTGTATAACTGTATAGTTGAGGAAATGGAGGTGTGATTGATTCTTTGCATGACTAACTAGGTGTGTGAGTAACTCCATGGATGAGTGACAGTCTGTGAGTGTCTGTTTACACTGAGTGTATCTAAGGTTATATTAGAGCCTGAAGAGGTTCATCGTATTATCACATGAATGATGTCATCAGTGATGTGATCAGTAATGGCAAATGAGATTTCATCAGTGATGTCATCAGTGATGTCATTTGAGATGTCATCAGTGATGTCATCAGTGATATCATCAGTGATGTCATTTGAGATGTCATCAGTGATTTCATTTGAGATGTCATCAGTGATGTCATCAGTGATGTCACTGACCATGTCATGAATGATGTAATATGTGACATCATCAGCAGTGGATTGCGGGTGTGCGATATATAGTTATTGCATCTAACTATATATGCGAATTTCTATGGTTTTGTGCGAGTAAATTAAGGTTTTGTAAATGCTAATCCCTAACTATATATGGCCTAAAACCTATGGTTTTTTCAGTGAATATATATATATATATATATATATGAATGAAAGGGCTCCCAAATCAAGTTTGTCTTACAGGAACCACAAAACGACTCGCACACCAGGGTCCGTGTGGAAATTTGCGTTTATTGGCAACGCGTTTCGACCAGATGGTCTCTTTCGATATATATATATATATATATATATAATCTACTGGCGGTCACCAGTAGGTAGTTATAGTTAGGACCTAGTTTCCATAGGAAATCTGAAACATTCTATTGTGAATAACTTTGGCACCGGTCGTTGAATCTTCGCGAATTTCTCAAAGAAGATGGCTATCAGTTCTGAAAGATTCCTTGAAAGAGGGTATTCGCGAAAGACTATAGAGAAGGCCATACACAAATCCTTAGATTTCAGTCGCCAATTTCTACTGGCCAAATATGATACCTCAATGGAAGCATCAAAGCCCATTGAGATGTTGGAATCTGGCACCTCAGAAACAATAGACACTTTCAGGTTCATTACGGGGTTCTGCTATCAACATAAAGACATCCGTAAAATGGTGAATAAAAATTGGCCTATTTTACTTAAAGACTCGGTAATTGGGCACCTGTCACCCAGGAAGGCTTCTATAACCTATAGTAAAGCTCCAAATATGAGGGATAGGTTGGTTGATACTGGCCGTGAGGTTCTCGCCAAAATATCATGGTTGCAAAGCAAGTGTGGCTTTTTAAAGTGCAAATCTTGTAAAGCCTGCACACATGGTATTAACAAAAGTAGTTACAAAGATGGCTTCAGTGACCAGGAACATCTGATCAGTAAGACCCTTACGTGCAAAACTGAATTTGCAATATACATCCTGGAATGCCCCTGTGCACTACGGTATGTAGGCAGCACTAAGCTGCCCGTCCATAAACGTATATTGCAGCACCTCAGAGCAATCACCTCACAAGATAACACCTACCCTGTTGCAAGTTACTTTAAACAACATCATCAGAGTAGCAACAGGCAACTCAGATTCTATGTCATTGATACAGTCCTGGCAAGCAGACAAGGAGGTAACAGAGAGGTAAAATAGCGCAAACTGGAAACCAGGTACATTTTACAGCTAAACACTAAGCAGCCTGGGGGCTGAACGTTACGGAAGAACTTTACACCTGTTTACATTAGTCTATTCAAGACAGCAGGTTTCTTTCCCCTTCAGCAACGTTGTTGAGCCCGAGCACCCAAAATACAATTAGATGGTGGTTTTTATGAGTATATTAACTGACTATTTATTTATTTATTATTTTAATCTGATGCCGGCTCGCATGTCATATTACATTCGGAGGTTTGGACTGACCTCTGACCGTGTGTGTATATATATTCAATCTGAGTGTTTACATTCCGTATAGATGGTACCATTTGATAAATACACATTTATATATATATATTTATTTATATCTATTTATGGCACAGTTTGCACATTGCGTCCCCCTCTCATAGCTCAATACAGGGTAATGCAAGGGACCTTGCTTACCTAGTTATCAGACTGTTTTCCTTTTTCATTTTACATATGTAACAGCGGTATCTAACTCTCAATTATGAAGAGATTTTCTTTTGTATAAATGTCCTCAAATTTTATAATCTGGTATTCTTTCTTCCTGTCCAATTGGAAGCCCAACCAGCAAGCTTTTTCTACTACACAAATAATTAGACTGGGCTCAGTC
This sequence comes from Lissotriton vulgaris, assembly GCF_964263255.1. Taxonomy (NCBI): domain Eukaryota; kingdom Metazoa; phylum Chordata; class Amphibia; order Caudata; family Salamandridae; genus Lissotriton; species Lissotriton vulgaris. Next base: position 1,051,268,160 of record NC_141687.1, read on the forward strand.
GTTAGGGTGCATAGGTTGTTGGTTACATTAGTGTGGTTTATTTTTTACAATGTTTTCATTTTCACTCTTTGCACTCATGCACTATTATCTTTAAGCACTTCATGTAGGGGCCATGATTTGAATTGTATATACACCGTTGAGAATTTATCCCATCATTTTTCACTGTTTGGTGACGTTTGCATATTGAAAGGCTTTATGTGACCCTGTCCCTGACAAACTATTATACAGTGGTGGGGTGTATTATCTTCATTGGAACCTTGGTATTTTACCTGTATTTCCAAAGATCGGACTGTTTTATATATGTATATATAGTGTATTTTACAATGATTGTACATTTGGTCTGTTCACTATGTTCATGCTTTTATGACCCAATCCGATTGCAGCACTTGCACTTTAAATAGTCACCCTTCACAAAGATTCGCTGTCATGTGATCAAGGCTCAGGCGAGCCAAAACGTTATGATGGCGACAGCGACAAAATAATTTGAAGTACAGAATTTGTGGTCCGTGCTTGGTTCGTGGTCGTGGTACAAAAGGGGGTGGTGATGGATGGAGCATCCGAATCAATGAAACACTCACACCTAGTCAAAAGATCTGGGTTTAATCCATCACCGTTCTTTAGCCCACTCTGCCACCCCAGTTCAGACATGGCTATATGCAAATCAGTCTGACCCTGTGCCTCATGGGAACAGTCCAGTCCGAACTGCCAAGCCATGTCTTCCCTCACTGACATAGTCTTAACTACTAGGGAAACTTCCATTCTATCTTTGGGACTGTCATATTGTCCCCCCAGGGACTTCAATTATGTCGACACCCGGATGGATGTTTTCAGATATGTAAGAAAGCTGAAGCTCAATAAATTCCATCGACAACACCCATATAAAAAACCAAAAACGATACTGCCAACCAGTCCCTCACTACTAACTGCTGGTGAGGGTATGGAAATGCAAGAAATATGGGAATTGCAGTGTGAGAGTACAGAAGTACCAGTAATTACTGACGAAACCGTTGGCAGGGGCGTCAGTACAACTCCATTCAAGCCAAAATCCACCTTCCTCCCTGTATCTATCCATGACAATCTGGATGTATACCACGAGCTCGTCATTGGTGACCTGAAAAAACTTTACACTGCCTCAAATAACAAAGAAAGAGTCATCAACAGAAAGAATCAATGCTATTATAACTTGGTCAAAAAATTGAAGAATGATGACAAAGTCATAATTAAGCCGGCCGACAAGGGTGGTAATATTGTCCTTTGGAAGCGTGAGGAGTACATCAAGGAGGCAGAACTCCAATTGGGCGATATGGACTGCTATAAAAAGAGCAACTTGTCTACTGTAAAAGCTGCATGGGCCGACCAGAACTCAAAGCTAATGGCATGGCGAAGCAGTGGACTTATTTCATTCGATGAATTCAAATATTTAAAGAAGGATTATCCAGTCATCCCCAGCTTCTACCTTCTACCCAAGGTGCACAAGGATGCCCTTGTGGCCCCTGGCAGGCCAATAATATCGGCCATAGACAGCTCCACGGAATGTATTTCCCGCTATATAGACTACTTACTACAGGAGTGGGTGAAGAGCTTGGGTTCATATGTTAAGGACACAACTGACTTTTTGTGTAAACTGGCCTCAATTACCTGGGATGATGAACTATTGCTTATTGGATGTAACTTCTTTGTACACATCAATTCGACACCGTGATGGTATTAAGGCTGTTGAGTATTACCTTGGTAAACGCCCCATTGAATGCTTAGAGCATAACAAGATGATTGTTGGTATGTTAACCTCTTGGCTGCTAAGCCATTATTTGAATTCTTCTTTTATTTCCATTGAAATCAATGGAAAGTCCATGACGAGTTACCCTTGTCATTAGCAGCCAAGAGGTTAAAGATCTGTTTGGAACAAAACTTTTTTATTTTCAATAACCAAATATACCAACAAATGAGGGGAGTGGCCATGGGGGCCTGCTTCTCCCCAAGCTTTGCTTGCCTACATATGGGGCTATGGGAGGAGCAGGTCCTGATGGGTGACCACATAGAAACCATGCAAAACAAGGTTATGCTCTACCTGAGGTACATTGATGACCTGTTTTTTATTTGGAGGGGAACACAGGAAGAGGCTATTGATTTTGTAAAACAACTAAATATGAATAACTTGAACTTGGAATTCACATCACACATTGACAAGGAAAAGGTTACTTTCCTAGATGTGGAGGTATATATCAGGGAAGGAACTCTGCAAACTAGGCTACACAGAAAAATAACTGCTGGCAATACAGTTTTACATGCCAGCAGTCAGCATCCCCAACACCTGATCCGCAGCATCCCCTACGGGGAGATGCTAAGACTGCGGAGAATTTGCAGCTCCGACTTGGAGTGTGATCTGGCACAACAAGCCAGTAAAGCGAGATTTCTGCAAAGAGGTTATAGCAGTACTCTAATAGAAGGAGCCATTAGACGTACTAGGAAAATCACGAGGGAGAATGCACTTATGCCTAAAATCAAATCCAGTGCAGAAGGTAATAACAATGAGCAAATTCAATCTAGAGCCATTGTAACCTACAGTAACCAACATTCCCAGATTAGGAAAATCCTAAACAAGAACTGGAATCTGGTCAAAGGTGACCCTATTATAGGTGACCTGGTACCAGATAAACCAAGTATAACTTTTCGCGAATCTCCTAGCCTTGCCAGTGCCCTAGTCAGTAACATGTTAGAACCCACGAAGTCCTGGATGGATCACATCACTGGTTTCAAAAAGTGTCTTACCTGTAAGGCTTGTCGCCACGGGATTAACAAAACTCAAGTCCCACGTCCTTTCTCTGATAAACCCTTCATTATCAACAAAAGATTAACATGCAAGACAGAATACGTTGTCTATGTCTTGCAATGCCATTGTGGATTGCAATATGTTGGGAGTACGCGCCCACCTGCACACAAGCGCATTCTACAACATCTGAGGGCAATCTCCGGGAAGGATGAGGCCTACCCAGTGGCCAGACACTTTGAAACCACACATAATAGTGACCCCAGCAGCTTACAGTACTTCCTTGTGGACTCGGTGTTGCCTCTGAAGAGAGGGGGTAACCGGGACGCAAAACTGCGCCTCCTGGAAACCAGATTCATTCTTGAATTCAATACAAAGAGCCCGGGAGGTCTTAATAATAGCGAGGATCTTTACACCTGCCTCTAGCTGTAGAATATATTCTTTAAGAATTATTCTTGATGTAAATAGTAATTTCCCCTAGCTGACTCTCAATCTGTTTTTATCTAACTTTGCTACCTGCAGTTAACTGTAGCATGTTTTTAATCACCAGTATTAGCACTTATTCACTTTATAAACACTTTTTGCTCTGCAGTAACTATAGGAGGATGTCTTAAAAAGTGCATGTCTTTATTTTCGTTATTTAGCTTGTGCAATTGTTCTATGTATGCCCACTGGGGCATAATAACCTTTTTTAAGTGAAGCCGTGTGTCTCTACAAGTGATAAATGAAGGTTCCTGAAACTATATGTGTTATATATACTGACTAAATTTCGTGTATATATATGGAGTATAATCAATGAATTTAATTATTATGGTTTAATAATTTTTAACCATGTGTATATATATGAAATGAAATTCATTTATGGTTTAATTAATATATATATTTTTTTAATCATGTGTATATATATAAAATGAAATTTACCTATTCATTTGTACAAATTTTAAAATAATAATGGTTATACTCTACCATTGCGTTTTTGCACATTGGAACCCCTCGGGCACTATGCCCTTTATCCATGTTTGAATGAACGCAGTATGTCTTCACTGTTTATGATTTAAAAAAATGCAATTTGCACATGTGAAATGAATTATGCATTCGCACTTTAAAAACCCTCGTTTGTGTTCATGACACGCTATGTGAACAAGCCTCTCTCGAGGTGAAACGCGTCATGGCGGAATTGCAGGCTCTAACTTTGGCACGAAATAAATTACACTAAGAAACTGCACTTATCTTGTGGTCTCGCTTTCTTCGTTGTTCTGCGCGGAAGGCAGAGTGTACTACGACGACCTTTTGGACAAAAGGGGGGTCCCAAAACGCGTTTTTCCCATTCATTTTTCCATAGGGCGTTTGGCCTCACTTTTAGCTCGAACGGCTGAATGGATTTGCACGAAACTTGGCAAAATTGTAGGGACTGTTAGCCCGATGTGCCTTTGCTGGGTCTCAATATATGTGCTCCAGTGGATTTTGAGAAATTAACTTTTTTTAAAACTTATATATCTGTGACAGCATCCTGGATAGCGCAACAGTTCGCGTACTTTTCGCCTAACGGAGCTTTGCGAAGCGAAGCCGATTGGCTCTCCGGTGTCTGTCAACATTCTAAACAGTCCGTAGCGGCCGCCATCTTGTCTCGAGGTAGGATCGAGAGACAAGAGGAGGCCAAAACGAAGGGGGAAATGAAGGAAAGGGGGCAAGGTAGACCCCTTCTGACCCCCTAGGATTGATGAGGGGGATATTAAAGTGCCTCGCGGGGCCCAAAAAAAAAAAAAAAACGCTTTTTTTCGTGGGGTGCGCCCGGTACGCGTACCGGAAAGCGTACTATAAGGAAACAAGAATGATTGACTTTTAACTTATTGTATGTTTATTGATTGTTCGTTTTGTTTTTTTTTTTGGTTTTTTTTATTCCCTTAGTTACATGTAGGTATCAATGTAGAGTCTATAATTTAATAAACGCCGTCTCCTTTGTAGATATCTTGCTTGTTGTTAAAGAAGTTATTGTGGTATATGGAATTCATACCATAGTCTGTCTGGAAAGCCGAAACAACATGGTGGCAGGAGATGATAAAGAGATGTTAAATACACATTGGGGATTATATAGTGGGAGAAAGGAAGTAACTATGAACAAAGTTAGTGTGTAACACAAAAAAGTTGCACAGTATATTTTAAGTCTCACTTTATATTATATCTATTTTGGTACTATTTCATAATTTACATATAAAAAAGAACAATGTCTCAAACTATTTTTAATTTTTAAATAAAAATTTATTGTTGTGATTTTTCAAAATCTAAAAGAATTTCCAACATTAATTCATCAGGTATGTCCTCCTTTTCATTTCATGATTCAATTTCTTCTACACAATTAATTAAGTCTTGGTCCAGAGAGTGATCCATAAAGTCTATTTCCTCTTTGTCTTCTTTAGGATTGTTTTCCATTTCAATTTCAAATGAAATATTAATTTCATTTTGTTGTCCTTCCATTTTCTTGCTGTAAATTGCATAAAAAATAAATATATCAGTACAGATAGGGCACTGTTGGGTTTCAGTACAGACAGGCAGTTTGGTTATTTAAACAGTGTTTTTTTCTTTTGGCAGTGTATGGTATCAAATTGGAAGTAGAAATATGAAGAAAATTATCAAATAAACTCTTAGTCAATTCTGAATTATACTAGAGAAGTCTAACTCTATCCTTAACTCAGGGCTGGCGCTAGGCATGGGCAGCGTGGGTTGCCGTTCAGGGCCTCACACTCAGCCCACCAGCATGGGGCCACGCACTGGTGATGTGTCCTTTTGTTTTCCTGGAGATCTATCACAAAGAAAGGTGTCGCCTGCAATTAGGGTCCATTGGCGGGGGCCCCTCCTTGGGCCTCTCATGGATGGTGTCAGGAGGTATAGGGGAGGAAGAAGGAGACGCTCCTTCAATTGCAAGGAGACCATTCACAGACATTGTGGGGGGCCCATTGTCCAGCATTTTGGCGCACCCTCAGTTTTAACTTTTAGACCACAATCAATTCTCACACCTATGAAGGTGTGAGAAATGCGTGTGGATTAAAAGTTAAAACTGTGGGGGCGTCAAAATGCTGGACAATGGGGCCCCCTCAGTGTCTGTGCATGTTCTCCTTGTAAGTGGCCAGTTATGTAATTTGGAGGGGGCCTTGCGCACGTTCCCTTTTAGCCCAGGGCCTCGCAAATCCTTGGACTGGCCCTGCCATAACTAAAACAGAGAAGTCTATTTTATTCTATAAGTATTACAGAGTGAAAGAATAAAACTGTCTGAAAATGTTTTTCAAATTAGCTTTCAGTACAGAACATACTTCAGTTTTAAAAATAATATCTTACCTTTTAAATATAACTTGAAGTTATCAGTTGATTTTTTGTTGTTCTGCACTTCACGAAGTAGTAGTCAAAATGGCTGTGTTTCTCTCTCTTTGTTTATATATATTCAGGTACATAACCAATCAAATGTCACGATATAATAGTAGAAATTGAAAGTAATATTTTAATTGGTTGTCATTTCCAACACTTCCGATATGTTTTGTGAAGTAATTTACCTCAGGGATTTTAGAGAGTTCTACATGCTAAATGGCTAAATGGTATTCCAACTAAATTTGTGAAAATGGTAGGGATTGGTATGTAGTATGAGCTACTGTTTAATTGGTGAAAGTGTCTCCAGTGCTTTTTCTGTAAATTACTTTCCCATCTTTTTTAAACGAGTGCTTGTCAGTGCGTTTCCCGGTACGCGAACTTGCAGTGTTACGGGAGTCCTCCATTTTGTGTTTCGGTAGAATTGAGATATAAGATGGAGGGTAAATATTGTTCAGAATGGGTAGATTGGGGTACTTTAGACGTATGCTGTTTCCCTAAGTTTTCTGAGGGTGGCTAAGGAGGCTCATATATGTTGATAAAAAAATATTTTTTTTTTGCGTGGTTAGCTGCCGGTACGCGAACTGGGTAGCGTACCGAGAAGCGAATATAGTTGAAAATAAGTGAAAAAAAGGTACATTCGAAATTTCAAAAGAGTACACTAAGTTAAGGTAGCTCTGAAAAGAGCTTTTGGGTTCTGTGTATGTTCTAGAAACTTATAAGTAGGAACCAATACACATTCTTAAATTTAGTATGAAAACTCTGTTTCCCTCATCTGAGAAATGCACGCCATCTCCTCTGTAGATATCTTGCATGTAGTAACGCAAGTTATTGTTGTAGATGCAGCCCATTCCATGGTCCCTCATGTAAGCTGAAACAGACTTATTTACATGCTTCCTCGATTTCTCAATTTGTGGACAAAATTGATTGGACCACCTCCATTTTTCTCTTTGGCATATATTGGAATATACCAAGGCAGTTTGAGGAAAAAGTGTCATCAATTGCTCAAAGGTGTCCTTTAAAAGCATTTCCAGACCTACCCCAGTCAAAGTGCCCAAATCGTTTCCTCCACAGTGCACTATTATGAGGTCAGGGGTTAGCAAATGTAAAAAGGTTTTCACCAATGGTATCAATTGGTGACATTTCAATCCTCTTCGACCAATCCATTTGATTTCCGCATTTTGTAAATCGAGGTTGTGTAAATTTCTGTTATCAGCATACCTGTGAGCCCAGTGGATGTAGCTATGTCCAAGAATCCAGACTGAAAACATAGCTAGAGGAGTTTTTGCTGCAGTCAGATGAAGTGTGGGAATGAAATGGCAGTTGAAATAGTGATGTTTGTAATGTAAAAAACTGTGGAGTTTAAGTGCAAATGATTCATTAGCACTGATTGGTGTATTTCCATTGCTGAAAACAGAAATTTAGGGTGCATGGATGTGTTCTTTGAAAGATGTATTTTGAATGGTTATTTAAAAATGTTGTTATGAAAGATTGCAGTGGATTAGCAGGTGTACTGAGAGTTCAGAGTTCATTTGAAACATTGTTATGTGAACTTGTGACCAAGACAGGTCAGGCAGGCGGTAGTTGCTATGGAAAAGAGGTAGAAAGGGCAGAGGGGGGAAGGGTGTTGATTTGAAAAAAGTGAGGGAAGAGTTTTTATTGGCTGACATGAGAGATATGTGTGTTGAATATCAGCGTTTCGGTGCCTTTGTTGGTTCCAGCCTCTGGAGTGCATACCTTTAATTCTGGTACAGAATAATTGGTGTGTTTCTGAGACTGTTTTCAATTTCAAAAAGAATTTGTAAAGGTGAGTTATCGTTTATATATTTTAGTTAAAGAGTAGTATGCTTTTTTGCGTAAATAAGAAAGTCAGCTGTGTATTTAAAATGATGTTTTGCGTCAAGTGTTTGCATTCTGCTTTCAAAGGCGATTTTGCATTCTTCATTTACAGAATCGGAAAAATTATTGGTTCGGTAAAATACCGAATCGGTAATTTTACCGATTCTGTAAATTTAGTTTGTAGGGGGGACTCTTCTGAGTCTCAAATGACTTAACGAATCGGTATTTTAGCATGAAATCAAACTTCATGGTAAAATACCTATTCCGGTGTGCATGCACATTTGTGCATGCACACGTATGTCATGTGAAAGGCAGACCTGCCCTTACATGAATGTAGGTGTATTATTGTTTTACATAAAAGGTTTTAAAACTTTGTTTGAAATCAAATGCATGCACACTTAGGGCCCGATGTAGGTGGTCGTTTAGGCCATTTACCGACCGGTTACGGCCGATTTCGGTCGTTTCCGACCTGTAAATGGCGAAAAGGTATGTAGGCGCCTAAATCCAGGGCCACATGTAGGTAAATCTACATTTACAGAATCGGTGAAATTGTTTTTGATGGTAAAATGATGTGACTCCTGCAATGCGTCGCTTTTGCGGAACAGATATATGATGTAATTGTGTTGTTAATGTTACTGTGTACATGTAAAAAATTATGCACAAGTGTTGCACGGGCATTGTAGATACTCTCCTATGTGTGCTTAGCAATTTCAAGTCACTTCCCCCGGGTTCAAGGGCCTTGTAAATACGTCCCCATGTGTGTCTGGTCATTTGAAGTCACTTTCCTCGTAGTGTAAGGCCCTTGTAAATACGCCCCCATGTGTGCCTGGCAAATTTTCATTTTGATTGTTTGAGTTACATAGCCATGTTAAAAGTTATTGAAAAAAAGGTGCAAGTTCCTTAAAAAAACTTTTCATGTGTATTAGGGCATTTTAAGTCTGTTCCCCATGAATGTAGGGGCCAGATGTAGGTGGTCGAAAATAGCAAAAAAATGCAAGCAAAGCCTACATGCAGGATGCACTGTTCCTAGGAGAATGAATATTCTCACACGGTGAAATAATTAACCAACTATGTTAAATCAATAGTCTTTGAATTTATATTGCCAACATTGATTTTATTGTGCAATGTTGCTATTCCAGAACAATACTATGTTCTTAGATTATCTTTTAAATCATACACCAAGAGCATATCATATGTCTATACTATTCATGGCATGAAAGAAAATCAAATTTATACATATATACATGTAATTCGCTGTATTTCGTAGTTATTCATTTAGAGCAGTAACATTGTGTATGGTCAATTGCTGTCGCCCGATGCATTTCGGGAAGCCCTGTTCCCTTCTTCAGGGGCGAGAACCTGGACAAATGTAATACAAAAAAATGTATATATCAGAATAATAATCCAACGGTTGATAATTGGTAGTTAAACACAAGGAGGAAAATACATATCAGATACATAGTTGCCAGTTGATAAACTGTGCAGACAATTTACCAGTTTTCTCCCTAAAAGCCTTATCACGAATCTACCTTATTCGCATTTTTTGAGACTTAAAAGAATTTGCGCCAATGAAGAGGTATTGAACGTACAAATTCCAATTCATCGAGATAGGTTTGAAAGTAGAGGGTATCCTCCTGAAGTTTTGGATCAAACAATTGATAGACTGTCAATTGTCGATAGGCAAATGCTGCTTAACCCCTTACCCAAACCACCAAAGAAAGGAATCACATTTGTGTCTAAATATTCTACCGCGTCCAGTAAAATTAAAAGGATAATCTTGAACAGATGGGAACTGCTACAAAATGAAAGTGACTTTAGGGGTATTTTCGTTGAAAAACCTATTTTCGCGTACACTAGAGGTAGGAATCTAATGGATAAATTGAGAACTCCCACCAAAATTGCCATTACTGAACCCCATAAAGGCACCATGCGGTGCCTTAATTGTGTTCACTGCAACAACATTATTACTGGCAATATCATGACACATCCGACAACAGGTAAAAAGATTGAGTTACGTCACTCAGGGGACTGTAACACTATGAATATCATATATTGCCTAAAACGCCCATGCAGCAAATTATATATAGGCAAAACCTCCCGTAAATTCAAGACAAGGCTCACCGAGCATAAAAGCAATTTCAGATGTAAAAACAAAACCACTTCAGTAGCAACTCACTGGCTTGAACAAAAGCACAACATCGCTCAACTGAGAGCACAAATAATCGAAGTTGTACCTAAACTAGAAGGCCAAGATAACAACGCCAAATTACTTCAGAGGGAGGTGTACTGGATTGAACACCTTGCCACTCTGATACCAACAGGTCTCAACGACAGGGTTGATTACAGTTGTTTTCTATAGTCTGATATCCAGTTAGTATTTCCCTATTATTTCACATCTACTCATTAGCATCTCATGATATTACTTACCTTCATTTTTACATGATAACTCTAACGGGTTTCCACTAAAATCAGACTGTTTAGGGTCATGAACATGTTTACTTTGTCTACCTTATGAGTATTTATTAAATTTTATATTTGTGCATACTTTACACGACCTTATATTCATGCACACTATGTTGGTTTGTTTTTAGACACTGGAACTCTTATGATAGTTAATTTCCGATCTGATATATGATGTACCTAGCTACTATTCACCTACCAGTATGTTTGTTTTTTGCACAGAAGTTGTTTATGTAACCAGAATAGAATGTAACTACTTTAGGTAGAGGGCTATCTTACATAGCATGTGTTAGGATGTATATTTTATAGAATCCATTTAGTTCATGCGCCCTTAATAGAATGTAACTACTTCAAGTAGAGGGCTCCCCTATGTTAGTAGTGTTAGGATGTATAGCCTATGGAGATCATTAAGTTTGACCTTTACGTTGGTATATGCACAGTGGGCTCGTGCTTTGTTACATATATAGGGTTGCCATGACGACACTTCAGAATATATTTTTACTGGTCATGATCAGTAGCTAGCTCCCTTCCCCTCTACAGCAGATGACACAATAGATATCCTATTAGTTTCGTTGAGTATACTTATGTTCCTTATTTCGGTTCACTTTTATCTTTAGTGTCATATATATTTTCCTCTTCCATTTTACCTTATACGCTGGCCACTTCTCTTTACATTTTTGTTTTATATTTCACTTTCGTCCCTCCACGTCAGGGTTTCTCTCCTGGAGCATTTCGCTATGCGCTTATAGTGCATTACTTTGTATTTTACAAAACACAGGTCACTACATTTCCCATATTCCCTGGATTCTTGGCACACGTGTTCCCTTCTCGGGACTATTTTTAGGCGCGTATGGTAACCTTCCGCGATTTTCTCGTCAAGGAAAAGACCCCTGTTCTGACACGCCGCGTCGTGCAGATACTACCGGTAAGCAACAGGTGCTAGTTCGTGATAGCTGAAGCTACAATGTATCCGTTTGAGCCTCTCAGCATTGTTCTTTATTCTTTTTAAAACTAGACGACTGCAACTTTTTTGGAATACATGACGTCCATAACAGAGTGTTACCGGTCCCAGTTCTAGTCACGTCTTCTTACTACATTTAGATTCCTGTTTGCATCAGGTATATATACATATATTTTTGTATATCGAGTTGGGTTTAATCTCTGTAATTACATCTCTTGGGGTCGTTTAACCCCTTCGATGCTCATGACGAGCTCAGCTCGTCATGAGGCACGGTTGAGCTGTGCTGATGACGAGCTGAGCTCGTCATGAATGATGGGAATAAAGGATCTGCAGCACAGGAGGGGAATTGCTGCAGCAGCGATGTAGTTAAATGTTAGGACACCTTCACTCCACCGGTCAGGCCATTTCTTATGTTTCATTATCGTGTCTCTTTAAATGGTTCATTTTGTTAACCATCACAAGTTTTCTGAGTGTTATACTCCTGTGATAGTTATGTAGTACGTCACCGTTGACTCTCTGGTAGTTGTACATTGTAGTATATTTTCTCCATTAATCCCCGATTATCTTTTCTGCAGTTTCTTTTTACATGCCATACATTACAGAGAAGTCATCTACATCATTATTTCTCTCCATTCAGAAACTGGTATGTAATCACATCTTTCCCTCCATCTCTAGTTTAAGCCTTGATGCATTGACTTAAACCCACCTCAGTGTTATTATATGGACAGCAGTTGGTGTATTATCTCATGCATATCTTAGAATATTTTCTGAGTTCCATTATATCATGTGTTTGACACTGTTACCAGTATTTAGCATGTGCTTTTCCGAACTTCAGTCTCTCCTATTGTTGACTGACCATGAATATATATTCATATGTTCTACGGATGTTATTGTTTCACATTGCATTCATTCCTAATTATGCTTCAGGTATCATGACTATGTACAATTTGTGAACATCACAGTCATAACCCGTGTTTCTATGTATGAAGGTACTAAATCATTATGAGGGTTGTCTTCTGTTACTTCTTTTAGGTGCTATGTAGAGTGATTTTATCGTGAAACACATTTGATCTATTCATACTCTGCACAGTTTATCAACTGGCAACTATGTATCTGATATGTATTTTCCTCCTTGTGTTTAACTACCAATTATCAACCGTTGGATTATTATTCTGATATATAAATTTTTTTGTATTACATTTGTCCAGGTTCTCGCCCCTGAAGAAGGGAACAGGGCTTCCCGAAATGCATCGGGCGACAGCAATTGACCATACACAATGTTACTGCTCTAAATGAATAACTACGAAATACAGCGATTTACATGTATATATGTATACATTTGATTTTCTTTCATGCCATGAATAGTATAGACATATGATATGCTCTTGGTGTATGATTTAAAAGATAATCTAAGAACATAGTATTGTTCTGGAATAGCAACATTGCACAATAAAATCAATGTTGGCAATATAAATTCAAAGACTATTGATTTAACATAGTGGGTTAATTATTTCACCGTGTGAGAATATTCATTCTCCTAGGAACAGTGCATCCTGCATGTAGGCTTTGCTTGCATTTTTTTGCTGTTTTCACACACTATGTAGCCAACATAGTTCAGCAGCTTGCACCCTTGGTTTACCCTATAACATATGACTGTAATATATATTTGAGTGCTCCTCTTTCCTTTGTAACTGGTGGTCGAAAATAGCCATTTACCGATCGGTAACGGCCGAATTCGGCCGTTACCGACCGGTAAATGGCCATTGACATGTAGGGGCTCTTAAATGTTGCATTTTCGGTAATTTTACCGAATCGGTAATTTTACCGATTCGATAATTTTACCGATTCGGTAACTTTACAGATTCAGTAATTTTACCGAAAATGCAAGATTGAAATGTTGGTAGCCAATTTTCCATTGGCACATGGCTTTCAGAATCGGTATTTTACCATGGAATACAAATCCATGGTAAAATACCGATTTCTGTGTACATGCACATCTGTGCATGTACACATGTGCCATATGACAGACAGACGTGCCCTTAGGGCATGTCTGAGTGCCACATTGCACACATGCCCGTTTTGGGGGTGCTAGAGGGTGTCAAAGTGATACCCCCTGCACCCTTGACAAATTCGGTATTTGAATTGAATCCTATGAGCTTCAAGGCCCATAGGATTCAATAGCAAATACCGATTCGGTATTTACCGAATCGGTACATACCGAATTTTTAAGGAATCGGTAATAAATCAGATGTTGGTACCTACATCCCATTTACCGATTTTGAAATACCGAATCGGTAAAATTCGGTAATATTCGGTATTTCAAAATCGGTAAATGTGATTTACCTACATCTGGCCCTTAGGGCCCGATGTAGGTGGTCGTTCCATGTCATTTACCGACCCGTTACGGCCGATTTCGGCCGTTTCCGACCGGTAAATGGCCAATCGGTATGTAGGGGCCTAAATCCAGGGCCACATGTAGGTAAATCTACATTTACAGAATCGGTGAAATTGTTTTTGATGGTAAAATGATGTGACTCTTGCAATGCGTCGCTTTTGCGGAACAGATATATGATGCAATTGTGTTGTTAATGTTACGGTGTATATGTAAAAAATTATGCATAAGTGTTGCACGGGCATTGTAAATACCCTCCTATGTGTGCTTAGCAATTTCAAGTCACTTCCCCCGGGTTCAAGGGCCTTGTAAATACGTCCCCATGTGTGTCTGGTCATTTGAAGTCACTTTCCTCGTAGTGCAAGGCCCTTGTAAATACGCCCCCATGTGTGCTTGGCAAATTTTCATTTTGATTGTTTGAGTCACATAGCCATGTTAAAAGGTATTGAAAAAAAAGTGCAAGTACCTTAAAAAACGTTTTCATGTGTATTAGGGCATTTTAAGTCAGTTCCCCATGAATGTAGGTATATAATTGTTTTACATAAAATGTTTTAAAACTTTGTTTGAAATCAAATGCATGCACACTTAGGGCCCGATGTAGGTGGTCGTTTCAGGCCATTTACCGACCGGTTACGTCCGATTTCGGCCGTTTCCGACCGTTGAATGGCCAATCGGTATGTAGGGGCCTAAATCCAAGGCCACATGTAGGTAAATCTACATTTACAGAATCGGAAAAATTATTTTTTCGGTAAAATACCAAATCGGTAATTTTACCGATTCTGTAAATTTGCTATGTAGGGGGGAGTCTTCTGAGTCCCAAAGGCCTTAACGAATCGGTATTTTAGCATGAAATCAAACTTCATGATAAAATACCGATTCCGGTGTGCATGCACATGTGTGCTCGCACACCTATGTCATGTGAAAGGCAGACCTGCCCTTACGGCTGGTTTGCCTGCCATATGGCACCTGTGCCTGTTTTGAGGGTGCCAGAGGGTGTCAAAGTGATACCCCCGGTACCCTTGTGAATACTTTTATTTTATTTATTTTTATAGCATTGTTGAATCTAGTTCTTACTGTTATTGATTTACGGTTTGGTAATAGTGGTTAATAATTTTTTTTATTATATTTCACCACAGATTCAACTGCAGATTATTTGGAAATTAGACAATGCCGTCTAAGGATAGAATTCAAAAGGCTACCAAACGTCAAAGACAGCAGTTACCTAACATTTTGCAGCAGTCCTCTACATTAGTATTACCTCAACGGACGAAGAGAACACCGGGTAAGAGAACGAAATCATTCCTTAAAAACATTTGTAGAAACAAAAGTATAACTACAGAACAAGTTTTAGTCCAGAAAAAGAGAGCCAATTTAAATGGAAAGGAAAGGCCCGTGAAAAAAGTTTGTGCTAGAGCAGGAGATAACTCTGTGCATGGCAGTAGAAGGGCAAATATTTTCAGGGACATTCGTAAGCGAATGTTCCGCAACAGGGTAATTGTCAATTTGCTAAAACAATTTAAAAAAGGTCAACAGAAAGGGTCATTTTATAAGAAAAAGAAAAATGTAGAGAAAATATTGATCAGGCTTTCGAAATCAAGCGAAAGTTATTTATTTTGGTCATTGATAGAATTAGGAAACTAAACAAGGTAATCTATGTTTTCAAATCTAATAGTAGATGGAAGAGAGAAGTTAATCGAAGTAATTTTTGTGCAGTTTTCTTAGGAGAATGGATGCATAGTTCAAATAGTGAGGCATTTTTTAATGAGGAGAGTTATTTTCAGGACAATGTTTTGGTGCATGCAGTTGACAGCAGTGGTCGAGCATATGAGGTAAAAGATGGTCATCCGGTTGAAAAAGAAATACTTGTGTCTGCAGATGCAGAAGAGGCGCTAAGGGATGAGGTTTTAGGGAGACGTCCTAAGGGACCAGTGTACACCTGGAAGTGTAGTTCTATTTGCAGTGTGCGACAGGATTCCATCAATTTGCTTTGTGATTTTATACGGACATTTCATAAGAAAAGTGTAAAGCAAAAAATAAAGTTGTTGCAAGAATTAGATCCTTGCAGAGTGAGACAAATGACAGGTTTGCGTGGTCATTCACTGGCTTGTCTTTCTAGGAGAGTATGCCAGAGTGTATTTCATCATTTCAGGATGCTAGCAGTGCATCATAATAAAGTGAGGAAATTAGTTAGAATGTTGTATTATGCTAAGAGTCCAGCAATTATGCTTAAAAAATTAAGCAGAGCTCTTTTGCATGGTTCTGAAGTAGATGTGAAGAATATTTGTCAAGAAATTGAGTTCTGTTATTTTGCTGGTAAAGAGAACAATGTTGATATTGAACCACTAGAAGATGGCAATGTGGAAGACAGTGAACAGATTTTCAGTACAGATAAGTTTCACAAGGAAATTTCCACGTTTATGGTGAAATCAAGTGAGAGGCCTAATTTCACTTGTGTGTGTTGTCGACGGACTTATTATAAGAATCAGACTAAGTTAGTGGATATATATGCAAAGAGTGATATGGAAAACAATAGTGAATGGAAGGATTTTGCCACATACTTGATGGTAGAAAATTGTTTTGATTTGGGAGCAGACCAACGTATGTGTACTTATTGCTATAACAAATTAAACCAAAACCAGATGCCTGCTAGAGCGGTTTATAATAATCTGGAATTAGATGACATTCCTTATGAATTGAAGGATTTAAATACTTATGAATCTATTTTGATTCAAAGTGTCCATCCCTTCCAGGCTATTGTACGAATGGAGCCAAAGACAGGGAAGTTGCCTCCATCAGATTTACAGAGAGGATTAAAGGGAAGGGTTGTTTATTTGCCTTTGGATTTGAAGAAAAACATTAATACAATTGGAGTAGAGAAAGTGGAAGAGGAACCTCTGGTTATCATAGTTAATGGTGTTCCGACAAAGAGTAAGAAAATCTGGCAAGATTTAGTGGATGTTAGGAAAGTTAAAAAGGCAACATTGTATTTGATAAAAAATAATAAGTACTATAAGAATGTATGTGTTGCAGAAGAGGAAGTAAGTGAAGAAGAGGACAGCGATTTGTGTCCTGGTCAAATTGAGAAAGTAGAAGCCTCTAAAAAGGAAGAAATATATGAACATTATAGTGTTCATCCTTTGCATTCCAAGGAAGTCATGGGGAATGCTATTGAGTTGTTTCAAATGAAACAAGCCAAAGGGAGTCCCATCAGTGTTTGGGAGGAAAGTTTGGAAGCTCGGTGTTTCCCACAGTTATTTCCCACAGGTCGAGGAGGACGTTATGATGAGCGACCTGTTCAAATTCCTGCTTCAGAATACCGGACTTTACTATTGTATACAGAAGATCCTAGGTTTCGACAATGCATTCCCTATTTATTTCATCTATTTTTTGAAAGTGAGTTCTCTGGATTATCTTATGCAGTAAACCACATCTTGAAAAGTGGTATACAACTGCGAAATATCTCGGCAAGGGACTTCATGGATAAAGTCAATGTGCAAGACAGTATTTTGGATTCTCACCTGATTAATCTCATGGCTTGTCAGCGTGGTACTAATGAGTATTGGTACCGCTGTCATGGTGACTTAAAATGTATGCTGAGGAACTTAGGAACTCCCACATGGTTCCTCACTCTCAGCTGTGCTGAGTATGGCTGGGAAGACTTACTTGAATTTCTACGAGAGGTAAATGGAAACATTGAAAATATTGAATTCAAAACACCCGGAGAACTGTGCTCTTTGGATCCTGTGAATGTATGCAGGTACTTCAATCATAGATTTGAAGCTATGATGTCTTTCATCACGAACAAGAAAAATCCACCTCTTGGAGAGGTGTTGGATTTCTTCTGGAGAAAGGAGTATCAAGCAAGAGGTGCTCCTCATATACATATGCTACTATGGATCAAAGATGCACACAAATTTGGAACAGATCCGGATGACTTAGTGATGAATTTCATAGAACAGTATGCTACATGTGCTGTTCCAAAGACAAACGAAGACAAAAGAGAACAAGTTTTACGGTTTCAAAGCCATCGTTGTGGAAAGTACTGTCGTCGTAAATTCAGAAACAAGGACAAATACTACACCAAATGTCGTTTTGCATTTCCACGGTCGGTGTTATCAAAAGGAAGAGTTAACAATTTGATCTCATCGCTGCGACATAATGTGACGAGAAAATCACCCAAAAACACATACAATTTGAAAAGAAACGAAGAGTCCAAGTACATCAACGACTACAACCCAGTGATTTTGTCCATGTGGAATGCTAACATGGATATACAGTTTGTGGCTGACAACTGTATGGCTGTGGCTCGGTATGTGACGTCTTACATCACTAAAAAAGAAAAGACAGAACTGAAGGATATGTGGGAGGATATTTCCCATGCAAAGAGCCTCAGTAAGAAGTTGTACAGTTTCAGTCTGAAGATGTTGTCGCATCGAGAAATTGGAGCTTACGAATGTTCTGACCGGTTATCTTCAGCAAGTCTCTATGCCAAATCTAGGAGTATCATTTGGGCGAGTCTTGGTCTTGCTGCAACGCGTAATCGAGTTCTGAAACCTGTACGGGAAATTGAGTATTTGGCGGAGAAGGAGCCAAACAGTACAGATATTTTGAAGAGCAACATGTTGGATACATTTTATCCAAATAGAAGCAGTCACCTGGAGAATGCTTGTCTGTATGAAGTTCTTCAAAATTACGTTTTCAAGAGGAACGTCAAAGAAGATATTGATAAAGGAGTGTATGCTGTAATTGGAAGTGAGGGATGTCTGGTCAAGCAAAAAAAAATGTCAATTGATAAATCATCGAAAATTGGATTGCGAATCTCCCGAAAGAAAAGAGTTTTTCTATTTAGCTCTTTTGCAACTTTTCAAGCCTTGGCGTGCAGAAGAGGAACTGCTTGGGGATTTCCTCTGTTACGAAGACTCTTTCAATGCAGCCAAGGAGTCCATAGAATGTCCTGTTTTTCCAAAATATCTACAAATGTTGAATGCAGAAATTGAGCAGGAAGCAACAATTGCAGCCGAGATTGCTAGAGACAGTTCTCAGGACAGTCAGAGTTCTGTTTCATTGAGTCAGGATCCACTAGGAGAACCAGTTATTGAAAATGAAGCTGCCACTGCCATGATTGAAGTGGAAAGAGCCATGGCACATGCTCAGAAGGATACGGTTAACTTAGAAGAATTGGAAAGACAACTTAACGTTGAGCAGAGGAAAATATATGTCGAAGTTACCAATCAAATTGAGCATGGATTAAGTCATGAGAAGGAAGAGTGCTCATGTACGTCGTTGAAGCCTGTCCGACTGTACGTGAGTGGAGAAGCAGGAACTGGAAAAAGTTTCCTTATTAAAGCAATTTCATGTTATCTGCAGAAAAGGACTGATTCATCGCTGTCTTGTGTTGTGACCGCTCCAACTGGACTGGCAGCTCATAACATTAAAGGGATTACTTTGCATCGGTTACTGATGCTGCCAGTGGAGCATGATAACAAATTACAATACCACAAGTTATCTGGAGATGCTTGTTGTGAAGTATCTCGAGTTTTGAAGAAGATGAAACTTCTTATCATTGACGAAGTAAGCATGGTTTCCAATGTCATGCTTGCTTTTGTGCATTTAAGAATGCAGGAAGTTCTTAAAACAGAGTATGATGTGTTATTCGGTGGCAAACACATCATTGTTTTTGGTGATCTTCTGCAGCTGACACCAGTGAAAGGACAACCAGTGTTTAAACTGCTTACACATGAAGATACCAAGAAGTGCCTAGGGAGCATTGGCAACGTTAACATATGGTTAAACTTCAGTTATGCTGAGCTGCGTGAAAATATGCATCAGGCGAAGGACGTAGATTACAAGAATATTCTACAAGATATTAGAATCGGGAGAGTGACTGAGCGTGGTAAAGAAGCTTTACATGCACGCTTACTGTCAAATTTATATCCAGAAGAAGACGTTTTGCCAGAGGATATTTTTCAGAAAATTACTGTGAAGAAATTTGGAATATGTTTGATGCCAACTCTTGCAGAATGTTCCATCTTCAACAACAAAATGTTGAATTTAGAAAAACAAGAGATTTTGAAACTTGAAGCTATTGACAAAATAGAGCATATGGGAGCAACAATTATTTTGTCAGAGAATTTGAAATCTAAATTGGATTCATTAGAGAAGACTATATCTAAAACTGCGGGTTTTGAAAAGACTCTGAATGTGTGCTTAAATTGCCGAATCATTTTGAGAAGGAATTTACATGTTGAAAGAGGTCTGGTAAATGGATCAATGGGTAATGTTGTTGATTTTGAGAAATACAGAAATAGAGATGGAATTGAATTTTTAAAAATTAAATTTGATGGCATTGAGGAAGTACAGCTAATTGGTCGTTGCTCTGCTAGGTTTTTGCTTGTTAAAGACTTATATGTTCGCCGTAAGCAGTTTCCTGTTTGCTTGGCATATGCAGTGACAATTCATAAATCACAAGGTTTAAGTGTAGACACTTCTTTAGTGAATATTGGCAGTTCTGCATTCAAAGAGGGTATGGCTTATGTAGCATTGTCACGAGTCAAAACTTTATTGGGTTTGTACTTGATTGACTGTGATGTCACAAACATTTGTGCAGATCTAGATTGTGTTAAGGAATACAATAGGTTAAGAAGAGAGTATGCGCCACATTTGCCTCAATATCCTTTGATTGAGAAACGTGTGGTAGGCCGGAAACGAAGAAATATCAGTAATAGTAGGGAGGTTGTAGCAAAAAGACCAAAAGTCGATGAACCCAAAAGTGGAAGCAGGAATACAATGAATTCTGTTGAAAATGTTGTTGGTTTTAAATTTGAAAATAGTTCTGGTGTCAACTGCTATGCTAATGTAGTTGTAAATGTTCTCTTTTCACTAGAGACTTTCAAAGAACAGATTGTGATCAATTTGGAACAAAGTTTATGCTGTTTGTTGAATTCTGTGTTAGAGAAATGTAGTGCTGATAAAACGAGAGTAGAAAGTGTGTCTGAAATTCGTTTTCTGTTAGACAAATGTTCAGGTCAAACAGAATTCTCTGAAAATATTCAGCAGGATTGTCAGGAGTTTTTAATGTATATGCTTGATGTATTGCAAGATGAGGGTGTAGATGTAGATTATCTATTTGGCCTTTCTTATCAATGGCAGCATGACTGTGACAACTGTAGGCTATCAAGTACTAATAGTGTAGACTCAGAAAGATTTATATATTTAACTTTGCCTGACAGTATATCAGTATCCTTCAATAAGCTAGTAAAGGCAGCCGATCAAAATATGGAGTGCAGCCAATGTAAGTCTGGAATGCTGTCCACGTTAATTTTACGAAGTTATGGCCAGTATGTCATTTTAATGTTCCAACGATGTAGGCCTGATGGAACTAAATTGACAACTTTAATTAATAATTTTGTGGCTTCGCAGTTGTCAATATCAGGAAGGACTTTTAAAACTACTGCAATTATATATCATAATGGTCCTTCAACTAATTCAGGACATTATACAACTTATTTGAAATCTGGAAACGGTTGGTCATTCTGCAATGATTCTGTTTGAACTTTCCAAAAAAGATTGCCTTTCCACCTTCAAAATTCTTACCTGGTGTTCTTACAACCAAAATTTTAGGAACAAAAGCTTGGGATTTGTTCAGAGGAATTTCAAGATGTTCTAATGGCTCCTACTCTATATGGCCTTGTGGATAATTGTAGTACAGAGCGAAAACTGTTTGTTTTTATGAGGAAAGTCAAGCAGCAGATCAAAATAAGGAGTAGAGGAAATGTAAGTCTGCAATGCTGACCACATTATTTATGGAAACTTATGGATGAAATGTCATTTTACAATTTCAACTACATAAACTGGAAGAAAATAAGTTGTCCAGTCTAATTAAAAATGTTTTGGCTACATAGTCATCGATTTCAGGAAGAACATTTGCAACTGCAGCTATTATATAATATACTGGTCCTTTGACAACATCTGGATATTACACAGCTTATTTAAAATTTATAAAATGGCTAGTCTTTCAGCAAACATTACTAATTGAGTATTAAGCAATGTTGCCTTTTGACTTGTTTTTTGAAGTCAGAATTTAGGGTAGGTAATTGGACTATAATGATTCTAGGTGTTGCTGTAACTTAGTGTGCTGTTTCAAATTGCTTTGTATGTCTCAGTTTTCTTAAAAAAATTGAGTTTATCTTTCAGAAAGTGGCGGGCAGAAAATAGTAACAGCACAACAGAGTATAAGCTGTTCATAGGATATCCTTTGACGTCATAGAAAGTAAGTTACTTTGGAGAAGTTCCTATTTCTGCTTATTTATATTATTTGGGTTTTTTAAACACAATCATTTTGATTGTGGGTTTTTTTTCCCCGCTGTTATATGATGAATACCTTCAACTCACTGTTTTCAGTGAAATTTGATATTTTCTGATAACAGCAAAAATAAACCATTAAATATGTTTAATTAATTTTCTACTTTGAATTGTGATTTCTAATATGTATATGGATTGGTGTGGCTCACTGGTTAGAGGCGGCAGACCCAGAAGCAGAAGTCGGGCCGGAACCAGGGTTCGATTCCTGACGTGGCAGGATCTTGGGCCATGGTGAGCGGACTTGATCATTCTCGCTTCGGTGCCTACTGCAACCATGGGTCCCACTCAGCAACTCTGGGCAATAGCTTGCTTAATCTCAACTAACAGCCCCATCAGCGCCGGGGATGCCTGGCATCACCTTGGGGATGCCCAGGAGGGACCATCTCATAGGGAAAGCCAGGATGAGTTCCCCAGCGGTATACAGGGCCGGGACGCTTCTTTGCTGGGGCAGCTGTACGCATTACTAGTATACCACATTTAACATTTAACATTCATTTTGTCTCATGCTCACTCTTTTTTACCACCTTGTATTAATTTAAATTTTTTTGTTCTTTCTTACACAGATTAAAAGTATAAAAATAATAATACAGTACGGTAATGACAATTATAAGGTAAGCGTTTAATACTCTTTATGTTACATGTCTATCAGATTTAACTTTTATTAGTTTCTCTGCTTCTTTTTTATAACCCTTAGTTACTGTCTTTGCTAGTTCTTTCATTTCTTTTTCTATTAATTATTTATACTACTCTTTTCACTTCTTTTATCAGTCCCTCTTTCAACAGTAACTGTGTGTTACTCCTTCTATTTGTCTTTCTTTTCACATTACTCTCTGTTTATTAACTCGTCTTTTTTAAAAAAATATTTTTTTTTAATTCGCTCCCAGTTCGCGTACCGGAACGCAAACCGGGAAGCGTACCATAAGAAATAGAGGATGCTAGAGTGCTAAACATTCTAGCAATTTTTTTAAAAAGGGAAGGTAGTTCTGAAAAGAACTTTTTTTTTTTATTATTTTTGATTTTTTATATTTTTTTTGTGTTTTTTTTGAGGAAGGGGAAACAAAAACTGATTTGCTTCAAAGGGCTCAACAGGAGCAACAAAAAAAAATTACTTTCTAGGACGTTTTGGACATTGATGATTTTCATATGATCTATTTATTAAAGTAATACTCATCTCTCCGCATGAAATTAATTTTCCACATGCTACACAAGTGAATCTCATCTGCCCAAAGTTCTTTTGCAGATTTGGGACCGTTTCCCTTGCCTCTGACTCACTTATTGCTAAGTCATTGGTGGATGTTTTTGCCATTCGGGGGTTATTCACCATATCTCGAAGTTGCGCTTTAGAATAATTAAGAGGGTGCCACCTCTCCATGTACCGATGCATGGTATGATTACCATAGCTATATTTTTTTTCGGTCCCTCTCGAGAGTTTTTTTTTGCAGATGAGGCAGGTAACGAACCTGGCATTAACTTTCTTTTCATGAGAAGGAAAAGAAAAAAATGGCCAGATAAAATTCACTTTCACATGGGATGTTCTTGGCATTTCTTTCAGAAAGCCACTTGTCCCTTGCTCCTGTTCCTCGTCTTCCTCTTCTTCTTCTTCCTGGTCGAAGATGACCTGGCTAGTCGGTCCTCTCTTATTTGGTGGTGGAGGAGGTGGTGAAGATCCACCAGCTGCAGCTAATACAAATGCCATGTCTTAGCAAACAAAAACTGGTCTTTCTCTCATAAAAATGAAAGTCGGAGTGAGGAAAAAAGGTGGGACTTTCATCATTTGAGAAAAGAAAATGTTCTAAACCAATGAAAAGTGTTTGTTTTACGTCATATGATTAAGCGTTCCATCATTAGGAAACTAAAAGTAAAATCAACCAATGAAAAGTTTTATTAACTAGTCACATGACCTGTTATGCTTACGTTCCGCGTTCCACGCCGCACCTCGGATCGATTCCGGGGATTTACGTTTCGCGCCTTGGTTCGCGTTCCAGAACGCTTCCGGGTGCGCTAACGCAGCACGTCATAAGGGGCATTACGTAGTAACGCGATATGTTGCGTTTACGGGACGCGTCACGATGTGCCTTTCTAACGCGGTATTTGCACTAACGGAACGTTTACCGGTTCGCGGATCGGCAGCGAAACAAGAAAAAATAATTTAAACTATAATATAAATTGAATTAAAAAAATATAATACAAATATATATAAAATATATTTGTGAATTAGAATAAAAATATATGTTACAGCTATAGATATTAGCTTTTAAAAGAACAATGAAATTCACTGAAAAAACCATAGGTTATAGACCATATATAGTTAGGGATTAGCATTTACAAAACCAAGAAAATTCACTGAAAAAACCATTGGTTATAGACCATATATAGTTAGGAATTAGCATTTTCAAAACCTTTATTTACTCGGACACAACCATAGATATTCGAATATATAGTTAGTTGCAATAACTATATATCGCGCACCCGCAATCCACTGCTGATGATGTCACATATTACATCATTCATGACATGGTCAGTGACATCACTGATGACATCACTGATGACATCTCAAATGGCATCACTGATGACATCACTGAAGACATCTCAAATGACATCACTGATGACATCTCATTTGACATTACTTATCACATCACTGATGACATCATTCATGTGATAATACGATGAACCTCTTCAGACTCTAATATAACGTTAGATACAATTAGTGTAAACAGACACTCACAGACTGTCACTCATCCATGGAGTTACTCACACACCTAGTCAGTCATGCAAAGAATCAATCACACCTCCATTTCCTCAACTATACAGTTATACACACTTTACTTATTCAAACATATTCTAACACATATTTACTCTCTTATACAATCCCTGATACAAGTTCACAATGATTCATACAGCCACTCTCACATTCACTGGCTCTTATGCACACTTATTTATATATGTCAACTCTCACATGTACTGTGTTTTACATATGTACTTACTTTGACATGTAGCACTGAGATATCCATTCACTCACCAATACACTCATGCACACAGTCAACTGCCCATACAGCTGTTTCCACATGCACGTTTGAACCCATACATCTAGTGAATCAACTGCTCACACATCTATGCACAGTCACACACCTCCCAGCCACCCCCACACACACACTCACTCTCCCATACAAATACTTGGGCAACCAATCAATAACCCATATAGTTACTCATATAGCTACTGATCAACACATGCAGCAGTTTACAGAACAACAGATATAATGATGCACAAATTAAGACAGTTTAGTCACTAACCCTTGCACTCAGTGAGACACATTTAATCATTCTCTCATACAGTCAGTCATGCACCTACTAAATCCTTCATCCAGACACTTATACATCCACTCATTCTTCAATATGTAAAACATATTTTAACTTTACAGAAACATACAATCACTGGATGATATCATCAGTGATGTCATCAGTGATGTCACTGACCATGTCATGAATGATGTAATATGTGACATCATCAGCAGTGGATTGCGGGTGCGCAATATATATTTATTGCAACTAACTATATATTCGAATTTCTATGGTTTTGTGCGAGTAAATTAAGGTTTTGAAGATGCTAATTCCTAACTATATATGGTCTATAACCAATGGTTTTTTCAGTGAATATATATATATATATATATATATATATATATATATATATATACTCCTCCAACCGGTCACCGTGCAACAAACGTCCTATGCACGTTACCCAGTACGCGGACACCAAATCAAGAGTCCAAAGCCAGTCTTCGGGTTGTTCTTACTTTATTTTTTCGAGCATAAAGTGCAGGGGTGCAAAAACGTCGAACAGACGCGTTTTGGTCGTGAACGCCCTTGCTCACTGTTGGCCAGTGGGTTTTATGTCAGTAAAATTTCCAGCTAACTATAAATAGTGTGAAACCTGTGGTTTTTTCAGTGAATTTACAAGGTTTTTTAAATGCTAATTCCTTACTATAACTGGTGTGAAACCTATGTTTTTTTCAGTGAATTTCATAGGTTTTTTAAATGCTAATTCCTAACTATAACTGGTGTGAAACCTATGGTTTTTTCAGTGAATATATATATATATATATATATATATATATATATATATATATATATATATATATATATATATATATATATATATATATATATATATATATATATATTACCTACTGGCGGTCGCCAGTAGGTATATATAGTTAGGACCTAGTTACCATAGGAAATTCGGAACATTCTATTAGGAATAACTGTGGCACCGATTGAGGGAACTGCCTGCAATTTTCCTTAAATTTGCCTCGCTACGCTCCGCGCCTTCCCTGAGGATTCGTCAAGCGGGGGCCGAGAAAAAAGGGGGGGGTCGCAAAACGTGTTTTCCCCATGTTAATTTCAATAGGGACATTCTGACAAGGCTACAGCTCGAACGGCTGAACAGAATTACACCAGATTGGGCAAAATGGTAGGGCCTGGTATGCAGCAGTGCCTTTTGTATGTTTGGTGAAAATCCCTCCAGTAGTTCTTGAGAAAATTGAATTTGAAATTTTTCAAATGGCATTTTCTATGGGACCTTTAGACACGGCTACAGCCCGAACGGCTGAATGGAATTACACCAAACTTTTCAAAATGGTAGGGACAGGTATGCAGTAGTGCCTTTTCTATTTTTGGTGAAAATCCCTCCAGTAGTTGTTGAGAAAATTGAATTTGAGCAAATTATATATCTATATGTGCTCAACATTCTATTGGGAATAAATTTAGCGACGATTGAGGAATCTGTGTGTAATTTTCCAGAGTTTTGGCCACCTCCGCTCCGCTCCTTCCCTGAAAGTTTCGGGGAGATTCGTCAAGCGGGGGCTGAAAGGGGGGTCCCAAAACGTGTTTTCCCCATGTTAATTTCCATAGGGACCTTTAGACACGGCTACAGCCCGAACGGCTGAATGGAATTACACCAAACTTGGCAAAATGGTAGGGCCTGGTATGCCTATGTGCCTTTGCTATGTTTGGTGAAAATCTCTCCAGTAGTTCTTGAGAAAATAGAATTTGAAATTTTTCAAATGGCATTTTCTATGGGACCTTTAGACACGGCTACAGCCCGAACGGCTGAACGGAATTACACCAAACTTGGCAAAAAGGTAGGGACAGGTATGCAGTAGTGCCTTTTCTATATTTGGTGAAAATCCCTCCAGTAGTTGTTGAGATAATTGAATTTGAGCAAATAATATATCTATATGCGCTCACCGTATGCGCACCGTACGCGTACCCTTACGTGCGCGAGCAAGTTTCTGATTGGCTGGCAGTCGACTGTCAACATTCCAAACTGTCCAAACCAGGAAGTGTTGGCCACTATCTTGTTTTTCAGGAGAACTGAGGCACAATAGAGCCCAAAACAAGAGTGGAAAAGACAAAAAGGGGGCAGGGTAGAGACTCCCCAACCCTCTAGCCCTTCTCAGGGGGTCCCAAAAGGACCCCCAAGGGCAAAAAAAAATCACCGGGGTATGCGCACCGTACGCATATGGTACGCGTACCATGCACGTACCCCGTGATTTTAAAAAAAACTTAGTGGTTCTTCTGGGACCCCCTGAGAAGGGCTAGCGGGTCAAGGGGTCTCAACCCTGCCCCCTTTTCGCGTTTTCCACTCTTGTTTTGTGCTCTCTTGTGCCTCACTTCTCCTGAGAAACAAGATGGCTGCTCAGGTAGTCCCAGAAGGATAATAACATATATAAACGTTATCTGCTAATAGAATTAGCATTTATAAAAACCTTTGAAATTTATTGAAACAAAACATAGGTTTCACACCTGATATAGTTAGGAATTAGCATTTAAAAAACCTTGCAAATTCACTGAAAAAACCATAGGTTTCAAGCCTGATATAGTTAGGAATTAGCATTTAAAAAACCTTGCAAATTCACTTAAAAAATCTATAGGTTTCAGGCCTTATATAGTTAGGAAAAAGCATTTTAAAAACTATTGAAATTGCTCCTATAACTATATTTCGCGCACCCGCAATCCACTGCTGATGATGTCACATATTACATCATTCATGACATCCTCAGTGACATCACTGATGACATCACTGATGACATCTCAAATGACATCACTGATGACATCACTGATGACATCTCATTTGACATCACTGATCACTTCACTGATTTCATTCATGTGATAATACGATGCACCTCCTCACACTCTAATATAACCTTGAAACACCCAGTGTTAAATACAGACTACCATTCTTGAAACCATTGACACACCAATACCAGTTACTACGTACGCACTCACTGATTCCTAGGTCTACACACACATTCACTCATAGAATCACTCATACATACAGTCACTCATCAGTACAACACTATCATATGCACTCATACACCTATACAGAAACTCACACACTGCCACTCATACATGGAGTTACTCACACACCTAGTCAGTCATGCAAAGAATTAATCACACTTCCATTTCCTCAACTATACAGTTATACACACAACGCCTTACTTATTCAAACATATACTAACACATACTTACTCTCTTATACAATCACTGATACAAGTACACAATGATCCATACAGCCACTCGCACATTCACTGGCTCTCATATATAGTCATTTATATATGCCAACTCTCACATGCACTGTGTTTTACATGTGTACTTACTTGGACATGTAGCACTGAGATATCCATTCACTCACCAACACACCCATGCACACAGTCAACCGCCCATATAGCTGTTTTCACATGCACTCTTGAACTAATACACCTAGTGAATCAACTGCTCACACATCAATGCACAGAGTCACACACCTCCCAGCCACCCACACACACACTCAGTCTCCCATTCATATTCCTGGGCAACCAATCAATAACCTATATAGCCACTAATATAGCTACTGATCAACACATGCAGCAGCTTACACAACAACAGACATACTGATGCACACAGACAGTTTAGTCACTAACCCATGCATTTAGTAAGACACATTTAATCACTCACTCATACAGTCAGTCATGCACCTACTAAATCCTTCATCCAGACACTTATACATCCACTCATACTTCAATATGTAAAACATATTTAAACTTTACAGAAACACAGTCACTGGATGATGTCATCAGTGGTGTCATCAGTGATGTCAAATGAGTTGTCATCAGTGATGTCATCAGTGATGTCATTTGAGATGTCATCAGTGATGTCATCAGTGATGTCACTGACCATGTCATGAATGATGTAATATGTGACATCATCAGCAGTGGATTGCGGGTGCGCGAAATATAGTTAGTACAACTAACTATATAGGAGCAATTTCAATGGTCTTTCAAATGCTAAGTCCTAACTATATAAGGCCTGAAACATATGGTTTTTTAAGTGAATATATATATATATATATATATATATATATATATATTACCTACTGGCGGTCACCAGTAGATAGTTATAGTTAGGACCTAGTTTCCATAGGAAACTTGTAACATTCTATTGGGAATAACTTTGGCGCCGGTTGTTGAATATTCGCGAATTTCTCAAAGAAGATGGCCTGCTCCGCTTCGCTCCTTTCCTGAAAGTCTCGGGAAGATTCGTCAAGCGGGGACCGTGAAAAAAGGGGGGGATCCCAAAACGTGTTTTCCCCATGCTAATTTTGTAGGACGATTAGGCACGGCTACAGCCCGAACCGCTGAACGGAATTACACCAAATTTGGGAAAATGGTAGGGTCCGGGGTACGCAGATCACGCTTTTGGTTAAATGGTGTAAATCCCTCCAGTAGTTCCTGAGAAAATCAAAAGAAAAAATATATATATATCTGGGCGGAGCCTAACCACACATCTCATTGTGTCATCCAAGAAGTGTTGGCAGCCATCTTTGGACTAATATACATGATAGCACCCCATTAAAAAGCATTGCAGTTAATAGAAGGTTTCAGGACTTTAGTTACATTATAAATCATTTGTTGATGGTACCATACTCATTTTAGGAATTGTGGTGTGTTCTAAGGTGATTTTACCATGTGAAAAAGCCTTCTCCTGGGATATCATGAATCATGTCTGAAAGAAAACTATTATCTCATGCTTTTCCCACAGTGGTTTGGATGGGGATCTATAAGCTAAACTGAAAGCATATTTTCTGTAAATTCACATTATCTTTCTCAGTCATGTGAGAAATAAGTCTGACATTCTTAGTAAAACATGTACATCCAACAAGGACAGAGACTGTCAGTTAATTCATTTGTGTTCTACTGCAGCTTCCCAGAGTGTTCTAAAGAATAACTAGAGTGCTAACAGTCCTACTTATTACAAAGGTATGGCACACATGAAGCAATCTTGATTGGAATAAAGTGGTAACTCTTAAAACATTGAATTTAAAATGGAACAAAATGAGGGGGTATATTTTGCCATAGAAAGTATGATTAGTGCTGCAGAAAGAAAAATTAGGGCACATTTTGAGTGACTTCTCAAATCCTCTTCTATTTCATTAAACAATTCTGACATGCAGACTGAAACATGCCCTTTCAATACCAGCAGCAGACTTGACTGGTGAGCAGTAGCTTTACTACAGTGATCCAATAAGCAACTAGTGTGCTAACATTCTGAATTTATGGCAAATGTGTGTCATATCTGAATGCCTTCTTGATGGAATCAAAGTAGAAAACTGAAAATATTTCCTACTGAGGAGACTGTAGTAAATGAGGAAATTAGGAAACTTCATAACAAATAGGTCCCCCAAGATGGCCACCAGATACAAAAGAGCCCCAATGTAGCACAAATATCCCCCAGATGTAGCCCTAGTATAGCCCAATGACAGAATGTCCCAGAGTTTTCTAAAGAACAACTAGAGCGCTAACAGTCTTACTTATGACAAAAGTATGGCACACCTGAAGTCATCTTGATTGGAATAAAGTGGTAACACTTAAAACATTTAATTTGCAAAGGAACAAAATGAGGGGGTTAATTTTGCCATAGAAATTATGATTAGTGCTGAAGAAAGAAAAAATAGGGCACATTTTGACTTCTCAAATCCTTTTCTATTTCATTAAAAAAATTCTGACATGCAGACTGAAACATGCACTTTGAATACCAGCAGCAGACTTCCCTGGTGAGCAGTAGCTGTACTACAGTGATCTAATGGCTCTCAAACCACTGCTAACTATCCCTAGTCCGACTCGGGAAGAGTTTTTAGCTTTGACGACAAAAGTCAAATCCGGTTCTCCGGACGATCCCATGCGACCCGCTCAGTTCCGGGAATTTGCTGAATGTTGTTATCCTGCCCTGCATGATCTTATCAATCTGTCCTTTAGTACGGGCAGTGTTCCCAAGGCTTGGAAACAGGCGATGGTCATTCTGACCCTTAAGAAACCTGCCCTCGATCCGACTAAGCCAGAACACTATCGACCCATTTCCCTTCTTCCCTGGCCAGCCAAACTAGCGGAAGCGCATGCTAATCGTATTCTATCATCTCACCTGCAAGAATTGAATCTACTAGATAATTCCCAGAACGGATTCCGTGCAGGTCATAGCACCGAAACTGCTCTTTTGGCTGTGGTGGAGCACATCAGGAAGATGTTGGATCAGGGTCAGACGGCGGCACTGATCCTTTTGGATCTCAGTGCCGCCTTTGATACGGTGTCCCATCAGATTCTTTTACATCGTCTGATGGAGGCTGGAGTTGGAGAGATGGCACTTAAGTGGTTCCGCTCCTTTCTTGAGGATCGAGGTTTCAAAGTGTCTACACCTCCTTTTGTCTCTGCTTCACGCCCTATACTGCAGGGCGTTCCCCAGGGTTCGGCTCTTAGCCCCACTTTATTTAATTTATATGTTCAGCCTTTGGCGGAGGTAGCCCATAGTTTTGGTCTTTCCTTAGTGTCATACGCCGATGACACGCAGCTGGCGGTGGCTCTTAATGGTGACTCTAACATGGACGCCCCCACCTTCCACTCAGCGTTAAAAGCTGTTTCTGGCTGGATGGCGAACAACCGACTTCAACTTAATGCCTCTAAGACCGAGGTCATTATTTTTGGTAAGGAAAGTGGGCTATGGGGAGATCAATGGTGGCCCTCTGATCTTGGCCCTGCTCCCACCCCCGTGAGTGAAGTCAGAAACCTCGGGGTGTGGTTTGATGACAAGCTCTCTTTCACCTCCCATACTAAACGTGTGGCTGGCGTATGTCTAGGTACTCTGCAGTGTCTGAGACCTACTTTTAAGTTTTTTGATGCTGAGACAAGACAGATTATAGTCCAAGCTCTGGTTCTTACCAGATTGGACTATGCCAACTCTCTGTTTTTGGGTCTAAATCTGGCCGAACTATCCCGCCTTCAGAGGGTCCAAAATGCGGCGGCCAGGATGCTTGTCGGCCTCCCGAAATTTGTCTCAGCTCGTAGAACTATCCAGAATCTCCACTGGCTACCGATTGAGCAAACAGTTAAGTTTAAAGTCCTTTGCTTAACTTTTAAAATTCTTAAACTAGCTTCCCCTCCTATTCTTTCACAGACTATCCTGCACTATGTCCCTGCTAGAACCCTTCGCTCTGCTGGATTGAACCTCGCCATTGTGCCGCGCTTTAAACGAGCTAGAATGGGTGGACGCTCGTTCTCAGTGCTGGCGGCTTCCCTCTGGAATTCTCTGCCTGCTCCTCTCCGTTCAATCCCTGACTTGCTTCTTTTTAGGAAGGCTTTGAAGACCTTCCTCTTCTCCACAGTTTAGTCTTGTCTTCTTGCCTTCTCTGATGTGTTGTGTTATCCAATTCTCCAAGCGCCGGGACGCCTCTTGGCTGCGGGATCCGTGCGCTAAAAAAAAAAAAAAAAAAAAATGAGCAACTAGAGTGCTAACATTCAGAATTTATGGCAAATGCGTGACACATCTGAATGCCTTCTTGATGGAACCAAAGTAAACAAGCATTGAAAATGCAATAGATCTCGCTCTCGTTTGAGTTAAAGCCATTCTGTTTAATGAGGTGGCTTTTTAGCTTTGCTTTTATTAGTGTTTTTCAAACTTTCATGTAAATAACATGCATATGTATGCATATATGTATATGTATGCATGCATTTATATTTGTATTTATATAGATATGCAGATTATATATGTTTATATATGTATGTATATATATACACATACATATATATAAATGCATATGCATATATATGCATATATATATATGTATATGTATGCTTGTAGGTAGAGGTGTAGAGGTAGAGAGGTAGAGGTAGAGAGGAAGAGACTAGTAGAGAGAGGTAGAGAGTAAAGAGTAATAGAGAATAGAGAGTGAGTAGTGGAAAGTAGTAGAGAGCAGTAGAGAGAGTAGCAGAGAGTGAGTAGTAGAGAGTAGTAGAGTGAATAGTAGAATGAGTAGTAGAGAGTAGTAGAGAGTGAGTAGTAGAGAGTGAGTAGTAGAGAGTAGTAGAGAGTGAGTAGTAGAGAGTGAGAAGCGGAGAGAATAGTAGAGAGTAGTAGAGAGTGAGTAGTAGAGTGAGTACTAGAGAGTGAGTAGTAGAGAGTAGTAGAGAGAGAGTAGTAGAGAGTGAGTGGTAGAGAGTAGTAGAGAGTGAGAAGTAGAGAGTGAGTAGTAGAGAATAGTAGAGAGTGAGTAATAAAGAGTGAGTAGTAGAGAGAGAGTAGTACAGAGTGAGTAGTAGAGAGTAGAGAGTAGCAGAGAGTGAGTAGTAGAGAGTAGTAGATAGGAGTAGTAGGGAGTGAGTAGTAGAGAGAGAGTAGTAGAGTAGTAGAGAATGAGTAGTAGAGAGAGAGTATTAGAGAGTAGTGGAGTAGTGGAGAGTGAGTAGTAGAGAGTAGTGGAGAATATTCCAAAGTTTGGCACAGCACCACTTGCACAACAAGTCCAATCAAATTATATCACTTAGAGTCCTTATTGAAGCGCTGAATCTTTTTGTATATTCAAATGCTTTTATTTTCCTTAAGTTTATGTACCACAGCGAGCCGACGCGTTTCGTTCTGTCCAACAGAACTTCTTCAGGGCGTTCTTATTTCCTTCAAGTTATGTCGGTATCCTGTTGTCATATAACTAAATATTTCTTCCAAATATTAGACGAGTCGTAAGTACATTCTTATTCAAAGTGACTAGGTATCAATTTTACCCACACAATTCGGGCAGATTTGAGTAATTTATAGCATCCTCAAAGTCAGTCTTTCAAAAATTCCAAAGTGTAGGACATGATAATCCAAATCCAAATGTTTCTCAAGAAAAGTAATTTTCAATTGTTCAGAATATCGGCGTTTGGGCAGATATGACCCAGGGACCCCCAGTATGCAAGGGGAATTAGTCCCCCCCTCTGCAAACGCGCCAGTGGCCTGCGTTGCAGAGAGGTGTAAAAAGGGGCATAGCCTCATTACACCTCTGTGCAATGCAGCCCCCTGATGCATACTGGAGGTTCCAGGTGGGCTACTTGGCCCCCAGGGACCCCCAGTATGCAAGAGGAATTAGTTCCCCCTCTGCAAACGCGCCAGGGGGCTGCATTGCGGAGAGGTGTAACAAGGGGCATAGCCTCATTACACCTCTGCAATGTAGCCCCCTGGCGCATACTGGAGGTTCCAGGTGGGCTAGTTGGCCCCCAGGGGCCACCAGTATGCAAGGGGAATTAGTTCCCCCTCTTCAAACATGCACGGGGCTGCGTTGCAGAGAGGTGTAAAAAGGTGGCGTGGCTTCATTACATCTCTCTGCAATGCAGTCCCCTGGCGCATACTGGAGATTCCTGGTGGGCTTTCAGGTGTTATATAGTAAGGAATTAGCATTAAAAAACCTTTGAAATTCACTGAAAAAAACATAGGTTTCAGGCCTTATATAGTTAGGAATTAGCATTTAAAAAACCTTGCAAATTCACTGAAAAAAACATAGGTTTCATGCCTTATATAGTTAGGAATTAGCATTTAAAAAACCTTTGAAATTCAATGAAAAATGTGAGATGTCATCAGTGATGTCACTGACCATGTCATGAATGATGTAATATGTGACATCATCAGCAGTGGATTGCGGGTGCGCGAAATATAGTTAGTACAACTAACTATATAGGAGCAATTTCAATGGTTTTGTATGAGTGAAATGTCCAGCTAACTCTAACACCCCTAAAACTTATAGTTTTTTGAGTGAATTTTAAAGGTTTTTTAAATGCTAATTCCTAACTATATAAGGCCTGAAACCTATGGTTTTTTCAGTGAATATATATATATATATATATATATATATATATATATATATATATATATATATATATATATATATATATATATATATATATATATATATTACCTACTGGCGGTCGCCAGTAGGTATATATAGTTAGGATTTTTTCTCTATAGGATTTTTGAAAATTCTATGTCTAATAACTTTGGCGTTTGTGGACGGAATTGGCTGAAATTTTCAGGAAAATGGAACATTTTGTTTCTGAGCAGCCCCTGACAATTTGGGGGGGTTTCATCAAGGGGGGGCCGAGAAAAAAGGGGGGTCCCAAAACGCTTTTTTCCCATGTTAATTTCCATAGGGCGGTTGGCCTCACTTTTAGCTCGAACGGCTGAATGGATTTGCACGAAACTTGGCAAAATTGTAGGGACTGTTAGCCCGATGTGCCTTTGCTAGGTCTCAATATATGTGCTCCAGTGGATTTTGAGTAATTTAGGTTCAAAAAAAGATATATATCTGGGCGGAGCCTAACCACACATCTGATCTGATTGGCTGTCAGCACTTCATCTAAGAAGTGTTGGCAGCCATCTTGGGACCAATATACATGATAGCACCTCATTAAAAAGCATTGTAGTTAATAGAGGGTTTTCGGACTTTAGTTACATTATAAATCATTTGTTGATGGTACCATACTCCTTTTAGGAATTGTGGTGGGTTCTAAGGTGATTTTACCATGTGAAAAAACCTTCTGCTGTGATATCATGAATATTGTTTGAAAGAAAACTAATATCTCATGATTTTCCCACAGTGGTTTGGAAGGGGATCTATAAGCTAAACTGAAAGCATATTTTCTGTAAATTCACATTATCTTTCTCAGTCATGTGAAAATGAAGTCTGACATTCTCAGTAAAACATGTACATCCAACAAGGACAGAGACTGTCAGTTGATTCCTTTGTGTTCTACTGCAGCCTCCCAGAGTGTTCTAAAGAACAACTAGAGCGCTAACAGTCCTACTTATTACAAAGGTATGGCACACCTGAAGCCATCTTGATTGGAATAAAGTGGTAACTCTTAAAACATTTAATTTAAAAAGAAACAACATGAGGGGGTATATTTTGCCATAGAAAGTATGATTAGTGCTGCAGAATGAAAAATTAGGGCACATTTTGAGTGACTTCTCAAATCCTTTTCTATTTCATTAAAACATTCTGACATGCAGTCTCCCAAAATGGCCACCAGAGACAAAAGGGCCCAAATGTAGCCCAAATATCACCAGATGTAGCCCAAGTATAGCCCAATGACAGAATGTCCCAGAGTGTTCTAAAGAACAACTAGAGCGCTAACAGTCCTACTTATTACAAAGGTATGGCACACCTGAAGCCATCTTGATTGCAATAAAGTGGTAACTCTTAAAACATTTAATTTAAAAAGAAACAACATGAGGGGGTATATTTTGCCATAGAAAGTATGATTAGTGCTGCAGAATGAAAAATTAGGGCACATTTTGAGTGACTTCTCAAATCCTTTTCTATTTCATTAAAACATTCTGACATGCAGTCTCCCAAAATGGCCACCGAGGACAAAAGAGCCCAAATGTAGCCCAAATATCACCCAGATGTAGCCCAAGTATAGCCCAATGACAGAATGTCCCAGAGTGTTCTAAAGAACAACTAGAGCGCTAACAGTCCTACTTATTACAAAGGTATAGCACACCTGGAGCCATTGTGATGGGAATAAAGTGGTAACTCTTAAAACATTTCATTTAAAAAGGAACAAAATGAGGGGGTATATTATGCAATAGAAGTTATTATTAGTGCTGCAGAAAGAAAAATTAGGGCACATTTTGAGTGACTTTTCAAATCCTCTTCTATTTCATTAAAAAATTCTGACATGCAGTCTCCCAAAATGGCCACCAGAGACAAAAGAGCCCAAATGTAGCCCAAATATCACCCAGATGTAGCCCAAGTATAGCCCAATGACAGAATGTCCCAGAGTGTTCTAAAGAACAACTTGAGCGCTAACAGTCCTACTTATTACAAAGGTATGGCACACCTGAAGCCATCTTGATTGGAATAAAGTGGTAACTCTTAAAACATTTAATTTAAAAAGGAACAAAATGAGGGGGTATATTTTGCCATATGAATTATGATTAGTGCTGCAGAAAGAAAAATTAGGGCACATTTTGAGTGACTTCTCAAACCCTCTTCAATTTCATTAAACAATTCTGACATACAGTCTCCCAAGATGGCCACCAGAGACAAAAGAGCCTAAATGTAGCCCAAATATCACCCATATGTACCCCAAGTATAGCCCAATGACAGAATGTCCCAGAGTGTTCTAAAGAACAACTAGAGCGCTAACAGTCTTACTTATGACAAAAGTATGGCACACCAGAAGCCATCTTGATTGGAATGAAGTGGTGAGTCTGAAAACACTCAATTTAAAAAGGAACAACATGAGGGGGTTAATTTTGCCATAGAAAGTATGATTAGTGCTTCAGAAAGAAAAATTAGGGATCATTTTGAGTGACTTCTCAAATCCTCTTCTATTTCATTAAAAAAATTCTGACATGCAGACTGAAACATGCACTTTGAATACCAGCAGCAGACGTCCCTGGTGAGCAGTAGCTTTACTACAGTGATCTAATGTGCAACTAGAGTGCTAACATTCAGAATTTATGGCAAATGTGTGACACATTGAATGCCTTCTTGATGGAACCAAAGTAAACAAGCATTGAAAATGCAATAGATCTCGCCCTCGTTTAAGATAAAGCTATTCTGTTTGTAATGAGGTGGCTTTTTAGCTTTGCTTTTATTAGTGTTTTTTCAACTTTCATGTAAACAACATGCATCTGTATGCATATAAGTATATGTATGCATGCATTTATGTTTGTATTTATATAGATATACAGATGATATATGTTTATATATGTATGTATATATATATATTCACTGAAAAAAACATAGGCTATAGACCATATATAGTTAGGAATTAGCATTTACAAAACCTTGAAAATTCACTGAAAAAACCATAGGTTATAGACCATATATAGTTAGGAATTAGCATTTACAAAACCTTGAAAATTCACTGAAAAAACCATAGGTTATAAACCATATATAGTTAGGAATTTGCATTTACAAAACCTTATTTTATTCACACAAAACCATTGAAATTCCATATATAGTTAGTTGCACTAACTATATATCGCGCACCCGCAATCCACTGCTGATGATGTCACATATTACATCATTCATGACATGGTCAGTGACATCACTGATGACATCTCAAATGACATCACTGATGACATCACTGATGACAACATCCAGTGACTGTATGTTTCTGTAAAGTTAAAATATGTCTTACATATTGAAGAATGAGTGGATGTATAAGTGTCTGAATGAAGGATTTAGTAGGTGCATGACTGACTGTATGAGTGAGTGATTAAATGTGTCTCACTGAGTGCATGGGTTAGTGACTAAACTGTCTTAATTTGTGCATCATTATGTCTGTTGTTCTGTAAACTGTTGCATGTGTTGATAAGTAGCTATATGAGTAACTATATGGGTTATTGATTGGTTGCCCAAGTATTTGTATGGGAGACTGAGTGTGTGTGTGGGTGGCTGGGAGGTGTATGACTCTGTGCATAGATGTGTGAGCAGTTGATTCACTAGATGTATGGTTTCAAAAGTGCATGTGGAAACAGCTGTATGGGCGGTTGACTGTGTGCATGAGTGTATTGGTGAGTGAATGGATATCTCAGTGCTACATGTCAAAGTAAGTACATATGTAAAACACAGTACATGTGAGAGTTGACATATATAAATAACTGTGCATAAGAGCCAGTGAATGTGTGAGTGGCTGTATGGATCATTGTGAACTTGTATCAGGGATTGTATAAGAGAGTAAATATGTGTTAGTATATGTTTGAATAAGTAAAGTTTGTATAACTGTATAGTTGAGGAAATGGAGGTGTGATTGATTCTTTGCATGACTGACTAGGTGTGTGAGTAACTCCATGGATGAGTGACAGTCTGTGAGTGTCTGTTTACACTGATTGTATCTAAGGTTATATTAGAGTCTGAAGAGGTTCATCGTATTATCACATGAATGATATCATCAGTGATGTGATCAGTAATGTCAAATGAGATGTCATCAGTGATGTCATCAGTGATGTCATTTGAGATGTCATCAGTGATGTCATTTGAGATGTCATCAGTGATGTCATCAGTGATGTCACTGACCATGTCATGAATGATGTAATATGTGACATCATCAGCAGTGGATTGCGGGTGCGCGATATATAGTTAGTGCAACTAACTATATATGGAATTTCAATGGTTTTGTGTGAATAAAATAAGGTTTTGTAAATGCAAATTCCTAACTATATATGGTTTATAACCTATGGTTTTTTCAGTGAATTTTCAAGGTTTTGTAAATGCTAATTCCTAACTATCCTATGGTTTTTTCAGTGAATTTTTATATATATATATATATATTCAATGAAAAAACCATAGGTTTTAGCCCATATATAGTTAGGGATTAGCATTTACAAAACCTTATTTTACTCGCATAAAACCATTGAAATTCGCATATATAGTTAGATGCGCTAACTATATATCGCGCACCCGCAATCCACTGCTGATGATGTCACATATTACATCATTCATGACATGCTCAGTGACATCACTGATGACATCACTGATGACATCTCAAATGACATCACTGATGACATCACTGATGACATCTCAAATGACATCACTGATGACATCACTGATGACATCACGGATGACATCACTGAAGACATCCCAAATGACATCACTGATGACATCTCATTTGACATCTCATTTGACATTACTGAGCACATCACTAATGACATCATTCATGTGATAATACGATTAACCTCTTCAGACTCTAATATAACCTTAGATACACTCAGTGTAAACAAAAACTCACAGACTGTCACTCATCCATGGAGTTACTCACACACCTAGTCAGTCATGCAAAGAATCAATCACACCTCCATTTCCTCTACTATACAGTTATACACACCTTACTTATTCAAACATATACTAACACATATTTACTCTCTTATACAATCCCTGATACAAGTTCACAATCATCCATACAGCCACTCACACATTCACTGGCTCTTATGCACAGTTATTTATATATGTCACCTCTCTCATGTACTGTGTTTTACATATGTACTTACTTTGACATGTAGCACTGAGATATCCATTCACTCACCAATACACTCATGCACACAGTCAACCGCCCATACAGCTGTTTCCACATGCACTTTTGAACCCATACATCTAGTAAATCAACTGCTCACACATCTATGCACAAAGTCATACACCTCCCAGTCACCCACACACACTCAGTCTCCCATACAAATACTTGGGCAACCAATCAATAACCCATATAGTTACTCATATAGCTACTGATCAACACATGCAGCAGTTTACAGAACAACAGACATAATGATGCACAAATTAAGACAGTTTAGTCACTAACCCATTCACTCAGTGAGACACATTTAATCACTCACTCATACAGTCAGTCATGCACCTACTAAATCCTTCATCCAGACACTTATACATCCACTCATTCTTCAATATGTAAGACATATTTTAACTTTACAGAAACATACAGTCACTGGATGTTGTCATCAGTGATGTCATCAGTGATGTCATTTGAGATGTCATCAGTGATGTCATCAGTGATGTCATTTGAGATGTCATCAGTGATGTCATCAGTGATGTCACTGAGCATGTCATGAATGATGTAATATGTGACATCATCAGCAGTGGATTGCGGGTGCGCGATATATAGTTAGCGCATCTAACTATATATGCGAATTTCAATGGTTTTATGCGAGTAAAATAAGGTTTTGTGAATGCTAATCCCTAACTATATATGGGCTAAAACCTATGGTTTTTTTCTTTGAATTTCAATGGTTTTTTAATAGCAAATATCAAAAGCTGTCAAATGTCAAGTACATGATAGGTAAAAACATTTTCATGTTTATGCACGCTGATGTGCTTTGAACGCTGCCCCCCCCCCCCCCCTCTTTTCTCTTAGCAGTACTCTCTCTTTGCAGATAGTGAAGGGTAGTTAACACAGGCCTTTGCCCCCGTTGTAATCCGTCGTGCCTGCTTCTCTCTCTATTTGATTGATTGCTATCCAAGCATTTACTGTTTTAGAATTGGTTCTCTTTGGTTCATTCTGTATTTACAAACAAGCACAGAGTCGCAATACTCTGTTTAGTCTTTGCAGATAGTGAAAAATCGTTTAAAAAAACAAAAGGAATCGAGCAAAATCAGTAGGCCACTAATGGGATCTGTTTTTGACCTCGCTAAAATAGAAACATTAAGAACAACCCCTCATGAGAAATACGAAACTAGTGAGATGAACTTAGCTCCACACCATGATGGCTGCAAGACAGCTCGGCTCTGCCACCCACCCCGCCCAAAATAACGAAAAACCCTATGCAAATATTATAAATATATACAACACACCAGCAAAGTAACAGGGTAAAACGTTTTATTAAATAACTATATACATGGCAGCCTGCTGCAACATCGATCCAAATGCCTTTTGGTGACTCTTCCATTGTGAACATTGTCCCACAATCCGTTTGACCTGAAACGATTACACAAATAAAACATTTGTGAGTTTTAAATTTCCGGAGAAGTATAATTCACCAATAGTTTTCTCTGTAGATCTTTTTCCATTAACAATCCCAGTTCCATCACCCGCCCAGGATATCACTACTGTTAGTTGTCATTGTTGCTTCTGTTTTAATAAAAATTGTTTTAAGGTGTTTACTGTTTTTGTTGCGATGTATATATTTATAAGTTATAACTGTTATAATCCTACTAATTTTTTTATCGATTATTGCTGTTTGAGATATTCCCTGTCTACAAACAGAGAAGAATAGAAATATTCTGTCTCCCTTTGCAGATAGTGAAGGATAGTAATGCAGACTTTTGTCCCCCGTTGTAATCCGTCATGCCTGATTGATTGATTGGCTGGACATTTATTGTTCAAGGAATAGTTCTTTCGAGGTACTCTCTGTTTGCAAATAACGTGGAATAGAAATATTCTGTCTAGTCTTTGCAAGTAGTGAAGGAAGGGTAATGCGGACTTTTGTCCCCCGTTGTAATCTGTCATGCCCATCTACTCCCCACTGATTGAGAAACTAGTTCCACCCGGACCATTTATTAGAGGTACATCATCTGACTCAACCGGAGAGAACCCCTAATAAAGAAGACATATGTAAAATACGAAGTAATCCCTGTATCCTGTTAAACAGAAACTTTAGCATGAAACACACTTGAAAAGGAAGGGAAAGAAATCGAACAAAATCAGTAGGCCTCTGATGAGTTTTTGACTTCGCTAGAAATAAGAAACATGAAAGTGGTGAAAGAAGCCAAGCTTGATGTTACGGCAGCCACAAGGTAGCTAGGCTCCGCCACCCCCCCACTGCTCCAAGCATGTCTGTCCCACCGCCCGCCACGCCCAATAACCGTAACATGAAATAAATACAAATCAGCAGATACCTACCCCCATTCCGGAAACTCCCGAAGTGCAACAGGTTCGCGGCTACGCCCATCCGGAAGACGAGGCCTTCGGCACGTGTAGGGCGAGTCCTGCTGGTAGCCGTCGGCCAGGGACGTCATCCCGTAAGGTGGGCCAGGAGAGGAGCCGAGGCCGACGGGATTCTTCTTCTTTCTTAGATAATGGCTGCGACAACGGGGGGGATGTCTTGCACATGCCACCGACCCCCCCCCCTCGTATCTCCTGGTCTGGCCCCGGCTTGATATGAGCTCCCCGTTCGGGCCTGAAGCGGCGACCTGCAGGCCACGGGGGAGGATGTCTTGCCTCTGCCTCCGACCCCCCCTCCCCCTCTTATCGCCTGGTCCTGACATCACGGATATCAACGCCAGGTGTCGGCGTGGGGTGCGCTGGGAGGGAGAGGCGGCGCAAACAAGCCTCTCCCACCCCCACAGGTGAGGGCCCCTCGGCTGCACCCCCAACGCTCCACTCACCCAACAAAAGGGTTCCTCCACTCTTGCGATACAGCGACGCTGCATTCACCCGACAAAAGAGTTCCTCCACTCTTGCGATGCAACGACGCTCCACTGACCCAACAAAAGGGTTTCTCCACTCTTGCGATGCAGCGACGCTGCACTCACCCAACAAAAGGGTTTCTCCACTCTTGCGATGCAGCGACGCTGCACTCACCCGACAAAAGGTCTCGTCCACTATTGCGAGGCAATGATGCTCCGCTCACCCAGCGGGGGTCTCGTC
The DNA here is from genome assembly GCF_964263255.1 of Lissotriton vulgaris. Lineage (NCBI taxonomy): Eukaryota > Metazoa > Chordata > Amphibia > Caudata > Salamandridae > Lissotriton > Lissotriton vulgaris. Next base: position 1,051,311,737 of record NC_141687.1, read on the forward strand.
CACTGTTGCGGTGCAACGGCGCTTCTGAGTTCAACTAGAAAATGAGTCCTGCATCCAGAAACGTTCTCCTCAACTTTGAAGATTCTATAAGAGCCACGGGGGCCCCCGACCCCCGTTGGGGAATGACTGCCATGATCACCCACGGAACGACCACGACGTAGCCGCGGGACGTCGGCGCGCTCATGCCGGCGCCGGCCTCAGTCTTGAAATCACCAAAATCCTGCAAGACTACCAACTTGATCAGTTCCGGTGGGACACCAGTATGACCCGGTAGGAGAGATTTTTACCTCCCACCTCTCTTTGACTGATGGTTCATGTTGCCAGTCCCCTCTACTACCCTTCAACAAAAACTTTTAGACTGCCGAAAGAGGTCCTGGTCCAACCACGAGTTGGTGCAGACATTTTGACTATACTTGGACCTTCCTGACCTCACCCAAAATGGCGCCGGTACAAATGAAACTATTGTGCCCCGATTGCTCAGCCTTGATATCATGAGATATGTATGCAGTTTTTAGCACATGAATTGATATGGGATAAGACTGATTATATGTTCGGACAATGAATTGATCCGGGATGGGTATTGATTATAAGTTCGGACAATGAATTGATATTAAGTTCTAATGCATCATTGATTACTGTATTTATTGAAGGTTAGAATTGTCGACACTTTTGGTACTTGCTCACAATGAATTATCGATATGATTTTGTTGCACTTGTCGCACTTTTTACTGATTATATATTCGGACAATGAATTGATCCGGGATGGGTATTGATTATAAGTTCGAACAATGAATTGACATGGGACAGGTACTGATTACACGTTCGGAAAATGAATTGATATTAAGTTCTAATGCATCATTGATTACTGTATTTATTGAAGTAATACTGATCTCTCCGCATGAAATTAATTTTCCACATGCTACACAAGTCAATCTCATCTGCCCAAAGTTCTTTTGCAGATTTGGGACCGTTTCCCTTGCCCCTGACTCACTTATTGCTAAGTCATTGGTGGATGTTTTTGCCGGTCGGGGGTTATCCCCCAAATCTCGAAGTTGTGCTTTAGAATAATTAAAAGGGTGCCACCTCTCCATGTGCCGATGCATGGTATGATTACCATAGCAATATTTCTTTTCGGTCCCTCTCGAGAGTTTTTTTTTTGCAGATGAGGCAGGTAACGAACCTGGCTTTAACTTTCTTTTCATGAGAAGGAAAAGAAAAAAATTGCCAGATAAAATTCACTTTCACATGGGACGTTCTTGGCATTTCTTTTAGTTTTTTAATGTACATGTTCATAAAACGATTACACAAATGAAACATTTGTGAGTTTTAAATTTCCGGAGAAGTATAATTTACCAATAGTTTTCTCTGTAGATGTTTTTCCATTAACAAACCCAGTTCCATCACCCGCCCAGGATATCACTACTGTTCCCCATGTCATAAAACCTTAGGATGTTCAATAACTGAAACAGCTAATATGGGTTTACTTACAGGGGACATCTTTTGTTCTGTTTTGTAAAGTAAAACTATTGTGAACGCAAGTATTATACATAGTAAGTGTTTAATATAGCATTTGTCAGTCATTGGTTAAGCAGCTAGGACCTGTTCACTCTTGACACCCCAGGTGCTGTGTATGTTGCACTATAGTGCTGCATCGGGAATACGGACAACCCTATTGATGTTGATTTTTCATTATTGATTATTGTAAAGAAATGGCGACTCCCCCCTTTAGCAGATTAGCTAAATCTTTGCGTAATTTGGGCATAAAAGTTATATTATTGGAAGTAGATGGTCATAGTTCTGGTTAATTTCCATTCAGAATGTCCTACACAGCACCACTCTAGGTAAATATGCTGCCTTGGGACTATTCGCACAACAGACCGCTACTGACCATTGTTGCTTCTGTTTTAATAAAAAATGTTTTAAGGTGTTTACTGTTTTTGTTGCGATGTATATATTTATAAATTATTAAAGTGTTATTTTCCTTCTACTTTTTTGTGAGTGCTATATATTTTTAATGTGACACATAATTGTGAAGACTTTGATGTACAAAAAGGCATCCCTGGAATCTTCCGCTTCAGGCTCGGTCCCACACACCCTCACAGTGAGAATCCCCTCTCCAATCACAATACAGGATAGTTATCAGATTGCAGGAACGCGTGTAGTGTGACGGATCTCATCGGGTGGGGGCCTTGATCTACTGTAACTTCTTTGAAGAGCGGTGATTCTTTACAGTTGAGGCCATAAACTACATCTGCAGGGCTAGGTGATAGCCTGGGACGGGCCTGGACAATCAGACACAGAGGAAGAGGAGTGTCAGAGGGTGCGGTAGTGAATAGGGTGAAAGGCAGGTGTCGGGCGGGCACAGGGTGTGATTCTCAGAGAAGAACAGCGCAGATGGGAGGAGGTTTCTAGCCCGTACATGAGAAAGAGAGCGGGAGTGACCAGTGCGTGGGGGAGATGCTTGCGAGGGTGCAGACAGTGGGTCTGGACAAGGCATCTAAAATGGCTGCCGTGCTCAACAAAAGTGTGGCATTGCAAAAAAGACAAGATGGCGCAGACAATGTTTATCAATAAGGATTAATTTATAACAATTATTTAAAACAAAATATTTACTCGCAGTGACAACATGGCGGTCAACAGTTCCTGATTTCCATCGAATCGAACGATAACAGACGTCACGCAACAAAAAAAAAATGCTCACACACAGCCGCTGGAAGACATGTATCAACATATATGAGCCTCCTCAGCCACCCTCAGAAAACAAAAGGGGTCAGGATACGTCTCCCGTACCCCCTTATACCTAGTAATTTAATGAAATCGAAACACAAAATGGCGAATTCACGTTTCGCTACCAGTTTGCGAACCGAGAAGCGCTTCTACCGCGAAAAATCAAATTTTTATTATTTGCCCCACGGGACCCTTTAATAACCCCAACATCATTCCTAGGGGGTCAAGAGAGGTCTACCTAGCCCCCTTTCATTAAATTCCCCCATCGTTTTTCTCCTCCTCTTGTCTATCGATCCTACCGACAGACAAGATGGCGGCCGCACCGGACTGTTTAGAATGTTGACAGACACCGGAGAGCCAATCAGCTTCGCTACGCAAAGCTCCGTTACGCGAAAAGTACGCGATCTGGAGCGCTATCTGGGACGCTGTCACAGATATACCTGTTTTTTAAACGTTAATTTCTCAAAATCCACTGGAGCACATATATTGAGACCCAGCAAAGGCACATCGGACTAACAGTCCCTATAATTTTGCCAAGTTTCGTGCAAATCCATTCAGCCGTTAATTTGCGAACCGAGAAGCGCTTCTACCGTGAAAAATCAAATTTTTTTAATTTTGGTGAATGATTGATGAAGGGGGCACCGAAGCCTACTAAAGGAAATAGATAAGGACTCATAAGGACTCATAAGACCAGCATGCAATAATATGCTAATGAACTGTTGACGCATGACGCAATAAAAGGATACGTCAGGTAATGCCTCCTTTCTTTTCTGTGATGTCCGTTAAAGCCTGTGAACAAGGAGCGCAAGGGCTCTGAAACGCGTTAGGCAAAAAGTGATTTTCGCCGGAACTAAGGAAAACCAATGTGCAGCTAATGTGCTCGGAATTGTGTGCTCTCCGAAGCGTTGGTCCTTTGGTTAAAAATGTTTGGTGGCAGTCCGTGTCGTGGAGAGGCACCACCACGAATCAAGGGCCTTAGAGACAATGGAACTAAACCAAGTTTCTAACTGGGAGTTTCGAGCAGCACCCTTGCTGGTGTACCGATGTTCTGGCAGCCCACTGGAGGGCAATGTACAATGATTAAATATTTTAACGGAAGATGCACAGAGCCTACGATGGTGAATGATTGATGAAGGGGGCACCGAAGCCTACTAAAGGAAATAGATAAGGACTCATAAGGACTCATAAGACCAGCATGCAATAATATGCTAATGAACTGTTGACGCATGACGCAATAAAAGGATACGTCAGGTAATGCCTCCTTTATTTTCTGTGATGTCCGTTAAAGCCTGTGAACAAGGAGCGCAAGGGCTCTGAAAGGCGTTAGGCAAAAAGTGATTTTCGCCGGAACTAAGGAAAACCAATGTGCAGCTAATGTGCTCGGAATTGTGCGCTCTCCGAAGCGTTGGTCCTTTGGTTAAAAATGTTTGGCGACAATCCGTGTCCCGGAGAGGCACCACCACGAATCAAGGGCCTTAGAGACAATGGAACTAACCCAAGTTTCTAACTGGGAGTTTCGAGCAGCACCCTTGCTGGTGTACCGATGTTCTGGCAGCCCACTGGAGGGCAATGTACAATGATTAAATATTTTAACGGAAGATGCACAGAGCCTACGATGGTGAATGATTGATGAAGGGGGGACCGAAGCCTACTAAAGGAAATAGATAAGGACTCATAAGGACTCATAAGACCAGCATGCAATAATATGCTAATGAACTGTTGCGCATGACGCAATAAAAGGATACGTCAGGTAATGCCTCCTTTATTTTCTGTGATGTCCGTTAAAGCCTGTGAACAAGGAGCGCAAGGGCTCTGAAACGCGTTAGGCAAAAAGTGATTTTCGCCGGAACTAAGGAAAACCAATGTGCAGCTAATGTGCTCGGAATTGTGTGCTCTCCGAAGCGTTGGTCCTTTGGTTAAAAATGTTTGGCGGCAGTCCGTGTCGCGGAGAGGCACCACCACGAATCAAGGGCCTTAGAGACAATGGAACTAAGCCAAGTTTCTAACTGGGAGTTTCGAGCAGCACCCTTGCTGGTGTACCGATGTTCTGGCAGCCCACTGGAGGGCAATGTTCAATGATTAAATATTTTAACGGAAGATGCACAGAGCCTACGATGGTGAATGATTGATGAAGGGGGCACCGAAGCCTACTAAATGAAATTGATAAGGACTCATAAGGACTCATAAGACCAGCATGCAATAATATGCTAATGAACTGTTGACGCATGACGCAATAAAAGGATACGTCAGGTAATGCCTCCTTTAATTTCTGTGATGTCCGTTAAAGCCTGTGAACAAGGAGCGCAAGGGCTCTGAAACGCGTTAGGCAAAAAGTGATTTTCGCCGGAACTAAGGAAAACCAATGTGCAGCTAATGTGCTCGGAATTGTGTGCTCTCCGAAGCGTTGGTCCTTTGGTTAAAAATGTTTGGCGGCAGTCCGTGTCGCGGAGAGGCACCACCACGAATCAAGGGCCTTAGAGACAATGGGACTAAGCCAAGTTTCTAACTGGGAGTTTCGAGCAGCACCCTTGCTGGTGTACCGATGTTCTGGCAGCCCACTGGAGGGCAATGTACAATGATTAAATATTTTAACGGAAGATGCACAGAGCCTACGATGGTGAATGATTGATGAAGGGGGCACCGAAGCCTACTAAAGGAAATAGATAAGGACTCATAAGACCAGCATGCAATAATATGCTAATGAACTGTTGACGCATGACGCAATAAAAGGATACGTCAGGTAATGCCTCCTTTATTTTCTGTGATGTCCGTTAAAGCCTGTGAACAAGGAGCGCAAGGGCTCTGAAACGCGTTAGGCAAAAAGTGATTTTCGCCGGAACTAAGGAAAACCAATGTGCAGCTAATGTGCTCGGAATTGTGTGCTCTCCGAAGCGTTGGTCCTTTGGTTAAAAATGTTTGGCGGCAGTCCGTGTCGCGGAGAGGCACCACCACGAATCAAGGGCCTTAGAGACAATGGAACTAAGCCAAGTTTCTAACTGGGAGTTTCGAGCAGCACCCTTGCTGGTGTACCGATGTTCTGGCAGCCCACTGGAGGGCAATGTACAATGATTAAATATTTTAACGGAAGATGCACAGAGCCTACGATGGTGAATGATTGATGAAGGGGGCACCGAAGCCTACTAAAGGAAATAGATAAGGACTCATAAGGACTCATAAGACCAGCATGCAATAATATGCTAATGAACTGTTGACGCATGACGCAATAAAAGGATACGTCAGGTAATGCCTCCTTTATTTTCTGTGATGTCCGTTAAAGCCTGTGAACAAGGAGCGCAAGGGCTCTGAAACGAGTTAGGCAAAAAGTGATTTTCGCCGGAACTAAGGAAAACCAATGTGCAGCTAATGTGCTCGGAATTGTGTGCTCTCCGAAGCGTTGGTCCTTTGGTTAAAAAAAAAATATATATATATGATTGATATGCTTCTATTTTGTTTAGAACACAATTTCTTTCTCTTCAATAAACAAATGTACCGTCAGGTTCAGGGTGTCGCCATGGGGGCCAGCTTCTCCCCCAGTTATGCCTGCTTGTTTATGGGCTGGTGGGAGGAGCTGGTCCTTAGGGAGAAATACCGGGACATCTGCATGAACAACATAGTATCCTACCTACGGTACATTGATGACTTGATCATTGTGTGGAAAGGCAGCAAAGAGGAGGCACAGATTTTCATAGACAACATCAATGTCAATGATATTAACTTATGCTTTACATCTGACATAAGTGACAGTCAAGCTTCCTTCCTTGATGTTCTAGTCAAAACTGATGAAGGCAAGATAAAGACAACTTTGTACAGAAAGCAGACTGCAGGGAACACCCTGTTACACGCCAGTAGTGCACATCCCAGCCATCTAATCCACAGCATCCCCTGTGGGGAAATGCTGCGGTTACGTAGAATATGCAGCGATGAAGGGGAACTCAGGAGACACCAACAGGAGAGCAAGTGTAGGTTCCTAGAAAGAGGCTATAGTGCCAAAACTTTTGATGCGGCAATGGCCAAATCTAGATTAAAATCTAGAGAGGAACTTCTACTTAACGCAGAAATCCCTACAACAGAAAACACTAGTAGCACATCAATATCTGAAGAGGCACCCAGATTAATCATGAGCTACAACCGCCAGCATAGGGAACTGCGTAAAATCATCCAACGCAATTGGCATCTTGTAAAGGAGGATCCAGTAATAGGAGACTCCCTTCCTGAATACCCTTCAATCACCTATAGAAAAGCAACATCAATGGGGGATGTGCTGGTAAGAAGCAGTCCAGAATACAAGGACAACACGGGTCTGTCCCTAGCTCGTAAAGGTTTCTACAAGTGCTCCAGCTGTAAAGCGTGTTCATTTGGGGTGAACAAAACTTCCTATTTAACAGCTTTCAGCTCCAAACCACAAAACATTAAGTTTCACCTGACATGTAAAAGTGAATTTGTGGTATACGTACTAGAGTGCACTTGCAACTTAAAATATGTAGGCAGTACCAAGCTTCCCAGCCACAAGAGGATCTTACAGCATATCAGGGCGATCACCAACAACGACCCTAATTATCCCGTGGCGAGACACTTCCATGAAGTCCATGGTGGAAATCTAAAAGATCTAAGATATTACATCATAGACGCAGTCCCCGCGCAGAGAAGAGGAGGGGATAGGGAAGGCATGCTGCGTAGGCTTGAGACACATTATATCTTGACCTTGGATACTAAGCAGCCAAAAGGTCTCAATATGACAGAAGATCTATTTACGTTTTTAGAATGAGTGTCGGGAAATGAATGCCTACATTATGTACCATATAGTTTGTACAGTCTTCATCAGTTCAATGCAACAGGATGTATAGTTTGAATTATCCATTACTTTTGAGATGTAAATACCTCATGAACTTGTTTTGTATTGTAAATAATGGATTTTACATGGTGATAAAGATAATTATTTATATATATATTTTTGATACTTCAAAAGGGTTTTTAACTATTTATGCAATTTTAATTGAGCTAAGAGTGGATTGAACAACGACATTTATCTATCAATTCTGGTAGAAGTTGGTCAATTGTGGGAATCACTCGTTCAGACAATTATAATTAGTTGCATTTATTTGGAAGAACCCCTTATGAAATAGAAATATGTGTATAATTTTTCCCTTGTATTTATCTTTAAGAAAAATATAAATTGTTTTCAAATTGTTTTTTGGTAAGGTACTTGTGTGTGAAAACACAATAATACTTTTTTTTGTTCACATAGGTTATCATTTTTTGTCTATTGAAAAAAGAGGTTTTTTTCTATCACGTTTTGAAAAATGTTTTAGTTTCAATTTCTCATTATTTAGATTCACGGTGATGCACTATAGTACTTAGTGAATGGATAATTGGATTACAGCTAATTATATCTTATTGTATTATACCGAAACACTTCTTGAGACTGAACCCTCATACATAACTTTCAGCAAATGTATTTTACAAATATTTTCTGTATTTTACGCAACACACTAGAAAAACAATGAAAGAATGCTGTAAATAGTATATTTTCTATGTCCATTTACGCACTTGCACTTTAAAAGGAGGTGCATCCCACGACACTGTTGTCATGTGATCAAGGCAGGGATCTGCCGAAACGCGTCGTGGCTGATGTGGTTGCACTTTAAGATTAAATAAAAAAAGCACAGAATCGGGTCTACCTCGTCTTTGCATGTTTGGCTGTTGGTTTCATTTGGAGACTGGACGAGTTTTTGCAGCATATATATATATATATATATATATATAAAGAAGCGCGACCCCTCCAGGTGAAAAGAGGTCAGAGGACACCATGGGGCTTCGGAAGATTCTTTAATACAGTTTTGCTGGGCATAATGCATTTCGGCGTAAGTGTGCCTTCGTCAGACGCCCTTCACAAAGTCAGGAATACACCACGCCTCCCTTAAAATGTTACGGTCCTCCCCTGGGTGGGGAGTCAGCTGACTCATTCAAAATTCAAAGCAGCTGAGTTGAGCAATAGAAGCTACAGCTACCATGATGCAGTGTTCGGTAAGTACCTTTAATCATTTGATGAGCGCTGTGATACCAAACGTAGGGATCCTTGATGAAACCTGGAAATATGGCTGAGAGTCTTCCTGGGGTCCCCACACGCTCTCCCTCATGTAGCAGGATGAAAGCGGACCATGCAGCATGAATACAGTGATTCTGCTGCCGAGTGAAGTCACAAGCCGCTTCTGGCGGTGGCTGTGTGCTTGCCCTGGTCGATGAGGCGGGACTGTGACATCCGATACCTCGGAGAAAGAAAAAAAAAAGCAGTGTTGCCACTGGATCCGGCAAGAACACAGTCCTCTTGTAGAGCGGGTCCTCTGAACGCGGCTTGCCAGCTGCCGCGGAGATATATAAACAAGCGCGACCCCTCCAGGTGAAAAGAGGTCAGATGACACCATGGGGCTTCGGAAGATTCTTTAATACAGTTTTGCTGGGCATAATGCATTTCGGCGTAAGTGTGCCTTCGTCAGACGCCCTTCACAAAGCCAGGAATACACCACGCCTCCCTTAAAATGTTACGGTCCTCCCCTGGGTGGGGAGTCAGCTGACTCTTTCAAAATTCAACGCAGCTGTAGTTGAGCAATATATATATATATATATATATATATATATATATATATATATATATATATATATATATATCCAAAAATGAAATCCCACACGATAAAGAAGGAATGTCCAGGCCAGCTTTGCAGTTTAGCGAGCTTTTTTTACGAATTCATATCAGTACATATTATGTAAGGCACAACATTTACACTTGCACGCTAAAAGTCTTCGATTTAAATGCATTGTTTCCGCTTGACTCAAATTTCATTTATTTATTTATTTAATTATGTTATTTACATGCAATTGTTTTGTTATCATCCAAGACTTTTAGCGTGCAAGTGTAAATGTTGTGCCTTACATAATATGTACTGCTATGAATTCGTGCAATGCAACCAAAACTCTCACGAGTCTTTTCACTATGTTCACTGGTAGTCATGTGACTATACTTAAATCATTGAATCACTCTCTCTCACGCTCGTGATCAAGAGGAACACTTCCTCGAAACGCGTTGAGATAAGCATTAAAAAAAGCTTGCTAAACTGCAAAGCTGGCCTGGACATTCCTTCTTTATCGTGTGGGATTTCATTTTTGGATTTCTGGGGAGTCGCTACCCCGTCCAGGCCCTCCGCTGCAAGGGGCAGGGGTTCAGAGCGCAACTCAGCTTTGGATATATATATATATATATATATATATATATATATATACACAACCAGTTCTCCGTTCTGGAGCTTGACCCTACAGAGTGGCCTCACAAAATAGGCACAGAGCAGCCCATCATTTCACCACGAAAGCAACACAACGTGAGGCCCAATACTGCTGGCAGGTTTTTATTTCAAGTTTAAAAGCAGCACCGATTCCTTTTCACCAATGTTTCGGCGCTCTGCCTTGTTCACGGTAAGGAATCAATTGAAAGCAGTTGTGCCCTGGCGCGCTTTTTAAAATGAGTACATCACGTGACTGTTGTAACATTCCTACAGGTCCCATAGTGCACTGTGAAAAGTGTTCGCCTTTCTATTGGAATTCTTCCGATTTGCTTTTATCCAAGTGAATTCATTTTCAACATCACAGGCACAGTTCTTTAAAGGGCATTCCTGGAAACGTCAGATGTATTGGAAGCAAAGTGAAATACTTAGCATTTTTTCAAACTTGAACAAAAGTCCGTTCAGCAGCACGATCATTGCAGGAGGTCCCCTGCATAGAATCTCTTCCTCGCGCTTGCATTTTTCACTCAGTGGCATTTCCTCATTAGGTTTGCAGCGCGAGTGGGTCTGGCTCCTCCATTTGAACACACAACCAGTTCTCCGTTCTGGAGCTTGACCCTACAGAGTGGCCTCACAAAATAGGCACGGAGCAGCCCATCATTTCACCACGAAAGCAACACAACGTGAGGCCCAATACTGCTGGCAGGTTTTTATTTCAAGTTTAAAAGCAGCACCGATTCCTTTTCACCAACGTTTCGGCGCTCTGCCTTGTTCACGGTAAGGAATCAATTGAAAGCAGTTGTGCCCTGGCGCGCTTTTTAAAATGAGTACATCGCGTGACTGTTGTAACATTCCTACAGGTCCCATAGTGCACTGTGAAAAGTGTTCGCCTTTCTATTGGAATTCTTCCGATTTGCTTTTATCCAAGTGAATTCATTTTCAACATCACAGGCACAGTTCTTTAAAGGGCATTCCTGGAAACGTCATATGTATTGGAAGCAAAGTGAAATACTTAGCATTTTTTCAAACTTGAACAAAAGTCCGTTCAGCAGCACGATCATTGCAGGAGGTCCCCTGCATAGAATCTCTTCCTCGCGCTTGCATTTTTCACTCAGTGGCATTTCCTCATTAGGTTTGCAGCGCGAGTGGGTCTGGCTCCTCCATTTGAACACACAACCAGTTCTCCGTTCTGGAGCTTGACCCTACAGAGTGGCCTCACAAAATAGGCACGGAGCAGCCCATCATTTCACCACGAAAGCAACACAACGTGAGGCCCAATACTGCTGGCAGGTTTTATTTCAAGTTTAAAAGCAGCACCGATTCCTTTTCACCAACGTTTCGGCGCTCTGCCTTGTTCACGGTAAGGAATCAATTGAAAGCAGTTGTGCCCTGGCGCGCTTTTTAAAATGAGTACATCACGTGACTGTTGTAACATTCCTACAGGTCCCATAGTGCACTGTGAAAAGTGTTCGCCTTTCTATTGGAATTCTTCCGATTTGCTTTTATCCAAGTGAATTCATTTTCAACATCACAGGCACAGTTCTTTAAAGGGCATTCCTGGAAACGTCAGATGTATTGGAAGCAAAGTGAAATACTTAGCATTTTTTCAAACTTGAACAAAAGTCCGTTCAGCAGCACGATCATTGCAGGAGGTCCCCTGCATAGAATCTCTTCCTCGCGCTTGCATTTTTCACTCAGTGGCATTTCCTCATTAGGTTTGCAGCGCGAGTGGGTCTGGCTCCTCCATTTGAACACACAACCAGTTCTCCGTTCTGGAGCTTGACCCTACAGAGTGGCCTCACAAAATAGGCACGGAGCAGCCCATCATTTCACCACGAAAGCAACACAACGTGAGGCCCAATACTGCTGGCAGGTTTTTATTTCAAGTTTAAAAGCAGCACCGATTCCTTTTCACCAACGTTTCGGCGCTCTGCCTTGTTCACGGTAAGGAATCAATTGAAAGCAGTTGTGCCCTGGCGCGCTTTTTAAAATGAGTACATCACGTGACTGTTGTAACATTCCTACAGGTCCCATAGTGCACTGTGAAAAGTGTTCACCTTTCTATTGGAATTCTTCCGATTTGCTTTTATCCAAGTGAATTCATTTTCAACATCACAGGCACAGTTCTTTAAAGGGCATTCCTGGAAACGTCAGATGTATTGGAAGCAAAGTGAAATACTTAGCATTTTTTCAAACTTGAACAAAAGTCCGTTCAGCAGCACGATCATTGCAGGAGGTCCCCTGCATAGAATCTCTTCCTCGCGCTTGCATTTTTCACTCAGTGGCATTTCCTCATTAGGTTTGCAGCGCGAGTGGGTCTGGCTCCTCCATTTGAACACACAACCAGTTCTCCGTTCTGGAGCTTGACCCTACAGAGTGGCCTAACAAAATAGGCACGGAGCAGCCCATCATTTCACCACGAAAGCAACACAACGTGAGGCCCAATACTGCTGGCAGGTTTTTATTTCAAGTTTAAAAGCAGCACCGATTCCTTTTCACCAACGTTTCGGCGCTCTGCCTTGTTCACGGTAAGGAATCAATTGAAAGCAGTTGTGCCCTGGCGCGCTTTTTAAAATGAGTACATCACGTGACTGTTGTAACATTCCTACAGGTCCCATAGTGCACTGTGAAAAGTGTTCGCCTTTCTATTGGAATTCTTCCGATTTGCTTTTATCCAAGTGAATTCATTTTCAACATCACAGGCACAGTTCTTTAAAGGGCATTCCTGGAAACGTCAGATGTATTGGAAGCAAAGTGAAATACTTAGCATTTTTTCAAACTTGAACAAAAGTCCGTTCAGCAGCACGATCATTGCAGGAGGTCCCCTGCATAGAATCTCTTCCTCGCGCTTGCATTTTTCACTCAGTGGCATTTCCTCATTAGGTTTGCAGCGCGAGTGGGTCTGGCTCCTCCATTTGAACACACAACCAGTTCTCCGTTCTGGAGCTTGACCCTTCAGAGTGGCCTCACAAAATAGGCACGGAGCAGCCCATCATTTCACCACGAAAGCAACACAACGTGAGGCCCAATACTGCTGGCAGGTTTTTATTTCAAGTTTAAAAGCAGCACCGATTCCTTTTCACCAACGTTTCGGCGCTCTGCCTTGTTCACGGTAAGGAATCAATTGAAAGCAGTTGTGCCCTGGCGCGCTTTTTAAAATGAGTACATCACGTGACTGTTGTAACATTCCTACAGGTCCCATAGTGCACTGTGAAAAGTGTTCGCCTTTCTATTGGAATTCTTCCGATTTGCTTTTATCCAAGTGAATTCATTTTCAACATCACAGGCACAGTTCTTTAAAGGGCATTCCTGGAAACGTCAGATGTATTGGAAGCAAAGTGAAATACTTAGCATTTTTTCAAACTTGAACAAAAGTCCGTTCAGCAGCACGATCATTGCAGGAGGTCCCCTGCATAGAATCTCTTCCTCGCGCTTGCATTTTTCACTCAGTGGCATTTCCTCATTAGGTTTGCAGCGCGAGTGGGTCTGGCTCCTCCATTTGAACACACAACCAGTTCTCCGTTCTGGAGCTTGACCCTACAGAGTGGCCTCACAAAATAGGCACGGAGCAGCCCATCATTTCACCACGAAAGCAACACAACGTGAGGCCCAATACTGCTGGCAGGTTTTTATTTCAAGTTTAAAAGCAGCACCGATTCCTTTTCACCAACGTTTCGGCGCTCTGCCTTGTTCACGGTAAGGAATCAATTGAAAGCAGTTGTGCCCTGGCGCGCTTTTTAAAATGAGTACATCACGTGACTGTTGTAACATTCCTACAGGTCCCATAGTGCACTGTGAAAAGTGTTCGCCTTTCTATTGGAATTCTTCCGATTTGCTTTTATCCAAGTGAATTCATTTTCAACATCACAGGCACAGTTCTTTAAAGGGCATTCCTGGAAACGTCAGATGTATTGGAAGCAAAGTGAAATACTTAGCATTTTTTCAAACTTGAACAAAAGTCCGTTCAGCAGCACGATCATTGCAGGAGGTCCCCTGCATAGAATCTCTTCCTCCCGCTTGCATTTTTCACTCAGTGGCATTTCCTCATTAGGTTTGCAGCGCGAGTGGGTCCGGCTCCTCCATTTGAACACACAACCAGTTCTCCGTTCTGGAGCTTGACCCTACAGAGTGGCCTCACAAAATAGGCACGGAGCAGCCCATCATTTCACCACGAAAGCAACACAACGTGAGGCCCAATACTGCTGGCAGGTTTTTATTTCAAGTTTAAAAGCAGCACCGATTCCTTTTCACCAACGTTTCGGCGCTCTGCCTTGTTCACGGTAAGGAATCAATTGAAAGCAGTTGTGCCCTGGCGCGCTTTTTAAAATGAGTACATCACGTGACTGTTGTAACATTCCTACAGGTCCCATAGTGCACTGTGAAAAGTGTTCGCCTTTCTATTGGAATTCTTCCGATTTTATATACATTATATATATATAACTACCTACTGGCAACTGGCAGTAGGTATATATATATATATATATATATATATTACCTACTGGCCGTCGCCAGTAAGTAGTTATAGTTAGGACCTATTTTCCATAGGAAATTCGCACTATTCTATTTGGAATAACTTTGGCGCCGGTTGAGGAATCTGCACGAAATTTTCAAAACTAGTGGGGCACTCCAGTCTGCTCCTATCCTGAAAGTCTCGGGGTGATTCGTGAAGCGGGACTGAGAAAAAAGGGGGGTTCCAAAACATGTTTTCCCCGTGCAATTTTCCATAGGAACCGTTCATCGCTTAACGGAATTACACCAAATTTGGCAAAGTGGTAGTTCTTAGTTCAGACCCCTGCCTTTTGCTTAAATGATGTAAATCCATTCAGTAGTTCCTGAGAAAATCAGAATTAAAAGTACATATATATATCTGGCCGCGGTGGATCCACGCATCCTGAGCACACCCTAAGCGTACCGTACCGATCACGCGCTGAATGCTAATTGGCTGTCAAGTGGTTGTCAACATTCAAAACCAGGAAGTGTTGGCAGCCATTTTATGCCTCGGTAGAAGCGTGGGTCTAGAAATCAGTGGAATAAGTGTTCAAAATGTATAAAGGGGGGAGGTTAGAAATATTTTGACCCTGTAGACCTGCTTAGGGGGTCCAACAAGGACCCCTAGGCCCCTCCAATTTCTTTTCTTTTTTTTAAACGGAGAAATGTGTGCTGGGTGCATGGATCCGCCGTAAAAAAAAAACAAAGCTCGGGCTCCTGTGCTCATTTAAAATTTAGCTACCTGGGGGGGCCAAATCCTGGGGTCTAAAATATTAAATTTGATGGGAGTCCAGAGGGGCCCTGTAGCCCAGGGACCGCCATCCCTCGGTGCTACAAAATAAATGGGTGGGGGGCTCAAAGGTACTCCCTCAGTAAAATACTTGAGTTGGGGGGCTAAAAGCCCTCTCCAGCCCTGGGGACCGCTACTCTTCGGGGCTTTGAAAAAATAGGTCGGAAGGATCAAAGATCCCGCTGAGCCCCGGTGATCACCACCCTCTGGGGCTTTTTATATTGTGGCCAGTGGCCCCCATTCAGGAGCAGTCGAGGGCCCTGGGGTACACCACTCCCCAGGGCCAGCTCCTGCTGTGTCTTGGGGTGCGTACTACCGGGACACTGCTGTTTGGTATGGCAGGTTGTGGTTCCCTCTCTGTCATAGCAAACTTGAGGGCATATTAACAAGGGCTATTTCGTTGTATTTTTAAAAAAAGGCATAAATGTGGTGACAATTATATCATCCTGTTTACTGTTTAGGAGTATATACAAGGTTGGGGACTGTGGGTAGAGCCCCAATGTCTCTATGGTCCTAGCCAGCTCTGCGCGTCCTTGGAAGCTGCCATTACCTTTCCACATGGGTTCATGCTAATATGCAGCTCCCCGTGGGTAAAAGCAATCTGCTTTGCATTTTGAAAGAGTGAGCAGGTTTCCCTGTTCTCTCTTTCAAAATCCAAAACAATGGGCATATTAGTAACAACCTTGTTAAAATTATCGCCATTTTAGCATCAGGAAACTGCTGTTAAGACTCTGATAATGGGCTTGCTAATATTCATTTTTTAATTCTAATAGAAGCCCAGGTTAGATGTCCTGCGAGATAGAGTGTGGTTTAAGAAGTCCTTACAATTAAATATATGAAGCCAGAGATCGCCGTTGTTTGATAATATGCTCCTACATTATTACTTACTGGAAAATCGTTTGTATGCACCTGTGCACCGAGAGTGCCGCACCCCAGTCCCTAGCCCGCAATGTGCTCAATTGTAAGTGTTTCCGCACTGAGGCTTCACAGCTCACCTCCTACCACTGGTGTGTCCCACGACGTGTTGATGCAAGCTCCGAGTCCGGGATACATTTGTATGGAAGAGCATGTCTCCACAATGGAACGGTGTCTTGATACTGCCATGGAAGGTGTTAGAATGCTCAGGGCATCATTGCAGCTGAGAGTTCCTGCTAAGCCCCTCTCAGCCAATTAATTAATCTCTGTAAAGAAAGAAGTAATTTAATGGTGGAAACGTTTGCAGGTAAAGGAATGTTTATTTTATACTTGGTAGAAAATAGGAGTTGGGTACATCCCTCATTTTTGAAGTACAAGTAATCGTTAGTGATAATCATGGTTCAAAGAGGAGTTGTAGTGCCTGAGAAAACACAAAGTTAAATTATAATATATCATGTTAATGATAATATACATAGCAATAGAGCGTATGATAGAAGCTTAATGTTCACATGTAATGCAGTGGCGGGAGCCTGTGTGCATGTACACTCAGTAAGGAAGTAACTAAAGTGTCCTAAAAGCTAACATCACATGTTTTTAGAGACAAGAACTGAAAGTGAACATTTATCCCAGGAGCTGGAATTTGATATAACTCCCACAGAGAACAAGTGCAGAGCTGAATGGTCCATCTACTCAATACCCTTAAAAACATTAAATGGTCCTCTGAAACTATAGGGAGCTTGGCAGAGGAGGCAGAACGCCATCTGCAAAATTTGCAACAGTTACATGGTACAGCCAAAGAAAAATGGGAGGCATTCACAAATACCTACATAAAACAGTCTCCACAAAAGTAAAATCAGCAAGGAAGTAGCATTGACAAATCATCCTGAGTAGTCAAAAACTACACAAGATGGGTGACTTGATACTTCTTAAGTGGAAAGGTAATAAAGCCCTACGGGCAGTTCATCGCTTCCCACTTAATGAACCAAATGTCGCCAGCCTGAGGGCAGTCAAATGGGACTTTAGGCACACCAAATGGGCCATCAAGAGGCAAAACTCGGAGACTTTTTGGGCTAAGCTGATCTGGGATCTTAAGCATAACAATTTAAGCAAGTTTTAGAGCATAATGAATGCCTTTAAAACCCCACTTAGGGAAAGCTAGGGTCAGAAATCCCCATAGATGCCTTGGCTCCTTTCTTGCATTCCTACTTCAACCAACAAGCTGGTCCACACACAAGTGTGTATGATCCAGGGGCTGACATGCCGGGACTGGATTTCAGCACTGGTCTAAGGCAGGAGCTAGACATGTACGGCATCTCCATCATCACTGATGACGAGGTGTGGTTGCAGAGAACCAAGGGGCAGTACAACGGGGTGCCTCGTCCAAACGGCACACCTCACGCAATCTATAAAACAGACCCTTCAAAATGGGCCAAAGAAATGGTGGCACTTTTTATTTAACCCTAGCAGGTGGATCAATCCCAGCCTCCTGGATAGGTTGCACAATCTCTCCTATCTACAAAAGAGAAAACAAACTGGCACCAAGAAACTACAGGCTGATAGCCATGACTGACAATGAGGCAAAATGCTACACAGTGGTCCTACTTGAACACCTAAGCGACTGGGCCAAATTGAATACCATCACTCCCCCTAACCAAACAAACTTCCCTAGAAAGTCAGACACCACAACATACATGATGGCCCAGCCACTCATATTTGATTCCTTTGAAATCTCAACGCTACCCCTTTATCTCTGCTACATTGACTATCAAGCTAATTTCGACAGAGTGGATTGCAACAAGTTCTGGTAAAAACTAAAGAACTGGAACATCCCCCACATCTACTGAAAGCAATAGCAAACCTATATTTCAATACCTGGGTCAGAATCAACTGAGAAGTGGAGGCAACCTCTCAAGGATCATCCCAACAACAAGCGGCCTCAAACACGGGTGTGGGTTTGCACCAATGCTATTCAATTTATTCCTCGCAGACCTCCCTCGCACACTTTCAACCATCAACTCGCATGCCCCAAAATTAGGGTGAATACAGTTGTCCAGTCTCCTTTACGTCAATGATCTAGTGTTACTGAGCAGAACCTGGGTTGGGATGAAGCGCTCCTGGGAGCAATCGAAGTCTAAGCCCAAACGAATGGGTTGAAAATAAACAGTAAAAAAAAAAAATTATGATCCTTTGCACTAGGTCTTTAAAGGAGAGTGCCAGCTGATGCCTGGACAGGAGCAGGATCAACAAAACAACTTGCTATAAGGACCTTTGTCTCCTATTTGACAACAACATGTCCTTCAAGTCACACCAGAAGGCTAATCAAAAGGAAGGGGGTCGCTCTTGCAATTCTTGAAATTGCCAGAGCAAAAGTAGTCCTCACCCCGGCCTTTGGCAGCGAGGTACTTCAAGGCAGAGAAACACCAGCCTTAGATACACCAGTAGTCTACATATTAAGGTGCATCTTCCAGCTACCCCAAAACACCTCACTTGCTCAGATCAGGCTGGCGTTTGGGCTAACAAAGTAGTTCCATTCCAGATGTGCAGCCTATGTTATCTTTTGCCACATGCTCAAAAACTCCAAGGAAAACTCCCTCAACCATCACATATGGGAGGAGATTACAAACAAATTACACTCCACTGGCCACGTAAATCTCAATCAAACAATCGACTCATTAGGACTGGCTGTACTTTGGAGGGCTGCGGTAAGCCACAATCAATTTAAAACAACAGTATCTAAAACCATCATAATAACCCCTAGATGACAGGGAAGTCCTCACAAAACGCACTCATGCTTTGATGTCAAAATTGGCCCAGGGAGGGGCACCACACGGCACCGCTCCATACACTTTATTATTTAAAAAATACCAGGCCCCAGAGGATGGGGCCCTGGGCCTGAAAACGGCCCAGGAAAGCAGGACCAAGTGGTCACCTTACCCAAATAAAACCAATTTTATTTTAAACAGCCAGACCTGGCAAGTAACTGGCGGCCTGCCCCCTTTTACCTCCAGTAAGTCCCACAGAGGTGGTGAATGGTGGTGAGAGGTCACACCCCCTTTCTCCACCACTGTGCAAACATGCCTCCTGTCACACTACTGGTTGGGCAATGAAGTCCCATTTCACTGATGTGGGTCCTAGGGGGCCAACAAGCCTTCCTGTTACCTCTTGTAAGTCTAACACAGTGGGATTGCTGCAAGGTCTTTGGACGCAACGCCCCCATTCTCCACCACTCTGCAAACGCACCTCATGGCACACTACTGATGGGACATAAAGTCCCCTTGGCTTTTGAGGGTTTCCTGAGGTCGAAGAACCTCTCCTCTTATCTCCAGTAGGTCCCACACAGGGAAATTGCTGGGATGCCTTCAGAGGCCCTACTCTCTTTCTCCACCACTATGAAAGTGCACCTCCTAGCTTACTTCTGGGTGGAGGATGAAGTCCCCTTGGATGTCGAGGGTCTTTGAGGGACTAGAACCCCTCCTGTTACCTTCAGTACATCCCACACAGTGTAATTTCTGAGGGCTGGTTAGAGGCCCATCCTCTTTCTCTACCACTCTGCAATCATGCCTCCTGGCTCACTACTGGTTGGAGGATGAAGTCCTCTTGGATGCTGAGGGTCCTTGGGTGCCAAGAAGCCCTCTTGTTACCGCCAGTAAGTCTGTCATTGCAGGATTCCTGACAGCAGGTCGAAGGCCCTGCGCCCTTTCTCCACCACTCGACAAACAGCCTACTGCTTAGAAAACATACAAATTCATGTAAAAATCCAAAGGTTGCAGGGACATTATAGTTAGGAACTAGAATATGGAAAACCTTAGCTATTCACTTAAAAACCAAAGGCTACAGGGACGTCATAGTTAAGCTCAGATTTCACTCGTACAAAATGAGTGAAATTCAGCAGTTATAAGTTACCTGAGCTAACTATAACTTATGCCCCTGCAATGCAGTGCTTATTTCCTCACATATTATATCACTCAAGACATGGTCAGTGACATCACCAATGACATCCCAAATGACATCAATGATGAGATCACTGATAGCATCATTCACTCAACCACTTACATACCCATTCACACCCCCATAAAATCTATTGCACCCATACAGACCCATATACAACCAGTCACTCACCCTTACAGCTAGTCACATAGCCACACACTTGTCCATACAGCCACTCACACACCTGCATATTTACCCCACACAGTCACTCACACATCCATACAGCCTCCCAACACAGCCACTTACTTACCCATATGAGCACTCATACAATCACTCACAAACAAACACAACCACTTCCATACCTATTCACACATCCATACAAGCACTCACAAATCTGCTCACTCACACATAACAATTCACACAGACACATTCTCTTCAATTGAGCCAGTCATACACCAACTCACTTAATCAAACACTCACTCAAACAGTCACTCACTCACCCATACAGCCACTTACACACCCAGTCACTCACTCATACAATCATCAAGAACCCACTCACTTACCCATGCAGTCACTACACACCCACCTACCCACCCATAGAGCCACTCACACCACCACTCATTCACTTACACAGCCGCTGGCACACCAAATCACTCACAAATACAGCCACTCATACAGCCACTCACTCACCCACACAGCTACTCACACACCCACTTATACAACCATACAGCTGCTCGCACACCCCCTCACACACCCATATATAGCCAATCAGACACACAGATACACAGAGTAATTAGTATCAAACCTAAATACTAATTAAACTTTTGTCATAGATTAATATATATGTTTAACACTCATAAACTCTTAGAAACACTTACACTCACTGGATGATGTCATCAGTAAAATCATCAATGATGTCATTTGAGATGGCATCAGTGATGTCACTGACTATGTCATGAGTGATGTAATATGTAAGCTCATACAAAAAGAAGAAGACATACAAAAAGAAGAGTTCTCCCAGTATATTTTTAGGTCCAGAGGGGGAGAAGAAAATAAAGTAAGCACAGGAAGTACCTCTGATTAGACCTATATTACTTTATCACAAGAATTTATCGAAAAACATTTTTATAAGGATGGATGCTATAGAAAGAGAAAAAGGCTTTTAGTTCATAAGCAGTGCATTGTGGGGGCCTAAATTGTAGTTACCTCAGTTAACTATAACGTCTGACTCTCCATGGTTTTAAAGTATTTGTATATGTTCTACTGGTTATTACCAGTAAGTAATTATAGTTAGGACTTATGGCCTTATTTTTTTGCTAATATCTTTGGCTCTGTTTAATAAATCTTCAGAAACGTTTCAAAACTAGTTTTTCAGTTACTTCAGCTGCTGTCTCGAAGGTTTTAGTGTGATCCATCAAGCGGGCCAGAGAGAGAATCGGGCCCCAAAACATATTTTCTCATGTAATTTCCCAGAGGGATTTTAGACACAACTTCAGCCTGAACTGCTGAATGGGATTACACCAACTTTGGAAGAATGCTAGATCTTGGTCCAGAAAGAGTGCCTTTTGTAATTTGGTGTAAATCGGTTCAGTAGTTTTGGAGTTATTTATTTATTTTTTTGAATTTCAAAAAACCTTTATTGAAGTATTGTACGGTACATTAGTGCAATACACATTCAGCAGATCAACAGTTGCATTTTACATCAGTATTTGCCACCTTCCCGTATCTGGACCATTTTAATGATACCTTCCCCCCCCCCCCTTAATACCCTCGATGTCAACATATGTCCTTCTAGCACAGGCAATTTTACATGCATAAATAGATAGCGACGGATAACGCAATCAATACTAACCCTCCCCGTCAATTAGCATGAACTGACATGACCTACAAGAGCACAGTTTTCCATCCACTGGGTATGGCACCAGCGTAATCAGTCCCACCCATTCGCATATGGAGTCCCCTCCATGCATCCCATCCAGCCCCCCTCCAATCTATCAACAACATGTAACAAATTGTAACCTCAGTGATCTTTCATGAGCTATTTGGGGTATCTCCCCTGGGTTCTGCGTTATTTTCTACCTCTGTCCCAGCACTCTCCAGCCTTTCATCAGCCGCATGATCCTGAGCTAACAAATAAGTAGTCAAAGGGCCCCAAATGTCTTTCGGCGGCATTTCATGGGTAGCATTTCTGCATAAAAGCTCAGGTTTTCCTGCCATGTGGCCATGGTGTGGATCCAGCATTTAAATTTTGGTGCTCACCCTCTCCTCCAGCGGCAGGCAATCTGTCGCTTCGCCAAGACATTTTTTGTGTGGAGTATTAATTTCCTGAGAGAGCCCTAGAAGGCCCATCAGTGGGCAAGGGTCGAGTCTAATTCCCAGCATAGCCGATAGGCCCTCAAAGACTTGCGTCCAAAAAATTGCAACCTGGGAGCAGCCCCATGCCAGATGGAGAAAATCTGCTCCCTTTCTGCCACATCTAGTGCACCTATCATCCTCCCTGAGATGAAATCTGTATAGTCTGGTCGGAGTGTGATATATTCTGTGTAGGAACTTGAAGTGTATTAGACGCAGCCTGCTGTTCCCCATGACTGTTTCTGTGTGTGTGCAGTTATGCTCCCATTGCTCATCAGTAAGTGAGACCTCCAGATCCCTATCACATTCCTGTCAGGCTCTAATCACGTGAGGTAGTTTTGCTCCCTGTGTGTACTTATAGAAGACATACTGCATGTCTAGGGGGTTCTTTCTGTAAGAACGCATGTAAGGGGTCAAATGTAGTCGGTTCCTCAGGAAATGCAGGGGTTGCCGCCTTCACACTCTGGCGAAGTCAAGTATAGAGGAACGTTTCCATTACTGTAGGCGCACGTGGAGCGAAGAATTGTTCCACGGTACGAAACTGTCCTCCAAGATAGAGACCCCCCGAGGTGGCGTATTTAAGGTTCTCAAGCATCCTACAACAAATCCTCTTGTTCGTGACAGTAAGAAGGGGATTACAGGTGAGGGTCATATTAGGCGAGTAGAGCATCGGGGTTTCCAATTTATGAGCTATTTTCTGCCACGCTACTCTCGTACAGTCTACCGTGGAGGGGTCTCGTCCGTGGTCACTCACCGACGTAAAAAGGTAAGCCGATGGGGGCGTTGGTGCCATATAGCCATCTTCCACCGCGAGGTGGGGCATATAAGGAGGCAAGTGAAACCAATATGTTGCAAAATGGGCCTGTGCGTAATAATAATAATATTCGAAATTAGGCACATTGTATCCCCCCTGATGATAAGGTAGCATCATAGTGTTTAGGCTAAGATGCGGCTGTTTCCCACCCCATATAAGCCTCATGAGTTGCGCTCTGACCGTTTTTAAAGAAAAAACACCTGGGTGGTACAGTATGTTAATAAAGAGGTAGAGCAGCTTAGGCAATATTACCATTTTGATCAGTGAAATTCGCCCTGCCATAGAAAGTGCTAGATGAAGCCATTTAGAGATGGAATCCGGGATTTTATCCATAACTGTGCCATAATTAATCCTCATTAAAGCGTCCCTATCCCTAGTGATATATATGCCCAAGTATTTAAGCTCTTCTGATTCCCAGATCAATGGGTTGTCTAATTAATGCGGTGTTGTAGCTTCCGTTAGAGGAAATATTGCGGATTTAGACCAGTTAATTTGAATACCGGATATGACTCCGAATTTCTCCGAGGGTGGGATTCAGATTGTCCTGGGGTTTGCGGACATAAGGTCATATCATCCGCATATAGGGAGATAAGCAACTGCCGGGCCGTGTAGATCAGTGCCTTGTCATTGTGATGTTGATGTAGTTTTGCAGCAAGAGGTTCGATGGCTGAAGCAAATAAGATGGCGGATAGGGGGCAGCCATGGCGCGTGCCCCTGGAAATGGGAAAGGAGGCAGATCTGGCCCATTAAAAGTACCAATGCCATTAGGCGGCAATATAATCGGTATATCCACTGGAGGAAAGAGACAGGCATACCCATGCGGCTCAGTATACCCATCAAATAATAAATAAAAACTCTTTGGTAGCGTCGAGGAAGACTGCTGCTGCAGCACTTTTGGGGTCTATATCCTGCAGCATGGAGGCCAGGGTTCTAGAATTGTGCGCTGTGGCGCGGTTTGGGATGAACCCCGCCTGATCGGGCAAAACCAGTCTCTGCATTAGCAAGTTGAGTCTGGTCGCTATGACCTTTGCAAGTATTTTCAAGTCACAGTTTAGTAAAGATAGGGGCCGGTATGAGTCACAGCTTGTTGGGGCTTCCCCGGTTTGAGTGAGGAAATGAGCAAGGCCTTGTGCATAGACTCCGGCAGGCGTACCTGCTCTCGCGCTGCATCCCAGAAATCCCTGAGGATAGGGGCCAGTATAGGGGCATATGCTTTATAAAAGTCAATCGGTAACCTGTCCGATCCTGGGGCCCGCCCCGACTTCATGTGCATTATGGCCTCCGTTATTTCGTCTAGCTCCAGATCAAGATCTAGGAATTTACGCTGAGTATCGCCCAGCCACACCAGGGCTGTGTCATCCAGATAGGCCGCAAGGTCAAGTGGAGCCCCCCTCTGAGAAGAGTATAGCGTACTATAAAAGTCTTTAAAGGTATTGAGCAGATCAAGGAGATTTCTGTAAGAGTTGCCCTGTGCATCCTGTATGACCGTAACATAGCTGGAAAACCTAGGGGCTCTAATCGCAGCCGCCAACGCCTTTCCCAGCCGGTCTCCCTCACCATAGATTCTTGCTCCCTGTCAGCCAGCTCTTCGTACTCTGTCAGTGTGTCGCGCAGCTTGCCAAAGAACATGTCCGTATGGGTTCCTGGCAATGTCAGTTTCAATCTGTTTAAGTGTCTTTTCCAGTGCATTAAGGTCAGTGCGTAGTGTCTTTAATACCCCCCCCGCCTTTGGCGATGCACCATCCCCACACCGTAACTTTGAAGGCTTCCCACACGGTGGTGAGGCTAGAAACCGAATCAATGTTACGCTCAAAGAAGTCTTGGATATCCTGCTCTAGTTCCGCTTTAAAGACTACATCTTTCAGGTGTAGGAGATTAAGGTGCCAGTTTCTGAAAGGGGAATATTGCACCGGGGGTTGTAAGTCTACCATGACATGCGAATGATCGGAGTGCGTACCAGCTAAATGTGTCTCGCGCCCCAGCCAATGTGCCATTTCCTTGGATATAAATATGTAATCAAGTCTAGCCCATGAAGAGTGAACCGCCGAATAATGTGTTCCCTCCCTCCCTGCAGGATGAGCATGCCTCCAAGAATCTATCAGGCAGTTGTCAGCTATGACGTCTTGTAGCACCTTGCTTGTGTTAGTGTCGTGGGCTGGGGAGGCGTTATATCGGTCTAGTCGAGGCTGCATCGTCGTATTGAAATCCCCCCCATATAATATACGTAGTACCTATTTCCTGAATTTTGTTCCAAAATTGGAGAAGTGTGCGGGGGTCATCGAAGTTAGGGCCATAATAGTTGGCAAATGTCACGTCATATGAATTTAACCTTCCCCAAAGGTGGCAATAGCGACCACCTGAGTCGGTTTCTGTCCCACCCATCACAAATGCCACTCCCTTTTTAACGAAGATTGCGACTCCTCAGGCATAGGTAGAGTAGGATGCAAGGGATTGATGAGATGCCCATCTTGACGCGAACAGGGGTATAGTGTCAGGGCATAGGTGCGTTTCCTGTAGCATGACAACTGAGATGTGGTGGCGATCCAGATAACCCAACACTTGTCTTTTCTTTCTTGGGTTATTCAACCCGCGCACATTCCATGACAATATTGTAACAGTGTGCTTATCTCGTACACTATCATTCGTCATCGTAATGGATACAGTACATACTCAATCTGGTCATTGATGCTAGTGATGCATAAATTTAGAACCATGTGACATCTACGGAATTGCCTCCCTCCTCCCACTCCGGCTTCCCTAACTTGCCAGGTATAACAATTTCCACCCTCCCTTTGAACTACCTCAACTTGATTCTTACATCCCCATTTTTGCATGTCGACCTGGGGAACGCCCACTTAGGGAAACACCAGGGGCACACCACCTGCCCTCTGCCTTCCATACTCACACCCGCCTCCCATACTGTCTGACAAAAGTCGGACCTGGCGGGACGGGGGCAGATTGCCAGGCAGACTTATAGGACACATATATAATAAGTAGTTTCATACATCACCCTAGCAGATCAGGACAACAACAAAAAAGTGACCCGTAGGCCTGTAGCGTTTATAAAGTCAGCAGAGTCCTCAGCCCTGGTCTGATAAGGGAGAGGGAGATTTTGAACGAGCTTGTGTGCCAGAACCCGCTGCTGTGGCCTTTCGATGACGTTTAAGGTAGTCCTCAATGTGTTGCGGTTCTGAAAGAACTGTTGCTTCCCAAGATGAGTAATCTTTAGTTTTGCTGGGTACAGCATTGCGTAGGGGATTTCCTGCGCCTGAAGTTTCTTCTTAATAGCAGAAAACTTGCGCCAAGCTTTCTGTACTGATTGGGTAAAATCAGGAAAGAATGCCAACGTCGTGTTTTCAAACTGAACTTTCTTACGCTCGCGAGCTAGACGTAGTACTGTGTCCCTGTCACGGTAGTTCAGAAAGCAAGCTATTACCGGTCGCGGTGCCGCTCCCGGGGGAGGCCCAGCCGCCAGAGATCTATGCGCACGTTCCACCACCAGGTGAGCCGAGAAGGATTCCCTTACGAACAAGTCAGTCAGCTTCTCAACAAAGTCCTCCATACGGCCCACATTGGTGGATTCCGCCAGGCCTAGGATTTGTACATTGTTCCTCCTGGAGCGCGCCTCCAAATCTTCATTGTTCTCAGCGATGATGCGGAACAGTTTGTCTGTTTGTGTGAGTTGACTGTTACTGGTGGTGGCGCCGTCTTCAAGGTCGGACACCCTGGTTTCGACCTCCTTGATGCAATTTTCATGCTGATCTAGTTTATTCACCATTGCCTCCATTCTTGCGTTCATTGTGTCCATTTTGGTGTCGATAGAGGTAAGAGTGTGTTTCATGCAGCGATTTTCAATCTTCTTTTGCCTCCCCGGTGGATCCTGAATCTGTTTGTTCCACGGATTGCGAGTTGGGCGCCCTCGGTGTTTCAAACGGGATCTTCGATTGCTTTGTATCCGACTGTAGTATAGTGTGGGGGCAGTCTCGAGAAGAGGGAGTAGAACACTTAGTGAATCTCGAGGGCCTCAGCCTCGTCTGCAAAGTGTTAGCAATGTGGCAATGTATAGATGCCCAGTAGGCGCCTGTGGTGGTGTTAGTTATTTACAGGAGGGCGCGCAGACGGTTCGAGACCCGCTGAGATGCGCTGTCCGTAGAGTCAGAAGTCCCCACTACTGTGATCAACTTTGCCCCTCCCCCATCAGGGCAACCAGTCCCATGATGCAGGGGTATGGACTCTTACTGTCCTTTTGCACCTCAATTAATTAACCTCCATGCCTCGTTTAGGATAATACTCTGGCTAACAAGATCTGCTGTGCAAATGGAGGGCCGCAGTCATGAAAGTTGGCAGGGGGGGGTATCGCGGCCAAGCCCACAAGTTTGCAGGACCGCCAGGGTGGCAGAGTTCCGGTGTGAAAGTATCTTACACTGCACAACAAAATGGCGGCCAAACCCCACTCAGACCGCTTCCTCTTTCCACCACAATTGTCTGACAGGGGGGAGGAAAAGATCACTGCAGCGGCTCAACTATGTGGCGGCCCGCCAGCAGAGTCTAGTGGCCTGGGGCGCTGCCGATATTGCTCCCCTCTCGCCTGTCCCATGTCGCGGCGGCAAGAACGCTCACTGTCCTTGTGCGCCCCAATCCATCTCCCTCCGCATTGCAATGAGGGGCATCCCTTTGGCAGGCTTGAGTTATCATGTAGGTGGACGGCCCCAATTATTTAATATGGCCGGGGGTATCGTGCTCAGGTCCGTGGGCGCGCGGAGCCGCCGAAAAAAGCCAGATATGCTACAAGATGGTGGCCGCTCCTCTCGCGGGCCGCCTCCCGGGCCCATTTCGATCCTCCGACAGGGGGGAGGGAAAGATCACAACTGTGGCTCACCACCCCAGGTGCCCACCAGCCAATTCGCATCTGTCTAGTCTGCCCTCCTTCGCGGCGGTTCACAGCAGCCGTATATCTCCAGGCCTCGCACACTCCTGGGATCGTCCACTGAGGCACCTCCTGGGCCTCAGCCTGCCGTATGCGCTTCTTATCTGCACTCCAGGAGGGAGAGATGCTCCAAACACCAATGCAGTTGATGCAGTGGTCTCCGCCACTCAAAGGACCTCGGGGAGAGCCACGTACCTCCCCTGTAGCTCTCTGCTCAGCGCTTTGTCTTCCACCAAGGGGTACGGACTCAGACTTTCTCAGTCCACGTTGCAGTATGCGCTTCTCCGCAGGATCTCTTCCCTCACCACTCCCCGCAGTCATGGTGTTTTACCCTGCGAGCAGGGTGTCCCCACGGGTGAGAAAGGCTTCAATAAACTCGGCAGGGTCCAGGGAAGCCAGCGATGCGGGTAAATTAAGTCCTACGTATGCAAGGATGGCATTAATGATTAATTGTCTGCCCGGCTGGGCTGGAGCCTCACAGGTGCGCGGCCATCATGGTCGTGCACCACCTAGCGCCCCCTAGTTTTGGAGTTATTAAAGTAAACAGACTTTTGTATATCTGGAGATGCAGATTCACCGAAGTGGATATGCGGATCCACGTGCCAACAGCAATGCTGTGATTGATTGTCTGCATCCTAAGAGGAAAATTGCAGCCAGCTTTTTACACATCTGGACTTAGTTCCTGGGGAATTGTGTTTTAAAAGTAATAGAAGGGGTCAGGGTAGAGTAAACACTGACCCAATGGGATTGACCCCTTCTGATTGAATATGAACACAGAAATTGTAGCCAACAAGGAGCAGAAGACCGCCATTCCTCTACTTGTATTCCCAATGTGTTCTTCTTCTTAAAGCAGCCCATGTTCCTTCTTGGAACTAATGGTCCTTTATTTTAAAAAAACAAAAAAAGT
The DNA here is from genome assembly GCF_964263255.1 of Lissotriton vulgaris. Lineage (NCBI taxonomy): Eukaryota > Metazoa > Chordata > Amphibia > Caudata > Salamandridae > Lissotriton > Lissotriton vulgaris. Next base: position 1,051,340,855 of record NC_141687.1, read on the forward strand.
TCCCACTTGAGAAAACATTAGGTTGTGGGCGCCGAGCCTTCTGATATGATCTGCAAAGGGGAAGGTGTCCCTCTGAGATACCTTCACTTTTGTGAATTAGTTAACACAGTGGCGTAACGAAACTTGAGGGGGCCCCCCTGCAAACTACATGGAGGGGGCCCCCCTCCCATCCTCCGTGCCAGTCTAGAGCTCTCAGGCCAGCGACCCGCCATACTGCGGGGGATGCGGGGCTATTGTTACACCACTGTAACTAATCCAGACGTTATAAGTAACACTGGATGGTGGAGTCAAAGGTTGGGCTTAGTCTGCCCGCAGGCTATCATAGGTGGTGGTTCATTCATTACAGGGTCTCTGCCATCAGTACGCCAGGGAAGTTTGCCCAATTCTAGGTGGGTTTTCTGATGCAGACTCCTGTCATGATATACAACATCGGGCCCACTCATCGTTCAGTTTTGACAAAAGTGCATCCACTACTCCTCATCTTTTCCATTTTAAAACATTAGACAATGCGACAATGCAGTATTTCAAAAGCAGATGTAACTACAAAGAGCACATTTTGATAATACATTTTTATTAATAGACAATAGCAATCTTAAGAGGCATTGCATAGCTTCATTCACACTTTGACCCCAATTCCATCACAGTCTCTCTCTCAGTGAGTCAGTCTCTCTCTCTCAGTCAGTCAGTCTCTCTCTGTCATTCAGTCTCTCAGTCAGTCAGTCTGTCAGTCAGCCAGTCTGCCAGTCTCTCTCTCTTTCTGTCAGTCTGTCAGTCAGTCAGTCTCTCTCTCTCTGTCAGTCAGTCTCTCTCTCTCTCTCTCTCTCTCTCTGTCAGTTTCTCAGCCAGTCAGTCTCTCAGTCAGTCAGTCTTCAGTCTCTGAGTCAGTCAGTCTCCACTCTCTTTCCATTCTCTCTCAACTCTGTCAACTCTATCTCTACTCTCTCTCTCTCCACTCTCTCTCCACTCTCTCTCCACTGTCTCTCCACTTTCTCTCTCTCTATTCTCTCTCCACTCTCTCACTCTCCCTCTCTCTCTCTCTCCACTGTCTCCCTCCACTCTCTCTCCACTGTCTCCCTCCACTCTCTCTCCACTGTCTCCCTCCACTCTATCTCTCCACTCTCTATTCACTCTCTCTCCCTCCACTCTCTCTCCCTCCACTCTCTCTCTCCACTGTCTCTCTCTACTCTCTCCACACTCTCTCTCCTCTCTCTCCCTCCACTCTCTTTCTACTCTCTCACCACTCTCTCTCCACTGCCTCTTTCTCTACTCTCTCTCTACTCTCTCCCTTTCCACTCTCTCCCTCTCCACTCTCTCCACTCTCTCTCCACTGTCTCCCTACACTCTCCCTCTCCACTCTCTCTCCACTGTCTCTCTCTCCACTGTCTCTCTCCACCCTCTTTCTCTACTCTCTCTCTCTCTCCATTGTCTCTCTCAACTCTCTCTACACTCTATCTCTCTCCACTCTCTCTTTCCACTCTCTCTAAACTCTCTCTCTCACTCCACTCTCTCTCCCACTCTCTCTCATAAAGTAGTGTGTGTTGCCATGGGCGTACGCAGAAATATTTCCGAGGGGGGGGCACATTTTTAACTTCTTTACCATCCCCCTTGCACCCTTCTTCCCTCTGCCTTGCACCCTTCTCCCCTTCCCCTTGCACCCTTCTCCCCCGCCGCCTTGAACCCTTTTCTACCTTGCACCATTCTCCCCTCTGCCTTGCACCATTCTCCCCTCTGCCATGCACCCTTCTCCCCTCCCCTTGCACTCTTCTCCCCTCTGCCTGGCACCCTTCTCCCCTCTGCCTGGCACCCTTCTCCTCTCTACCTTGCACCCTTCTCCCCTCCACCTTGCGCCCTTCTCCCCTCTGCCTTGCACCCTTCTCCCCTCTGCCTTGCACTCTACTCTCCTCTGCCATGCACCCTTCTCCCCTCCACCTTGCGCCCTTCTCCCCTCTGCCTTGCACCCTTGTCCCCTCTGCCTTGCACCCTGCTCCCCTCTGCCTTGCATCCTGCTTCCCTCTGCCTTGCACCCTTCTCCCCTTCCCCTTGCACCCTTCTCCCCCGCCGCCTTGAACCCTTTTCTACCTTGCACCATTCTCCCCTCTGCCTTGCACCATTCTCCCCTCTGCCATGCACCCTTCTCCCCTCCCCTTGCACTCTTCTCCCCTCTGCCTGGCACCCTTCTCCCCTCTGCCTGGCACCCTTCTCCTCTCTACCTTGCACCCTTCTCCCCTCCACCTTGCGCCCTTCTCCCCTCTGCCTTGCACCCTTCTCCCCTCTGCCTTGCACTCTACTCTCCTCTGCCATGCACCCTTCTCCCCTCCACCTTGCGCCCTTCTCCCCTCTGCCTTGCACCCTTGTCCCCTCTGCCTTGCACCCTGCTCCCCTCTGCCTTGCATCCTGCTTCCCTCTGCCTTGCACCCTGCTCCCCTTCTCCCCTCCACCTTGCACCCGTCTCCCCTCCGCTTTGCACCCTTCTCCTCTCTGCCTTACACCCTTCTCCCCTCTGCCTTGCACCATTCTCCCCTCTGCCTTGCCCCATTCTCCACTCCCCCTTGCACCCTTCTCCTCTCCGCCTTGCACCCTTCTCCCCTCTGCCTTGCACCGTTCTCCCCTCTGCCTTGCACCCTTCTCCCCTCTTCCTTGCACCCTTCTCCTCTCTGCCTTTCACCCTTCTCCCCTCTGCCTTGCACCCTTCCCTCCTCCCCCTTGCACCCTTCTCCCCTCCGCTTTGCACCCTACTCTCTGCCGTGCACCCTTCTCACCTCTGCCTTGCACCCATCTCCCCTCTACCTTGCACCCATCTCCCCTCTGCCTTGCACCCTTCTCCCCTCTGCCTTGCACTCTTCTCCCCTCCGCCTTGCACCCTTCCCCCCTCTCCCTTGCACCCTTCTCCCCTCTGCCTTGAACCCTTCTCCCCTCCCCCTTGCACTCTTCTCCCCTCTGCCTTGCACCCTTCCCTCCTCCCCCTTGCACCCTTCTCCCCTCCGCTTTGCACCCTACTCTCTGCCTTGCACCCTTCTCACCTCTGCCTTGCACCCATCTCCCCTCTACCTTGCACCCATCTCCCCTCTGCCTTGCACCCTTCTCCCCTCTGCCTTGCACCCTTCTCCCCTCTGCCTTGCACTCTTCTCCCCTCCGCCTTGCACCCTTCCCCCCTCTCCCTTGCACCCTTCTCCCCTCTGCCTTGAACCCTTCTCCCCTCCCCCTTGCACTCTTCTCCCCTCTGCCTTGCACCATCTCCACTCCACCTTGCACCCATCTCCTCTCCGCCTTGCACTCTTCTCCCCTCTGCCTTGCACCCTTCTCCCCTCTGCCTTGCACCCTTCTCCTCTCTACCTTGCACCCTTTTCCCGTTTTCCGAGGGGGGGCACATTTTTAACTTCTTTACCATCCCCCTTGCACCCTTCTTCCCTCTGCCTTGCACCCTTCTCCCCCTTCCCCTTGCACCCTTCTCCCCCTCCGCCTTGAACCCTTTTCTACCTTGCACCATTCTCCCCTCTGCCTTGCACCCTTCTCCCCTCTGCCTTGCACCCTTCTCCCCTCCCCTTGCACTCTTCTCCCCTCTGCCTTGCACCCTTCTCCTCTCTACCTTGCACCCTTCTCCCATCTGCCTCGCACCCTTCTCCCATCTTCCTTGCACCCTTCTCCCCTCCCCCTTGCACTCTACTCTCCTCTGCCTTGCACCCTTCTCCTCTCTACCTTGCAGCCTTCTCTCCTCTGCCTTGCACCCTTCTCCCCTCCACCTTGTGCCCTTCTCCCCTCTGCCTTGCACCCTGGTCCCCTCTGCCTTGCATCCTGCTCCCCTCTGCCTTGCACCATGCTCCCCTTCTCCCCTCCGCCTTGCACCCTTCTCCCCTCCGCTTTGCACCCTTCTCCTCTCTGCCTTACACCCTTCTCCCCTCTGCCTTGCACCCTTCTTCTCTCTGCCTTGTACCCCTTCTCCCCTCTACCTTGCACCCTTCCCTCCTCCCCTTGCACCCTTCTCCCCTCCGCTTTGCACCCTACTCTCTGCCTTGCACCCTTCTCACCTCTGCCTTGCACCCTTCTCCCCTCTGCCTTACACCCTTCTCCTCTCTACCTTGCACCCTTCTCCCCTCTGCCTTGCACCATCTCCACTCCACCTTGCACCCATCTCCTCTCCGCCTTGCACTCTTCTCCCCTCTGCCTTGCACCCTTCTTCCCTCTGCCTTGCACACTTCTCCTCTCTACCTTGCACCCTTTTCCTGCTTGCCTTGCACCCATCTCCTGTCCGCTGTGCACCCTTCTCTCCTCCGCCTTGCACCCTTCTCCCCTCCACCTTGCACCCTTCTCCCCTCCGCCTTGTACCCATCTCCTCTCTGCCTTGTACCCATCTCCTCTCTGCCTTGCACCCTTCTCCTCTTTACCTTGCACCCTTCTCCCCTCCCCCTTGCACCCTTCTCACAAGACCTGGAATCCCTCTCCTCTCTGCCTTGCACCCTTCTCCCCTCCGCCTTGCACCCTTCTCTTCCCCCCTTACAAACCCCCCTGCGGACGCCCACATGGTGAGTGCTAACAAGAGTGCTTACCTGAGGGCACCATTTTGCTGCCTCATCCCTTCTCATATGAGCTTTGCCCTTGAGAATGCTGGCAGTCTGACTCTGAGGGCCCCCACTCCCAAAGGGGATACCGACTCAAGACATACTCCACCTTTCTCACAGTTTAAATACAGAGAAACAATATACTGATGTTACAGAGGCAAATTCACTAAAGAAGACAAACTTTCGACACCAACCTCACCAGAAAGCTCGAAAATATCCAACCCAATGATTTCCTGTAGGAATCAAGCTATTGTTCAAAATACTTCAGAGCGGAGAGCTGCAGCTAAAGGTGCGGAGTTACAAGACCACCAAAGTTGTGAAATAGAACTACAATATTTGACAACATTGAGACGATAGGATCTTGAAACCATTAATTCAAAACCTAGTCTTGCAAGTGTGTGGGACAGCGTGTTACCCGTCTGCCCATTCTCCCTTCGGAAATAAATGGCAACCAGTTCATGAATAACACAGCATATTTGCATCCATACTCTTGTCATGAGTGTGGTATGTGCCTTCAAAACCTGCCGGAAGAACACCATCTCCATTCCCCCTCTCACAACTAGGTAGACCTGACCTCATGACGTGTTCTGCGTCCTAATTGATCTGTGCTGCCTCCTGCTCGGGGCCCCTACCCACCCCATCCTTTTTCCCGGCCTTGCTAGCTCTGACTGAAGAGAAACATTGCAACTTGTTACTTTGTTTCTCTTCAGTCAGAGGGAGGGGGCGAGGGGCTCGGAGCAGGCTGCAGACAGCCTGCACCTGCTTTAGAGGGAGAGAGGCTTGCTTCAGCGCAAGCCTCTCTCACAGCTCTCTGAAGTGCTGAGGGGCCTGGGGGCCCCCTTCATTTACTGAAGAGAGTGGGGGCCCCCACGCACTGCGGGGCCTGCGTGGGTGTTTGTTACGCCCCTGAGTTAACACCGGAACATAGTGGTCAGTAACTAATCAATGGTTTGCAACCACAATTGTGATCACAAATCATTGATAGATCACTCTCTCATTTGTAAATGTTGGATGAGAAGGTCTTTTAGGCTCGTTCCTATTTGAGATTCTGAAAGGAGAGTAATAAAACCCTTAAAAAAGTTCCTCACCCCCGGTGCAGGGGGGGAAAAATAATATGTAAAAAGTTGTCAATAAAAAGAATTTAAAAAAATTTTTAAAAAAAGAGACTTGCTCGTTTGAAAAAGTCAATTTACTTCGCACACCCTGTGATTTATAAATCACAGGGTTTATGACTGCAAATCGGGCTTTGTGCGTATGGCCCTAAAGTACTTATTTTGAGCCAACAGACACGGCTCTTCCATTTCCTTTCCAAAGTTACTATCGTTTGTATGTATCAGAAAATGTTTGTGCTGTCAAGAATACAGATACGATATTTTGATACTATTCACAAATGCATATAAATGAGATATATTGCTGGTGTTCAAGGTGAGTGTAGCATCTTCTTAAACGAACACTATTTTCCTGATATGAAAGATGAAAACGTATCTTAATTTCTAAGCTGGTAGATCATGTTCAGAGTAGTAAATGTGTGCATCTCCGCAAAGAATCTTTGCTCCTCTGAATTTTGAAAAGTGCCTGAAATAAAGATACATCAGTTCAAAAAACACAAATCATGGCATCTCTGTAGCTCATCTCAGACTTATTACCCTTTGCTCCTTAAGGGAGAATGCTGCATACCAGAAGGACGGTGCTTTGAAAACTGTCAAAAAAGACAAAGGGTTCTATAACCTTTAAAACTGCTAACAACATGCCATGAATAACCCAATCTAAAGCTTGAGCCTAATGAAGACGCCCCAAAACAACCTGGTGTGATGAACGTCTGTCTTATTAAATCTCTTTCAAAGGTTAGTTTATCTGCGTTAGATCTACTGATTGTACAGGGTTGTCAGTAAAACATCCATTAAGGAGAGACAATCTAAGGTGTATTGAAAAGAAGCCTTGATTAAATGCACTAACAGTCTGTATTCAGAACATTTATGGGACTGCAAGTCTTTTGTCTATAAATATGACCTTATTTTTACTAACACCAACAGGTATTCACCTTGTGAAGGCATCGATTATTACTTTTGAGAAGGACATTGCATGTCCAGTACCAAAATACCAAGCAAATACTGTAAAAGCTCCCACTTCAGGCCGCCCTCAGGGAATATCCTTTTGTGAAAAGACCTAATGACATCTACCACCTCTGCACAGACTGAGAATCAAGGATCGTCATAACTTCCAGAAAAGACATGTCATGAAACTTGCAGTCAGACAAGGATTGACTGTGTTTTGGATGCCAATATTACTTCATCTAAAGAAATTTGAACAAAATAACTGTGTGTAAGTGAATCTTCTCTCTGCAAATTATAAATGCCTGAATGTATTTTGTGCTAGCATCTAGGGAGCACGATTTCTTACATTCTACCTGGTGCCCAAGTATCAGAGATGTAATTTATTTATGATGGCATAGCATAATATTTATCTGTAGCACCATTCACGTATATAGGTAAATCTATTTTTCGTCTGGTAGGTGTGCAAATAAGTGTCTTTTTTTAGTTTAAGATTTGAATATGACAATTCTAATGAACAGAGTATAATTTTAATATATTTTACACTTCCAAATGGATTTTTGTGGATGTTCTTGTTTTTTGTTAACTAGATTGCCGTCTAATTATGTGAAGGGTATCCTCATTCTCTTTAAATATTTTAAATAGTTGGTGAATATCAGTGCCACGTTTAAGGCTCTCAGCACCTCAAGGACAGCACTTAGTGGCAGGATTCACTCCAACAGAGGCCACCAGCAGGTTCAGTCCAGGTCTAGTTGCCAGTGACCCGCTGGGCACTACAGGAAAAAGGCCTTTTGCAGCTTGTTGTGTTTATGCCTGGGTGAAAATTAAATTTCATCAGAATAATTAGATTAGTTTGGGGAATTTTGTGTTATGCTGTTACGCTTGTTACTTGAAATTCATGAAATTACACCATTATGCCAGTATGTCGAAGTTACACGCTTGTGATGGTGAAAAAAAGTCTGCGATAGGCATAATTGGCAGTACAAATTTACTGTGAACACACAAACAACACAACACAAGCAAATGTTGTTCACAGTGCTTTTATTTAAATGTGTCTTGCACCACAAATTGCAACAAGGGCACATTACATGCTAAAATATAGCATGAAATAAAACTATTGATTTTCACATAATTACTCAAAAGTTTGGCAAACTTTGATATAGTTACGATAAAACAGATTTTGCAACTTTTGCACACTACTAGTTGTGACTTCGTAGACCCAGAGGAGGTTAGCTATCTCACCTTTATAGCCCACGTCTCAGACTTGGGTACATGTGGGTATAAGTCACAGGCAGCAGGTCCAGTCCTGTTCTATCCTTCTTCAGGTCTAGATATATTAATCTCTGCTGTGGTTGAAAGTGCCACGTTTGAGGGATTCTGTAGCCAGCGTCACTCCTGGACATACCCTTAACAATTAAAAAAACTTCCTCCAGGCAACCCACTTTTGTAACACATCCTGTTTGCCTTGCTGTAAACTATCTCAATGTGCACTACTACGAGTAAAATTTAAAGTGTCAACACTCTTCTGCCCTTGGAGGCTGCTGCATGTCCCTTTCCACTCCTCTACACCCACATGGTCCTTAGGTGAACCACCCCTTACTTTGAGCTTGTGCCAAGCTGACTACAGATGATAGAGGGAACAAAGACTTCTCTTCTTCAGGTCTCCCTTTGCTACTATCCATGAAAGGACAAGCCTCGCCCCAGTCCACTTCAAGGTAATGAAGTTCCTGAACTCTCCTCAGCTGCCCTTCCTGACATGAGAGTCACATACTTCACACTCAGGTCTTCCGACCAAATTACCTAAGCCATAGTTTCTGCCTGAGGGGGCAGTTTTCACACTTTATTAAGGGGAAGCCTGACAGGGCTGAGCGGCTGGCAGACTAATGTTAATTAGTCTACTGGAGCTTCATGCAGGCAAAGTGCAACTTTTTAAAAGTTAACTTTCCTAAATATTTATAAAAATCCAACTCCACCAGTTGATTGGAAACAATAAATATTCAAAATAGTGGTTGAGTCATTCTAGTAGCTTGTCCCAGGCAAAGCACGATTATTAATTTACCTGAACTTTCATTTTCATCATAGAAACGGCTACTGCCCTGCACAGTAAAAAATATCTTTTGGGGAAAAATCATTGTAGGTACAAGCCAACAACACATGTTTTATGAACCACTTTCAAAAACAAGACACACTGCTTTGTGTGCTACATGATCAACTAAGGGGTGACTTATTTAACACTTAAAGTAGGGTTGCTTTCTGTCAAAAGGGTTATTTTAAAAGGTTTGCCTGTTTTAAAACCGATTAGAGTCAGTCTTCTTGTCGGACCTGAAGCCATATTTTCCATGAAAGTCCAGTAAATGGCACACAAAGTGTTTCAATCTGCAGATGACAACTTTTCAATGCCATTGCTATGTTTTCCTACACCTTTTATCATAGCTTTACTGGAAAGATAACTAAGCCAATTAACAGTCAGCTAATTTATGTTATTGTTTAGCAGTCAGAGCACATACACTGGGTCCTGGACAGTAGTGAAGAGTTAAAAAAACAGTAGCATCAGTCCCCGAACAATAAGGGCAATCATGAAATATATGGATTTTCTCACACTGATTATACACTATGGGGCACATTTACTTAGTTTTAGTGCAGCAAATAGCAAACTACAATTGCCAAAGACGCTGCACTGCGTTGTGTGCAAGGGTGAGAGAAAAACAGCACCATACGCAATACAATATTGTGATATTGTTCTCTTTCACGGCGTTAAGGAGGTTTACATTTTTGATGCACATTTCAATGTATCAATGTTACTAGCAATTTGTTTCAAAACCCACGGGTGCTTCCCTGTTTGAGCCACAACAGGCCCAGACATGGAAGCTATCAAAGGAAATGATGTTACATGCTATGACTAGTTAAAGAATTCTACAATAACAAAAGAAGAAAAAAGCAGTGACAAAACAGAAAAAATGGTCAACATAATGATGGGTAGTAAAAACGACTCAGAGTGAAACAGAGGCCGTAATTGAAATAAATAATCATATATTTTCCTATTACAAATGTAGACCAAACAAATGACTTGTTATATGCATAAAATGTACTCAGGGGTGGCAAAATATGACATTTCTATATTCATGTAGTCAAAACAAAGTTTTCCAACAATAAAAAGTTATCTATTGGATGTGGCTCTAGACTTGGAGAAGAACAAGTAGCTTAGCCATAGCCTACCACTAGCAATTTCCAGTTAACAATTTCAAGTTCCAAGGTGTCCTTTGGGAAAGGTAGGGAAATAATGTACGTGAACTCACATATATTTCACATCCTCCAGGAAATGGTTAGTGCAGCTTGCACCACATCTGCCCTGCCATGTATGAGAGCTAAAATGTAATATAGCACATTAGATCTCACAACTGGGGGAAAGAGGTTTAGAAGTTTGTCCATGAATCATCAGGGTGACTTAGGAAAAAATTCAGAGAGAGAGAGATGGCATTCAGCCACTCCCATGGGCATGGCAAACTTGACATGGGGGTAGATAACTGTAAATAAAATTTAAATATTCTTCAGCCTTCCAAAGGCTTCCAGATTAGTATTATATAATGCAAAATAGCGGGATGCATAAGGTTCAAAATTAATTTAATAGGGAAATGTGTTACTTGTTAAAGTGTTTTGATACAGCACCAGGCATTGCACCAAGTCTCAACTACAGACCAGAAACACTATTAAGTTTGATTTGCAAAAGATTTGTTGAATGAATAAATGAGGGGACAATATTTGAGAGTCATGGCAAACTGGTTCTGGATGGTGTGAAAATAATCGAATGGATGGCAGATGCATGAACATTCACTAGTTTACGTACTGTTAACTAAAGACAAACCCAATACCATTAAGTAACAGTATGTACCATGAATGATTGTTCACACAACCATCAAAAAAGCAAATTTGGCTAAGCCCCTCACATGTGCCACACTAATCTTTATACATTTGACACTAAAGTCATGATTATTCTAAGTAAAACACCTGTTTCTAATCCTGAGGGCACTGACTTCTTTTGCCTTGGGGATAGATAACCAGAGATAGTCCTCTTCCTGGTTGTGGTGAACTGGATGAAGTGGATGGGAATCACACCCATTGAATGAGACCTGAGAAACAAATCAAAGTAATCTAAAAGGATTAATAAGAAATAATAGATGACAGACTGAGGTGTCTGTTGTGTAATTAGCTAAAGGCCAAACAATTATCGCTATGAAACATGTACCCAAAATGATCATAAACAATATAAATATTTTTTACTAAACCCTTCACATACCCCCAGATTGCTATTTTATCATTCATGAACTATTCCAAATCACCTGCTTCCAATCCACAGAGCTATCTATGTCTCTCTTTTTCTTATAGAATACAAACACAAGTAGTCCAGTCCTATCAAACTTCAATGATGGCTGTTCCTGTGAAATAAAATTGATAGAGGAGTACCACTTGTAGCATGATGTTCTAGCAGAAAATGATAGCAAACATCGCAGAGATAGTTGTTCATTGCAAAGTTTACGTCTGTTCTGAAGGTTAAATTAATTGTCTTTGTACCCATGAAGAAATAACTATGTCTTGATTATATCTCTCTGCCTTGCACAGTGAGCACACTAGAACATCATTTGCCTCACTTCTTCTAATACAAATGAGTTCTGTTCAGTTGAATTAGGGTCTGATTTTGATCTTGGCGGATGGGATATCCCAAGGATATAATGGGATCATACTACGGCAGACTGGATATCCATCTTGTTTTTGTGATGTTGCATTTTCCTCCATCAAGATCTAAATCAGGTCCTTAGTCTATTTAATAGTAAACATGTTGTTTATCCAGCATTGACAGTTCATCTTCAAATTCAGTCTCTTTCTCTAAAAGATCAGTCATCATGATGTCTCGGAAATCCTTTGTTATGTTTCATATAGGTACCCTAATATAGACCAGGGGAGCTGATTCGTTTATTGACGAGTGCAGACCTTGTTAGACACAGGACTGCAAATCCCAGGGAGCCTGTTCTGTTGAGACCACACCTGCCTTTGCACCTGAACCCGCCTGCTGCTGCTACATAACCCCTCGCCGCTCCCGCTTTGCGGGAGCCGCTTTGCGGGAGCCCCTTCATTTATTGAGGAGGACGGACGCTGTTTGACATGGGACTGTAAGTCCCAGGGAGCCTGCTGCATTGGGACCACACCTGCCTTTGCACCTGACCCCCCTGCTGCTGCTACATAATCCCTCGCCACTCCCGCTTCGCGGGACACGTGCGGGCGCGCAAACTGGGCAAAGCCTGAGCCAAGGGCGGGCCCGTTTGAGCCCGTTCAAGGACGTTTGAGGCCCGGGCTGGGCTCCCCCTCTTAACTCTGCAGCATTTTAAGGTCAGTTATCATTGTTTGTTGTGCCCCTTGCTGGGTTTGAATCTTCTGGATTTTTTCAATTATCGTGCCTAATTAAGGATGAACTCCAGGGAGGGAAGGGGGAGACACGCTCCTACGGGCGGAAATGTGGCCGGGACTCTGGACCAATTTTTAATTAGACCTAGTTTTGTCTTAGCCCATTAAATTGCCCTGACTGAGTGCCGTTTATCTCTTGATCCCCTGCGATCCAAACATTCGGCATTGGGTGGATTGATGTCTGCATGTTTGCCCGAACGCTGTCTGGCCACAGGCCTCGATTCCCCCAATTAGGCAAGAGATTCTAGCCACATTCCATCTATCCTGTTGGACATTTCTACAATAATGGAGTTACCAACTAGACCTGCTATCCCTGAACCGGTACAAAAGGGCCCAGCATGCACTACACTACAACTTGTTATCACAAGGTCTGTGCCCAAACCAAAGTCTCAAGTCTCGGAAACACTACCAGAACCAGCAAAAAAGAGGAAACGAGGAGGGGTACCCCTAAGACAAAAGCACACTAAAATGCCTAAAATGACCATAAATGGTGGTCGGTAACTTCTATACCCGCAACGACAATTCAGCCTCAGGCTACTACTCTTATATCTGGCACTCAAAATTAAGCATGGGCGAAATTTGCGAATTCGCGTTCCGCGAATTTCCCCGTGAAATTGCAAAAAAATCCGCAAATTTTCCCACTAAATCGCGAATTTTTTTGCGATTTGCCCTGGAGTACTTTCTACTGGCTAATCCAGTAAGTGCTCCCACATTGGGTAAATGTATAGTGCTTTTACTACACTGCAGCTGCGTAAAGGGCCTGAAGATGTTTCTCCAGTGACCATGTGTGCCTGTAACACAGGCACAGGCATACATGGTCACTGGAGACACATCTTCTGGTCCTTTACGCAGCTACAGTGTAGTAAAAGCACTATGGGGCAGATTAACAAGCCGCTTGCGTCACTTTTGTGACGCAGCGGCAGCACAAAAGATGCACCATGGTGCTGGGTAATAACAACGTGATGCATCTGAGAGATGCATCACGTTGTACAGCCCTGCGCCATCAGGAGGCGTTCCGGCGCAGGGGAGGGCGTTCCTGCGCAGGAACGCCTCCTAAAAGTGGCTGAGTGAAATCTACAAGATTTCACTCAGTCACTTTTAGGCCAATGCTGCATCAATACCCTGCGCCTGCTTGAAGCAGGCGCAAGGCTTGATGCAGCATTGGGGAGATAGGGCCCCCCAGAGCATTAATGGAGCTACATCGCGCTTGCGACGCAGCCCCAGCAATGCGCTGCTTTTACGGCACAGATGTGTGACGCATCTGTGCCATTTTTACCACATGGTGCGCCGCATTGTAAATGCGGCGGACCATGGGTGGCGGAGCTGCGGCGCACAATAACTGGCGCATCCCTGGGGATGCGCCAGTTATTGTAAATCTGTTAGACTCGTTTTTCCCTTGTTTTTCTGCCCTTCTGCCCCCTGTTAGACTCGTTTTTTGTGCCCTTCTGCCCTCTGTTAGACTCATTTTCCCCTTGTTTTTCTGCCCTTCTGCCCTCTGTTAGACTCGTTTTTTGTGCCCTTCTGCCCTCTGTTATTCCCTTGTTTTTCTGCCCTTCTGCCCTCTGTTAGACTCATTGTTTGTGCCCTTCTGCCCTCTGTTACACTCGTTTTTCCCTTGTTTTTCTGCCCTTCTGTCCTCTGTTAGACAGTTTTTTTGTGCCCTTCTGCCCTCTGTTAGACTCGTTTTTCCCTTGTTTTTCTGCCCTTTGTTAGACTGCTTTTTGTGCCTTTCTGCCCTCTGCATCACCACATCATCACTCAGCGCCACCACAGCATCACTCAGCACCATCCCAGTATCACTCAGCACCACCACAGCATCACTCAGCACCACCACAGCACCACCACAGCATCACTCAGCACCACCACAGCATCACTCAGCATCACTCAGCACCACCACAGCACCACTCAGCACCACCACAGCACCACTCAGCACCACCACAGCATCACTCAGCACCACCCCAGCATCACTCAGCGCTACCACATTATCACTCAGCACCACCAAAGCACAACTCAGCACCACCACAGCATCACTCAGCACCACCACATTATCACTCAGCACCACCACAGCACCACTCAGCACCACCACAGCATCACTCAGCACCACCACAGCATCACTCAGCACCACCACATTATCACTCAGCACCACCACAGCACCACTCAGCACCACCACAGCATCACTCAGTACCATCCCAGTATCACTCACCACCACCACAGCATCACTCCGCATCACCACAGCACCACTCAGCACCACCACAGCACCACTCAGCACCACCCCAGCATCAATCTGCGCAACCATTAAACAACAACTGGTTCAAATATGTTCTCTCAATGTTTCAAGCGTTATTACAAATGTCACAAAAAGATATTAATATTTCACTTCTGTTCTTGGATTTTCGTCACAATAACATACACTGAACATAATCTTCACAAAATGTATTTACAAAATTTGAAGCTATGCCATTATAAATTAAAATCACTTTTATTTAAGTATTAATTATTAAAAAAAATTAAAAGCCATTGCAATTTGTAATATCAATACATCTAAGTCACGTAAATACAAAACATGTTGCATTACAAATGCTATAGGTGTCACATTTGCGAAAGTTATAACTATTGGCATTGTAAATGACAAACTATTAATTTAGCTATTTTCAAAACCAACACATAAATAAAAAAATTGTCATTTACAAGACCAATAGCTCAAACTTTCCTAATGCGAGACCTATTGCATTGCAAATGCTTGTTTTTATATCTGTCAGTGCTTCCTGTTGAGGTTTAATTTTCGTGACAGGCGTCTCATTGCCTACTTGTAACTATTCTCTGACCCTGCTTCAAGGGTCAGATGCGGTCAGAGAATAGTTGAAAGTAGGCAACGAGGCGTCAGGAAGCACTTACAGGCTTACAGCAGCAGGTGCCCAAGTTGAAGGTAATTTCTTTGTAACCCTTTTGTAAAAGGTTACAAAAAAGTAGCTTCAACTTTTGCACCTGCTGCTGTAACCCTGTAAGTGATTGGCTGAAAATTCATCCCGCTGATTCACGGATTTTACCGCATTTCGCGATTTTCGCAGATCGCGAAATCGCTGAAAATCCGCAAATTCCACAAGCCGAACGAATTTTCAGCCCATTCTTACTCAAAATAACCCACTGTTGTGTCACGTTGAGCCCAAAATACCTGTAGATATGACAAAGGTTCCAAGTGGAAGCTGCAGCGTTGAAAAAAAAGCGATGCGTCACTCCTGAGACCCTGGGGAGGCGATTTGACAGCTCGCTGCACGCAGCCATTGTGCTGCGACAAATCAGGTCTGTATGGGGAGGGATGCACTATCTTGAATGGATTTCGGTGCGCAGGTTCGGTGAGAAGCGTCTCGCACAGGTACGATGCAACGATCTTTGGTATGGCGATGATCTCAAGTGCGGTGGCAAGGCGCAGCGCAGTGTCAAACTTCTCAGCTCGCGGCCCCTCGATGTTATGGCTCTGCGACGATGTTCGCAGCGACGTGATGCGGTCTGCAAGCAAGTGGTGCAGCGATCTCACCCAGCGACGACAGGCTCTGCAACAATACTCACAGCGACAGGAATCTTCCGGCACCGGGGAGATGCGTTCCACAAGCGAACAATGCGTCAGTTCTTGCAGCGACAACAGGTGCTGCGACAATCTCGATCTTCGCGGCAACAGCCATTTCCTTTCACCGTCGGCGATGCGTGAAAATTGCATATCTTCTTCTTTTCTTCTTGTCCACCTCCCCATACAGCAGGTAACAACTTCCAGAAGTTCCACAACTGGATGAAGCACTTCAGGAAGGTCAGAACTCACTCAGCAGAGTGCAGGAGGAAGCTGGGGTGAAGTCCTTTTGTACCTGGGACTTCCTAACAGGAGGCCAGTTCTGCTCAGGCCCTTGGAGATCTCTTCAAGCAAAAGGACACAGCAACAGCAAAGTCCTTCCCTCTCCTTGGCAGCAAAGCAACTGCAGGTCAGCCCACAAACACACAGCAGGACAGTCCTTCCTCTTCAATCTTCCAGCTTTCTCCATGGCAGAGGTTCCTACTTGATTGCAGGATGATCTAATTTTCTGAGTTCTAGGCAACCCTTTTTTATTACAGTCTTTCCTTTGTTCTCTGGAGGCAAAGAGGCCTTGGCTTAGTCAGAACCAGGTCTGGTCAGTTCTGGAGCACTTTGTTTTCCTAACTTCTTCTTTCCTTTCAGAGGGAGGGGCAGGGTGGTCAGCCACCGAGCAGGAGGTGGAGCCAGCATTGTGGAAGGCAGGCACAGCCCTATTCAGGCCCAGGTGCTATCCCCTCCCCCCACTCAAGATGCAGATGCAGCTATTCAGCCTAGGTCTGACTCATCCAGCCTCCTGGGGGCTCCCCAGCCCCTGTCACTCACAAACCAGACAGTCAATTCACAAACAGGCCAAGACAAACAGAAAGGTCAGACAAGAGAACAGCCACTTTCTAAAAGTGCTGTTCTCAAACACAGGATTTAAAAAACATCCTTCCTAAAAGATAGGTTATTAAGTTCTGAGTTCAGGGATACCAGACTTTAATTTTCTAACTTGCTCCTATGGGAAGATATGCAGGTAAACTTTATACACAGCATTCCCCATTATAGCCTATGGGCAAGATAGCCTTAGAATAGTGAAAAACGAAAATGGCTGTAATTCACTACCAGAGCATGCCACCTACACTAGTACATTCCTTCTCTACCTTTCACAAACACTGCACCCTGCCCAGGGGGGTACCTAGGGCCTTCCACAGGGGTGTCCAATGTGTACAGAAAGGGAAGGGTTAGGCCTGGCCAGTGTGGATACAGGCCAGGTCAGCATGGCAGTTAGCAACTGCACACAGGCACTGCGGTGACAGGCCTGAGACACCATTTTAGGGCTACTCCTGTGAGTGGCAAATCAGTGCTGCAGGCCCACTATTTGGATATTTGGAAGGGTATTCATAGAGCGCAGCGTTCGCTCCGGAAGGAGCATCATGGCGCTGAAAGTCCTTGAATCCAGGTCGCAGAGTGGTAGGGGGGAGGCTAGATTGAAGCTTTGGTCCAATCTTCGGGAAGATTGAAAATCCATGTTTTGAGAAGTTTTCTAAAAGGCTTCTCAAGTGTCTGAAGTCTTAGGTGTCTGGGCATGCTGTTCCAGGCTTTGATAGCCAGGGTGCTAAGGGTTTTTCCGCCTTTAGACTTCAGGTTGAACTTGGTGGAGGTCATGAAATTTTCTTGGGAAGATCGAAGGGAACGACTCGGGTTGTAGTGTGGGAAGCGTCTGGTAAGATAGATGGGACCTGTTTTGTTAAAGGCTCGGAAGGCAATGGTGAGAATCTTGAGGAGTATTCTCTTGTGCAGGGGAAGCCAATGTAAGGTCTTTAGGGCTGCGGAGATTGAGGATTTACGAGGTAATTTTAGGACAAGGCGGGCGGCAGTGTGTAAAACACTTTGGAGTTTGGAGAGGGTGGACTTCTTGGTACCTGCCAGGAAGCCGTTACAGTAGTCCACGCGCGAGAGAATGAGGGCTACAGTTACCGTTTTTCTACAGTCTAGGGGGAGAAAGTCGAAGAACTTTCTCAGGGATTTGATTATGCCGAAGCATTTGCCGGCTACGGTCGTGGCATGATGGTCAAATGAAAGATCAGAGTCAAAAAGAACCCCGAGGTTTCTTGCAGTGGTGACGGTCTGGGGGGGGCAGCAGAGTTGTCAGGCCACCAAGGGGCAGGACAGAAAGAGGCGTTCTTTCCGATGGGGAGGATCTCTGTTTTATTTGAGTTGCAACGGAGGTGGTTTGAGTCCATCCATTGGAATACAGCAGTTAGGCAGTGTTTGAGACTGAGCTCTGCCTTGTTGGAATTGTCGTCTAGGGGGATGATCAACTGAGTATCATCGGCATATGAGGTGACAGTTATGCCGAATGATTCTATCAGGGTGAGAAGAGGGATGAGGTAAATGTTAAAAAGGAGGGGGCTTAGGATGGACCCTTGGGGGACTCCGGAAGAGACCGTTTTCTCATTGGATTGAAAAGGGCCCAAGGTGACAGTTTGGGACCTATCGCTGAGAAAAGATCTGATCCATGATAGGGCTGAGTCAGAGATGCCGATGTCCATTAATCTGTTGATCAGGATGGAATGGGATATGGTGTCGAAAGCTGCTGTGAGGTCAAGAAGGATCAGAATGGCCTTCTTCCTTTGGTCTTGCAGCGTTTTGATGGTGTCGGTCAGTTCAAATAAGGCAGTTTCGGTTGAATGTTTAGGCCGGAACCCGGATTGCTGGGGATGGAGTATGTTGTGGGTTTCCAGAAAGGATTTAAGTTCTTTGTGGACTAGCTGTTCTGTTATTTTACCCAGAGCGGGGAGAAGGGTGATAGGACGGAGATTGGTCAAGTCCACTGGGGATTTATTAGCTTTTTTCATAAGTGGTTTGACAACACCCTTTTTCCATAAGCGAGGAACAGATCCAGAACTGAGAGACAGGTTGATAATGTCATTGACGATAGGGTTAATCTCATCAATGATTAGATGGAGAATCTTAGGGGGGCAGGGGTCGGAGGGGGAGCCGGATTTGCAGGAAAGAATCGCTTCTCTGGTTTGGGCCAGAGTAACCGGGGTGAAGTTTTTAAGACTGTCAGCAGTCAAGCCAGGTTGATCGGGTTGGGGAAGTTTATGGGTGGTAAGGGGAGGGGGGAAGTTTTTTTGAATGGAGGTAATTTTTTCGTCAAAATATTCTGAGATCTTGTCGCATAGCTCTTGGGATGGGGGGATTTCGGGTTGGAGAGCTTTGGGATGGGTGAAGGTCTTTACTATCGTAAATAAAGTTTTTTGCTTTTGGCTGGCTTCTCTAATGGCATTTACGTAGAACGCTCTCTTGGCCGATTTGATGGCGGAGAGATAGTGTTTCCTCTGAAGTATGTAGGCGCTGCGGTCGTCATTGTCGTAGGTTCGACGCCATTTACGTTCCGCTTTCCTGCAGAGTAGATGTGCGGAGGCTAAATAAGTGTGTGAACCAGGGAGCTTTGTTTTTAGTTTTCTTCAGGATTCTATCATGATGATTAGTGGGGCTCCGTTTTGCAATTTCTTGTGAGAGCCAGTTATGGAAGCGGTCTGCGTCTCTATCGATGTTTCCAGATAGAGAGGGGGAGTTGGTTTGGGAGATGGGATTAAGAGTTAGATTTTTCTGGACAGTTTTCCAGTTGGTAGAGTGACCATGATGAGGATTACGTTTATTGATGGTTGGAGGGCGGCAGCTAGAGATGTGGAATGGGATCAGGTAATGATCAGTCCATATCTGGGGTAGAGGGGGCTGGGTGGTGAGAGAAGGGAAATTGGAACAAACACCATCTAGGGTGTGACCAAGTGAATGGGTAGGCAGCGTGACACTTTGTTGTAGATTGAAAATTTCAAGTGTCTGAAGACAATTTCTTGTTTGAGAGACGGCGGAGGCCTCAAGGTGCAAATTAAAATCTCCTAGAAGGGTAAAGTGTGGGTAACGAAGTAGGAAGTGTCCCAGAGCGTCATTGAGAGAGTCGAGAAATTTAGAAGCATTACCGGGTGGGCGGTAAATCAGACCACCTGAGAGGGAAAGGGATTGGCTAAGTTTGATGGAAAAGCCCATTCCCTCTGCGTCGATGAGAGGGTCAAGGCAGAAGGTGTGACAATTAAAGGTGTTCTTCAGAATAATTGCAACACCTCCTCCTCTACCTTTCAGTCTGTCCTGTCTGTAGAAGGAGTAACCCTGGGGGAGGGCTACAGCTATGTCAGGGTTACTGTCCTCTGTGAGCCAAGTTTCGGTGATCATGAGGCAGTCAAGGTCATAGTCTATGATGAGGTCATAAATGTCTTGACTATGTTTGCACATAGACCGGGCATTTATCAGGCCACCTTTGAAGAATGGTCGCTGGTGCTTGGGGGGGATTGGCTGGTCGTGGTCGAAGGTGAGTGACCAGCGACATTTAGTGCAGCTGGCAGAACCGACTACCTTTGACAGGTCAAGCTTGCAGGAGCAGCAGGGAATGCCTCGGAGTCGGAGGAGGTCGTTGGGTGCATACCTGATACTTGGGGGGATTAGGGCATGGTTTCCTGCGCCTGGCGCGGTCTTGGCGCAGACGGGCTTGCCTTAGGCGCACCTTCGGCGGGCAAACGGCGCTCCCGCTGCACTCGTCCGCTGCGCGTCCTATGCATGCACATTTGTAAGAAAAGGAAGGGGGTGTGGCCTCAAAAGGGGGCGGAGTCAGCGCGCACGCCGGTGGTGATGGCGGCTGCTGGCAAAGAGCTAGGAAGGGCGCGAACAGCTATTGTGATCAGCTGTGCGCAAAGGTAAATGCGAGCGCTAAGGTGTGCTTTGATTTAAAAACAGGAAAATAGTGACACCACACAAGGAGCAAGAATGCTGTTAATGAGCAAATTTTAAAAACAAAGGAGTACCTCCAGCTCCCGGCTTCCGCCTCAGGACTGGGTCAAGGGTTTACTGGTTGCCGCTAGGATTCAGCGGGTTAAGTACGGCGGTCAGGGGGCGTGGCCTCAAAAGGGGGCGGAGTCAGCGCGCACGCCGGTGGTGATGGCGGCTGCTGGCAAAGAGCTAGGAAGGGTGCGAACAGCTATTGTGATCAGCTGTGCGCAAAGGTAAATGCGAGCGCTAAGGTGTGCTTTGATTTAAAAACAGGAAAATAGTGACACCACACAAGGAGCAAGAATGCTGTTAATGAGCAAATTTTAAAAACAAAGGAGTACCTCCAGCTATGTTAATAGTATTGGTAACATAACATGCTTTAGCTTTTATGCATGCTGAATGATAGCTATTTCTGGCCTTTCGGTAGACTTCTTTTTGATGAAGTTCATAGTTTTTACGCCACTGCCTCTCCAGAGTCTTACATGTGGATTTTTCTTTTTTTAGAGCTTCTGTGAACCAAGGGGCGGGAGGGCGGTTTGCTTTCCCTTTGCAACGGGATAAGGGCAGGCAGGTATCCACTGCACCATTTAACCATATTTGTGTAGACTCTGCTATGCTTTCCATATCTCCATCTAAACATGGGTGATCCTTCTTCAAAGCATTATTGAGGTCCTCCAAGTTTAGAGATTTCCAATTTCTCCTAAGAGATTCTGAAGGAGTCGTAACAGGACATTTAGTGGGTTTGAGTGAGATAGCGAAACGTAATAAAAAATGGTCTGACCAGAGAACAGGAATAGTGTTGAGCCATGAAAGTTCTTTCATATTTGATATATTAGGTTCCAACAAATGTCCAGCTTTGTGAGTTGGTCCCCTATTACGCAAAGTCATGTCTAAAACCACAAAGTCGTCTATTAAATTTTTGCAGGTCTTGTTATTTACATCTTCTAAATGAAGATTCAAATCTCCAAGTACAGTGAAATTTTGAGCATTCAGATGTTGGGGTAGGATAAAATTTAACAGGTTATCTGACCTAGAGGGATTATTTACTAGCGGGTGATAGATTAATAAACCAGAGAAGGTAAAATTAGGACTGAGGGCGATTTTGAATGATGCTGCCTCACAGTTAGGAATATCTGCAGGTTCAAAATTGCACACAAAATCTCTATTGTGAATAATCGCAATACCCCCTCCTGTTTGGCCTACCCGATCCCTCCTTACAATAGCATAGCTCGGGGGGAGGGCAGTTGCAACGTCTGGGCCTGATCCTTCATGAAGCCAGGTCTCAGTTAAAAATATGGCGATGGGCTTTTTTTCATTCAAAAGATGGAAAATATCTAATTTGTGTTGTGGAAGTGAGCGACAGTTTACCAAGTAGAAGCTGAAATTGTTAGTACTCTCTCCCTGTTGGTAAGGTTTGAAAACAGTGCCCTGGGGGGTGTCAGAATAGGGCTGATAGTTATAATGCAAGTGTATGGTTTATTCATTTGTAACCCTGATTAAGTCAATTTGGTATATGTACCAATGACGAAACACATGTTGGCTACAAGATTAACTGGAAAGAATACTGAATTCCAGGAGTGACTTAGCTCTAGGTCGAGATGGGAGAATAAAAAGACAAAGAAATTCCACTATTTATTAATTTATTTAGAAGTTTTGTATAGCGCTAGCTGGACCCGAGAGTATCAGAGCGCTTCACAGCAAGTACAATTATGAGCCTTATCGGCATAGACAGAACCCACAACTTATCAACTTAAGAGCATTATATACATAACTACCATACAGTTCTTGTGGTCGAGGAATAGGGTCGAGGCTAAGGGGTTTCATAAAGAGGAGTTGAGTTAGTTTGCTGACAGCGAGTGGGGTGTCTATCAAACAAGATGAGGTACGGCGGGAGATCCCGACGATTATAGTTCTGAGACGACTGTTTTTCAACCATATCCAGGTTGTGGTGCGGTGTTGAACTCTTTCCGGAGAATCTTGTGTTCTTCTCGTTAAGTTCAAAAGCACTCTAGGAAGAGGGCTTTGAGTAAGATCTTGAATTTCGGGAAAGAGGTGGTCCTTCTAATGTGGGGGGGAAGGAGTTCCAGCTCTTTAAATGCATTTTCCGCAAAGGATTTAGTTGCGGTTTTGTGTTTACAAGCTTTCAATGGGATGAGAAGTAGCTTGTTGGAACTTCTGAGATTTCTGGACTGGCCAGCCCTTTTGAGTTTGGCGGCCACTTTTTCTGGTTTTCCTGTGTGAAGGGCTTTGTGTGTAAGGCAGGCTGTTCGGAAGCTGGCTCGTTGTTTAATTGGGAACCACTTAAGCTCCTTAAGCGGGAGATATGTGGTCGAATTTCTTAGTTCCTGTGACCGTTCTTGCTGCGGCATTGAAGGTAGTTTTCAGGGGACCTAGGTGAGATTTTGCTGTCCCAGTCAAGGCTGCGATTCCATAGTCAATTCTGGATAGCACCAGTGCCTGGGTGGCCTGTTAAAGGTCTTTTGGGGGAAGGAAGGGTTTTATTTTGTATAGAAGTTTCAGATTGAGAAACGCGCTTTTGGCCGATCTTGAGATATGTTTTCTTCATGTCCAGTTTGGGGTCTAGTGTGATACTTAGAGATTTGACCGAGTCCGTTGGTGTGAGGGTGTGATTGAAGGCGTCAATAGCTTTTAGCCATTCTTTGATTTGGGGGTTTTAATCTCTTTTGGAGATGTGGAGAACTTCTGTTTTCTCTTGATTGAGTTTAAGGTGGTTCAGTGAGAGCCATTGTTGGACCTCTTTAAGCGTGACATTTAGTCTGTGAATGTCGTCAATGGAGGTGGTTTCCAGATAAAGCTGTGTGTCATCCGCATAGAGGTGGAAGGGGATGTTGGAATTTCGGAGTAGTGTGGTGAGGGGTTCCATGTAGATGTTGAAAAGTTGGGGAGAGAGTCCTGACCCTTGTGGAACTCCTCTGTTGATGGGCAGGGGGTCGGATTCAAAGTTTTTAATTTTCATTCTTTGCGAGCGGTTGTGTAGAAAGGAGGAGAACCAGTTTAGGACCGTCATTTCAATGCCTGCTCTGTCTTGAAGTACTTTGAGGAGCAGGGTGTCATCAACCGTATTGAAAGCGGATGATAAGTCTAGGAGAATGAGAAGGCAGCATTGGTCTGAGTCAAGAGACTTGTGTAGATCGTCTATGACGTTTAGGATTGCGTTTCGGTGCTGCATGCCTTTCTGTTGGGTTAGCTGTGGAAGAACACATCTTTCCAGAATTTTGGATAAAAGAGGTAGGTTTGATACGGGTCTAAAGTTGCTTATGACCTCGGTGTCTTGCCCTGGTTTTTTTAGTAGCAGCGTGACTTGGCCTACTTTGAGGCAGTCTGGGATAATTCCCGAGCTCAGAGAGCTGTTGATGATCTTGCACCAAATTGGGGATAAGGTAAGCTTCAGGTCTTTGGCCAGGCTCGTGGGAAGCTGATCTAGGGAGTGGGTTGAAGGTTTGGCGTTGGCGATCAGATTGACTATCTCTGCTTCCTGGATGGGAGTGAAGGAGGACCAGTGCTTAGGTGGGTTCACTGGGGCGCCGTCCATAATTGCTGGCGTCTTGGTCTCCGAGTAAAGGGAAGGATTTGTGCTGAGAGAGAGATCGAAAAAGCTGGCAAAGTTGTTGCATTGTTCTTTGGAGGCCACTTTATCTGATGTCATTGCTTTGGATGTTTGGCTTCTAATGATCTTAAAGAGTTCTTTGGGTCGTTTTTTTGCGTTGTCTAAAGCAGAGCAGAAGAAAGTTGTCTTTTTGTTCTTGATGTGCTTATTGTAGTTTCTGTGTGCTGCCTTGAGTTGATCACGGTGGAGGGAGAAGGGATTACAGAGTAAGAACTTTTTTGTACTGACATTTCAATGGTGTGTTGCTCAGGGGTCTTATTTATTTATTGTTTTTTAGACATTGTTTTTCTGTAGTCTGCACCGTTATTTATAGGAACACATACTAGAATCAATGTCCTTGCTTTGTTTTGTGCTCATACGAGGTGATTTTTTTCTCCAGACTAAGAATAAGTATTTTTCTGCATCTTGTGCATAATAAGACAAGGCAGGTGCTTTAGTATTTAAAGAGCACTCAATTTCAATGCAGGCGAGAGGCACTTCAAACCAGAGTTATCACAGATACTAGGGAGAACTGAATGAGCTGTTGCTCCTCAGGCCCCGACATTCATTCTAAGAAGGAAGACAGCTGCACAGGCAGATGAGTGTAGGCATGCACACTAAGATGGGCTGCATTTGTTAGTGCACTGAGGCCAACTTCCCGAGACATTACACCAAGGTTTAGGGTTAGATCATTCCAACTGGGTCTGGAAGAAGAATACTCCGACCATGCTCTCACTAGCGAAGGGATATCAGTGATAGATAGGAGTAATATTAAGTAAAATCATCATAGTTGAAATATTTGAATTTGTCAACCTTCTAATAATGCTTATAACAATGATGTGTCTCATCTGTCGAATAATTGCAGTTCATGTTTTACTTACAATGATTAGATTTTTTCAATAAATATTTGAAAATGTATTATTGTCTCTTCTCTTTATGAAACCGTGGGCATGCAAAAGTGACAAACAATAGCATTAGATCTGTCTCCACCTTTGACCTCTGAATAGGACTCACCACTGAACAGGACTTCTCCCAGCACAGAAACAGCACAGCCCAGTGCCTCGCTCCCTCTCTCCCATGCTCTATGGCTGTGATTCTGGAGCCCGTTCCTCTTTAAGGCCGGGCTGGCACCAAGAGCTGCTCAGAGGAAGACCAGCCTTCTCCTGACAGCCTTGTGCTTGCAGGGTAGAAAGGGGCCATCGAAGGTACAGAGCAGAGAGAGACCAGAGCAGCAGATCCAGGAGCACCCCGGGGAGAGTCCTGCTCTACTGAGACTCCCAACACCACAGAGCTGTAGATGCCACACCTTTCACTACAGTGCTTGAGGAACTGAAGAGACGCCGCTACCAGCCTAGCCAAGTTTAGGACGAGCAGCAGTGGGCGGTCAGGGGTCCTGGCAGCAGCTGCGGCTGCCCAGGAGCAGACAGCTTTTTTTGCTGACCAGGGAGTTGGAAGCTGCTCCTCTTTTCAGAATCTCCTAGGAGACTGACAGGCTCAATCCACACTTTGGACTTCTGCAGCAGGCAGGATTACAAGCTTCATGAAACTGAGACACTCACATAGATTCCAGCCCCAGCTGTGCTTCTCGTTGCTGCTGATCCCTCCGCCTGAGCTGGTGAGATCTCTTGAACCTTTAGCCTGGAGCCGACCTACAAGGACCACCTACATACCCAGCAATGCCGTGACTAACACAGCCGACCCGACTCCAGAGGAAACAAGAGCACCTTCTGAGGTAGCCAGGAGGTCCGATAAGACCGAGCAAAGACCCTTTGCAGAAGTCAGCCACATTCCAGGAGGAACGTGGCTCATACTGGCACGAAATTGCCTAAGGGGCCTTGGAGGGATGTGGGGGTCTGGAGCCAGTAAATCAACTCCATATAGAGGGGAGGAAAGGGAGACTAACCTGGCTCTGAAAATCCCCCCTACACTGGTGAAGGCTTTAGTAAGGTGCAAGCATCCCCTCACTCCCCCTCCTGTCGCCCCCTAAACCCTAAAAAGGGTCGTTCATTCCAGTTTTTCTTTTTCTGAGGCACTCCTGAAGAAGAGAATGAAAGAAGCTAAAGAATCTGCAGTGCCAGTCAAAAAGGAAAGAACAAGAGATTCCATATCTTGTGCATAAACTTTCATTAAACAACTACTATGAAATAAATTAGTAGACAAAAAAAAGCAACCACCATCTCTCATTATTTTGCAAATTCTCTACAGAGGCGAAGGAAAAAAAAAGAGGTAATAAGGAGCTTAAAAACAAGGGTACTAAAAGGAAGAAATGGAAAATCCCTTAAAAGTGGTTGTCAGGCAACAAGCGCCTGCAAGTGGTCGATGTAAGGTCGACTGCATTATAAACAGCCTGTTAAGCAATCCATAAGGCTTGAACTTGGTGAAGGAGGACGCCTCCCTTGAAGAAAAAAAATGCAGTAAAATGGAAGAAGTAAGAAGAAGGAGGAGGAAAAACAGAGTAAATTGAGTAAAGAAGGTGCACCGTCACCCTCTCCTAACAGGCTCCCAGGAGGGTCATCGGGATCTCCAGATTTATGGGCAGCCAAAGCTCATCCTTCGGCCAAATCATTGGCAGTTTCAATTAAAGACTTTGTGGGGAAGCACTTTAAGTCTGTGGTAGGAGACAGTATAAATAAGGGCCAAGCGGCTGCATTGGGGGAGACTCCAATGGAGGCGTTAGCTACTTGTGTGGAAGAGTCTCATGAACGGATTGGGATTTTGGGTGGGATCCATTTGAGGCTCTCCTCCTCACCTTGCCTGTTTCGACCCTCAGAGCTGAGTTTTGCATGTGCTGGAGAAGATCCAGGGTCAGGCTCAGGAGTGGAGGGCACAGAAGAAATGCCATCGGAAGGTCACTCGATGAGGGTGCTACTAGGAGACCCTGAAATAATTACAGGAGGTTCCTGTGGAGGAAACCGAGATACTATGGGGATCTCCAGGCAAAGTTTAGACTCTCTACTGTCAGGGCCCTCTTTGATGTTGGATGTCTTTTTGCTGATGCAGAAAACACTACATGGACTATTTGAAGCATCACTAGCTACACATGAGACACTGAGAGTGGAGGCTGGAGTTTTAAAGGACATTTTATTGGAATTAAAAGATATTAATGCTTGTATGCTTCATTAGTAAGACTGATAATTGCCCAACCAGCATCTAATGCGCAGCTGTTAGCTCAAGAGAAATGTGAACAAACAACAGTGTACGTGCCCAAAAGGCCCATGTTGTTGAGGAGGAGGGGTAGTGGATGGGCAAGATGCTGGCAGTTAGATACATTGAAATGGAGGAAATGGAGGCAGGGTTTAAAAGTAAGACCTCTACTAAAAAATCACAGACAGAACCAAAAATGTATGCCAGCTACACCATCTGTGCCCAAAATGTCACAGCGTCAGCAAGGTTTAAGAGGGGCGGGGAGGAAGTATTCTTAAAGGGAAATAAAGACAGGGGGCAAGCTAGTCCAGTCAACTTTCGGGATGACATTAGACAAAGAAGAATGTGTACCCAAATAGAAGCCCCAAGGAAAGCAGAGCCTGTGTCAAGAGAAAAGAGAGCCCCGAGGTACTAAGGGTTCTAAGAACTGTGGAAAATTCAAACCAGGTATATATTATGCGTAGAGCATCACAAATAAAATATGTGTATCTGGAAGTGACCCTTAGGGGAAAAAAGCAAATAAGTGGAAGCCTCTGAACAGGTCAAGCATCCTGTCACTATTCTCACACTGCAAAGCAATGGAGGAGGTAGCATCTAATGACATAGAATATATATTGTTAACTGAATATAAAGCAGAGAGAGAGGTAATGAAAGTTTGCTTTACATCACCAGTAATTGTTGACCTAGTCTTAGAAGCTAGTGATGAGTTAAACAACTTAGGTCTATGATTAGTACAGGAAGCAGAGGTGGAAACTTACCTCTCAAAACTTCCAATGTTGTCAAACCATGGGGGCTTAAGCCAAGCACAGCAAGATTTGATGACTGGGAGAAAAATAAACCTTCCTCGGCGGGTGGGGATAAACTGCAGAACCCTAAAAGTTACTATCTTGTCCCAGAAAAGCGAGTGTTTGTCATATCTGATCACAGTACGCAATAGGTTTGTGCATCGAGGTATTGATGGGGAGTCAACTTTCTCATGGGACGAAGAAATAGATTAGGGAATCGACAGACCCGCCGGCATGGTGGTTGTCACCTGTAATGTACATGGATTAAAGAATTTATCAAGAACAACAGATCTTGTAGAGATATGGGAGGGGAACGAGATCATTTGCTTCCAGGAGACATGGATGGCAAGTGAGGATTTTCATCAAAATGGTTTCATGAACGTTAGGAAAGATGGAACTAAATCGGGCATGGTGAGGGTGAAAGGAGGCCAATGACTCTGATATTCACTAAATCTAATAAGGGGGCAAAAATAATTGAAAGTAGTGATTGGGTCTTAGCATGCCTACTGGATCTTCATGCGGGTGGTCTGCAACAAAATACGCTCTAAGAAAGAGTAATGGGAAATGTTACAGAGAGACCTAGTAAATCGAATAGAGCTCCAGGGTGAATTTCCGATTTTGTTATTATGGGATTTGAATCTGCATGTAGATCCAAGGATGGCTGACTCTGCAATCTCAGATATGCTAGAGTGTTACAGTATTCTGACCCGAAATTTTCCAAAATGTGTTAAGTGGAAGTTTGGAAGGATTATGGTGAGCTTTTTGCCAGAATTACAGTCTGTATGCCTAAAAGGATGACCCAGCAGACCAAACATTTTTATATGGGAAAGAACAGTGCCCCATTGACTACATGTTCATATAGGCATGGTATTGTAATCTCTGCAGCGGATTTACGGTGCTAAGACTAAAGGGAAGCGACCATTGGGGGCTAAAATTAGATATAGCAATAGCTCCATTGGTAAGAGATCAAGCTATTCCAATGCCACTAGATTTCCCCAAACGTTTAACTACAAGAATTGATGGGAGATATATTGAGCTGTTAATGCTGTATCAATCAATCAATGATATAATCCAGGATAGGGCCATGGGAGAGCCTAATGGTGCATGGTATGCAACTATCATTGCAGAGGTAGTAAAAATGTTGATACCAGTAGTAAGGGTATGTAATAAGAGGGGAACAAGGAATCAGCTGTGCCAAACTTCAAACCAACAATAGGTCGATAAAGAGTGTGCTGTAGCCAGGAAGGAGTTAAGGAAAATAAGAAGGGTAAGGTGATCAAATGATCAAGCACAGCTATTTGAAATTTACAGCTGTAAGAAAGGGAATATGAAGCTTTGGTGAGGAGGAAGAAGCGGGCTTTATCTGAGTTGAATAGGAATGTTATGATTAGGACGCTTCAGGAAAGGGATACGAGAAAATTCTGGAAATTGGTCCAGAAGGGATGTGGTATGGGGGAAACATCACTTACAACGCAAGCATTACAACGCACTACCATTACATCGCAACCATTACAACGCAAACCATTACAACGCATTGCGCTGGGGGGCGCTCTAGGATAGGGAATATATTTAATTTACTATCCAACACCTTCCCTACTATCCACGGGGACTGGAGTTGGAATAGTAAATTAAATAATTCACTATCCAGCGCCTAAAAGCACTATGCGTTGTAATGGTATGCGATGTAAAAACCGCGTTGTAACAGCAGGCGTTGTAATAGCCTGCGTTGTAACGTCATAGATCCGTGGTATGGCTATCCCTCCAGCAAGATGTATGGTGCCAGGAGCAGATTGGGTACCCTTGTTAACCAATATTTATAAGCCAAAAAGGGATAGTGGTGAAGACGTACTGGCTAACTTTGGGTGCGGAGACCTTGGAGTCATTCTCTATTCTATCAATAGATAAGTCGATAAGTTCCTTAAAATTAAAAAAAGGTAGCGGAACCAGATAACCTGCCAACAATTCTAATTAAGTCAATTCACTTGTGGTGCGCTAGATTCTTCTCCAAAGTTTTTATCCACATAACTAAGACTGGGATAATTCCTCCGAGTTGGAAGGGGGCAATAATTAAACCTACACATAAAAAAGGTACTAAGGAAGACCCAGGGAATTACCGGTTATTGAGTCTGTTGGATGCAGGTGCAAAGCTGTACTCCAAATTAATATTAAGGGCTTTAAAGAACTGGATAGAAGGAAACAGTGTTATCCCAATGGAGCAGGGAGGCTTTAAATCCTGGCACTCCACAATAGATCACTGCTTCAGTTTATGGGCTTTGGGAAGAAGGCAAAAGAAACAACAGGGATGTTATTCTGTTGCTTTGTTGATTTTAGCTCAGTGTTTGATTTGGTCGATCGTAGAATACTTTAGGCAAAATTAATACGACTGGGTATTCCTTGGCCATTAATAGTAATTCTGCAGGAATTGCATACTGGGAACTGGGCCCAAGTAGAACTTGACTTAGACACGGCCCTCTCTGAGAAAATTGCCTTGGGAAATGGATTAAGGCAGGGTTGTGTCCTGGCTCCCACATTGTCCTCCCTATTTTTAGCTGATCTATCGGGAGAGTTGGAAGTGACACATTTGTTCTCCCTTAAAATGGGAGGAAGACATGTGTCATGCCTACTCTATGCAATTCTGGACTTGACACAAGTAGGTCTGCAGAGGAAGCTAAAAAAGTGTAATCATTATTGTGAGGCAAATAAATTGAAGATAAACATGGGAAAAACAAAGATAATCATGTTTGGGGAAAAAATAAACTGTATAAATGGCTAGTAGAGTAGAGATTCGACCATACATATATATATTCAGTGGAGTCGAGGGAATTAGCTTCAACAGGGGGAGTTGTCCGCTTTAAAAATACTTATGGCGGCCCCTCGTGGTCTCCCCTCTTAACCATCTATAACACAATGGTCCCCACGCAATGCCTCTATGGGGCCAAACTATTAGCCATTAGTAAGGAGGGAAGTTGGGAGAGGTGTGAAAGCAAATGTCTGAAAAAACTGTTGGCCCTCCCCAAAGGTGCAATGTCCCAGGTAATTAGATTAGAGGAAAAATTGCAAGCCTGGAACTTCCTTGCTTATAAATCAGCTCTGTGTTTTTGGGCTAAACTATTGGCCCCAAATACTCAGAAGATATCAGCCTGCTGTGCCACTGAAATAGAAAGAAGTGAATTACAGTGGGCAAGGAAGTAAAAGAAAAGATTTAAAAGAGTTCAAATCAGCCTGTAAAAAAACCTAGATTGGCTGTCTTGAAATATGTAAAGAACAAACTTTCTGCACAATGCATGTTAGATTAATTGGACAATAATAATGCATTCCCGTATTTATATGCATTCCCAGATGCCCGTTTACGATTACTACTATTAAAGTTCTGGACAGGATTAAATGTGTGTTATGTAAGAGCTGACAAAATTGTAGCCCTTTTAAATCAAGAGAATAACTGCACATGTGGACTGCCATTTCATGATCTCAATGGTAATTGATTATCATCATTTTTATAAGCCACGTTGCTTGATTTTAAAACCTCTTTTAAAAATATATAATATTAATTGTCAAAATGATGCACTCAAACTTCTCTTAAGGATGGAATTCTTTGATGTGGCTTGCGCACTGGCTACATTTCCTAAAAAGTTTGGATTATTATTATATTAATATTATATTTAAGTTTATAAAGCGCTCAGCTACCCGTAGGTTTCCCGGTGCTAAAACCAATATGAGAGGGGATAGTCAGAAGGAAGGCTGTTACATGTTGAATAACCAAGTTTTTACCTGTCTGCGAAACCTGGGGTAGCTGGGTTCAGTTCGTATCTGGAGGGGAAGGGAGTTCCAGAGTGAGGGGGCCAGCCAGGCAAAGGAGCGGCCACCCATTCTGGACTTTTTGATTCTGGGAACCGAGAATAAGTGCTGATTAGATGATCGCAGAGTGCGGAGGGGACAGTAGTGCTGAACCAAAGAATTAAGATAGGGTGGGGCCAGGCCAGTATTAATCATGTGCATAATGCAGAGGGCCTTAAATTTTGTGCGGCTTTCAATGCGAAGCCAGTGCAGAGTGCGTAGGGAATTGGAGGTAGAGGATGTACTGGGTAATTTACAGAGCAGTCGCGCTGCCATATTCTGGACTATCTGTAATTTACGAATCACCTCTTTGCAGGCTCCCAGGAGAAGGATGTTACCGTAGTCCAGTCTCGAAGTGATTAGAGCCTGGACCACGGTTTTCTGGGTATCCTGGGGGAGCATCCAGATGATCTTACGCAACCACTTAATGATAGTAATGCAAGTGGAAGATGTTTTGACCACGTGGTTCTTCATAGATAACTGGTCGTCAAAAATGACGCCGAGGTTGCGTGCTGTTTTAGATGGGGTGGGTAAAGTGCCCATTTGAGAGGGCCAGTGTTGGGGTCCCCATAATGAGGTGTTGTGACCAAACAGAAGAAGTTCCGTTTTCCCCCCCGTTCAGTTTGAGTTTGTTATCCAGCATCCAGGCTGTGATGTTACTCAGTCCTGTACAGAGGGAAGAGGGAGAGGAGTGAGAATCCGAGGAGAGAGAGTATATGACCTGGGTATCATCGGCGTACGAGTAAATGGTGAGCCCAGCTTGCTCTGCAATAGTAGCCAAAGGTCTGACATACAAGTTGAAGAGCAAGGGGCTCAATATGGAACCCTGCAGAACACCGTGCGCCGATGTAAAGGTTTGAGAAGCAGATGAGGAGGAGAAAACTTGGAAGGTGCGGTTCGATAGAAAGCTGATAAACCAGTTGAGAGCTGTGCCGGTGATGCCAGATGATCTCAGGGCATTGATAAGGATGGGGTGGGAAACCGTATCAAATGCGGCACTCAAATCAAGCAGAATGAGTGCCACGGTTTCCCCCCTATCTACTCGGCATCGGATGTTTTCAGAGACCCCAGCAAAGTGGATTCTGTCGAAAAACCGGATCTGAAACCAGATTGAGATGGGTGTAAGATTCCCCTCGATTCAACATAGGTTGAAAGTTGGGAGTTGATGTGTTTTTCCATGATTTTTGAAAAAACCAGAAGGAGTGAAATTGGACAGAAGTTAGATGGGATGCTAGGGTCAGCATTAGCCTTTTTTAGCAGAGGCACTATCATCGCATGTTTCCATGCGGAGGGTACTGTAGCTTCTCTAAGGGAGGAGTTTAGAAGATCCATAATAAGTTCGAGGGAAGAAATGTCCAACATCTTTAATATTCGCGGGGGAAGAGGATCCAGTGGGGAGCCGGATTTAATCTTACTGATAATATCAGAAAGAGTATTGATGTTGAGCGGAACCCACATGTCGATCAACTGTGAGGTGGGAGGACAGGTATCCCATGGCGACCTGAAGTCACAGGAGATCGTAAGTTTGGGTGGTGTGAGGGGGGTCTGCTGAGCAGGGGTAGGGGACCTATCCTCTGAGGTCACTTGGTCAGAAGATGAGATTGGGGCAGGTAGGTGGGGCAGAGACGGGGGGCAGGTTTCTCAAAATCAGAGTAGATGGTATCAATTTTGGCGATAAAAAATTCAGCCAATGAATTGCACTATGCAGTATCTAGACATGGTGGTTTGGGCTGATACAATGCGCCCGATTAGTGTCTAACAGTGTAAATAGGCTTTAGTTTTTGAGTGTAGTATGATGAATTGGTATTTATATGGTGTAATTATATCAAAAAAATTAAAGACGTTATCTAAACATTAATAAAGAATGAACTGAACTGAACTGTTTCCACTCATTTCTTGGGAATAAGAGAGGTCATGTTCATGGTTACCAACAGCATCTATAACTCTGGAGATTTAGGAGTTGCGATGCATTACTGTGAGCTAGCCTGTCCTACATTTACTGACGATATAAGAAGCCTCAGTCCCTATATCATGTAGTTTTGTTGATCAAATCCACAGTCCCACTAAATTTGTAGGAACCATGTAATAACCCAATTAGTTACAACCTCCCTTTCCGTAATAATCCATAATTCCTAGATAGCATCAGATTGATGAAGATTCTGTTGCATAAATGTCCTTCTCTATTTAGTGAAAGAAGGGGGTTCCCCAATGGGCTTTAAGGGTGTGGGCAGGCTGTAGGGGGGAAAAAACTGAGAATAGAACAAAGGAAAGCAACCCTGCCTTGTGATATAATGGTCCTAAGGGTAGGATCCAAGCAATATATATGGGGTGATTTATCTAGGAGCCAGCATTGCACATGACAGGAAACGGGTCAATCCAAGTATACTCAAAGAAAATATTTAGAATATATATATTTTTTTTAATTTTTTTATATTCTTTGAATTGATGTAGCAAAAAGGTACAAAAATAGATTGCATTTTAAATCCACATAATATTTTTTAGAACATCAAAAAACATACATTGGTGAGGGGAGAGATAAAAAGAGGGAACATTCATCCTACGTTGTGACCTACCCAGTAACATACCACACTTCAATCATACTCTCATACTTACTAATTTCAATTCAATCAACCTAATATTCTATCATTCAACTTTCATTCTTCCATTCATTCTTATGGTACTGGTGTGTGCAACACAGAGATGGTGAATTTGTTGCATAAATCAGGATGTTATTCGCGGCAGATGACATATACACGGGTCCTGATGGATATAGGACAGTGTGCCGTATTCCTGGAAACACAAGCCGACGCGCGTTTCGGTGACAGGCCAGTGGGGCCACACCTTCGTCAGGGCTAAGAGTTGTTAACTGGGAGGGGAACAGGTATAAAATCTGAAAATAAAACAATATCTTAGATTTTTGTTCTATCTACACAATACAAGTATAGATTATTCAAACATACATTTTCTACTGTTTGATGCATTTTACATTTTAAATCAGCATAGGTTATTGGTCTTATAACTGATAATAGGAGATAGAAGGCCAATTGTAAGTATATAATCTAACAAGTTTCGCGTAAGCAACCGGGTATCGGTCGAATACACATACCTTAAAGAAATGGTAAATCGTCCTTAGATGGGGTTCCGTCGACTCAGCGGGTCGACCTACCGCAACGGGAGACAGGACTCTCGCCCGCTCAGTGCCTCTTCGCATTTAAATAAGCAGTTCTTCGCGCCACAGATGAGTCGCATCAGCTGTGTTAGAATAGTGAACATAGATGATAGACCTAATTCTTCAGGTAGAGAGGTGGCAGCCATCTTAGGTAAGCTGTGTTATACCTATAAACATAGATGGCGGACCTAATTCCTCTGATAGGCAGGCGGCGGCCATCTTAAGTAAGTGAGTTCTTATTTTATGAATTTATTGTTGTTATTTCGTTTCCTATCTTTTGGGATCATGTTTAGATCATAGGCAGTCTTTTATAATTACGATGACATTTATTTAGTAAAACATGGCATTAGAATATGCCATAATTTTGTTTCAACTTGTGGGAACATCATTTAGACATCTGCAAGTCCATAGTATTCGTCCATTTCATAATCTCCCTTATAATATTGGAGATAAACCCAAAGTACGAATATTGCCAAATAATAAGAGATTTTCTCCCTATTTGTTGTGCAGTTCTTGAGTCAAGTAGCTTGAGGTTGTTTTTACAGGAATGCCTGGTGCCAAGGACATTCTTCATTCAGTCCTTTAGTTACTGCATTCAAGAAAAAAATCCAGAACACCTCTCGTTTTTTTCGTAAGCCCACAGGATCAGTTCCTGGACTAGCCTTTATTTTTTCCAGAATGAACCAGCGAAGTTCCAGTTCTTTATGTTCTTTTTCTAGCCAATGTGCTACAATGGGGGCTGCAGTTTTTTTGTTCCTGATGTTTGACCTATGTTCCCCTATTCGCACTCGACATTCTCTGCCAGTTTCCCCAACATATGGGAGATTGCATGGACACAATATCAAATATATGATATTGCTGGTACGGCAGTTAGTCATGGTGGCATTACGTCGTACTGATACCGTACGAGTGTTAGTACTGACAGTTTCTCCCACAATAGCCTGTGGGCAAATATGGCATGTCCCACATTTGTGGTTGCCATATACGGGTTCCAATCCAGTTATTGTAGTTTGGTTGTTTTTAGGTATTTCTCGAATTTTGCCTCTTACCAGGTGATTTTTCAGATTGGAGTTTTTTTTAAGGCAAATATGGGTCGGCTCAAATGTGTCTTATCACTTTCCAAGTTCAGAATGTGCCAACTTGAATTGATGGCTTGTCTAATTCTGTGGTTCATTTCCGAGTGGCGGGTAACGCATACTAGCTGATTTGTTTTTTCAGGGTTTTTTTCCGTAAACATAGCCTCTCTGTTAGTGTATCTAGCCCGTTTGAAGGAATCTTTAATCAATCTGGCTGGATAACCTCGAAAAATAAGTTTTTCCCGCAAGATATCAGCTTGAATCAGGAAGTCATGCATATCTGAACAGTTTCTTCTGATACGAAGAAACTGGCTGTATGGGATACTATCCCTCTGACTCCGCGGATGAAAGCTGGAGTACTGGAGCAGGGTGTTCCGAGCCGTAGGCTTTGTATATAAGGATACCTTGATGGTGTTTTTGTAGTGTTCGATCCAGATATCCAAAAATTCCATTTTGGATGTACTGGTGTGGCTGGTAAATCTCAAATTGGCATCCGCCGCATTGAGCCATTCGATGAATTCGAGGAGTTGCTCTTCGGCCCCCTTCCAGATGAAAAAGATATTGTCAATGACAACTAACAACGAGAATAATAGATCTGGATGTAAACCTCCCTCTTCATTCACACCCTCATTGGAAATGGTGGGCCCTGAGGTAAATATTTTTAAGAAAACAGTCATGAATAAAATAAACAAAATGACAAAATATGTACCCATACCCAAAGCGAACCTGTCCACATCAGAGAACAAAGTCCTTAAAGAACTCGAACTAAACAAAAATATCACAATTAAACCCTGTGATAAAGGGGGTGGCATCACCTTATTTGACACCTCAGACTACAAAAGAAGAATGACCGAATTGCTTTCCTCCTCAGGTCACTACATACGAATCCCCCGGAACCCTGAAAACGCTTTGAAAAAATGTATACTGACCATGGTTCAGAGAGCAGTCAATCAAAATTATATCTGTGAGGCAGAAGCTGAATTTCTCACCCCCAGTAATACCAAAATACCCATTATATATGGGTTACCTAAGACCCACAAAAACAGCACTGATCCTCCCATGCAACCTATAGTCTCAACAATTGGCTCTGCCACCGAGCCACTATCAAAATATATTGACAGATTCTTAAATCCGATGGTCACAGAATTAGAATCATATGTCCGAGACACGGGACATTTTATCCAACAAGTGGAAGGCACCCCATTCTTTGAGAGTTCTGAGATAATGGTCACCCTTGATGTGGAATCATTATATTCCAACATTCCTCAAAGAGGCGCATATGAAGTCATCGAAACCATACTTTCAAGAAACACTGATATCACCAATGATGAATTCATCCTACAATGTCTCAAGGTAGTTCTTTTTGAGAATTACGTTGAATTTGATAATACCATGTACAGACAGGCCACTGGAGTCAGCATGGGAGCAAGCTGTGCGTCGAGTATAGCTTGCCTGTATATGGGAGAATTTGAAAGAATTAACATCTTTAATGAAATGGCCCCCTTCTTTGAGAACGTCAAGAACTGGAAACGGTTCATTGACGATATCTTTTTCATCTGGAAGGGGGCCGAAGAGCAACTCCTCGAATTCATCGAATGGCTCAATGCGGCGGATGCCAATTTGAGATTTACCAGCCACACCAGTACATCCAAAATTGAATTTTTGGATATCTGGATCGAACACTACGAAAACACCATCAAGGTATCCTTATATACAAAGCCTACGGCTCGGAACACCCTGCTCCAGTACTCCAGCTTTCATCCGCAGAGTCAGAGGGATAGTATCCCATACAGCCAGTTTCTTCGTATCAGAAGAAACTGTTCAGATATGCATGACTTCCTGATTCAAGCTGATATCTTGCGGGTAAAACTTCTTTTTCGAGGTTATCCAGCCAGATTGATTAAAGATTCCTTCAAACGGGCTAGATACACTAACAGAGAGGCTATGTTTACGGAAAAAAAACCTGAAAAAACAAATCAGCTAGTATGCGTTACCCGCCACTCGGAAATGAACCACAGAATTAGACAAGCCATCAATTCAAGTTGGCACATTCTGAACTTGGAAAGTGATAAGACACATTTGAGCCGACCCATATTTGCCTTCAAAAAAAACTCCAATCTGAAAAATCACCTGGTAAGAGGCAAAATTCGAGAAATACCTAAAAACAACCAAACTACAATAACTGGATTGGAACCCGTATATGGCAACCACAAATGTGGGACATGCCATATTTGCCCACAGGCTATTGTGGGAGAAACTGTCAGTACTAACACTCGTACGGTATCAGTACGACGTAATGCCACCATGACTAACTGCCGTACCAGCAATATCATATATTTGATATTGTGTCCATGCAATCTCCCATATGTTGGGGAAACTGGCAGAGAATGTCGAGTGCGAATAGGGGAACATAGGTCAAACATCAGGAACAAAAAAACTGCAGCCCCCATTGTAGCACATTGGCTAGAAAAAGAACATAAAGAACTGGAACTTCACTGGTTCATCCTGGATAAAATAAAGGCTAGTCCAGGAACTGATCCTGTGGGCTTACGAAAAAAACGAGAGGTGTTCTGGATTTTTTTCTTGAATGCAGTAACTAAAGGACTGAATGAAGAATGTCCTTGGCACCAGGCATTCCTGTAAAAACAACCTCAAGCTACTTGACTCAAGAACTGCTCAACAAATAGGGAGAAAATCTCTTATTATTTGGCAATATTCGTACTTTGGGTTTATCTCCAATATTATAAGGGAGATTATGAAATGGACGAATACTATGGACTTGCAGATGTCTAAATGATGTTCCCACAAGTTGAAACAAAATTATGGCATATTCTAATGCCATGTTTTACTAAATAAATGTCATCGTAATTATTAAAGACTGCCTATGATCTAAACATGATCCCAAAAGATAGGAAACGAAATAACAACAATAAATTCATAAAATAAGAACTCACTTACTTAAAATGGCCGCCGCCTGCCTATCAGAGGAATTAGGTCCGTCATCTATGTTTATAGTTATAACACAGCTTACCTAAGATGGCTGCCGCCTCTCTACCAGAAGAATTAGGTCTGTCATCTATGTTCACTATTCTAACACAGCTGATGCGACTCATCTGTGGCGCGAAGAACTGCTTATTTAAATGCGAAGAGACACTGAGCGGGCAAGAGTCCTGTCTCCCGTTGCGGTAGGTCGACCCGCTGAGTCGACGGAACCCCATCTAAGGACGATTTACCATTTCTTTAAGGTATGTGTATTTGAGCGATACCCGGTTGCTTAAGCGAAACTTGTTAGATTATATACTTACAATTGGCCTTCTATCTCCTATTAGGAATCCCCATCCATAGCTACTCGCTCTCCCACATAGCAGGAAATACGGCGGCTCT
The DNA here is from genome assembly GCF_964263255.1 of Lissotriton vulgaris. Classification (NCBI taxonomy): domain Eukaryota; kingdom Metazoa; phylum Chordata; class Amphibia; order Caudata; family Salamandridae; genus Lissotriton; species Lissotriton vulgaris. Next base: position 1,051,380,292 of record NC_141687.1, read on the forward strand.
ACGCACCATTTCTTTACGGTATGTGTATTCGACCGATACCCTGCTGCTTAGGCGAAACTTGTTAAATTATATACTTACAATTGGCCTTCTATCCCCTATTAGGAATCTCCATCTACAGCCACCCGCTCTCTCACATAGCAGGAAATACGGCGGCTCTACGCCCCGCCCACAACTACTCGCCTATCGTCCACGGAACCGTCTCGATTGTATAGCGCTCCGTGAACACGATCCTTACTGCCCTTCGATAAGCCATTGATCCATTTAGGTAACGGAACATCGTTATTTACTTTCTTGGATGTCAGACCGAATAGTATGATCATGGCCATAATTAGTGCTCCCCTTGTCTGCTAGGAAATATCACCGAAAGCTACATTTTTTCGTTCCTTGGAATATTGTCAATTACTCACTCCCTTCGGAGAGCATTCCCAAGAATCCTTCAGGTAATTCGTGATGTACTATTTTATCGTTTAGTCTAACACAGGACCTTAGGACCTCAGACGGTTCCTGACCGTAATGAACCTCATATTGGAGTCGATATTAAAAACTATGTTTGAAAATAAATATGGAGGTGCTATCATAGTCTTGTTAAAACAAAAATGTATTTAAAATAAAAATAACCCCCATGTCGCTCTGTGATTCTCTTATTCTAAACAGTGCCTTAACCAACATCAAATCTATCAGGCTCCAACTTGATCTGAACCTTATTTTAATTACAGGACTAATACTTCCAGTATCCAGTGTGAATGGAAGTAGAGAGCGTTATCCTCCTTGCGTAGGTCCTCTGGTCACGAGTATCTGTGCCTTTATGACTAGGATTCCAATATAGGTAACATATCATTCAATCTTCTCCTTCTTTGGTGTTGAACCAGTTTTATAAATAAAAAAATCTTTTTTAAGTTTGAGGAACAAAATGTTTGATTTAAAAATATCGTGTTTTTCTTTTCCTTGTTAAAATCCGGGGAAAAAAAACCCCTAAAGAACTATGCCAATAATTCTCTTGTTCTGCTACACTTGATAATGAATGACATGTTCCACCTAGAGGTCGGGTTCTCCAAAAAGAACCCCTGACCCCTATTACTGATCGCTATAATTCCTTTTGATGGATCTTAGGTCCTATTGTCCAAATTCTGTCATATGCGCGCCAGAATGAATGTGTATATGTATGAGGAAAGTTTAAAAACATTTTTGAATATGAGAGGTGCTATGAAATGTACTTAATGGTTCGCTTAGCTAAGGTTATCATTTTACCTTCTACAGATCTCACCTAACCGGGAGTCTGTCCTAGGGAGTGTCTCTAGGTAGTCTGGCATTGCACAGCCACAAGAGGTCAACCATACAGTTATCAGACCAATAACCTATGCTGATTTAAAATGTAAAATGCATCAAACAGTAGAAAATGTATGTTTGAATAATGTTAATGTTAATGTTAATGTTAACTGTCATTTATTGAGCGCTCGTACGCCCGGAGGCTTCATGGCGCTATAGGAAGGAACAGGGCGCGTCAGTCGTTTGATAGAAGGAAGCAGCTCAATGATGTGCCTGGGAAAAAAGCCAGGTCTTCAAAAGATGTCTGAAACTAAGGAGATTGTCACTTAGTTTTAGATGAGGGGGGAGAGAGTTCCAGAAGGCAGCTGCAAGATGGTCAAAGCAGCTGCCTCCGAGATGTTTCCTTTTGTACGGACGAACAATCAAAAGGGATTTATGGGTGGACCGGAGGTTGCGGGGGGGGCTGTATCTTTGGAATAGGTCTCTAATAAATTGGGGGCCAATGTCATGTAGGGATTTGAATAAAATGCAGCCCACTTTAAAGGCCACGCGTTGCTCCACCGGCAACCAGTGTAAATGTTTCAAGCCGGGTCTAACTGATTGCCTTCTGGGGATGTTCAGAATAAGTCTGGCTGCTTGATTCTGAACCAACTGGAGGCGTCTAAGCTCTCCTTTTTGGAGCCCAAGATAAAGACTGTTAGAGAAGTCCAATCTGGATAGGACCAAGGAGATAACGATCTGAGTGAGAGCGACAGAAGAAAAGAAACATGCAATTTTTTTGATTTTTTTTCAGCTGAAAAAAACTGGAGGATACAACTGCTCCCACCTGTTTTTTCAGGGAAAGGTCTTCACTGATGTAGATGCCCAGGCTTTTGACCGAGGGTGACTTAGATGGGGGGGCACCCATGCAGGAGGGCCAGAAGCTGGGATTCCAACTATGTATACTCTGTCCAGGCAAGACCAGTTCGGTCTTGCCTGGGTTAAGTTTCAGATGATTGCAGCTCATCCAACTCAGAATGTGGGACATGGTGTTTTGAAATTCTACCACAGAGTCCTTGGTGTTAAGAGGAAAGATGAGCTGCAAATCATCTGCATAGTTGAAGATGGTTACCTTAGCGCTTCTGAGGGAAAACAAAAGAGGGCGCAGGTACAAATTAAAAAGCAGGGGAGACAACGAAGAGCCTTGAGGCACTCCACAGTTGGTGGATATGGTGGGAGCTGTAAAAGTGCCCAGTCTAACCGATTGAGTTCGGCCAGAGATGAACGAGCGGATCCAGCTCAGTGCCGGGCCCCTGAGGCCTGCCTGCTCGACACGGTCGACCAAGATGGTATAGTCGACCGTGTCGAACGCAGCAGAGAGGTCCAACAGCACCAGAGCCTGGTGGATCCCCTCGTCCGCATTCCGCCTCAAGGTGTTCTGCACCGAAAGAATGACTGCTTCAGTCGAATGGCAAGGGCGGAAGCCGGCCTGGTTAGGTGCAAGGAACTCAGATTTCTCCAGGAATGTGGAGATACTGTCACAAACATGGGACTCCAGAAGTTTGGCACAGTATGGCAGCAGAGAAATGGGCCTATAGTTAAGTGGGTCTAACGGGTTGGCTCCTGTCTTTTTTAAGAGGGGAATAAGGAGGGCTTTTTTAAAGTTGCTTGGGACTTCCCCTTGAGTGAGTGATCCATTTAACAAGGGGAAGTAAGCCCTCAGGGATGTGGGTGCCTACTTCTTTCAGGATATGAGGGGGGCAGATGTCGTCGGGGGAGCCAGATTTGATTTTTGTAAGAAGTTTGGATAGGGTGACATTGTCAATAAGGGGGTATGAATCCAGAATGGCAGGGTTATAAAAAATGTCTGAAAACAAAAGAGAAGGCTGGGTGGTAGGGATGCTTTGTTTGATGGTGCAGATTTTATCAAAAAAGAAGGAATTAAGTGAGTTGCAGAGTTCCTGAGTGGGGATTATCGGAAGGGAGGTTCTGTCGCTGGTACTGAGGTTTTCCACTATGTTGAACAATTCTCTGGATTTATTGTGGGCTTTGAGTATTTTTTCAGAGAAGTATTCAGTTTTATGTTTCAGGATAAGCTTTTGATAGTCCCTGCGGGCTTTGCGGTAGTTATCCCTGTCTTGTTCTAAATAGGCTGTACGCCATTTTCGCTCCAGTTGACGGACTTTGAGCTTAAGGGTTTTCAAAAGAGGTGTGAACCACCTGTGAGCGTCGTTGGGGCGGGAGCGGGGAAAGTTGGTGCAGGGAGCATAAACATCGGCTGCCTGAAGTAGCCAACCTGAGAACGCTTCTTCCATTTCATCAATGCCCTGGTCAAGTGAGGGAGGGGAGGAAGATAAGGATCCAATAAAGGTAGGAATATCAACATTCTTCCACAGTCTAGTTTTTCCTCCTGGCTGGGGTAGGGACCTTCTGCTACTTTCAATGGTAATGATGAAATTGATCAGGTAATGATCCGACCAAATGCAGGGCGTGATGGAGTTAATAGCAAGGAGAATGTTTTGAGACCAGATTTGGTCTAAGCTGTGCCTTTTATCGTGGGTAGGAAGATGTATATGTTGAGTGAGGTTCATATCCAAGAGGGTTTCTTTTAGACTGGCTGCCTGAGGATCAGACTCAGTAGAGTCCATCCAGAGGTTGAAGTCTCCCAATAGTACGATTTTATCATGGGAGATAGTCAAGGATGCAAGTTGTTCTGCAAAGGATGTGATGAATGTGGACATAGTTTGAGGGGGCGGTATAGAAGGATCAGGAGTAGTGATCCTAAGTCAGTATCTAATTTAAAAATCAGATTATCTGATCCTATTAAGTCTAAAGATGGTAAAGAAGGGACTTTATGGGAGCTGCGAATAATCGCAGCGACCCCTCCACCTCTTTTGCCGGCAGGTCTGTCGGCATGCAGAATGTAGTAGTTCGAGGGAACAGCGGCTAAAATGTCAGGCAGGGATCCTTCATTAAGCCAGGTCTCTGAGAGGAATAAAAAGTCTGGTTGGTCGGCCTGGAGCAGGAGAAAAATATCCAGGTGGTGTTTAACCATGGCCCTGGTGTTTAAATATAAGCATTTAAGAGTGGTCACAGAGTTACGAGGGGTTGCAGAAGGCAAGGAGGGCTTGAACTTGGGAGTTTTGGCAAGAATGTATTCGGGCTTCAAAATGCCATAAGTGGCAGCACATTTTAAGGTGTGGGCGGGCGGGGCGAGTACAGTGCTGTCTGGGGGTCTGAGTGATAGTAGCGTAGATGGGGAGTATTTAATGATTGGTCCAGGGGTCGTGGCCCCAGGCCCCGGTCTGCCGCGGACGGGCGCAGACGGGCTTGACTTATGCGCGACTTCGGCGCGTATTCGTCACGCCCGCTGCGCTCGTCCGCTGCGCTCCTGTATGCACATTGTTTATAAGGCCTGCCTCCCGGGAGAACTAGACCGCTAGATCCGGTCCAGCTCCACCCAAGATGGCGGCTCACCTCACCCTCCACACAAACGGCACCTGCCACGATGGACCAGGGCGGGTAGCAGAGGAAAATGCTATTTAATCAGTAAGTGCAGGTAAAAAATAGTGCAAGTAACAATTTAAAAGTAATTTTAAAACTTTCGAGCGCTCCGGCGCTTTGATCGCGCTACAGCGCTTACAATGTCTACCAAATGACTGCAATGCCAAAGAAAACTAATCCGAGGTTCCTCGAGGGCCGGGCTGCTGCCACCAGCCAAGCGTTCTCGAGTGGCCCTGAACAGAGAAGTGTTTTAAGGCCTGCCTCCCGGGAGAACTAGACCGCTAGATCCGGTCCAGCTCCACCCAAGATGGCGGCTCGCCTCACCCTCCACACAAACGGCACCAGCCGCGATGGACCAGGGCGGGTAGCAGAGGAAAATGCTATTTAATCAGTAAGTGCAGGTAAAAAATAGTGCAAGTAACAATTTAAAAGTAATTTTAAAACTTTCGAGCGCACTGGCGCTTTGATCGCGCTACAGCGCTTACAATGTCTACCAAATGACTGCAATGCCAAAGAAAACTAATCTGAGGTTCCTCGAGGGCCGGGCTGCTGCCACCAGCCAAGCGTTCTCGAGTGGCCCTGAACAGAGAAGTGTTTTAAGGCCTGCCTCCCGGGAGAACTAGACCGCTAGATCCGGTCCAGCTCCACCCAAGATGGCGGCTCGCCTCACCCTCCACACAAACGGCACCAGCCGCGATGGACTAGGGCCGGTAGCAGAGGAAAATGCTATTTAATCAGTAAGTGCAGGTCAAAAATAGTGCAAGTAACAATTTAAAAGTAATTTTAAAACTTTCGAGCGCACTGGCGCTTTTATCGCGCTACAGCGCTTACAATGTCTACCAAATGACTGCAATGCCAAAGAAAACGAATCCGAGGTTCCTCGAGGGCCGGGCTGCTGCCACCAGCCAAACGTTCTCGAGTGGCCCTGAACAGAGAAGTGTTTTAAGGCCTGCCTCCCGGGAGAACTAGACCGCTAGATCCGGTCCAGCTCCACCCAAGATGGCGGCTCGCCTCACCCTCCACACAAACGGCACCAGCCGCGATGGACCATGGCGGGTAGCAGAGGAAAATGCCATTTAATCAGTAAGTGCAGGTAAAAAATAGTGCAAGTAACAATTTAAAAGTAATTTTAAAACTTTCGAGCGCACTGGCGCTTTGATCACGCTACAGCGCTTACAATGTCTACCAAATGACTGCAATGCCAAAGAAAACGAATCCGAGGTTCCTCGAGGGCCGGGCTGCTGCCACCAGCCAAGCGTTCTCGAGTGGCCCTGAACAGAGAAGGGTTTTAAGGCCTGCCTCCCGGGAGAACTAGACCGCTAGATCCGGTCCAGCTCCACCCAAGATGGCGGCTCGCCTCACCCTCCACACAAACGGCACCAGCCGCGATGGACATTGTGTACATAGAACAAAAATCTAAGATATTGTTTTTATTTTCAGATTTTATACCTGTTCCCCTCCCAGTTAACAACTCTTAGCCCTGACGAAGGTGTGGCCCCACTGGCCTGTCACCGAAACGCGCATCGGCTTGTGTTTCCAGGAATACGGCACACTGTCCTATATCCATCAGGACCCGTGTATATGTCATCTGCCGCCTGGAATAACATCCTGATTTATGCAACAAATTCACCATCTCTGTGTTGCACACACCAGGACCATAAGAATGAATGGAAGAATGAAAGTTGAATGATAAAATATTAGGTTGATTGAATTGAAATTAGTAAGTATGAGAGTATGATTGAAGTGTGGTATGTTACTGGGTAGGTCACAACGTAGGATGAATTTTCCCTCTTTTTATCTCTCCCCTCACCAATGTATGTTTTTTGATGTTCTAAAAAATATTATGTGGATTTAAAATGCAATCTATTTTTGTACCTTTTTGCTACATCAATTCAAAGAATATAAAAAAATAAAAAAATATATATATATTCTAAATATTTTCTTTGAGTATACTTGGATTGACCCGTTTCCTGTCATGTGCTATGCTGGCTCCTAGATAAATCACCCCATATATATTGCTTGGATCCTACCCTTAGGCCCATTATATCACAAGGCAGGGTTGCTTTCCTTTGTTCTATTCTCAGTAAATGTCCTTCTCTGTCAGTGGGGCAAGTTCTATGATTCTCTCCGGGGCTTCGCTGACAGTGATATGGCTTCTAAAGCAGACATATCAAACCTTTCTCATTGCAGGAGATTGAGTCATTATGTTATCTTTTGAAAATGCATTCCCACTCCTAATGGACCTGTACACTTAGGAAATAAAATGTAGATCAGATTCATAATCATTGGGGCATTTTGTCTTCAGATCCCCAGCATGAGACATGAGAGCTGTTAGAGGCTTTGCAGCTTAATTTTTAATGGGTGTTGCCACTTGCTCCACTGTCGTAAGCCAGGATCATATGCAGTCATAAACCAGTGTGAGCTCAAGAATTTTGACATGACAGCAGTATAGTAAGTTTGGCCTGGCCTGCAGGTAATACCAATAATAAGGTAGATTCCTTCTATGCCATTGCTGACAATTTCTACAAGCGGACTCAGAAGTCAAATGTTAAAAAAGCTAGGGCCTCATTTGTGAAAAGTGACGCATCGCTACGTGAAAACAGCGATGCGTCACTTTTCACTGCGCACTCCTTACGACATTCCTGATGCGTCATATTTAATGTATGACGCATCATGTCGCAAGGTGTTACAGATACGTCAGTATTTCTGATGTATCTGTAAGCGCAAAAGTGACGCATTGCTGGAGTGTGTCACAAAAGTGAGTCTTTCTTGATTACGTCATCAATTTAGTCAATGCTGAATTTGTTGTTTGGCGAAAAAAATATTACAATACAAACAAGATCTTTGTTATTTTCACAACCCAATGCATTGCGGGTCTAAGTTGACCCTAAGTCTGGGGTCTCGTGTATGTCACAGGATGTACATTTATAATGTATTGTCGTCAGCTATCCCGGGGGGTCATGACCACCGTTAACCAGCACTGGTGTTTTAGCGGCGCTGGTGTTTTAGCGAGCAATCAAGAAAGACTCGTTATTAAAGTATCAGTTTTGAATATAAAGGATATCCTACGTTTTTGAGGAGAAACTATTGAGTTTCAAAGAAAAAGTTCACCCATCCACCAGGAATTGGTTCGTCTACCCTGACAATCATTAATTTTGCGGTACATGGCATTGTCAGACACAGTGCTAAAGATGGAGTAGCACACAGCGTAACCAGGAACAATATAGAGTATTCAGATAAACGAGTGCACAGAGATAACTCATTTCTTTTGAGACTGTTAACTCTGTCATGCCAGACTAATAAAAATAGGACAATTGGAACTATATTTAAGTACAAAACCAGTAAAAGTTGATTATAATTAAGGACTTATGCATTTCATGTTTCCTACTTTAAGCATGGATGCCAACATGTTTTTTTTCCTCATACCACCTCACGTTCCTTTATCCACGCCTACTCATTGCACTCTTAAAGAGGTGTATTATTTCAAGACCAATTCCCATCATACCATTGAGCTTCTTCATCGACATTTCTATCTTGGTCAAGGTCACCCATCCTATCATTGGCTTCCACACTTCTACTTTCTCAGAGGTCAAACATTTCAGCTACATACTGCTCAAATACTTTACATAGCCTAGCCGTTCTGTATAGCATGGAGGGGCCAGAGAGACTTATTTCTTACAGACGTATCTTCTAGCCAGCAGTACTAAGTAAAATAACAGCAAAAGCTGTTTCTTGAAGGGGGCGAGTTCAGCATCATATTCGCATTCCTCCGGGGCACCAGAAAACAAGTGGAAGGCCTACCTCGACTTCTTGCTGCATCATCATCTTTAATGCCTTACCCACATCTTGCCAGAAGGGTTGTATATTAGGGCAGTGCACACAAATGTATATGTCATCTACCTCATGCCAACATTAAGGAAAAAAGTTTAAGCATGAAATGAGAATAGTAGAATAAAAGAGAACATTGTTTAGCCCTCATCATTTGTAATAAAAACCTAACTATGACTTGGATTACATTTCCTGTGTTTGTATGAAAAACTCCGAAATTTAAAAGTGTGTTTCCTCTTGAAACCTTGGAACAAAGCTATATGGCATCATTTAAAGTGTGGCCATTGGCCATCCATTTGACACCGTGGTGGTAGAGGTAATTACCTCTGCCACCTTAGCCAGACTACCGCCCACCATATTTACAGATCTGTGCTGGCCCTTCAGAGATCTCTGTGCCTTCAAAGGAAGACAAGAAGTTTGCTGAGCGTCCATCCGGCTGAATGTGGCTGCTCAAAATACTTCTTTGTTTGTCAAAAACAGTCTCCGTAAGTGGGTGTTTTATTTTGTAAATCAAATTAATAATGAGTAGAACACCCTGGTAGTTTTCATCTAGACTGAGGGGTGCAATTTTTTTTCTGTTCAGGATCTCCAGCCTATCCCTGACAAATGCCTCAGACCATCCACTTTGAATAGGTCGGATAGTCTTATGTAGATACACTAACAGTCCCCCTCTAACTGAGCCAGTCGGAGCCCCGAGATCAAAAACATGGTGGTGAGCAGATACTAAACAGAGCAGGCAGACTATCAGTTTGGCAGATAGGGTACTCCCCAAACTCTGAATGATGCCTATAGTCTTTCATTTGGTGCACATGTGCAGTGCCTCTGCCTGTACACGATATTCAAAGTTACTGATCAGAAATGTAGCTACTCAGAAGCACAAAGCTGGTCACCGAGTGCCTTTAAAAGACACTGTTTTGCAAGGAGGCATGACATATTCTTTTTATGTAGCTACTTCATGGAGTAGCTCGGCTCAACTTTATTTCCTCCCCTCACTTTACCTCCTTTCACCTTGTTTTGGTTACAATAGTTCTTCATGCCCGGAAGAAGGTAAAGGGATTTGTTTAAATTTCAGTTTTTTAAAAATGTATATAATTTTGTTTTATTTTTATCTCCATGGATAACGATGACGGTATGAATGAGATTACAATAATTTCTACAATATTTATCTGATACAGATCACAGGATGGTTTTCAACCCTTTGACCTGATTCTGAACCTTTGACATATGTACACATTTAAAAACAGTTGTTAGTGAGATCACAATAAAATGGCTCCTATTGGTTGTGGCTAGGTCCGAGTGATATTTAAATTACACTGGTATCATTTGCATAATTTTAGGAATCCCGTGTTGCAATTGCCACACAAATGTTCCCAATTTATTACTTCACATAATTAAGCCGTAGTTCGAAGGAAAATGATAGCATGGGAACAGCGCCACAAACAGACTGTGCGTGACAGTTGTTCTCTTCTATTCTGTTTTCCCGCTTTTTAGCTCTCAGATAGCTCTCGGTTATGCAGCACGCATGCGCTGCATAGGCAAAATTACCTTTAGCAATCACTTTGGCGACTCACTTGCTGGAGCGCGCGGCGCCATATGATAGCAATTATCGCTCCTGGCGCTGCTCGCTCTTGCAAGTGAAACGCTTTCACTTTTGCCGACACTTTTTTATCCAGCACTCCCCCCACTTGTTTTTTTTGTATTGGAGACTCCTTCTGCCACTCGTTTTTTCTTGAGGGTGTGCTTGCGCTTCAAATTGGTAGTGAGCCTGTACCGGTGTCACTTAATGTATTCTCTATGTTGGAAGTCAAGCTTCCTGTGGTAGCGTTTGTTACGTGATGTCTACGAAGAAGCCGCACGCGGATTACTGCCAGGGACAAATGTACCGCAGCAGAGCTGTGCTGCTCATTCTTCGTCCTTACAAGTAATGTATTCTCCACCCCGTCAGTTGTTTTTTTTTAGCAAGCGTACCTGGATATGGAGCTGGCAGGAGCCTCAGTAAAAGGGAGGAGGTGATGGCGTGATTTTACCGGTTGTTTGGAGCTGTATCCTTAAAAATGACATAGCTTTTAAAATCCTTGGAAACTATTTTAAATTCTCGGTTACAAAAGGAGTATTCTGTGGTCTGGGTGTCATTTATAAATGCTGTAACTTTTTTAGACTGTTCAGCCGTGACCTTGCTGTAAAGGGGCGAGATGAGCAAGACATAACATGTGTGAATGGCCAAGGTTATAGGTCTAAACGTCCATACCCTATTCTTTGACTCATTCCTTCCCTTTTGGAAAATAAATATAAACTTTTTTTTCGATATCTCAGTTTGTTCTTCATTGTAACAGTATTGTTAAAGTATTCCCAACTGTGGATTTTGAAGCCAGTCCGTGTTTGTGCAGTGCTTTAAGGGGGGAGGGAGGGGGATAAGTGTAGGTACAAATTGATCATCACAAGAAAAGAGGTCTTTTCTCACTAGTATATGTTATTTCCTTCAACTTGCCACACACCCCATAGTCAGCATGTGTGGTACGTTGAAGGAATTAACAGATGCTATTGTGTGACAAGAGGAACCTCTTTTCGTGTGATTATTGGTTTTTAACCCTGTCCCTTTTGATTGAAGGGTTGCTCTCTTATTTGTTGTTTGAGGTACTCACCAAATTGAGCTGTGGACTAAGGGTGGAGTTTGGGGCGTGGCTAAGAGACAAGCATTTATTAACAAGATGAAGACTTTCTCAGGGCACAATTGTGCACGAGGACAAAGCAACATTTCTGCTATCTGTATTATTATTTTGGCAAGTGCAAAATGATATTTAGCAATGCATTTTACATTTCAAATGCCTGCAGTTTGCTTATGCTCTTTTGCACATGAACAACATTTAAGTTTTCACTTACCCACAATCATGAATACTGTGTGCAGCCTGGGAAAGCAACCTACACAAGGACATATCATGATCTCTCTCTTGTCAACAGGTTCTGCCTCTTTTCTGGCTATATTTTTCCTGTTGATTCAGCTATTGTGCTTCTTTTAAAGTATCTTTTGTAATTTCCTTGAATTAAGTAGTAATGTTTATTCACCCTAACTGTGACTAGTCAGTCTAAAAGTTACAAAAAAATAAAGTATAATAATGTACACATTTGAAGGACAGAAATAAAGGTTGTGGAAATCCATGTGGTTAAAAAAATAAGCATTGATGCTTTTAATATTTACCCTATGTTGTTGCAAGATATCTGGCAATGTTGAAATGTAATCCATAGTTCCTCTTGTGTGTTTTTATTTGCATGTAAAGGCCCAAGAGTCTCTTTTAAATATATAGCATGCATATATATTTATATTTATTTCATTTTTTTCCTTCATTTCAGCATGTGAATTTAACTGAGGAAAAAATATTCTTTCGATTAATTTTGGAGCCAAGCTACTACTTAATGAAAATGGAACCCCATTAAAGTGATGCATTTGTAGCTCATTTTTAACCAAAAAGTGCACAATTCCCATCTTCGTTTCTCTCATTTTTTCTTCGGCTCTTTCATCGTTTCCATCAGTCCCTTCTATCCTTTCTATAACTATATCTCTGAGTCCCTGTTTTAATCCTCCTGTCTTCTACATAATATGGCTAGACTTCACCCCTCCTTTCTAATATCACTCTTTATCATCTTTGTGTCTAATTTCTTTAGTACCTTCCCTTCACTGTTTTTTCAACCCGTATCCTCATTTCTCCTTTTCACCCTATGTCCAGATTGTCTATTCTCCTTTTTATCCCCATCTCTTTTTGAATTATTTAAATGTGCAAATTCAGAACTAAAGGTCATTTACCAGAAAGAGCTATCAGCCATACAATCAGGGACAAACAGTATTAGCTTGTCAGAGTAGTCAAACACCTGGTGCAAGCAGCTCAGGGCACTGGTTTGCAACCCTATATTCTGGGCCACTGGAATGATGCAATTCTGTGTCTGCAGCGTTTTCCGCATAATAATGTTGTCATTCGCTGCAAAATCAGCAGGTTTAAAAAAAAAAAGGTTCCAGCTTAAAGGATCAAAAGTTATTACAAACATGGCGCTGCATGTTCCCGTTCAGTGGAAGGCCCATAGCAAAGATGGTCTGGTTTTTTAAGTTTTCTTATTGGTGTATTTGGGCATTAGACTGGTACTGCTAAGGTGAACTCTTTCACAAGACAGTATTAACATATGTAACGAGCATAGGCATAGCCAATAGGTCTCGCTTTTGGGACATTATAAGTATTTAGTTATGCAGCACAATATCCTTGGTGCAACAACATCAACTGTTGCATGGCTAAGCACTTATCAGGTCCCAAGGCAAGAACTATTGGCTATGCCAATGCTTGTTTTTGTTAGTTCACAATGCAACCCTGCGTTAAAATTTGACACAAGGATGCATTTTGTGTTAAAATATAATAATAAATAATAGAATGGCATTTTGTCTAATTCTGTGTAAATTCACATAATTGTCATGAAACTTCGCATAACTTTGAGAAAGCAAATTATGCACACTCCGAGCTGTGGCCCCTGACAAGGGGACCGATGTCTTTCAGATGTTCGAAAAGTATTAGTTTACAATAACTGTCACGTATCCTTACATCTGTAAAATCCCTTAACCACAATTTTTAAAAAAAAGTGTTTACACTATTCATTACAGAATTTAGAAATGCATTTCTCGCCATAGAAATATAGCAATGGTGCTTTGAGGGAAGATTTTTTTCAATATCTTGTATAGTTTTACTAAAAAGTATGATTTTTTTATTGCAAATCTTTTATTATAATGAACTATATGACAAAAGGTGGGATTCATGTACAATAAAGATAGGTTTCTCATTAGAAGATATATACATACATTGATAGTGAGAGACAGTTTCCGATTTCGGTATATGTCATATCACACATTACAGTTAATTGCAGCAGATATGTTCTTACGGGATTTTTTTGACAGCAGATTATTCAGTACAAAAAAATAAAATAATAGTATAGCGTGTTAAAGAAAACAGATCAGCTCATCCGGGAAGAAATGTGCATTGTGTAATTGTTGTGTCCGGGATGTACTTAAAAATTGTTATTATTGGTAAGCACAGTAAAAATACAATTGATAAATCAGAGACTTGAATAACACATTGTTGTAATGGCTGAAATATTCCAATAGAAAACCAGATTTCCCTACTGGAAACTATTGTATCAATGCATAGCATTACTATTAGTTTTATCATTTCAGTATCTAAACGCATCTTTCATAGTCAGTTTGTTCTGCATGTACAAATACTTACATTATCAACACACATCACAACCACATGTGTCGCTACACAAAACGAAACACCCATTATATACATTGGAATCACTCGTAAACCAGCGATAAAGTTCAGCAAATACCACTAGACTTTCGAGAGCAATTAGTCCCATCAACACCTCACGAAGGGACGAGCAAAAATATTCGCATTCACTCATATAAGAATTGATATGAATTATGTCGTAATGTAATCTTTTTGCATAATGAATTTTCTGTTCCGCCGCCTTCAAGCAGCAGGTCTGTGACAGAAAAAGCAAAGTAGATGACATTCGGTTCCTTTCAGACAGTATTTATCAAATCCATCCAGTGTTCATAACAGCGTTGGCGATAGTGGTAATGATAATTAAAACAGCATGTGATATGCTATTTCTATTCCAATGTGCTTCTTATGAATAAATATCCATATTTTAGGCATATGCTTAAATGGCATGGGAGCGAACTTATCATCAGCACCACTTTGTATCTTCACAGCTGCCACGCGGAAGGACAGCTCTTGTTTGGCAGAGTAAAATCAACAGTAACGTCGTGTACATTCATTCGAGTCAAGTGCTGCGAGCGTCACACCAGTGGCAAAAACCCACGTCAGTTTTAGCTCTAGATACCCAAGGTCATGTTTCGGAGCAGCCATTGCTGTGATCGGCTTCCACTGCATTCCTTTATTGTGGGCGCCATTTTCTCATCTTCCGAGGGCTCGTCGAGACACTGGTTGCTGTTGACATGCCTTAATGTAAAACTCTGTAACAATAAGATAGAGTTAGGGAAGTGGCATTTCTATAAAGGGACTATATTAAGTCAAAGGCGACACAATGGCAGAAAGTATAAAAGCTTAATTATTGTTTGGGACAAAACGTACACCAGGGTCACCTAATGTGTCACTATTGCTATTATCTTCATGATTTCCTCATTCTTTTTTCACTTGAGATGTCTGACATGGTGATACCAAAAATTTGCGACTGGCCACACTGAACCTTGTCAAACTATAGCGCTCAAGTACAAATCGACTGTGGTCGCAAACAATTGATTTTCAATATCATTCGCAAAACATTTATTGAAAATAAATCAAACGGCAGTTATTCAGATGACTATACCTGGTTTCCTTGATTTTCCCAAACTGAAATCATTTTTAAAATGAGCACCTGTCCCTATAATGGACATATTTTCTAGTAAAAAAAACTTCCATTTGAGAATACAAATAAAGGGGTAGAGGTCTTCAGCCGCGGCCCGTGGAGGGAGTTCCGGTGGGGCAGAAAGGCAGGGAGGGGGAGGGGCAGGGTGGGGGGTGCTAAAAATCGGAATATGGATAATTGGAGGTAAGTAAACAATTTCATTAATAAAACAAATTTCGTAGCGCGTCCTGCATCGTAGTTTGCGATGCAGGGAGCGCTACGAAATTCGTTTGGTTGGGAGACATTCTGAATATTTTTCGCATAGTTTAGTTTAGGTAGTTTTGTAAAGCAGTGTGTCTACCCAAAAGGGGTATCTTGGTGCTAAAAACCACCGCAGGCCCCAAAGGACACTACAACAAAAAGGAAATCAAAAAAGGACAACGTTAAATGATGTCTAAACAACCATGTCTTCCACTCATTCTTAAATTTAGGAAGTAGGAAGGCTTTAAAGGGGCTTCAGATTTAAGGCCACAGACTGAAACAAATGCTAATTGGCCCATTGAATTGTACTCATAGAACACCCTGTCATCATGAAGATAGTTCTACTTAAATCAGCTTCACAAATCGTTTTGAAATACATTATGCAAGATCCCACCATAGAAAGTTCTTACCATCATGTTTTGTGGATGAGAATATTTTGCTCCATTACTATTAAGGTCTGTTTGCTAAGACCTGAAACAAGAGGTAGGTTTCGTTCTCTAATTATTTGCCTTAAGTTTAAGGAACCTTTTAGGATCCGGGAAATAATAAACAACAAACTGTGGTACGAAAAGACATAAAGTCAGCTCTCATTATGCGGTACTGTTGAAGAAATTAAATACATTTTTGTAAAATATATTGTCCAAACTTGACTAACACTTTTAGCAGGTAAGTTATGTAGAATAAAAAAAAGTATACATATGTGAAGAATGGAAAGGTAAAAATATTTGATTATACATATTACTAAATAAGCTGTGAAAATTTACAAATATATACAGAATGGCAGGTGGAAATGCCTCTGGTAACTCTCTCTTAAGGGCTTCAAAACCAACAGGAAGTGAATACTAAAGAAAGATCCCATAAACTAGATAAACCCTGAAGTATACCATGTACCCCTGCTTGAAGGCACCTTTATCAGTGTGGCACCAGAAAACACTGGTCCCTAGAACCATGGTACTCCCTGCCCCTTGTGCCCAACACAGTATAGTGATTCAGGGAATAAAAGTTATGCCTACTGCCATTTTCAGAGTGTCACCATAACTAAAACAAAATAAAAACTCAAAACAATATGCGATCAGTATTGAAAACCTTGCATGATTGTACCATCTTCATTACCATTCCACCATATGTGCAGCAATTCTCTGTTAATACTGTCGAAGCAGCCCTGGATCTAGAAACATAGGTCACTGCATCTACACACCCATAGTATCTGCTCGCTCCTGCTCCCCTACACAGCTCTTATATCTGGTCAAGGAGCCTACCCCACTCACTTTCCCACCATGCCTGGAAAACTGGCTTCTCACTCTCCCTCTCTTGTGCCCGAGAGCACATACCATTTCTGCTGGTCCAAAAGAGACTCCCGCCTCATGGTTTGCCATTAAAAGAACCAGAGGCTTCTGTCCCAGTGGTGTGACCGATCACTAGTTCCTTCACTGGCCCTCACCGAGTGTGTAAAAGGGGCAAGGAGGATCACCACGTATCTCCTTGATTAATAGCCCAGTAGTGCCCTAGCCCTGCCCGGGAAGTTACTTCTGTAACGGTAGGACATGACACTTCCTTTTTCTACCTACCCAGAGCAGTGGGACCCACCAGCAGGTCAGAAAGTAAGGGAGCAAAACAACACAGTATTCCCTTAACTGGTATGTAATTTTGATGATGGATATTGCAATTTGCTCCTAGCGGCATACTGCAAGGGTGTTAATTACATGCCCCGGGCCTCTAAAACCTTTAGATATTCAGATTGAGCTGGTTTTTAACTGCTCTCCCTCTGATGAGGGAGCACTCAGGTCCTGCCTTCTTTCTCTTAGCTCCTCACTGCCTGCTGATCAAGGCTCCATTTGAGCACCCAGAACCAGCTTGTCTGTCTGGAATCCTGGTAATCTCCTTGGCCCATTGTTTTCCTTAGTAGCACCCTGTTGCTCTCAAACCAATTTACAATCACTACCTGCAGTCCCCAGGTCTTACATGGACCTCAACAAGTAAATCCTCTCCTGTTGTCCCAGAGAAAGTGGGGAGAACTGTGCCACTGACCCTAGAAACAATGTTCCCGGTTACAGTGCGCACAGTCGTACCTGCTCTCGCCCCAGGAAGCCGTATCAGAGGCATCAGACGCCGGACGCTTGACGCTTGACGTACTGCGTCTCAGGCGCATGTTTGTGTGCTTGTGCATGCGCGCACCAGTCAATCCCGTGGATCCTGTACCTGCACATGCTCTTGCTGAACGCCGAGCAGAACGCTGAGCCGTACATAGGACCTGAGGACCCAAGGTGCCTAGCTGGATGACGAGAATTGCAGCCGTGGTCCGGGGGGGTGGAAAACCAGTGATTAGCGGAGAAGCTGAGGCAGCGAATCCTGGCACCCGGCACCAGTACTTAATAATCTTAAAATAAAACGTGGGCCCGAAGGATCGCTGTTTGGCACCAGCTGAGCTAAGGTTGGTGACAGCACCTGGGTTGACAATTAGCTGACGGTAGGAATGAGCTGGAAGAGGAAGTGCACAGCGGCAAACCGTGGAATAGAGGTAAGTGAGAAGCAGTTGACCTAGTTAAGTCTAAAATGTGGAAGGGTTGTAACTGTTTCTTTTAATAATTGAGGACATTAAAACTAACCCAAAAGCGACGGCGGCCGTTACAAGCATACAAGTTATTGAATTGGTATTGGCAAAAGGGGCCTTGTAACCCCAGCTGAGGATTGGGACAGGGAAGAAGTATTTAAAAAAAACAGGCCATAGGATTGGGGACTCAAGACCAGAGTGTGAGTAACGAAGAAAGAAATTAAAAAGATGGCGCCGGCCAAAGCAAGAACCCGTAAGACTATAAAAACGGGGAAAAAGAATGAGATGAACATTCCAGTGGCAGGTGCAGGTGAAGGGAGTGGAGAAGGTAAATTAAAGGGGGCGCCGAGTGAGCCAACTGGAAGGTAGAAACAAGCAACAAGAAATGTACAATCCTTGATGCTAACATCGCAATCAGCAAAACCAAAAATAGCAAAGGGGGGCTTATCAGTGTCTAACTCGATTAAAGACTTCCTGGGAAGACATTTCAAGGGGAAGGATGTGACAAACAAGGAGTCAAGTGCTGTGTTATACCCAACCTCTGAGTCTATGGGCGAGGTTGATTTAGCCTCTCCAAACCAGACTATATTAATATCTCTGGGGTTTCTTTGAATCCACAGCTGTCTTCTTCGTCAAGAATGTTCCAGCGGTCACTTGAACGTGAAATTGAGGTTGAAGGTGAAGATGCAACGATAAGCAGCAAGGATCTAAGTATAAAATACATAAATGGAACAATTACCCAACCTAAGGAGAAAACGGCAGCAGACTGCTCTTTGGGACAGGGAGCGAATTATTGCACTCCCCATTGCATGGACTGGAGGTCACAGGAACGTTGAGTACTTTGATGCTTGAGGTTATGTGGATCCTCCAAAATCCCTGCAAGGCCTGCTAGAGGTATCTGTATTAAATAATGCTCTCTTAAAAACACAAGGGAAGCAGTCTAAAGCAATGTTGGGCGAGTTGATAAAAATTAGAGGGTTAATACAGGCATTAGTTAGACTGATTGGTGGAGAACAGGAAGGGCTAGTCTTTAAAGAGGAGGAGGAATCGGTGTTAAGGGCTCCTAACTTAAAGAAAGAGGAACCAACTGTATATATATCCCAACAGCCAATGATTGTGAGGAAATGGGGTGAAAGGAGATATTATATGAGTGGACTCCCGAGGTCAAGGAGAGAGGAGGTCGCCCTTAGAAAAAGACAACTAACAAGACATCATGTAAGGAAGGTGAGAAGGGGGAAAGGAGAAAGGATGGAATAAGAAGGTCAAGAGAGGGAAAAAACGCAAAGACTAAATGAGAATAAGGTAAAGCCCCTAGCTGAATGAGAAGAACACTGGAATAGGTTAGAAAGATCAAAGATTAGTAAAAGTAGTCTGGCGCCTAGAGCGAGAGGGAAGTAGGGGAAAGAGGGGAAAGGTACAGAAATAAGGATAACAGCACAATTGAGACCTGGAAATCCTAGATGTAGTAAGGTCGATATAGAAAAAGATAAGGGAGACATTCTAACAAAAAGAAGGGAAGCTAGATTAATGGGGGGCACCCAAGGCATAGGGCAAGAATGTATCCCCGACTTATGGGTTTTCCTAGAACCTTCCAGCCAGGGTAAAGGTAGGAAATAAGTTAGGAAATTAATCCCATTAAACCAATCACAACTTCTATACTCCCCATCAAAATGCGTACGTCTCGGCAGTATTGGCACAGAGGACCTTAGAGAAGTAGGATTCGTTACAAGTAGTACAGGGGGTGAAGTGACCAAGGTTCTTTTTTACTCTGCCTTGGTGAAAGACGCGGTGGAAAGTGCCAAAAATGAGCTTCAAAAGGAGGGGATTAGATTGGTAAGAAGGGAGGAAATCCAGGGATAGCACTTCCTTACGAATCATGCTGGAATAGGGTTACGACTGAGAAGGTTAATCAACTCCAGTCAGAATAAGATAGAGGATCTTGCAATAACTATAACTGATAACGAATTTGCAAGATACGAAACAGATATATTTGCTGGAAATACGTTTAACATCTTAGCATCCCCAGAATTTAGGGAGTACAAAGAGGAGGGGTTTCTGAGTGAAATCAACTAGGAGCATGGGTCGTCACACAGCCTATCAGTCCTATCATAGAATATAAATGGATACAAGAAAATATCCATTCAGAGTAATTTCGATAAATTCATTAAGAGTAATGATAATGTGCACCTGCAGGAGACTTGGCTGTGTGAGAATACCCTAGAAACACTAGTTACAGAAGGATTCGCTCAACACTCCAAAGCAGCAAAGAAAAATAGTCTTGGGGAGGCCATTGGGGGGCAACTAATGCTGATTTACACACAGATAGCTAGGAAGGTTGAAAAGGTGATACTACTCTGGGATTGGGCATTAGGCTGTAGGGTCCTACTGCAGAAGTCGGATCCCTGCTATGATGGAATATGTATTATAAATGTATATATATATAGAAGGGAAATGACCATGAATATAAGGTGAACCTGGGGAAATTGAAAGAGTATATAGCGTCTGTTAGCGTAAAGTATCAGAAGGATATATTATTGGTGTTAGGTGATTTTAATCATAGATTAGATCCTCGAAGTGTGGATAGTTGGCGTAAAGAATTACTAGAATCGTATAATATTGAAGTGGCCATCTTCCCAAGAGGAGAAATCTCGCCACAGGACGTGACTTTTACTCAGCTGATGGGTTCACTGGGCATGGTATGCGCAAATGGGAGAATGCAGTCAGATCGGCCAGCGGGACACACTTTTTTGAGGGGCCAGCAACTCTGCCCAATTGAATATGTGTTTTGCCAGGCCTGTTGCTTTGGGTAAATTAAACATGTTGAGGAGGTGAAAAAGAAAGGTAGCGACCATTTTAAAATTGATGGCAGAACTACATCTATCCAGAAGTGAAAATAGAGAAAGGCTTCTGCAGGTACATGTGGATTATCCAAAATGGTTGACAACTAGTATAACGGAGGAATATATTGAGAAGTTAAAGCAAACCCAGCAGGCTATCCCTGTAGAAGAAATTCAACCCAGAAATTGAATTATCTGGTTTGAATTCACCATAGGTAAGCTGGTGGACACCTTAAAGAAAAAATTTGAGTCAAGATAGTCAGGGCTTGGGAGCCTTAGTGCTATTAAAAATATGAAGACCTGGTTTGACGATAAATGCCGGATAGCTAAGGCACAGATCAGACAGAAGGAGAGAAGATTAAGGGTTAGGTTTAATGTGGAATTATCTCAGTCGCTCCAGTCACTAAGGTTAAAATATAAAACACTAACTAGGAACAAAAAAAGATCTTATAAAGATAAGTGCTGGGCAAATATGTTGGAGGTAATTGAAAATAGGGATGTCAAAGGATTCTGGATATTAGGCAAAGAAAGTGTGGGTAGAAAAGTAGGTTCTCTAGACTGTGTGGTCCCTGAAGATGACTGGGTGGGCTACCTGGGAAAAATCTGTGGGAAATGGCCAATACAAGAAGAGTCAAGGATGCCAGTTTGGCCACAGGTGAGGGATGACATAAAAGAAAATGTTACCTCTAGTTTTATAAAGAAAATTATAGCAAGTTTGAATCTTACCTGTGCTGCAGGCCCAGATAACCTTTCGGCAGTGATAATAAAAACTAGACCTGAATGGTGGGCTGAGTTTTTTGCAAAGATGTTCCAAGTGATCTTGGAAACAAGAATTGTACCAGAAAGCTGGAAGGGTGCAATCATGAGACCATTATATAAGAAGGGTGACCTAAAATTACAGAAGAACTATAGGTTAATAAATCTCCTAGATATAGGGGAAAAAGTCTTTGCGAAAGCCATACTGGGTTTACCTAAAGACTGGGTGGAGGAAAATCAGACTAAACCCCTGGAACAGGGGGGGTTTAAAGCAGATCACTCCACAATTGACCATTGCTTTGCACTCTGGGCCATAGCGTGGAAGTAGACGGAAATGCGGGGAAGCTTATTCTGTTGTTTTGTGGACTTCTGCACAGCTTTCGATCTGGTGGACCGCGAGCTGTTGTAGGAGGCCTTAACTAGTTATAGTATCCCAAAAGATCTGTTACATCTGATTCAAATGCTCCATACTAAGAACTGGGCCCAGATAATTTTAGATATAGATGGAAGTTTATCTGGGAGTATTGAGATTGGAAATGGGTTGCAGCAGTGATGTGTATTGACCCCCCCTGCTGTTTTCCTTGTTCTTTGCAGATTTGCTGTTGACCTTGGAGAAAGTCAATGGGGCAAGCCCGAAACAAGATGGTAAACATATTGCATGTTTGCTCTATGCCGACGATCTGGTGATTATGGATTAGACTGAAGTTGGCCTGTAAAGGAAACTGAATATATTTAAGGATTACTGCTCCAAGAAAAAAATTGTGCTTGTGGACAAGACTAAAACCTTGAGCTTTGGCCGGAGGAAAGCTGGGTTCACAGGGTGGATGGGGACAGAGAAAGTGGAATCGGTCACTGAATATAGATACTTGGGCTTATGGTTTAAAAAAAGTATGAAGTGGTATACCCACCTAGAGGCGTCAACATTAAGAACCTCAGCATTGTTTAGCAGCCTGAAATTGCTTAATAAAGCCTATGGCGCTATGTCAGATAGACCAGTGCTAAAGGCTTATTCGGCCATGGTACCCCCGCAATTTCTGTATGGCGCAGAACTGTTATACTTGAGCGGAAAAGAGGACTGGGATGTCGAGGAAGGCAAAAACCTAAAAAATCCATTCACTCTCCCCTCATCAGCAATGGTCCAGGCCGTAAGGCTTGAATTAGGACTGACTTCATGGGACATTCTAGCCGGTATGGCCCCACTCCGCTTCTGGCAAAACCTAGTAGTAAGCGAGAACACCAAAATATCACAATGGTGTAAAAATGAAATACAGAATAGCGAATTAAAATGGGCAAGAGAGACTTGGGCGATTATGATGAAGCTATGTTGTATGGTGAAGGTTAATTTGTGCACCATTAGCTATACGATTAGTATTGATAAGAAGGACGTTGGGGAAGGAAATACCTAATGCACAGGACAAAAATTATCTTGTTATTAAAACCTCAGGGCATTTTATGACTGTTGCATGGAAAAATGAACAATGATTTCCACACATTAATAGGTTACCGGATTGTCAATTACGAAGAGAGGTTTTTAGGGTAAGAATTGGGGTGCACACGCGGTATATAACTAATGTGGTAAAATGCTCAATGATTGATAACACGGGAAGATGCACTTGCAGTTTGGGCACCTCATGTGACTTGCTACATATTTGAATAGATTTCCAGAAGTTTCTTGATATACGAATTATGTTTTTAAAACCGATATTTAAGAAATATGAGATTAAAACTAGGGCCCAGGTTGTAACTTTGGGGACTGAAATCACCCATTTAGATACTGCTGTTGCTATTGGGAAATGTATGCAAAAAGGGAAGGCACTTCTTTCTAAATTTTTTTATGAGTTTTAGCAAAACAATTTATCCTTATTTGGGCAATGGAGGGTTTTATAATTGAATGTGTTTTAAGATGTGTTTTAGCGTATTTAATGAAGTGTACTTTTAGATGTATTTTTAACAAATATATGTATTGTTTGAGGACCAATAGTCCAAATAAACATGAATTAAAACTGAACTGAAACATAGAGCACAAGCCACTAAAAGTCAAGTGAGCCCTACTACTCCAAATTGGGGTACATTCTCAAGGGGTCCTTAAGTCCATACCTTCTGCAAGTTCCAGTTTTTCTCAAAGTCCCTTCCTCATGCAGGGGTTTTTAAATATAGTGGATTCCAGAAACCCTAATGCAAAGACGACCTATCAACACTTCATCCTTGACCCATCCCTCCTGCACAGCAAGTGGTCAATAGCAAGAGCTCCCTGAGAGTTTTAAGGTGGCCCTAACTTCCACTACCAAACTGTTTCCTTGTCACCAAACCATTGAAAGGGCCAACTGGGTGAACAGATTCATGCGCCTGGCTGCATTCCTTGTGTTTCTCTACGAAGAGCAGGCTTGTCATTCAGTGTGAATGCAATTAGCATGTGAACATTCTACCCTCTTACCCTACCAGGAGCATGTTTTATACCCTCCAAATGGCAATATTGTCTAGGGGAAAATTTGGTCTACCTGTCAGTCGATAGAATAATGAACTTAGCCCAGCAGGATAGTGAAAGCCCAAATCTCATTAGCTACTGACTTGTATAAATATTAGGGGTGGACAAAAGTTGTGGCATTAGACTCTGCGGAATTCTGCAGTAACATAAAAACTCTGTGACATTCCAAGGAGTTCCGCAATGAGGGCATATAGGCACATAGTGCTACTTGTGCTGTAGTTTAGTTCTGGTAAAGCGTTCTATGCTGAAAAACATCACCACGCAGTGCTTCAGAGGGTGCAGCCACTCAAGTTGATTTTGCTGCCGCTCGAGTGGATTTTCTACTCGAGCAGCAGCCTACTGGCCACCCACGTTAGAAAAATCTCACCGGATGCCCTAGCGACTAGAAATCATGCATGCGGAATGGCAAATCTTGTTCGTGCTCACCAATTTACGAATCTGGAGCTGCACACAAGAAATAATTCCACTACGCAGCAATTAGCAGGAAGTTGGCCAGATCCCCACATTACAAGAGTAACTCGGAATCCTGAAAATTCCATCAATTCCGTGAGGGGAACAGAATATTCTCCCCACCCTAATAAATACAAACTAAGCTCAAAGTAAGGGAAGACTTGCAAATATGGGCAAATTATAATTATATTTGCATTTGGGACCTTTCCGAACCAAGGTCAGCACAAGTTAATCTTCTCTCGGTGTCAAGCCAATGCAAATGTTGCATTTTGGTGCAGCTTTTACCTACAGTGGGAATGTAGTAAAGCACTACATACTTAAGCTGTGAACGCGAGTTTGTCAGAATCAAGGTGCAACTAATCGTACTTCACAAATAACTATACCGCAGGGTTTGTTAATTATAGGATGCAATAAATAACACTAAGCATGATTTTTTGGGGGGAAACATGCAGATTTTGATGCTTACCAAACCCAAATCCACATGGTATGATAAATACTCCATACTTTTGCCTTGTTACACTGCCGAATTTTAAGGAAGGGTGAGATATTTAACAAACACAGTGATTACTGGGTGTGTTAAATAACACCTAGCCTATAATTCTGACCCCAATGCAAACAGGAGTCTGTGCAGTGTCACAAACACCAACCCACTCATAAGCCGAGCATCACTGTAATGATGATTCTGGCATCTATTACCACATCAAAAACTGACCATAATAAGAGAATGTACTTGGAGTGGGGAATAACCATAATGACCCAGAATTACGTATTTCTTTTCAGATGGTTTGTTCCTGATTCAGAGAATATTTCCACTCAGAATTCCCACTTGCCCTACACAGGTGATAAATCTGAGAAAGGGTATTATTTATGTCCAGTTGTGAAGTGTTGGGCTTTCAGAGGGCAGAGCAGAATCCCATAAAGCTGGGGTGAGTGTTGAATGTGTTTCACATGTAGGGGAGTCGGTGAGGCTGGGCTGTGTTTCAGCCCTCAGGCCGTGTCCTGTGTTGCCTTTGGATTTGGCACTTTTGGAGCCCAGTGGCGGCTCCTCAGCTAAGGCTGAGGAGATACACCTCACTGCTTTTAAGCAGTGTGAAGAAAGGAAAAATAAAATGATAATAACTTGTTGGTATTATCTTTTTTTTGTTTCCAGCTGCTTTGGGGAGGGTGGGTAGGGCTGGTCTGCTCTCAGAGAAGGGCAGGGAAGGAGTGGTTTGCCCACTCCAAGTACGCATGAATGCTTGGCTGGCCCTCTTGGACTGGCCAAAGGGTCATGAACACTTTGCATGTTCTCCACGCAGGCTGCATTACAGTCAACATGGAGAACATGCCCTCAGTCTCCGTCTGAGCGCTGAATCACGGTGCTCAGACTACTCACAGTGTTGTAATTGGTTAGGGAAACCTCGGTGCTTACCAATCACAATGCTGCTTTGCAGTGTTGTGATTGGTCAGAGGAACCTGGGTGTGCTTCCTGGTTTGTGTTCCAGCCCGAATCTGATGGAGGAGAGACATTGCAGAGATGCAGGCCCAGTGATAAGTTAAGTGCTTTATTTTTAACATTTGACTACATTCACGTTCCACTTCCTTCTCCCTCCACTGCCCACTGCCCAGCCACTCCCGATCCGTGCCGGCAGCCACTGGTGGAGCCACACCTTGCAAAACGAGGTCCAATATTTTCACGTCTGGTAATCCCAGGTGTTAGGGATACAGGACAGCTTATTGTCTGTCAAAAAGGTAGCCACCAGGAATACTGTACCCACAAATTTCTAAAGAGGTTATTATCAAAATGGGTTGTAACCCATATAAACTCCCAGGGCCTACAACTTACACATTTATGTAAGTGTACACTTTTTCAGTATTCACAATCCTGCATTGTGATAGTAAATTCACAAGTGCAGAGAGCCCGCAGTTGGGCCAGAGAACTTCGCACATAAAAAGATCTGTGTGAGTTCTCCACCCCAACTGGGGAATCTCCACACTTGTAAACTTACAATTAAATGGAGTTTTGCGAATAATGAACAAATGTAAACCTACACACATGTGTACGTTTACTTTTGTGACTCAGGCCCACAGTTTTCCCTCTCTAACGGCCAGTATTTTGATCTCTGCTGTGTAAGGAGTGCATCCAATGGATTTCCACACTCTGTAAGATCTGTTTAAATTGGATTATGAGCAGGCAGGGGGAGCTTGCAGCTCGTGTATGTGAATACTTGATCAGTGTTGTAATGCTTATGATTTTATTACTGTGGGGTTGCTGATTATTGGTTATCAAACCAGAAATATGTTTGTCTTGTTTTAAGTAATATGTGTCAAAGTCGACAGGCCTTGTTTTTTAATATATGCTTAGCATTGCCCTAGTGATCAATTGGCAAAGTCTGTAGCTCTAGTATTTTGTCAGTTATTTGCAAGTCCTCTTTAGGGGAAGTTCTGAAAAGTTGTTTCCACTGTTGAGACTACTGTTTAGTGTAGTTTCTTGACACCTGTTAATTGTGCATGCATCTGTGATTCATTGTGTAGTATTTAGCTTTATGGACAGGAAATAATGTTTCATTTATAAAGATACTGACTGGCCTATAATTTATTGAAAGTTGTTAACTGTTTTATTTGAGCACTGAGTTTTCAACTCACATACCCTCCCTAAGAAACCCCCTGTACTGAGACCCAATGTTTCCTATTACCTTAACAAACAAATCTCATTGGTGTTCCAGATTCTAAACTGTAATTTTCAAATGGGGAGGTCAATGCTGCAACCATCGTAATTTTTAGGCATGGCTTCAGTATAATTTTTCCTGTTTGGTCGACTCTTTAGAGTTGCTTCTTCATGTGCATACCAATGGCATTATACATTTATTTGGGGGTTTTCCCTTGTTGCGGCTTTGTAAGAAATTAAGTTGCAAACACACTGAAATGTCATTTAATTTGCAGTGCTCCCTTGTTAATCTTTTTAAATGCCATCAATGAAATTAATTTCGAGTTGATTTCCAGTGTGTGATATTAAAAACAATAGCTACTGGCCATTGGTAAAGCCTCCTAGTATTGATCCTGTGTTCCTGCAATTGTTTTACAATATGAACAAAATCTTGTTAACGTGACAGACATGATAAAATACCTTGCATTATACTTCAAATTTGCAAGACAAAATACCAGAAATTAGGAGACATTATGACTGCAGTAAGGAAATTTCACACGGGTTTACCATTAACCCTCAAACAGGTTTGCTAAACCAGTTCCAGAAATATAAGGAGTCTTTCTGCCTCCTCCTCCCTGCCATCTCTCTCTTGGTAATGGTTGGATACACACAAGTTACTGGAACTGGTATTTAATGATTACGAGGAGCTGCCACCCTCATTGACAGGAGGTGTTCCCTATGCCATCCAGTGTCGTCCTACTATTCATTCAGATTTATCTCTGTAGACTGGCCAAACATTCTTAGGGAGGTATTTGGGGAAGGCCATTTCTCTAAATTCCATTTAAAGTAGTGATAGGAGTGCCCCCCATCGTGTTTCCAATTGTTTCCTTCCAACAGGCCTCCCAGCTCTACATGACACAACTCTTCTACTCAATTGAACTGAGCATTTCCTCAATCACATTAGAATAGGTGAGTCTTCAGCATTTTCCTAAAGCAAGCTTACGACTACTGATTTCTAAGGAAAGCCAGAATAGCATTAAATACCCTGGGCTGAGAAATGCAAAGGAGAGGCCTTCACTTTTTGCTCTTTTGATCTTGGGCACAAGCAGGAATCATTGGTTTCTAGAATGAAGGGCTCCTCCTCGGGCATTGGGGGTGAGCAGAGAAAGAATGATAGGTGGACTTATTTCATGGATGGAGCGGTGCGAATTATAGAGTGCCTTAAAAGGAATTCATTTTTGAACTGGTAGCCAATGCATGGTAGCTAGAGCTGTTGTGGCTGAATGATGCTTTGGTAGTTTCTGAAGGATTCTTGTAGCAACTTTTTGTACCAATTGGAGCCTTTTGATCATGTATTTAGGGCTCTAAAGGCACAATGAGTTGCCATAATCAAGACGAGAGTTTATCAGGCTCTGCATCACTATTCTTCTAGTGGCAAAAGGTAACATCTGCAAGAATGTTCGTAAATATTGCACAATGGAAAGCATGAGCCTGCCTGTTTCTTTTACTTGAGTAGCCATTGTACACTTGTCATCAATCCATACTCCCAAGCTTTTTACTGCTTGGGCTGGCTTTGGGTGATCACTCAGATGGTCTGGCTATGAAAGTTCCAGCCACCTAGGACTATTATTGCCTAATACTAGAACATCTGTTTTTTCATCATTAAGCGTTAACCAACTGCTAGATATACAATCTGTATCTCCCCTAAGACAACATTTTAATTGGGAAGAGATTTGGATGGAATTTGAGGAAAGACCTGGACGGCCTGTCATCAGCATATGACACTAACAATGCTCTGTGAGCTGGTATCTTGCTTAGTATTTTGTGAGTTTAGGGCAATGATAACGAAGGTGTAGAAGTGTGTCTTTCCCTTCGCATCTTTGCCAGTATTCTTTGGACCCAGAGTTTTCACATTCATAAAATATCTCTGAGGTATCGTACCAAGTAAGTGCTATTTTCATACAGGTCTCTTTGAAGGCTGCATTTGTGGGGGACACCTTTGCCCTTTGGTGAATACTGTTCCACTTATTTGGGGACAGCATTCTCCTCAATTCTATCTATGATCTCTTCTGTCTTGGGGAATTGTCACAAACTGCAGTGAGTACCAGGAATATGTAGATTTCATATAGCATTTTTGTCTCTCGACTTTGTAATTAGCTACTATTCTTAAGGTAATATTGGCAGCTGGCTGCCCATAGATCACTAACACAATATCGTGTCAATAATATATTGTGTCAATAATAATGTTAACCACATTTTCGTGCTCCTATACTTATAACGGTAAGTAAAAAAATATCATAAAAAACTATTGTTGGCATTAATAATATTTTTTTAAAAAAAACAAAAATATTCATTTTTAATCAAATGCTTAAAGCTGTAAATGTTAAATATTTTAATGCATACGTTCTATATAATGCACATTAACATATGTCACTAATATTTAATACTATACATAAATATATACATATACAAACACATATATGTGTTTTTATTTATATATATCTACATATATATTTGTATATAGTTAAATAAATAAAAATATTTGTATATAATATTTTTTTATATATTTCCTATTTATTACTATGAATCTTTATATGGTATAATTAATAGAAATACTTATTTTACATAATATTAATTATTATATCTATTCCTGGATATCAAAGTGAGGGCTCAGGAAGGCAAACTGGAGACAACTATATTTAGAAAACCTACAGCAGGGAATAACATTCTCAATGCATGTAATTCTCATCCCACACCTCTGATAAAAAGTATTCCCTTTGGAGAATTTTATCGAGCTAGGAGAGCATGTATTGCAGCTGAGGAATACAGTAAAATAGAACAGGAAATGAAAGATCATTTCATCCAGAGAGGATACCCTAGCACTATATTGAACACAGCATCTAAAAAAGCTCAAACTATGAATAGAGAATTAACGCAGTTTAAACCATTGAATACTAACAAGAAAAAAAGATCTACAGAGAAAACCCCCCATAGATTTATCACCATGTATAGGAGAACACGCCAAAGTTCAGGAACATTTGTGTAGACATTGGCATTTGGTGAAACAGGATTCCATCATAGGCTCTCTAGTTTCTAAAAAATCTCAGATGACTTACAGAAAGGTAAAATCACTAAGAGACAATCTGGTGAGCAGTAATTTTACTTCACATAATAAAGGGAGAACATGGCTGACACCTAGGGATGGGATCAGCAAATGCAAGGCGTGTAAAAATGAGGAAAATTTGATGACAATAACCACAGATTTTAACAAGACCCTATGAGTAACAGGAACATTCCATATAAATCCAGTTATGTTGTATACATTCTAAAATGCTCGTGTGACAAATTATATGTCGGGAGTACTACATTACCATCACACAAAAGAATGCTATCATAAACAATCATCGTAATCATCCAATTGCACAACATTTTAAAAAAAGTCACATTAGTAATCCAGCACACCTGAGATACAGTTTGTTGTACATTCTTACATTGCTTCTTAGCTTCCTACAACTGGCAGTTGGTCTGGTCAGCTGTGGGGCACTACTGCTCTGTGTCTTAACTTCTTAACTTATTCTTAGTAACTTAATAAATACTACCTAACTACCAGAAGACGTGTCCTGCTGCATACTTAATTCTATTTACAACACAGTTGTATTGCCCAAATCCTCCAAAATAAGGGAGGAGGGGATAGGGAAAGGGAACTTAGGAAACTGCAAACATACTATATTGTGGAATTGGAAAGAAAGAACCTAATGGCTTCAACATGGATGAAGAGCTGTATACCTGCCTATATTAGTCCTACTCTTGAGTATTCTCTTCATAAAAAGATAACCATGTTTTCAAGTTTACATTTATAGATTAAAATTTTCTTTTTTTACGGGATGCATATAGACACTTTATCACCAAATAAATATAGGTAGCCCCGTGGATGTCTCACAACCCCTATAAACAATAATTGTTCATTTTATAATACAGAAAACTGAAAACTATTATGCAAATTGTATTAGAATAGAGTTTAGTAGGCTTTCAATATTGTTAGTATAGAATAAAAAGTTGTAATGACAATATATACTAGAACTGAGATGCCTGCATACTTAGACGTCACAGGTATATGTAATATGAAAAACATATTTTTTGCATTTCTTTATATATTTAGGTATATAAAGGCAGCTATGGAGTTGCAAGATAGTTTGGTGATCTTGAATTATGAATGAAATCTGGAAAGGATCCTATGAAGCCCATGTATATAAGAAGAATACTTTGGGGTCCATTAGGATGCAGAGCGGATCACCACCGCCGGCATGGCGGTGGCGATATGCCCTACATCCTACCCCGCCCACCACCCATTTCCTCCCGCCATATTAGTATGGTGGGGGGACCCCAGCGGACAGAAATGCAGTCCACTGGTTTTCCGCCGGTCGATAAGTTGACTGAGCAGAAAAGGGGCTATATATGGTGGCGGTGTCTGCTGGACACCACCATCCATATTAGCATGGGAGATAAAAGCAGTCTTTCCTTAGTGGCATTGCTGACACAGAAAGGCATGCAGATTTTGCTTATGGGGGCCTGTTGTGCACCCCCACCCCCCAATTCCCTGGGCCCCACATGTGGGGTACCTATGGTACCCCCCTAAATTGTCATGGACATGGTGGCAGGCACCTCGCGGTGCCTGTCAACTTCTGCATGACAATGCACACAGTGCATTCCCGGCATTGTGGTGGGCGGTGCTGTGAGCACCACCTGCCACAATTCTGGGAATGGAGGATGCCACTGCCACAATGGCGGTGGCATCCTAATCACCGGTGCAGGACCCCTGCACCACTGGCGGCCGGTCCCAGCACTTCTAGGGTGGCGGGCGAACAAAAGTTCACAAAACTGTCACTTTAGGATAGTCTTTTGTTTCCTTATTAAATAAAAAATAGGTACAATTCATCCATATAATTCAGCTACTGGCCAAGAAAAAGCGATACACCAGTATTTTATTATGGGCAATGGAAACTAATCAGGACTCCAAATTACTATAAGTAAAAGGAGGAAGTCTTACATTAAACATATATGAAGTAGAATGTATCAACAACTCACACTTTTATATACGTTTTATGTTGAAATGAGAAATGAAATGAGAAAATTAAATTAAATGTCATTTAAATAAAATGCTCAAAGATGGTGCTGAAAGAGAAATCTCTGCACAGTCACTTTATTTGTACTCCCTTTTCAATTTTGATGATTGTACTACTCATTTAAACAACTAATCACGCAGTGCTCTCTATCATCGTGAACAAGGCTACGGACGTAGCCGGAACACGTGGATGCAGTTTTATGTTTCCTGAATAAGCTATTTTTTAAAATCCTACTGAGTGCCGATAACATATGTATTTATATGATACATACACAATGAAATCATATCAAATACATATTGAAATCAATAGTTAATTGCCCATTCCATGCAGCTGGACACACACTTGATGGAATTTTTTTACTGACCAATCAATCAAAGAGACTTTATTCGATTGCTTTTTGAGACAATCATAAAAGTACATATAAACAATATGTCCATTAAAATGATAAAATAGTGAGAGCTAAACATGATTACAATAATAACATCAATATACAGATAGTCTCCAAGGTTACAAAGTGATGCATTTCCTGTGGCTAAGGACTTTCTTTACAAACATGCCAATCCGCCAGGCTCTATGTACATCGTCCAGGAGCTGCAGCACCAGTAATGCAGGACGACATTGTCTCAGGCCCAGCTCCTTTAAAATCGGGACAATCCAAAGTTTCCTCAGGTTGCTGTAAAACGTACAAAATAACAGAACATGGATTGACGATTGATCCAAACATTTGTCGCACGGGCATAATGCTAGAGTTCGCGACCAATCGTTCATTCCTGGGAAGCTCACTAGCCTGTGGAAGATGTTACATCTAAAACGGGTTAATAAAAATCTGTCGTAGCCACCAGGTATAATTAATAAATAGGACTGAATGTTAAAAGAAGTTAAAATCAGTTGGTTATATTGCACAGTGGGTTTTGAGCTCTCGCTAGCCAATCTAATTGAGTCCAAGCGAAGTAGGTCCTGTTTTTTTACTTCCTTTCTGCTGATCGATTGCATTGAGCTCGGGTTATTGTAATATTCCAAATGGCCAAGGTCAGACATACCATTTCTAATAAACCTCAGTCATGTGATCAGGAGTGCTCCTTCAAGCCTTAAACTATCTGCTAAAACATCCTGATTTAGCTTGGTCTCGGTTTCAACCAAATTTTGTGCCAAAAAAGAACAGGCTCCATTTTTATCAGGTCTGAAATAAAAGGCAGCCCGAGCTCTGAGTGACAAACATATGCAGAGATACTGCTGGGGACAGCTAAAATATATCTAAAAATATATTTTCCACCATTTGAAGTGATTGAGTCTCCCCAAAGCCCCATACTCCCGCTCCGTAGGTAGCTGCAGAGACACACTTCGCTCTATAAATCTGTAGGAGTTCCCGTGGCGGTCTTCTCCCTAATTTCCTGGCAAAATTTACTAGGGACCACGTAGTTCTAGCCATTATGTTTTTTTTGCAGTAATGGCTTGTTTCCAAGAATCAGTGTGCTCAAACAATATTCCTAGGTAGGCAAAGGTGGTAGTGTGCTCTATTTTCTTGCCTTCCAAGAACATGTCCCTGCATATGTGACGCCCGGGCCCACATCTCATGATGTAAGATTTAGAAGTGTTCACCTTGACATCCAAGTGTCCCATAAACTTAATAAATCTATTTAAAACTCGTTGCAAACCTCTTTTCAAGCGTGACATTAAAACTGCATTGTCTGCAAACAGAAGGGCAGGAATGGGTCACCCAGCTATTTGTGGAAAGTTATAGTTATCCTTAGTTAATGCTTTACTCAAACCGTTGATATAAAGGTTAAAAAGGAAAGGAGCCAGGACACATCGTTGCCTGACTCCTTTCCTGATGGGAAAGGGAGCTGTACGTTCTCCACCTGGGCCAAAACGAACTTGCGCCTTAGCATCGCAATAGAGGCGTCTGAGGAAGTGGAATATGTGTATGTCAACCCCTAGCTGTTCAAGGATAGCCCATAAATCCTCATGTCTCACAGAGTCAAAGGCAGCAGTAATTTCGACATATGGCAAGAACAGACTGCCTTGTTTCGCTCTCATGCACTTTCCCATTAAAATAGATGCGTTTAGACTCTGCTCCACTGTTCCCAGACCTGCCTGCAACCATTTTGTATATCAGCCAGAATAGTGTTTTCCTCAGCCTAGTCACCTATTCGTTCCAGTGTTATGTGTCCAGCTACTTTGGTCAGAGCAACCAATAAAGAAATGGGTCTATAGCACTTTGGGTATTAGCAGTCACCTTTCTTAAAAATCGGGACGATAGTGGATTCCACCCATGTGGAAGGAAAGGGGGCAAGGCAGCTGGCGCTCAAGACCTGGGTAATGTTTGGGCCCCATAGTTCGTTGTTGGATTTAAAAAGATCTATGGGGACCCCATCCGGACCCGGGGCCTTTCCCCCTTGACTTGCGTCAAGCGCACGAGTTACCTAAGCTTGTGGTACATATGTTCAGGGTTATTAGCATTTTCCCAAGACATTCTATCGGGGGTGGAGATAGTGTTTCCATCAGCACTGTACACCCTCGAGAAGTAGTCAATCCACTGGTGCTCAGCTATGGCGGCCTCTATAGATGGCCCTTCGCCCGAATTCAGGAAAGGGGTCTTTATTACCCTCCAAAAAGCTGCACTGTCACCCCTTAGGGATGCCTCATGGAGGGATTCCTATGTCTCATTTCTCACTGAGACTTTACGTTGCCTAAGAGCTGTTCTATATTCCTCCCTTGCACTCCTAATATCTTCGATATTTTTTGGGGAACTTATGTAATTCTCTTTTCAGGTTAGAATATGCACGCAAGCATTTTGAGTCAAACCATCCACAGGCATTTCTTTTGTTGTTCTTTGGGACAAGTAGTGAGTCCCTAACAGCCTCAGCTATTAAATTAAAGGACAAGATGATACCAGAAGGAGTTACTGGCGCGTCTAGATATGTGTTGATGGCTGCACTGCACTTACATACCACTTTTTTAGTCGTGGCCACGGGGTCCACTTTCGACCATCGCAAGCTGTAGCCATTAAGTTTGTTTATATTGATGTCAGTTACAACCTGGTCTGTTACAGCTTGCCTATGTATTTTACTAGATGGAATCAACACTGAGAGGCACAAAGGATAATAATCGCTCAAAGAGTTATCATCCACGGAAAATGATGTCAGTCTATGAGCATGACTATTCGATGAGAGGATATGATCAATGGTAGAGTGACAACCTATCTCTCTTCTTCCGTAAGGTTCTCCCCCTTGCATGGCCTGAACATTTAGCCCTAATATATTACATTCATCGGAGGTCCTAGTTTTACTGCTCCTCCTCCCTTGCAGTAATCTGTTAGACCCTGGCACAAAATAATCCCAGAAAAACTTAATAATATCCTACCATCCTTTTTTGCACCTGCAGGAACGAATCCAGACAATATGGCTGCTTATTACCATACATGGCTAAGTCATGCCATCACCCTCCTAGCTCCAACTTGTAAACACTCAAACAATAGAAGAGTGCCATATGAACCTTGGTACTTGAGCAAACTTTAAACCCAAAATGAAGTGTTGAAATTCAGAAAAAAAATGGATGCTGTACGATCTAGACATGGACAATTAGGTAAACAGAAAGGGTCTCTCTAAATATAAAACCATGATTCTAGAAGAAAACTCAAACCATTTCACAGAAAAAAATAGAATCAGCCAAAAACTCCACTAATGAATTACTACACGTATTGGATAACTCCAATGTTAATCAAACCTTCTGCGATAAACTTGCTTTAACTTTCCAATCGAAAGTGTTAAGTGTTTTTTTGGCTTTCCCTCTGGGACGTCAAGCCCAACCAGGGTCGCAAGTCAATGTCAACAGAATGAAAACCAATGTCTTTTCAATATCTTCTCCCCACTCTCACCTGAACAAGTTCTCCAACTGCTTCTTAATACCAAATCAGGCTCACCTGATGACCCCTGCCCCCCCCCCCAAATGTCTTTAGCAGATAACAGAAGTGATCACTGCTCACCTCACTCCCATTCCAAATGAAATAATCCACACTGGGATATTTCTCAAAATCTGGAAAATGGTTTCTATTCTGCCTTTGTTAAAAAAAGCACAGTTCCCTCCTTCAATCCCAACAACTATTGCCCTATCTCACGCTTATCCCTCCCAGCTAAAATCATTGCCACAATCACTAAACCTTCAGCTATCAGACTTCATTGACAAAAATATTTTACTAGATAACAGCACACTTCGGTTTTCACAAACAGCACAGCACCAAAACAGTCCTTACAAATGGCAGCAGAAATCATAAGCACATTCATAGATCGTGATGACAATGCTGCATTGATTCTTTTGGACCTCTCTGCAGTTTTTGATACCATCAGATATAGGATCCTCATAAGCCGCCTGCACCACCTGGGCATCAGAGATACTGCTCTCTGCCTTCTAGTCTCCCTCCTCACCGAGAGCAGCAATAACCCATAAACAGCTTTGTGCCAAAATCCTTCTTTCTCCCATGTGGCGTCCCTCAAGGTGCATCCCTTAGTCTCATGCTGTTTAATATTTACATCACCCCTCTAATCAAACTGATCAGAGAGTTTGGGTCTGCAGTGGTGTTGAATGCCAATGACACCTAAATCATTAATCAGTGTCAGGCAACTATTCCCTGACAGCTGCAAAAGTCTGCAACTGCATGGAAAACATCAGCTCATGGATGAGTGAGCCCTGCCTAAGACTTAAGCCAGGCAAAACTGAGGTTCTGCTGTTCGGTAGCAACAGCATATTCTGGTCCCCAGATTGGTGGCCCCAGAATCTTGGGCCCCTTCTTACTCCAGTGGAGAAAGTCAGAAATCTCAGATTTATATTTGACAGGAGACTTTCATTTGAAAACCAAGTGAACCAAATTGCTTTGGCGGTGTTTCACCTCCTAAGGATCATCAGGAACATTATGCCATTAATCACCTCCCTTTTTCAGAAACGCATGGTAAAGCACTTATCATGTCTAAATTAGACTGCAATGGGCTTCATGTGAACTCATAATAGAAATTGTTGACAAAAGTTCAAACCCCCGCAGAAAGCGCCTTATGTTTAGCTTCCCAGACATCAGTCAACTTCTACAGCACTATGTGAACTTCACTGGCTGTCCATATGGAAAATAATTACCTTTAAGGCCTTATGCATTGCCTATAAGGCTCTGCCTAATTTTGGAGCAGAATTTTTAATCCCGAATTTTAGATGATAGAGGCCCTCCAGATCGCTTCATTCCATAAACGCAAAAAACACCATAGTTCCAAAGTTCAAGAAAGCTTTGTGATCAGCACTGCAAAGATCTGGACCTCCCTTCCTCTTAATCTCAAAAAAGTCCAAAATGTCCTTCAATTTAGAAAGAACTTGAAAACCTGCCTCTTCAATCACTAGTCTCCTCCTCTTCCTAGAGCCACCTGACTCTGGTTACTTGCAAGGCAGCGCTACAACACCTTCAGTTATTTGAGCGCTATACAAAACATATTAACTTATAACAATAAGAAAAATACATTTTGATTGATTATTATAGACAATAAATAAAATATTAAAATTACAAAATTCAAGAAACGAATTTCCCAAAATTACTAGGAACAATTTGTATTGCCTAATTTTAAAGATTCAATTTTAAAATTTGTGTGTTGATAATTGATGCTGTTTTTAAAGATCGCTTAGAAATTGCACTTTGAAAACCAGAGCACCCCCCTCACCTTACCTTGTTTAGAACTCCCCACACTGCCGATTTCAGGGCTGCGGCGGGTCAGAGTTCTTGGCGCCAGAATCGGAGTGAGCACAAGCCACGCCCACTGACGCTGGCCACACCCCCCTCCACATCACTAGAAAATGTGCCCTCCACAAACGCGCAGCGGACGCACGGCGCGGGCGCGCCTAAGGCAAGCCCGTCTGCGCCCGTCCGCGCCAAGACCGGGCCCAGGGCCATACCCCCTGTCCAAAACGATACAGAGAAAAGAGTACAGATATACTCCAGTCAAGAACTTCAAAGACTGAAACCACGCGCCACATGTGCCCGGATAGATCCAAACAAAGAAGGTATAAATTGTCCTACATGCTCACAAATCTTTGACTTTTCCCCCATTAAAAGCCTGAATAATACGAGAATACCAAAACACCGAAAGCACCATCTGAAAATCGCATTGCTCAATGTTAGGTCATTAGTTAAACACAATACACAAACAGCGGAATTAATAGATAATCATAATATTGATATACTATTTGTTACCGAAACTTGGGCAGATGAAGCCTCAGACGCCGACTTGACCCTGGCTATTCCAGAGGGTTACTCCTTCTCCAGAGCGGATAGAAAAATAAAACGTGGAGGAGGATTGGCAATTATAGCAAAGAATGACTATAAAATCAAAACTTCAGATAAAGGAAGTACCCCAGACTGTGAAACTTTAACATTTCAAATAAAAATCACAAACAACTACACGTTCAATGGACTACTTATATACAGACCACCTAGTGCAAAAACGCCATTGATCGAGCTGTTAAGTCCGTTTCTCGAATCTAGCGTGACTAGTCAGGACTACACAGTTTTAGGAGATTTTAATCTACATTTAGAAAAAACCTCCGACCCGAAGGTAGCCCCATTCATTGATGCAATGTCAAACTTGGATCTAAAACAAAAAGTACACATGGATACCCATGAAGCCGGCCACACATTGGACGGTATTTTCACCTCATGTGAAAGTCTAACAAAAACAGATACCATTCCTATCCCGTGGACAGACCACAAACTAATCAGTTCCACTTTAGAAATTAAAGAGGACACAGGAAGACCTATGGAAAATATCAAACAAACAACGTACCTTGAATGGTCTAAATTGGATAACCAGACATTCATTGATATACTGCAATCATCATACCCTGCACTTCAAGAAAACTGTAATACAGCCTGCAAACAATTTAATGAATGGCTGGAGAATGCAGTAGAGCTAACAGTCCCACGAAAAAAAGCCACTCTAAAAAGAAAAAGCCCCTCACAGCCATGGTTCTCGGAAGCACTAAGAACCCAGAAACAGACATGTAGAAGAGCGGAAAAAAAGTGGAGAACTAACTATGACACCCATCTTAAACAAGAATACAAAGCTACCTTAGCATGTTATAAAAAACTAGTTATAACGGAAAAAAGTAAATACTTTATCCATAAAATCAATGAGTCAAAAAACTCAAGCAAAACCCTATTTGGCACTGTCAAAAAATTATCAAAATTCGAGAATAACAACTCAGAAGCACTATCCTCAGACTTCTGTAACGTGTTAGGAGAATTTTTTGTCAGCAAAGTATCACTAGTATATGACTCCTTTAAAAATCATAGCACTGAAATATCCATAAAGGATAATTCACAGATAACAACCCCAGTGAGCAAGGACCCAGATCCTACCACCTTTTTCCAATTTACTCCCCCGACAGCGGAACAGATCCAAAAAGAGATCCACACCATCAACTCGGGCAGCCCAATGGACCCATGTCCATCCAAAATAATGCATATTTGCTCCGAACAACTGAGTAT
This sequence comes from Lissotriton vulgaris, assembly GCF_964263255.1. Classification (NCBI taxonomy): domain Eukaryota; kingdom Metazoa; phylum Chordata; class Amphibia; order Caudata; family Salamandridae; genus Lissotriton; species Lissotriton vulgaris. The sequence goes on from NC_141687.1 coordinate 1,051,419,858, forward strand.
AGTATTAGAAAAACTTTTTTCTCAAATCATTAAAACCAACATCTTTCCCAATTATCCCGATACTTACTGGACGGCAACTGGTTGGACCACTCGCAGTTCGGTTTCCGTGAAGGGCACGGAACAGAAACCGCCCTTATTACAGCGGTGGAGGAACTTAGACAAGTACTGGACAACGGATCGAAGGCCGCCTTGATATTACTTGATCTATCGGCGGCCTTCGATACGGTTAGCCATGAGATCCTCATAACACGCCTAAAAACAGCACAATTGCATGAATCAGCATGTGCACTCATCGCCTCCTATCTAGAGAACAGAACTTTCTCAATAGAATCAGGAGAGGTAAAATCTAATCAATTCAACCTACCATGTGGAGTCCCGCAGGGCTCCTCGATTAGCCCCACTCTTTTTAATTTATATGTCACCCCCCTTGCACAACTAATAAGGAACTGTGGATTCACCCCAATATCCTACGCTGACGACACCCAAATTGTGGTGTCAATAAATGAAGACGTAGAGAACACAGCAGAAAAATTTCAAATCTGCATGACACAAATCAGCCAATGGATGAGAACAAATTGTCTAAAACTAAACGGGGACAAAAGTGAGGTCATGATCCTAGGAGGGGACAAAAAAATATGGTCCCATTCATGGTGGCCAAAAGAACTAGGAGGATGTCCTGAACCAACAGAAAAGGTAAAATATCTGGGATTCACTCTAGACACTAATCTCTCCTTTGACGCCCAAGCGAATAAACTGGCATCATCACTGTGGTACATTCTAAAAATGATCAAGAAAATCCTACCCTACCTACCACTTGACTCACGAAAGACAGTGGTGACAGCATTAGCCTTGTCCAGACTGGACTACGGGAATGGCCTATATGCTGGAGCCAGGAAGAAAATCCTAATCAAACTCCAACGTCTGCAGAATGCAGCAGCCAGGCTGATACTAGGGATACCAAAATTTGAAAGAATCAGCCATAAACTTACAGACCTACACTGGCTACCAATCGAAAAGAGGATACAATTCAAAACACTGTGCTTAGCATATAAAGCAACCAATGGAATTGGATCCCAATTTTTAAAAACCCATTTAAAACTATATGAGCCAAATAGACCTCTCAGATCCGGCCAAAAGAAAACAATCGCGGTACCAAGATTTAAGAGAGCAAACTGGGGCGGAAGAAGCTTCCTGGTACACACAGCGAGAATCTGGAACCAACTACCGCTAGATATAAAAACCAGTCCATCACTGAAATCATTCAGAAAGCAAGTTAAAACGTGGCTGTTCTCAGGATATCCCTAAATCAACATCTTCAAGAGTCAGAGCTGAATCACAGCGCCAAGACGCCTATGGGCAATCGCGCGCTTTACAAATGCATAAATCAAATCAAAATCAATCAAATCAAAATAAAAAACAAACAAACCAATATTAGAAATAAATTAAAAAAGAAGACAATTGATGCAAAAAAATCTATTTAACCAATATTATGAAAACTATTTGAGTCTACGGATATTAAATATGCTACTCCTAGTTGATGGAAGGGTTAGGAAAGTGTTTGACTTCGGAGGCGTGACATTTACTATTTCTACTCCAAGCACTAAGATAATAGGGAAAGCGTTGTTCTTCAGAGGAGTTAAATTTACTGTTCCTACTCCAGTCTGTGCATTAGTAGGAAAAGTGTTGGACTTCAGAGAGGTACAATTTACTATTCCCACTCAAATGTGTGCAACGATAGGGAAAGCGTTATTCCTCAGAGCAGTGAAATGCACTATTTCCACTCCAAACAATACAACAGTTGAAATAAACTTGAACTTTGAAGTAGTTACATTTACAATTCTCACGCCACATAAGGTAAAAGTAGTGGAAACATTGGATTTCAGAGGGGTAAAATTTACTATTCCTACTTCAGTCGTTGCAACAGAAGGGAAAGTGTTAGACTTTGGAGGGGTACAATTTACTTTTCTCACTCTAGACTGTATAACAGTACGGAAAGGTGTTAGATTACGGGAAATAGAAATATACTATTCTGACTCCAACAGGGCAAAAGGAAGGAACATTTTGGAATTCAGAGGGGCAACATTTACTGTTAGCACTCCAGTCTGTGCAACAGTGGGAAAAGAGTCAGACTTTGGAGGGATAACATTCACTATTCCCACTACAGTCTCTGCAACAGTAGGACAAGTGTTGGGTTTCTGAAAGGTGAGATTTAGTATTCCCACTAAAAAAGCACAACAACAGGAGAAGTTTTGAAGTTCTAAGAGGTTAATTTTACTATCCCTACTTCAGTCTAAGCAAGCGTAAGGAAAATACTTCACTTCAAACGCATTACATATTTGAGTAACCCCATGCAGAAAAAATATTAAACAGTTAATAAAATATTAATTAAGGAAAAATAAATGTATATACGTATATACACTTGGAAAGACAGATTAAAGAAACTAAAAAATTATCTACTTACATAATTACTACTCAATACAAAAATGTATTATCAATTAATTAATAATTGTTATTCAGTTATTAAATATTTACCTTCCCACACTGTACCCCTAAAAATCTAATATTCTTCACCTAAAATATAACAAAAAAAATAGCAATTCCAAAACTTACATATTTAAAATAAATTCAATAACTAATCATCAATTAATAATTAATTTCTCACTAATTATTACTTAATTAACTTCCCACCCCAGACCCCTGCAAACCTAGCTTCCGGCAACTAAAATATAAGTAAGAAAAATCATGATTCCATATTTTACATTAATAAAAATGTAATTAAATAAATAATTAACAATGAAAAATTACCTGTTAATTCACAGCTTTCCAAACTTTTCATGATGGTGACACCCTTTTTTGGAGATGCATCATTTTGGGACACAGTAAGGCAGTGTAGAGAGCGAGCGTTTGGGGGAATTTTCCCCCCGAAAGAACATTTTGAAATAAAAGTGGGCAAATTATGCATTTTCAAGCAAATTTGAGGACATGAGGTTGAACACAGGCCCCTGCAGTGGATGCCTTCGTCCATTGAGCCACCAGACTCAGCATCCCCACATCTTTCTCTCTCTCTCTCTCTCTCTCTCTCTCTCCCTTCCTCTCTCTATCTCTCCCTCCCTCTCTCTGTCTCCCTCTCCCTCCCTCTCTCTCTCCCTCCCTCTCCCTATATCTCTCTCTCTCGCCCTCTCTCTCTCTCTCTCCCTCCATCTCTCTATCTTTCTCTATTTCTCTCCCTCTCTCTCTCCCTCCATCTATCTCTCTCTCTCCCTATCTCTCTATCTCTATCTCTTTCACCCTCTCTCTCTCCCTCCCTCTCTCTGTCTCCCCCCCCTTTGTCTCCCTCCCTCTCTTGTCCTCCCTCTCTCTCCCTCGGTCGCCCTCCCTCTGTCTTTGTCTGCCTGTCTCCCTCTATCTGTCTTGCTCCTTCTGTCGCCCTCCTGCCTATGTCTGTCTCCCTCTGTCTGTCTCCCTCCCTCTGTCTGTCTCTTGCTCTCTGTCTGTCTCTCTCTGTCTCCCTCTGTTTCTGTCCTTCTGTCTCCCTCCCTATGTCTCCCTCTATTTGTCTCCCACTATCTGTCTCCCTTCCTGTCTCCCTCTGTCTGTCTCCCTCTGTCGCCCTCTCTGTCTCCCTTTGTCCCCGTCCCTCTGTCTCCCTATCTCTGTCTCTCTCCATCTCTCCCTCTCTATCTTCCTCCCTCTGTCTCCCTCTCTCTCTCTCCCTCTGTCTCCCTCACCAAGTCCCTCTCTGTCTCTGTCTGTCTCAGTCTCTGCCTTTATCTGTCTGTCTGTCCCTGTCTCTTTCTGTTCCAGTATGTCCCTGTCTCCCTCTCCGTCTCTGTCTGTCTCTGCCACTATTTGTCTTTCCCTGTCCCTGCCTCCGCCTCTATCTGTCTCTGTCTGTCCCTGCCTGTCTCTGTCTCTATCTCTGTCTGTCTCTGTCTCCCCCCTCTCTCTGTCTGTCTCTCCATCTGTCTCGCTCACCCTTTCTCTGTCTCCCTCCCTCTCTCTATCTCTCTCTCTCTCCCTGTCTCCCTCTGTCTTCCTCACTCTTTCTGTCCCCCTCTCTCTCTGTCTCCCTCTCCCTTCCTCTCTCTCTCTCGGTCTCTCTCTGTCTCCCTCACTCTCTCTGTCTCCCTCCCTCTGTCTCCCTCCATCTGTCTCCCTCTTGTCTGTCTCCCTCCCTCTGTCTCCCTCCATCTGTCTCCCTCCATCTGTCTCCCTCTATCTGTCTCCCTCTATCTGTCTTCCTCCCTCCGTCTCCATCCCTCTGTCGCCCTCCTCCCTCTGTCTGTCTGTCTCCCTCTGTCTGTCTGTCTCCCTCTCTCTGTCTGTCTCCCTCTGTCTGTCGCCCTCTGTCTCTCTCTCTCTGTCGCTGTCCCTCTGTCACTGTCCCTCTGTCTCTGTCCCTTTGTCTCTGTCCCTCTGACTTCCTACCTCTGTCTCCCTCTCTATTTCTCCCTCTCTCTGTCTCCCTCTGTCTGTCTCTGTATGTCTCCCTCTGTCTCCCACTCTCTCTGTTCCTCTCTGTCACCCTCTCGCTCTGTCTCCCTCTCCCTCTGTCTCCCTCCCTCTGTATCCCTCCCTCTGTCTCCCTCCCTCTGTCTGTCTCCCTCTGTCTGTCTCCCTCTATCTGTCTCCCTCTATCTGTATCCCTCTCTCTGTCTTCCCCTTCTTCCCTCTGTCTACCCCGGACTCCCTCCCTCTCCATCCCTTCCTCTGTCTCCCTCTCTCGCTGTCTCCCACGGTTTCCCTCTCTCTCTGTCTCACTCTGTCTGTCTCCCTCTGTCTGTCTTCATCCCTCTGTCTCCCTTTCTCTGTCTCCCTCCCTCCCTCTGTCTGTCTCCCTTCCTCTGTCGCCCTCTTCCCTCTGTCTGTCTCCCTCTTTCCCCCTCTCTGTCTCCCTTTGTCTCGTTCCTCTGTCTCCCTCCCTCTGTCTCCCTCTCTCTCTGTCTCCCTCTGTCTCTGTCTCCCTCCCTCTATCTCCCTCCCTCTGTCTTTCTCCCTCTGTCTTTCTTCCTCTGTCTGTCACCCTCTGTCACCTCATTCCAGCTTCCCGGGCACACACACAGCCGCACCTGAGTACTTCGCAGGTCTTTAAAAGACCATTTACTGGGAGACGTTATGCAATAGAAGAGGCATAGTGAGAACAAACCTTTCAAAGGAATACCTCTTAATTAGCAGCAGTTATGTTTAAGTGCCCCTAATACTGGTATCATCCCTCGACACACCCACCATTTGCAGGCGACACAGTACTGTGTCAGGACACACAGTTTGGAAAGCTCTGTGTTAATTATTACTTACATTTCCACCCTATGTCCCTACAAACCTAACAATCAGCAAATAACATATAACAAAAATAAATGATTATTACATAAATTATATAATAATCAATCATATAATTTAATAAAGTGTATTAAATAATTCTTAATGATATATTACCTATCCTATCCCCTTACAAACCAGGCAACTCGCTACAAGACTATAAATTAGAATTAGAAATGTATGAAAACTTTAAAGTGTTAAAATCACTTAAAATCACAAGCTATATTTTAAAGCCAATTAATAACATTGATATACCAACTAACACATTAAAATAATTTAAAAACTATATTTTACCCACTGTGGGCCATATGTAGGTAAATGGCATTTACCGAATCATAAATACCGAATTTTACCGATTCAGTATTTACAATTCGCTAAATGCCATGTCAGGGCTCGACAAATCTAAAAAATCTTACTTGACCTGCAGGTCGAGTAAGAAGACTTTTCTACTCGACCTAACAGCAATGCACTCGACCCACAAATTGATCGTTGTTACTCAAATTCAGCAGGATTAGGAGGTGCGTCGTGGTGTCCCCTGACGTGGAACCCCACAGAAAGGCATGGATGAGAGGAGACCCTCCCACCCAGCTGCTACATAAAGCTGTCTGCTGTAGCACCTCTAGGCAAGAATGAAGCAGGTACAGGACAGAAACTGACCCTACATTTTAAAGGGTGTAACTGTATCACTTCCCCTTCTCACAGGAGCCTTTGTCCACCTCCAGGGACGCCAGGGATGTGTCTACCTTACTGAATGACGGGATCTGCTGTCCCCGTACAGTAAAGCACAGAAGACACTCCACCATTCACCCTAATGCACACAAACACCAGGGCTCACACACACTCTGACAGTGCCCCCTTCAACCTGTCCAGAGCACATTAACCACGCTGTACAGGGGAAGCTGACCTTATGTTAACAGGCGGGCTCTATAGATTGCATATCATAGTTCAATGCAACAGATCTAACAGCGGGCGAGACTCCATGGGGGAGGCTCGGCACACAGCAGAGGTCCAAATACCAGAACGTAAAAAAACCTGAGAGTTTTGACTGTTGGTAAATCTAAAAGCAAATGATGGGAATCCTGAAATCTGAAACCTGCTGCCCAGCCTGAAGGCAAATCTCTATTGAGCAGCAAAGCACAGCCTTGCGGCCGCTGCGTGTCAATTTCACTCAAGCTTTTTGTGCTGCCATCTCTGCCCGCCTATCACAGCGCTTGTCAGTGTCATCCTCTCACTCAGCCCTCCGGTGTCACCATCTTACAAACTCCTCTGCACACTGCCAGAACATGTCAACCTGTGGCCCTGTACACGTGTGCCAGTTCTTCACACTGCCCAGCAGAGTCAGCCTCTCACGAATCCACGAGTGCCAGCTAATCACAAAAGGAGTGACACATTAGAGTTCTCGACACATTCCCATCCAGACACTGGCCTCTCTGCTGAGATTTGCAACAAAGTTGGTGATTGTTACAGCAGCATTTGTAGAAAGCAACGTCACATCAAGAACCTAACACGTGGCCCCACAGGTCAATCCCCGTATGCCATTTCATCTAGTGTTTGTGAGATTTTCGCTTTGTTTCTGGGGGCTGCCTGGCGAACAGGGAGTCTCGGAGCTCAGTGAGGATGTGTCAATAGCTAGGCCTCCCCCGCGTGTATCCTCGAGCACCTGCCCTCCAGTTCTCTGTCTCTTTGCCCCCGCCCTCCTCTTCGACTTGATCATCTTGACCTGCAGCTGTCACAGGGCAGGTCTGCAGGATGTCAGGAGTTGACATCCCAGCGCCTCCCCAGAGGAGGCTGTCGCATGTCCACCTCTTACCTGCACTCGCACGCGTGTTCAACAGCGCAGCTCTCGGAGACATACAGACAGCCGGGTGCCTCCCGTTCAGCCTCGCTCCTTTTTCTCATGTTCATTGTCTTCCTTCTCGTCTTCATTCATCGCGGTTTCGCCCACTTCTCCGTGGCGTACTGCTGCACTTTAAGCAGCACAGCAGTCCAGGGCCGTCATTGGTAGCGCTTTCGCGCGCTACGTGATTGACGGCCCTGGGACCCACAGAAACAATAGGCAGCGCACCACACCACCACCACTAAGTTAGGTGGTGCGTGCATGCTGCCCCCTAGAGCCTTCACCGCGCATCGCACCACCACCACTATGCTAGGTGCTGCGTGCAGAATGCCGTCGTTGCCGCCACCGTGATGCTGCCCCCTAGAGCCTTCACCTGCCACTGCAGTGCCAGATAGCCCTCGCCAGGCCGGTCAAGTAGGCTTTGAAACTGACTCGCCCTTCATGAAATTCACTCGCATTTGCGAGCGGTCGAGTACATTTGTCGATCCCTGCATGTAGGTAATAATTCTTGAACAATTACCGAGGCACATAGGAATCAATGGCAATTACCGAATCGGTAAATACTGATTCGGTAAATTTACCGATTTGTCAAGGGGGACAGGGTGTCACTTTGACACCCTGTTGCACCCCTGATTCTGGCTTTTGTGCCATGTGTAAGGGCAGGTATGTGTGCCACATGGCACATGTACACAGAAATTCGTTATTTACCATGACATTGCATTTCATGGTAAATAACGAATTTCTAAGGGCCTGTGGCACTGTTTCCAGTGCCAACTACATCCCAAATTACCGATTCTGCACATTTACCAATTCGGTAATTTACTGATTCGGTAAATTTACTGATTCGGTAAATATACGGAATCAGTAATTTTCAGGCCCCCTACATCAGAAAATACAAATACCGGTCGGTAACGGCCGAAATCGGCCGTTACTGACCAGTACTTGGCCACCTACATATGGCCCTATATTAGTGGAAACAATAATAAAAACGTTGATAATATTTAAGACAATATTACTTAACTCAAGAAACAGTATTCTTGTCAACGATATTTGTGTATCAAAATACTCGTATGTCACAATATTTATGTTTCAATATTTCTGTCACCAGATATTTTTAAAACAATATTTTGTCCAAGCACCCTCGCCTGTTTAACTGTACTGTGTGTCGCCCAATGCCTGCTTTGTTAATATCTATGTCTTTTCGCATCAGGTACGCCATAGTCTACTATAACATGTACGAATGATTTAAATGTGATCATGTATCTCCCTTATCCTTTTGAAGATAATCTCCTGCCATGCAGAGAACTCATCTCCTTCAGCTGCAGGAGGGGGGGGGGGGGGGGGGGGGTGAGTCTGATTGCCTAATTGCCTATTATGGGTGTGATCAGGGATAGGATTGTTGAGAAGTCTGTTCTAATGTTCAATACCCAAGTGCTGCCTCTTTTAGGCAGCCATGGTACTTTCCAAACATGCACTCCAGCTGTAGTCTGATACATGAAACACCAATATGTTTTCATTTTCCTACTGGTGCTATTCTATGTTACATTTAAGTTGTGCTGCATGTTCGTAAATTGAGATATCTAGTAAGCTCAGACAACCCTCTTCTAAGGCTCGATACTTTTGTTTTGATGCTTTTCTTAGTATCTCCCCCACCCAGGGTCAGTGTCTGTACCACATACAAAAACTTGGGAAGCACAATCACATTGGGTGCTTCCAGTCTCCTTAGTCATGACAAGACTCCCTCGTGTGAAGACTGTAAATCGTTTTGCAATTACAGTGTCTAGTCAGCATACTTTTCCTGTGCTATCTTGGCCAGCCTCGCCCACTGGATCAAGAAGTACTGTTTGAAGGGTTCTTTGTGCACTGCTGGGACAGAGAGAGTGAGTTTCTGCGATGTCTGGAGATTCATCTTAAGTCTTAAATCCAGAGGCCTGCCAATATTTCTGTAACACACCCACCACTGTAGGAATCGGCCGTACTGGGTCTGACAACATCATTAACACATCATCTGCATACAAGCTAATTTTGTTAAGTGCAACCACTTTTCACTCCTTTCATGTTAGCGCCCTGTCTCACAATGATAGCTAGAGGCTCCATGCAAAAGGCATGTAACAGGAGTGAAAGGGGGAAGCCCTGCCTTGTTCCCCTTTGTATCCTAAAGTATGCAGTTAAAATATCACTGATTTTATTATGGCCCATGATTTAATGTTGTTACTAAAGATCCAAGCTCAAAAGTCAGGGCCAGGTCCCATAAGTTGCAGCGTAGCTTTAATGGGGACCAAGGACCTGGCCAAATCCTTTTTGGAACTTGGGGAGTAGCACAAACCACTGACACTGAAATAGTGTGCAAAAGGCCACTTTTATTGAAACAAGTGTACATCACAAATATAACCCTTGGCCTATAGCCTTACAAAACGACAACCTCGCTATACAAATATGTTACCTATGCTAAACTACCCCACCACTAAAAGCCCCCCCCCCCCACAAAACACAAACCTGGAATTCCCCACCCTCTCCTGGGCTGATATTCAGCAATTAAGACCATTAACCTCCCCTACATTTTTACAACAAAGATTAACCTTTAATTTTCTTACCTTCCTAATGAACCTTAAACATCCTACCTCATCCAAGCATGAGCTTGCCTACCCGTTCTCTTTCAGCCTGTATAGTTAATGTCAACAACAATAAACTTGGCTAAACCATGCCAACTTGTCTGCCAACTGCTCCAGCACCTGCTTCAAAGCAGCAACCAATACACATTCTCTGTCACCCCCTGTACACCTGTTCCAACTCAAAGCTAACCCCTTCAAATAGACCAGACCCACCAACCAGCCAAATAATAAAGGAGTGGGTGGGTGGAAAAAATGCTTGCTGACCTAATACCAGTCACCGTGTTACCATATAAAATGGTGGCTAGTACATCACAATGTAACCCAATGTATACAAACGGGCTACAAAACAGCCCAAACAAGCCCAAAAGTCGGAAGTGTCGCAATCACTGTTTCATTCCCCAAACTTCCCCGTGGGGCAAACCTCCCTTCGATTGCCTGTCCCCCTAGGTACCATTTTCAGCATCTACTGCAGACAGGACTGCCTGTTTGCTCACCCTCTTCATGTTTTGTTTTATATGTAGGATGTGTTTTGCATTGTCAGAAGTAATTATGACCCAGTATAAATCTGGCCTGATCGACTCTGATACTCCTGACCTGGCCTGATATTCCTATATGTGCACTCATTCTACTGGTCAGGATTTCAGTTAACAGTTTTCCATTTAAATTTAAAAGGGAAATTTCCCTGTAGGAACCACATATCTGGGGGTCTTTTCCTCATTTGAACAGGCTGTGATTGTATCCTCTTGCATCAGTGGTATAATCGTTTATTGTTCTCCCACTGCATTGAAGAGGTGAATGGGTAATAATGCCATCGTTTGTATGTATATGTATAGGCATTTATATAACGCACTACTTACCCGGAGGGTCCCAAGGCGCTTCGACCGCTGCGAAACCCTTCCTGGCTTCCCTGAGAGATGGTCCCTTAATGGGTATCTCCAGGGTATCTCCAGGGTGAGACCAGGCATCCCCGGCGGTCTGGTGGGGCCGTTAGTGAAGATGAGGCAAGCTAATGCCCAGAGTTGCCGAGTGTGATCGCTGATCAGAGTGGGCACCGAGGCGAGAGAATTATCGAGTCCACTGACCCTGGTCCAGAAACCTGCCGCGCCGGGAATCGAACCCTGGTCCCGGGCTGTCCTCTGCTCTCGGGTCTGCCGCCTCTAGCCAGTGAGCCACACTACTTCTTTGGCAGAATGTTTTATAAAATGGAGGTGGGGGTGTGTGAAACTATTAGAAAGATAGATTTCTGTGGATTTAGCAACACTATTCCAGTGATTACCTAGCTTACTATCACTGCTCCAGTTTTCTGACCTGGTAGCTCTTAGGCTGGGAATCAGGACTCTATCTAGAAAGCCCCTATTGATGTTGTTCTGCATGTCTTCTGCGTTTTAGATGGCCTCATAAAACTCTGGATATTATTGCTTAATCCCTGAGGCAGAGGTGGCCAGTTTCCCTATGCCAATGTTAATAGTGGAGATTCTCCCTGCTACATTGTTCCCCATTAGGGTAGTTCGGCTTAAGTCTTACTTAGTAGGGCATATTCACCCCTATCAGTGTCTACAGCTGAAAAATATTGATGCTGTGAGTTTATGTCAAATCTTGTATGCCCCAGTCGCTTTGTGTGTCTCTTCCATCCCTCTCTCTCACTTCCTCTTCTAGGTGTAACCTACTTTCGTGTTGTTTTTCACCGTTATAAAAATTAACTTCAATTACCTTTATCCAGACATAAATTGTGATAAAATAGCATAGTCATTCATTTTTAGAAACAATGAAAGAATTAAGCAGATGCCATTGATCCTGAACCTCAAATCCATTTTGTGTTAATGATTTCTGTTGTGCAATGACATATAGACTGTAGTGAGGACTGGCAATAATACTAATTCCAATGCTATTTTGGTTAAAGAACAGATTTGGGTGTTTACCTTTCTATCTACATAAAGATAATCAATGAACAAGTCACTAATATTAACCTAGAGGTCACAAAGCTATAATCCATGCTTTTACTCCTTTTCTATGTTATCCACAAAATACATTCCGTTGAATGACGTGAAGATTTGCCCTATTTGCTCAGCTCCCCACCAACATATTTTATTTTATATGAATAAACTCCCAAGGTGGGAGTTTATTCTTGAGAAACACAAACTGAATGACCCTGACATGCAAAGAGTTGACTCCCTGTCTGTGGAGGCCGCTGAGTCATTTCTTTACCTTGGTCCGCTATGCCTCGCACATAGGCTTTGCCATCGCTTATTACAAATCCCTTGAGTAATTGAATTTATGGAACAAAAATGGCTGGTAATCCAGGTTTTGCGCTTCTTTTTCATTGGGAAAATTAGAATTCTGAATTGGATATAATGCTATGATTTAAAAAAAGATCGGTTTTTTGTTGTGAGACTGATATAGGTTTGCTTTAAAAGGTTAAAAATTACCATCAATGAAAGGCATGGGTAAGCAGATTGTCATAGATGCTACTGTGTGGTTCAAGTGGGGTAAAGCATACCTACAATTGAGTGTTTCTACACAATTGTGATCTAAACACACCTTCTAGTAACCAATCATACTTTTGGATCAGGCTCAAAATATTCTCGGAAATTAGGAGGGCAGGATACAATCTGAATACATATGAGGTGAACGACACAGGCTCAGAAGCTAAAGATGATCTGTTAGTATTATGCCCTCTCATTGTTTTCCTCAGCCCCTGCTAGTATGGCCTAGATGATGGGTATAAGGCTTACTGCCCCTAAATGTACGACAATCTGAAGGACCTCAGACCTTACAAAATATTCATATAGTCTGACTCAGTGAATTCCAAAAACAGTGACCTTGAACTGACAAAAAGATGACTGGGCTTTAGGGTTCTTGATGATTATCTATATATTTTTTAAAAAACATTTTCTGCACATTCGCTACTTGTTGGTACATATTTTTTTTCTATGATCACTGTCCGCAGTCTGAATATCCAAGCGTTCTTTACATACTTCAAGTAACTGCAAGGTCAAGGGCTGTTCTATATAAAACATTTAAAGAAATTTTAAATGTTAAGAATATTTGCGGGATTCGTAGGGATTCTTCTCATATTAATACTCATCACGTAGATGAGATTGTGGTGCTATTTCCTGATCATCTTTCTATGATCACAGGTCTTTGGAGATCTCACAAGACTGTTCACACAACATATATTGCAGTTTTTATGACCCAGTAGCATCACTGACCTTCCACTTGATGACTGCTAAAACAATGTACACTATGTCCTGATAATGGGTTTTAACAATTCCCCTGTTCGAATCCTATTATGCATCTGAAAAACAGAATTATTTTAGCTAATTCTTCTCTGTTGCTTTTTTCTAGGACATGGTTGTGTATGCTGGAAAGATAATCCCCTTTTACCATGCCTATGGTAACAGACCTACATACATTCATGAATATTATGCAATATTTCTGAAAGCATTTTCTGGGAGCCTTGTGTCAGTACTCATTTGTAGGTTATGATTCAGCAATACTGTTCAAATTGTCTTATCATGTGTGCTCTCTATTCAACCATCAATATGGAACATTACAAAAGGATTCAAATTCCCTCTTAGAAGGAGAAATTCTGTGATGGACGACATTTATTGGGATCTGTGCTATCAATTGGAAAAAATACAAAAACAAAACACTAATTTTAAACACAGTGAAGTCGTAATACCAGAATTTCTTGCTTTCCATTATCTACTTTAACCCTTCCCATATCACCAAAAGTATACCATCAATATGTTTTTCAAAGAAATTACTTTGTAAAACAATTAAGTCTAGCTATTACCTTCCCCACAATGCCTTTCTGCCCTCTCTTTTTTCCCAACTACACATACTAGTAGGAATTCTCTTCGGTATCCCGTATGCCCTGTACAAGATAATGCCTCTTTTTGCATCATCACTCTGATTTTATTTAGACTGACACTGCTGTTTTGTTCACTCTGCACACTGGGACCCTGCTAACCAGGTCCCAGTGCATGTGCTCTGACAGCTAAATCATGTCAACAGTGCCTATACTCCTCATTCCCAGACTTAACTTACCTACTATAGGGTACAAAATCTACCCTGGGCCTATAAGTTAAATGTCTTTAGTGGACAGTACCATAATATGTGCCAATACTAAACTAACATCGCAAAATATTACTGCAGGCCTGCCACCAGCAACCTGACTGTGTCAGTATAAATGGCAGATTCGTCCTGTCAAAATACCTACTTGACAGGTTTAAACTCTTCTTTGAAATATTAAAAAGTAATCCCTTCATAAGACTTAATACCCAAGAAGTTGAAATGCATAGTATTTAAAAGTAGGACGTATAAATATTAATGTAAAAAATGCCCTTACATTGACAAGACCCTGGCATCTATTTTTGGTGTAGCATCAGGAGTTAATATTAAACCTAAATAATGTTATAGAATACTAGGAAACAGATCAAAAGTTAATTCTTGAACTTTTTTAAATATTTATTACAAATCCAGTTAATTGGTAAAGTCAGATTTGCAACACTTATCTAGCAAACAGTACTTTTAAAAAGTCTCCTTTAACATGCTTGAAGCCTCTTTAAGACCGTTTGCCTGAGATTCCAACTGTCACCCAGGAGATGAACAGCTTCTTGATGAGGTTTGAAATGTCTCCCAGAGGTGAGACAAAACCCTTGGGTATGTGAAAAGGTTGGTCTTTCCTTGACAGGATGACCTGGGTGCTGGACCCAGGCCCTTGCATAACTTCAAAGAATGACTACCATATCAATGATAGCTCATGCCTAGATCTGCCTCTCTTCGGCCCTCCTAGCTAACCAGACTCCAATAACCGTGGGAGAGGTGCTGCCCCACAACCAATTTTGAATGACCATAGTGAATGGGGTCGCTCGTTTACCTGGCCACACATATAGGGTAGGGAGGAGTACTGTACAGGGGCAGAAAGGTTTGTCCGTCTTTGCTTTAAGTAGAACGGGGCACTGTTTTATTGTTTGCTGTAGGGCACACAGAAACTGCTCCAAACGTGGGTAGGATTTCCCTGAGAATGTTTTTCCCTATTGGTTAGGGAGTAGACAGGAGTCACCCCCACCCAGAGGATTGTGTCAGGCAAAAATGTGGCACAAATGGGGACCCTCTTCAGAACACTACAGATCCTGTGAAATAGAGAAGGAGACCTGTACCTATTGTTGAGACCTGTCAAGATATCCTATGGGCTGGACCCACTCCCACGTTTACCCAGGACAAGAAAGTGGCCTCAAGTGGTCAGTTGGCTGACCTCCTGTTAATGTACAAGTACATTAAAGCTACAACAAGCCCACTTTCCGGAGGGGCCCTGCTGATCAGTTTCAACTGGACCTGCTCTGGACCCTGCTGGTAACTTCGTTTGGAGTGAGAACTGGCTACTGAGGGCCATTTTCGAGGTCCTGGAACCCTTGGCAGGTGTCATTGTGGACTTCTGCCTAACCCTTAAAGAAGGGATATCAAAGCTTTTTACGGAATTTCTGCCTGGAACACTATTTTGGGATGAGGCCCAATTTGTCAGCAGATCCACAGAGAGTGCACTATCTGTGGCCTGACTTTGCCATAGCTGCTGCTACTTTTTTCTTCGCAGCAGCAAATCTGGTTCATTGGGCCCAAAGCTGACCGGCATATGACATTGAACCTTTTTTGACTACAACCTACAGTCTTGCCCTGCTGAGAAAATCAGATTTCCAGAAAAGAGTCTAAGGGCCTTATTATGAGTTCAGCAGTCAATAGGACTGCTGAACCTGTGGTGGTGGTGGTCTGACCAACCCCACACTGCGGGCTCACCCACAGTATTACATGTATGTCAGTTGGACTGCCCAGAACTGCTGCAGCCAACGGGGATACAGTAGCCCATGGTGTGACGGTCAGGCTGAGGAATATGCTGGTGGTATTGCTACGGCCCCGCAAGCATAATAAGAGTTGCCTTACTGCCACCCTTTCAAGGGTGGATGCCCACTATGAAAAGGGTAGTGGTAAGGCAACTAAGGGGCCCTAACAGGACCACCCACCACTCCAGTGTAAGTAGGTGCATGTAGGGGGAACATGTTGTCCGCTCTGGAAATAATACCCTAGTTCCTGAAAAATATAGAATGCCTGCCCTGGGGCATTCCATACAGTGCAGGAACAGCAGTCGCTGTGTAAGGCTCTCCTATGAGCCTTAGACAGGGACCGCCATGACACTACCTCAGCGCCGCCTGCCCACCAAGGATTACTTTAATTTACAGCAGGTGGTTGCAGTAAGTAATTGGTGGTTCTCCTGCGGAGCTCTGCCATGGAGGCCGCAGGAGGAGCACAAAACTCATAATAAGGCACTAAATCTGAAAATGAAACCCTTCACCAGGTCCGACACCGATTGGCATCCACTCAAAATTGACAGTTTCCTAGTTGCACACACCAGACTTTTCCCACCTTCATCAATAACTTCACCAAGACCATGCCCTATGCCAAACCGACTTCGATGATCTTGTATTTGGCTCCATCTTCCAGCCTGGGGCAGTAGGGGAGGGGGCTCCCTTGAAGCACTTCTGTCAACAATGAGGAACAAGATCAAATGTGGCTTTGCGGAATCCAAGCAAAATCAGAATGAGATTAGGGCTGTCTGTGAGACCCTCGAAAAGAAAGTGGACGGTCTCTTTGAGAGAACGGAGAGCCTGGAAGGCGCAGTGGGGGAGCTAAAACCTAAGTTGGAGTACGCAGAGGTCAAGATTCAGACTCTGCGGAGAGAAGGGGACGCTACGATGGACAGGTTTGAATCCCTGGAAAACTACTCTAGAAGAAACAACCTGATACTCCTAAAGATCCCTGAAGGGAAGGAGGGTGGCGAAATTAAGGAGTATGTACTCTCCCTATTAAAGAACGCCTTCAACTTGGATGAGACTGCTGCCGAGTTGGAGAAAGACACTCAGAGAATACATCGGGATCCTTTTCGTCTGAACTCAGGGAGAGTGAAGCCCAGGAAAATCCTGGTGAACTTCCTCACCTACTCCATTAAAGAAAAGATCTTGAACCTTGCCTTTAAGGCTAACTCACTGAAAGCCCCGGATTTATCTTTTGAAGTTCGATCCGATCTGTCTAAAACCACGCTAGATAGACAGTGGGAGCTCGGCCAGAGAATGGACAAGTTCAGGACTCTGGGGGCAACTGTGCAGATGAGGTTCACTGCTTTTTTAAGGGTAATGTTTAATGGCAAAATGCACAAAATTTGCTCGCCTCTGGATGCTGATGAGCTCCTAGCTACCATCAGTAACCACACACAGGGGAGGCATTTAGACCACTCTCCGAACCAGCCAAATCTTTTACATGGCTACCCCATTATTCTTCCTGCTTACCATTCCCGTCCTAAGCAGTGTATTGATGGTAAACGAGTAAAGGTACAAGTGACCGTAGTATTATTCAACAATGTAATCATGTCTAAATATCTAGCTAAAGATAAGGCAAAAATACCTTGAAAACAGAAATAAAAAATAGAAAACAGAAAGTTCTGGAAAGAGAAAAAAAATACATGTTCAGCAAAAAATTAGAACAGGGAATGAGAAAGGGGGATCAAGGAATTAAAGAATAGGAAAAAACAGAAGAAAGAATAAATCTAAAAAAAATACATATTAAATATTAAAGAAAGAAAAAAAAAATGGGGGGGGGACACTTCACTTCAAATATTTACTCTTTAAATCTCTTTTTCACACAACACGGGAGGTTCTCCTCTTTCCTATACGCCTTCTGGGCCGTTTACATGATTTCCTGCGCAAACTTTTAGCGTTACAACGTAATTACTATGGCTGGATAAAATGTCTTATTTAAATGTAAATGTAAATGTAGTGTATTTTATATAGCGCACTTCTACGCGGAGGCCTCGTAGCGCTGTATTCATACCGCTGTGGAACCCATCCTGGCTTTCCTGTGAAATGCCCACTCCTGGGCACCCCCAAGGTGAAGCCAGGCATCCACAGCGCTGCTGGGGCCGTTGTGGAGATTAAGCAAGCTATTGCCCAGAGTCACAGAGTGGGACCCATGATTAGACTAGGCACCGAGGCGAGAATTATCAGGTCCGGGGAAATTGAGTCCAAGAGCCGCCGAGGCGGGAATTGAACCCTTGTCCCGGGCCAGACCTCTGCATCAGGGTCTGCCGCTCTAACCATTGAGCCACGCTTCTCCACCATTTAAGATAAACAGGGCTAGGTCTGGGTTACGTTAGAGATGCAATCTGGCAATTCATCTGGCCAGACTAAGTATGGGGGGTATTCCAGGGTGGGGGGAGGGTGGGGGGGGGGCAAAGCACAAAAAAGTCCTTATAAGCCGGTTCTCCTTTTCTTTTTTTTGTATATTAACAGCCACCTTAACCACCGCAAGAATTATACTACCCAGGTCAAGAGCGGTCATTATTGGTTCCCTACAGGTTTTATGAGCAAACTAGTGGAAAGGGTTCTGATAAACAAATGATGGGGTTACAGGTTTTATCCTGGAATGTCAACGGCCTGCGTGTGAGGGTTAGGAGACCCAAATTTTCCAAAACCTCAGAGACTCCCCCGCGCAGGTCGTTGTCATCCAGGAGACCCATTTATTAAAACATGAGGTCAATGAAATTATGAAAAAACAGAAGTGAGTGGACAAATTCCTCTGTACGGATCACAATGCCAACATCCGTGGGGTCCTTATTGTTTTTAAGGAACAGGCCAAGGCCCAGGTCATAGACTATAAGGAGGACACCAGTGGTAGATGGCTACTAGCTAATGTGCAGTTAGACGGGAGGGCCTTCACTTTGGTAGGTTACTACGGTCCTAACCACGATGACCCTTCCTACCTTAATACAATTCTGAGCCACCTGATTACCTCTCAAGCCCCTGTGATATGGATGGGAGATTTTAACTTAGTTTTAAACCCCGAATTGGATAAATCGCCCAACTCTAGAGCACAGACCCATGTTAAATCTAGGTCAACCCTTATTGCATGTATGACAAACTTGGGGTTAGTGAATCTTTGGAGGGAGAGAGCGGGCACCAAGTTGGGGGTGTCTTTTCACAACGTCAAATATAAGCACAAATCCCGAATCGATTATGCTCTCTTCAGCTATGGTCTTAAGGATGCCCTGAAAGAGTTGGTCTATCTCCCCTCCCATTTGTCCGACCACTCGGCTATTTTCTTCTCATTATCACTGGGTCAACAGAATAAACATACTTCCTGGTCCTTTGATCGGACCATTCTGCTTGAGGAGGAAGCGACGGACTTCCTTTTACGAGAATCTATCTCTTTCCTAGAATGTAATCTAAACTCAGTCTCCTTGGCTACCGTGTGGGATGTGCTTAAGCCATACCAACCGAGCCTCATATAGAAGGAAGCAATACAGAGAAGAGATATCAATCATAGAGCGAGAGCTGACACTGCTAGACCTGAAACTAGGCTCTGGTATAACATCATTAGTAGATCAAGAGAGAAGGAAGGAGCTAAAAGCAAAGCTGGATAGTACACTACAAAGTAAGGTGGCAAAGAGGTGGGAGGCCAGCAAGCTCTCACACTTCGAGTATTGAGAGGCCGCAGGAAAAATTGTGGCCTGGAAAATTAAATCAGATCAGGCCAAAAAGTACATCAGGGAAATGAGAGACGATGGGGAATTCACGCCCAGGACCTTAAACATAGATATAGGAAAAGCCTTCCAGGACTTCTTCCAGAAAATTTACAAAGAAGAGACTATAGTTGACCCAATGGTCAGGGATTCGTGGTTAGAGAAGGCTGGTCTTCCTACGCTCTTCTTAGAACAGGCTGATCATGTGGACAAGGAAATAACAGAGGCAGAAGTCAGCAATGCCATTAAACAACTGAAGCGGGGGAAGGCCGCTGGGCCAGATGGCATCCCAGGCGTGCTCTACTGTCCTCTGGGCCTTGCCATCGCCCCAACTTTGATGAACCTTTTCAAAGACATATTATTAAACGGGGCAGTGCCGCCGAAGTTGTGGGGCGAGGCAGACATTGCTCTGATCTTAAAACCTGGTAAGGACCCGGCCAACTGTGGTTCCTATCGGACGATTTCGCTCCTAAACAACGATTATAAGATCTTTGCCGCAATTTTCTCTGCACAGCTTGGGAGCGAGATCTGCACAATTATCCATCAAGATCAAAAGGGATTCATACAGGGTGCCAGTTAGCAGATCTAACCTACGACCTTGTAGGTGCGATTGATATCGCTTCAACCTTCACCCTTCCTCTGGCCATTATGACCCTTGATGCCACTAAAGCATTCAATAGGGTCAACTGGCCCTATCTGATCGCAGTAATGAGGAAGTTTCATCTCGGGGACAATTTTTGTCGTGCAATCAATCTTCTATATAGAGATCCCAGAGCTTGTCTCTTGGTCAATGGTACCCGCACTGAGCCCTTCCAAATTATGAGGGGCACTAGACAGGGCTGTCCGCTCTCTCCCCTATTATTTAATATGTATGTTGAACCCTTTGTCCAGACTCTGAGAAATGAATGCGGCATCCTGCCTTTTAAATTCTGTGACTGGGAGAAGAAAATTGGGCTTTATGCCGATGATATCCTCATCTACACCACAGACCCTGCCCAGGCTTTCCCGTTGGTTATAAGAAAGGCGGAGGATTTTGGGCGGGTCTCCGGATACAAAATAAATGCGGGAAAAACTGAGCTTATGACCTGGAATATTGATAATTTACATCTTCCAGTCACACCCTCAATTGGGTACCTGGGTGTTAGCATCACCCTCGACATCGGTGCGCTGGCTCAGACCCATTTAGATCGGGTCCTCCATGAGTCCAAGGCATTATTGAGAGCATGGTCCTTTCTTCCTCCGACAGTGTAGGGGAAAACAAATCTTGTGAAAATGTCCATCCTCCCTAAATTTACGTTTCTCTTTAATTCCATTCCACTTGCTTTTGACTCTAAACAGCTCCATAAATGTCAGCAGGAAATCAATTCCTTTATTTGGAACTATAAAACAGTAAGGTTGGCATGGAAAAAATTAAGAGGAAGAGGGAGGACGGAGGGCTTGCATTGCCAGACCTAGAATACTATGCCTGGGCATTTCAGCTGTCCCACTCCAGGATGCAGCTGAAGACCCCTGAAGATAATTCCATTGGGAAAATGCTTAGGGCCATGTTGACTGGGGCTAATCTTCCACTTGACGGATTTTTTGTTTAGGTTTGGACACCAGAGATTTTTTTAAAAGGTGAGACTAAAGATCTTACAATCATTGGCGAGAGAATGGGTTCATCTCAAAACTAGAATTGGGTTGGCTTACTTTTCCAACTTCACACCAATCTTGGAATCCCCTGGGCTCCCCCCTGTCTAAAAGATAGTCTTGCAGTCCCCCTACTAGAGGCAGGGGTTTTAAGATGGGGAGAGTTGATGGCAGGAGGTTCTTTGGTAGAATGGGAGGCGCTCTTGGAGAGGGTCGACCCAGCTCTATCTAGATTCAAATATTTACAACTAGATAGCTGTCCCGGGAGCAGTTAAGGAAAAATGCTCAGGTTGGGAGATATAGCTTTCTAGAAAAACATCTGGTAGAAAGGCAAACAGGGGGTAAAGAGGTGGCCTTTTGGTACTGGTCCATAATGGAAGAGGAAGACAGTGAATTTAAGCTCCCGTTGGAGTTGTGGGGAAGTGACTTAGGCGCTCAGGGTGAGGACCTATGGGTTAGATACTTTAGCCTCCTCTACAAAAATGTTAAGCCAGTATGGTTAAGACGCAACCACCTGTTTACTGTGCACCGAGCATATCTATCCCCCGAAAGGCTTTCTAAATTCCAGCCAGGAAAGTGCTGCAATAAGTGCCTTCTCCCAGCAGCCTCTGTTATCCATATGTTTTGGGAATGCCCTGGTACCATGGTGTATTGGGAGGAAGTTAAAGCTACCTTGAAATTAATTCTTAAAATACCGATTTCCCTCAGCTTGGCCTTAATCTTTTTTGGTCTGGAAGACAGTATTACGGGGTTGGCAAGGACTTTTCTTTTCTACGCAATCCTCCTGGCAAGACGGCAAATATGTAAACATTGGGCCGACTCCAATTCACCAACCCACGCAGACTGGCTGTCATCCCTCTACGAAACATCAAGGGTAGACACAGCTAGAATCTGCAGCTCTCGGAACCTTGCCTTTTGGAACCTGTTAGTCAAGTGGAGATGATAAGATACTCGGACCTCCGGGGTTTTTTTTTTCCCCCGGGTCTGATGATTATGCCCCTACACTGCATGGTCCAGACGGAGGTCTGCCGGATCGCGACAACATATCCAGGGCCAACAGGCTGAAACATGCCTCGATGGAGTAAGATCTTCCTGAAAGTACCTCCCGCCAATTTGGTATGTCTGTCCGGGTGCAGGATGGGACCACTTTCTGGTCTCTCCCTAAAAGGACAATAAGGTGGTTGGCTCTTTCTTTGAACCAGGATGTGGCAAATGAGGACAAAAAAAAATTAAAATAAAAAAAAACTTTAAAAAATCATATCTCTAGTTCCTCTAACCCAATTTTGATGATATTTGTGTCGATTGCTCATCACGTTTTTAAAAATATTTCTAGCTTCATTCAGGAATTCTATTTTTTGGTTTCTTTACTTTAATACTGTTATTATTGCTTAATTTTACCATGCACTTCTTTGGGTACTGTCTGTGGCTTGTGTCTTATCTACCAGGGGTTCAGCAGAGACTCTTTCAGACAGAGTTTTGATATACCTGATTGAGTTTATTCGGTTGTTAGGTGCCAGCCCCCCAAATAAATAACACATTTTCTGACAGACATTTCAAAGTTATCTTAAACTGTACATTCAATCCAAAGAGTTGCTTTTTACACTCGCAGTGAGGCAGTAAAAAGACACTATAAAAATGAGACAAACAATCTAAAGAGAGAGGAAGCATTATGCTGTGAAGATCACATTTTCCAGGCTCTATTTTCAAGCGATGTAAAAATCTGCATAAGATATTTCATAACCATGAAGGATGATGCCTGTTTAAAAAATACAGGCAAATTAAATCTCAATATAAATTTACAAAGGCTAATGGGCAGACCCACTGCATAAAAAAGTTACTGACAGACTTTAGACTTTGTGTTTACAATAGTCATTATGCCTATTACACAACGATCAGCCTGCTATTGATTAGTCACTTAAATGTAAGGTCACTGGTTAAACACCACCAGTTCATACATGACCTCATTGAAAAAGACGCCCCTGATCTTTTTCTCCTTACCGAAACCTGGCTTCAGGATTCGGACGTTGCTATCCTAAATCTTACTTTCCCATCGGATTATACGATTTTTACTTTGAATCGGCCTACGAGAGGAGGTGGTTCTGCCATGGCTGTGAAATCCTGCTTCCCTGCTGAATGGAAAGCTCTTGGGCTGCCTGCTTGTGAAAGCGCCCTCTTCAAGGTGGCTTTTAGCCATCATTTTACGTTTAGCGGTATTCTCATCTACCGCCCACCTGGCAATGATACAGTCTTCAAGTCCGCTCTTGCCGATATGGTAAGTTCTTTAGCGCCTGGCTGTGCGAACTTTAACATCATGGGTGACCTTAACATTTATTTTGACAACAGGTCTTCCACAGCCATCAACACCTTGCTTGCGGATCTCGAAGCACTTCAACTTGTCCAGTTAGTTACACTTCCCACTCACACTGGAGGTCATATTCTTGACCCCTTTTTTTCCACTCTGGAGAGGGTGAAGGTGTCTGACCCGGTGTCTATGGGATGGACTGATTATTTGCTGGTGGAAGTCTTTTGTCCTATTCACGATAAGTCATTTAAACCTGTGGATAGGCCTATTCGTAAAAGACATTGGCATAAGCTTAACCTTGAGGAGTTTTATAGACTACTGGAGCAGAAACCCCTGAGCGCTTTTTTGAATGTGGATCATGGTTATCAACTGTTTTGCACATGGATTTCAGACGCTCTTGATTCCCTTATACCTCTACGCTGGTCAAAAGTTCATTCAAAGGTACCCAGCCCGTGGTATAATGACTCCCTTGCCGAGCTTAAAAAAATCTGCCGGAAAGCGGAGAGGGACTGGAGAAGATCTTATGATCCCGTCTTGAAAACCTTGTACTTTGCCAAACTCAAGTCCTATCATAGGGCTATTTGCAGGACTCGGGCCGCATTCTATTCTCAGGAATTTCAAGCCAGAAATAACCCTTCTAAATTAATATTTAAGGTCTTGAAAGACCTTATGAACAAAAGAGCTACCTCGGCTGAGATCTGCACTGACTCCCACTGCGAAAACCTGGCAGCTTTCTTTTTGGAGAAAGTGCAGAAGATATACCGAGGATTTTACCCTTGCCAGCCGGATCCAGAGTTAGTTGACCCTAATTCCATGGGCTATGAGACTTTGACCTTTCTACCGGACCTGACTACTGAGGATTTTGACAAACTTAGCCTCAGCGTTAAATCAGGCTCTCCTCTGGACCCGCTGAAGCCAGCTCTTATCAGTACGCTTTCCCCGCTGTGTAGAGTACCAATATGCACTCTAATCAACTTGTCGTTGTCAACTGGGACGGTCCCTTCCTCATGGAAGCAGGCGGTAGTCACCCCTATCTTAAAAAAGGCAAATTCTGACCCCCTCTTGCCTCAGAACTACCGCCCCATATCTCTTCTGCCTTGGACTGCTAAAGTTACCGAAGCCCATGTCAACTCGATCTTGTCTGATCACCTTGCCCGCAATCAGATACTGGATTCCAGCCAAAATGGCTTCCGGCCAGGACACAGTACCGAGACCGCTTTGCTCCATATCATCGAGCATCTACGCCTGGTGCTTGACTCTGGACGTACAGCAGCGCTCCTGTTATTAGATCTGAGCGCTGCTTTCGATACTGTGTCCCACCGTATATTGATTCAGCGCCTTGAGGAAGCTGGAGTTGCAGGAACCGCTCTTCAGTGGTTTCGATCTTTCCTTTCAGATCGAACGTTTAAAGTGGCTATACCACCCTGCCAATCCACCATCCATCCCTTGGAGCTGGGGGTCCCACAGGGCTCCTCGTTGAGCCCCACCTTGTTCAACCTCTATGTGAAACCGCTAGCTGTAGTCGTCAAACAGTGGGGTTTGACGATGACCTCATATGCTGACGATACGCAGCTGGCGGTGACACTGAGTGGAGACCCTGAAGTGGAGGCCCCCAGATTCCGAGCTGGACTTGTGGCAGTAGCGAGTTGGCTACGTACCAATTGCTTACAGTTGATTGCCACTAAAACTGAAGTGTTGGTCTTGGGGAAACATGTTGAGCTATGGGGAGACCAGTGGTGGCCTCCAGAGCTGGGCATTACTCCCATCCCAGCTTCCGAAGTGAAAAACTTAGGAATCTGGCTAGATCCTGCGCTCACCTTCACAGGTCACACGAAGAAGGTTGCAGCCACCTGCTACGGTACCTTGCGAGGCATAAGGCCGGTCCTGAAATACTTCGACCCTCCTACCCGGCAGCTCGTGGTCCAAGCCTCGGTGTTATCCCGGCTGGACTACGGAAGTGCGCTGATGTTAGGGGTAAACCAAGCTGAGGCATCCAGGCTTCAAAGGGTACAAAACGCCGCGGCGCGGGCTATTGTTGGTCTTCCCAGACATTGTTCTGTGTCGGGCACCATCTCTGCCCTTCATTGGTTACCGGTCAGACAGAGAATTAAGTTTAAAGCGCTCTGTCTGGCCTTTAAAATCATGAAACTTTCTTCGCCGCCGGCTCTTGCCAACCTGCTTATTCCCTACATCCCTTCGAGATCGTTAAGATCAGAGGCTCATCATCTAGCAGTCTGCCCCCGTTTTAAACTTAGTAGAATGGGTGGCCGTTCCTACCGGGTGCTTGCTGCAGGGCTGTGGAACTCGCTCCGGGTGCACATCCGAGCTCTGAACGACCTGTCCGCCTTCAGGCGTGCTATTAAAACTTTTTTGTTCCCTGTTTCTGAGTAGCGGCTTCCCCCTCTTTTCTTTTGTGTGTTATGGTATAGTACCTGTCTAAGCGCCAGGACGCCCCTTTGCTGGGGCAGCTGTGCGCTATAAAAATAATATTAACATAACATAACTAAAACCACATAATGGTCATACCTAGTCATCCACACCTCAAATGAACAGATTGTTTGCAACAACCTACACAATGCCATAGACTCAATACCATTACTGCAACTACCTTGTATACAGGCTTTGCAATTTGTGATACATGTTTTTGACTAATTATGTGTATGTGACCGTGACCAAGACAGCGGAGGCTGTCGAAACGCGTTGGTTGTTGCCTTGGTTTTGTTTGACACCCCACGGATTGAAATAAATAACTTTGAAACCAACTTCCTTGTGAATTATATTGGGTAAATTGCGACTCCAGGATTTCCTTCTGTGGAAGGAATCGTTGTTTGGATAAATTAGGGGTTGGGCTCAACCGCAGGAGTAACGCGGCCACACCCAGTAGCGCCTACCGGGAAAGAAAGGGAGCCATACGGATTGATATATATATATATATATATATATATATATTATATATATATACACATTTCGCGTTTTGACTACATATAGTGTAGTCGAAATGCGTAGGCCGTCCTGTTGCTAATGCACATGGTGTTATAAAAGGATAAAATAATATAAACTTACTGCTGCTGTGGTGCCGTGACTTCTGAACATAAGGTAGGAATCAGAAGATTCGAAGTAATATATGTATATATATATATATATATATATATATATATTCACTGAAAAAACCATAGGTTAGAGACCATATATAGTTAGCTGGACATTTTATTGACAAAAAACCAATGAAATTCCATATATAGTTAGTTGCACTAACTATATATCGCGCACCCGCAATCCACTGCTGATGATGTCACATATTACATCATTCATGACATGGTCAGTGACATCACTGATGACATCACTGATGACATCTCAAATGACATCACTGATGACATCACTGATGACATCTCAAATGACATCACTGATGACATCATCTAGTGTCTGTGTGTTTTTGTAAAGTTTAAATATGTTTTACATATTGAAGAATGAGTGGATGTATGGAAGACTGAGTGTGTGTGTGGCTGGCTGGGAGGTGTGTGACTCTGTGCATATCAATGTGTACTTGTATCAGTGATTGTATAAGAGAGTAAGTATGTGTTAGTATATGTGTGAAAAGTATGGTGTTCTGTGTTTAACTGTATAGATGAGGAAATCGAAGTGTGATTGATTCTTCACAGGACTGACTAGGTGTATGAGTGCATATGATAGTGTTGTAATAATGAGTAACTGTATGTATGAGTGATTGCATGGGTGAATGAGTGAATGTGTGTGTAGACGTAGGACTCAGTGAGTGCGTATGTAGTAACTGGTATTGGTGTGTCATGATGTCATCAGTGATGTCATTTGAGATGTCATCAGTGATGTCATTTGAGATGTCATCAGTGATGTCATCAGTGATGTCACTGAAGTATGGTGTTCTGTGTTTAACTGTATAGATGAGGAAATGGAAGTGTGATTGATTCTTTACAGGACTGACTAGGTGTGTGAGTAACTCCATGGATGAGTGGCAGTGTGTGAGTGTCTGCATAGGTGTATGAGTGCATATGATAGTGTAATAATGAGTGACTGTATGTATGAGTGATTGTATGGGTGAATGAGTGAATGTGTGTGTAGACGTAGGAATCAGTGAGTGCGTATGTAGTAACTGGTATTGGTGTGTCATGATGTCATCACTGATGTCATTTGAGATGTCATCAGTGATGTCATCAGTGATGTCATTTGAGATGTCATCAGTGATGTCATCAGTGATGTCACTGACCATGTCATGAATGATGTAATATGTGACATCATCAGCAGTGGATTGCGGGTGCGCGATATATAGTTAGTGCAACTAACTATATATGGAATTTCATTGGTTTTTTGTCAATAAAATGTCCAGCTAACTATATATGGTCTCTAACCTATGGTTTTTTCAGTGAATTTTCAAGGTTTTGTAAATGCAAATTCCTAACTATATATGGTCTATAACCTATGGTTTTTTCAGTGAATTTCATTGGTTTTTTAAAAGCTAATATCTATAGCTGTAAAATATATTCTTTATTACGTGACGTATCACGTAGCCACGTGAGACGCCTCATGACGCGTCGCATAACCGTGACGTATCGGTTCTGCAACGCAAACAAAACCCGTAACGTAAGCGTGCCGGAGCACGCTTACAGATATATATATATTTTTTTAACCTTAATTAGACAAAATCCACACGTGCACATATCTTGAGGCCTTGCAAAGGCACATCAAACAAACAGTCCCTACAATTTTGCCAAGTTTGCTGGAAATCTATTCCCTTAATTTTTTTTTTACTGTTTCTCTTGGTTTTCCCCTTGTTATGCTTACCGGGACGCTACCCGGTACGCGAACCGGACGCTCCAAAAACACAAGATGGCGGACTCCCGTTACGCTGCCGGTTAGCTGCCCGGTTCGCGTACCGGGAAGCGCCTCTACCGCGAAAAATCGCGGGGGACTTTAATATCCCCCTCATAAATCCTAGGGGGTCAGGAGGGGTTTACCTTGCCCCCTTTCCTTCATTTCCCCCTTCTTTTTTCACCACATCTTGTCTCTCGAACCTACCGAGAGACAAGATGGCGGCCGCTCCGGACTGTTTACAATGTTGACAGCTACGCTGCCGGTTAGCTGCCCGGTTAGCTGCCCGGTGAGCTGCCCGGTTCGCGTACCGGGACGCGCCTCTACGGCGTAAAATCGCAAAATTTTTTGCCCCGCGGGGCACTTTAATATCCCCCTCATCAATCCTAGGGGGTCAGGAGTGGTCTACCTTGCCCCCTTTCCTTCATTTCCCCCTTCGTTTTTCACCACATCTTGTCTCTCGATCGTACCGAGAGACAAGATGGCGGCCGTTCCGGTTTGTTTAGAATGTTGACAGACACCGGAGAGCCAATCAGATTCGCTTCACGAAGTTCCGTTACGCGTCAGGTACGCGAACCGGGGCGCTAACCGGAGCGCTATCACAGATATATATATTTTTTTAAACGTTAATTTCTCAAAATCCACTGGAGCACATATATTGAGACATAGCAAAGGCACGTCGGGCAAACCATATCTACAATTTTGCCAAGTTTCATGTAAATCTATTCAGCCGTTCGAGCTAAATGTGAGTCCAACCGCCCTATGGAAAAATGAATGGGAAAAACGCGTTTTGGGACCCCCCTTTGTTCTCGGCCCCCCCTTGACGAAACCCCACCAAATTTTTAGGGGCTGCTCAGAAAAAAAATGTGCCATTTTCCTGAAAATTTCAGCCAATTCCATCCACAAACGCCAAAGTTATTAGACATAGAATTTTCAGAAATCCCATAGAGAAAAAATCCTAACTATATATACCCACTGGCTATCGCCAGTAGGTAATATACATATATAAGCATATGTAATCTGCATATCTATATAAATATAAATGCATGCATACATATACATATATGCATACATATGCATGTTATTTACATGAAAGTTTTAAAAACACTAATAAAAGCAAAGCTAAAAAGCCACCTCATTACAAACAGAATGGCTTTAACTTAAACGAGGGCGAGATCTATTGCATTTTCAATGCTTGTTTACTTTGGTTCTATCAAGAAGGCATTCAGATGTGTCACACATTTGCCATAAATTCTGAATGTTAGCACTCTAGTTGCTCATTAGATCACTGTAGTAAAGCTAGTGCTCACCAGGGAAGTCTGCTGCTAATCATGGTTTGCAGCCATTTTCCCGCATTTTTTATCCCGCAGACTTTCAGTCCGCATACCATTATCCCGCAAGGTCATTGAGCTCGCATACCATTATCCCGCATTTTTTCAAAACGCATGTGCATTTATCGCGCATGCCTTTACAAAGAATTACGTTTTAAAGGCATGTATGGTAAATGCATTTGCGTTGTGAAAACCACGATGACGAGAGAGGTAAGTGGGTTTGTGTTAATTTTTTCGTGGGTTAGTGATTGTGTAGTGTAGTGTAGTGTTGTGTAGTGTAGTGTTGTGTTAGTGTAGTGTAGAGTTGTGGTGGTTGTTTAGTGTAGGGTCATGCTGGGGGTAGTGTTTTAGGGTTTAGGGTTGTGTTGTAGTGTTTGCGTAGTGTAGGGTCATGCTGGGGGTAGTGTTTTAGGGTTCAGGGTAGTGTTGTAGTGTTTGCGTAGTGTAGGGTCATGCTGGGGGTAGTGTTTTAGGGTTTAGGGTTGTGTTGTAGTGTTTGCGTAGTGTAGGGTCATGCTGGGCGTAGTGTTTTAGGGTTTAGGATAGTGTTGTAGTGTTTGCGTAGTGTAGGGTCATGCTGGGGGTAGTGTTTTAGGGTTTTGGGTAGTGTTGTAGTGTTTGCGTAGTGTAGGGTCATGCTGGGGTGTAGTATTTTAGGGTTTAGGGTAGTGTTGTAGTGTTTGCGTAGTGTAGGGTCATGCTGGGTGTAGTGTTTTAGGGTTTTGGGTAGTGTTGTAGTGTTTGCGTAGTGTAGGGTCATGCTGGGTGTAGTGTTTTAGGGTTTTGGGTAGTGTTGTAGTGTTTGCGTAGTGTAGGGTCATGCTGGGGTGTAGTGTTTTAGGGTTTTGGGTAGTGTTGTAGTGTTTGCGTAGTGTAGGGTCATGCTGGGGGTAGTGTTTTAGGGTTTTGGGTAGTGTTGTAGTGTTTGCGTAGTGTAGGGTCATGCTGGGGGTAGTGTTTTAGGGTTTTGGGTAGTGTTGTAGTGTTTGCGTAGTGTAGGGTCATGCTGGGGGGTAGTGTTTTAGGGTTTTGGGTAGTGTTGTAGTGTTTGCGTAGTGTGGGGTCATGCTGGGGGTAGT
The DNA here is from genome assembly GCF_964263255.1 of Lissotriton vulgaris. NCBI lineage: Eukaryota > Metazoa > Chordata > Amphibia > Caudata > Salamandridae > Lissotriton > Lissotriton vulgaris. The sequence goes on from NC_141687.1 coordinate 1,051,450,374, forward strand.
GTTTTAGGGTTTTGGGTAGTGTTGTAGTGTTTGCGTAGTGTAGGGTCATGCTGGGGGTAGTGTTTTAGGGTTTAGGGTAGTGTTGTAGTGTTTGCGTAGTGTAGGGTCATGCTGGGGGTAGTGTTTTAGGGTTTAGGGTAGTGTTGTAGTGTTTGCGTAGTGTAGGGTCATGCTGGGGGTAGTGTTTTAGGGTTTAGGGTAGTGTTGTAGTGTTTGCGTAGTGTAGGGTCATGCTGGGGTGTAGTGTTTTAGGGTTTTGGGTAGTGTTGTAGTGTTTGCGTAGTGTAGGGTCATGCTGGGGGTAGTGTTTTAGGGTTTAGGGTAGTGTTGTAGTGTTTGCGTAGTGTAGGGTCATGCTGGGGTGTAGTGTTTTAGGGTTTTGGGTAGTGTTGTAGTGTTTGCGTAGTGTAGGGTCATGCTGGGGGTAGTGTTTTAGGATTTAGGGTAGTGTTGTAGTGTTTGCGTAGTGTAGGGTCATGCTGGGGGTAGTGTTTTAGGGTTTTGGGTAGTGTTGTAGTGTTTGCGTAGTGTAGGGTCATGCTGGGGGGTAGTGTTTTAGGGTTTTGGGTAGTGTTGTAGTGTTTGCGTAGTGTAGGGTCATGCTGAGGGTAGTTTTTTAGGGTTTAGGGTAGTGTTGTAGTGTTTGCGTAGTGTAGGGTCATGCTGGGGGTAGTGTTTTAGGGTTTAGGGTAGTGTTGTAGTGTTTGCGTAGTGTAGGGTCATGCTGGGGGTAGTGTTTTAGGGTTTAGGGTAGTGTTGTAGTGTTTGCGTAGTATAGGATCATGCTGGGGGTAGTGTTTTAGGGTTTAGGGTAGTGTTGTAGTGTTTGCGTAGTGTAGGGTCATGCTGGGGTGTAGTGTTTTAGGGTTTTGGGTAGTGTTGTAGTGTTTGCGTAGTGTAGGGTCATGCTGGGGGTAGTGTTTTAGGGTTTAGGGTAGTGTTGTAGTGTTTGCGTAGTGTAGGGTCATGCTGGGGTGTAGTGTTGTAGGGTTTTGGGTAGTGTTGTAGTGTTTGCGTAGTGTAGGGTCATGCTGGGGGTAGTGTTTTAGGATTTAGGTTAGTGTTGTAGTGTTTGCGTAGTGTAGGGTCATGCTGGGGGTAGTGTTTTAGGGTTTAGGGTTGTGTTGTAGTGTTTGCGTAGTGTAGGGTCATGCTGGGGGTAGTGTTTTAGGGTTTAGGGTTGTGTTGTAGTGTTTGTGTAGTGTAGGGTCATGCTGGAGGTAGTGTTTTAGGGTTTAGGGTAGTGTTGTAGTGTTTGCGTAGTGTAGGGTCATGCTGGGGTGTAGTGTTTTAGGGTTTTGGGTAGTGTTGTAGTGTTTGCGTAGTGTAGGGTCATGCTGGGGGTAGTGTTTTAGGGTTTAGGGTAGTGTTGTAGTGTTTGTGTAGTGTAGGGTCATGCTGGGGGTAGTGTTTTAGGGTTTAGGGTAGTGTTGTAGTGTTTGTGTAGTGTAGGGTCATGCTGGGGGTAGTGTTTTAGGGTTTAGGGTAGTGTTGTAGTGTTTGTGTAGTGTAGGGTCATGCTGGGGGTAGTGTTTTAGGGTTTAGGGTAGTGTTGTACTGTTTGTGTAGTGTAGGGTCATGCTGGGGGTAGTGTTTTAGGGTTTAGGGTAGTTTAGTTGTTTAGTGTATGCTAAAGGCATATTCGTTCTAAAAGTTTTCGTTATTTTAATTTGCGGCCTAATAGTACATGCGGGATTTTTTTTGCGGACTGATGGTATGCGGGATTTCATCATATATTCGCTAATCATACTTTCTATGGCAAAATGAACCCCCTCATTTTGTTCCTTTTTAAATTAAATGTTTTAAGAGTTACCACTTTATTCCAATCAAGATGGCTTCAGGTGTGCCATACCTTTGTAATAAGTAGGACTGTTAGCACTCTAGTTGTTCTTTAGAACACTCTGGGACAATCTGTCATTGGGCTATAGTTGGGCTACATCTGGCTGATATTTGGGCTACATTTGGTTTTTTGTCTCTGGTGGCCATCTTTGGGCTACATTGGGCTACATTGGGCTACATTGGGCTACATTTGGGCTCCAACATATATATAGCCCAATGTAGCCCAATTTATATTTTTCAAAGGTAATTTTCGTAAAAACCACTGGAGCCTATATCTTGAGACATAGCAAAGGCACATCTGGCTACCAGTCCCTACAATTTTGCCAAGTTTGGTGTAAATCCATTCAGCCGTTCAGGCTAAAAGTGAGGCCAACCGCCCTATGGAAAATTGCATGGGAAAAACACGTTTTGGGACCCCCCTTTTTTCTCGGCCCCCCCTTGACGAAAACCCCCCAAATTTTCAGGGGCTGCTCAGAAACAAAATGTTCCATTTTCCTGAAAATTTCAGCCAATTCTGTCCTCATAAGCCAAAGTTATTCGACATAGAATTTTCAAAAATCCCATAGGAAAAAAATCCTAACTATATATACCTACTGGCTATCGCCAGTAGGTAATATATATATATATATATATATATATATATATATATATATATCTACCAAGGGTTTTGTAATTCACGATTTGCAAACATGAATGGGAGGGGCACAACAAAAGTTTATACTAGAGATTGGTTTTTGAGAGAAACAATAAAATATGTGCTACAGAGGTATGCAAGGCCACATTTCACATTAAAAACTATTGCATAAAAAGTCACATGGACTCTGTTCCAGTGTGTTTGCTGTAAATGTTTACTGTAAATGGCACATTTGTAGTAATTTTTAACGCAAATGAGACTGAATTGCATAACAAGGTATAATGAAGATTTCGTGTAACAAGCCTAACGCAAATTTCTCAAATTTATAATAATTACGCTGGGTGTAATTTAAATTTCACATACTCCTAAAAATAAGAAAAATTTATGTTATAAAGATTTTCAGTAGCTTCAGTCACTCAATTACAAACTTTTTTTCAAATATCAAGCTATAGTCATAAAAAGTATAATGCAAAAAAACATTAAAAAGGATTGAGTTTCAACAGTGAATAGTGTTTTTTAAAAATGCTCCAACGTAAACAACCTATGTTGTCTTTTAGCATTTATAAACAACAAAGCACAACTCTACAATAGGTCAAATTGAACTTTCTTAACAATGGCATTAAAAGCTGCAGAGAATACATTTTTTTAAAAAAACACATTTTATTTGCATTTAGGTATCAGTAGTACATTCACATTACTCTTCCTATTCACATATGATATTGATTAGCATTTCAGACTTACAATCACTCTCTAGATAGCCATTGCTTATCCCGTGTATCCTATTCCACAGCCTAGTTCAGCAACCTATGTGGTTCCAGTTTGTGAGGTGCTCCAATTCCTGCGCGGTACTCTAACATTCCCTCCCCAACTGTTCCCCCTGCCCCTCCCCCTCACCCTCTCTGCTGTCGACTGATTGGTCTCTTCGTCTCCCTTCCTGTGTGTGGTCTGGATCTCTCGCCGTATTCGCCTAACTAGGCAGGACTCTCCCAGACCCTCAGGACCGCTGGCCTTGTGCGGCTATTTTCATTTTGTTATGCACATTACTCCCCCTCTTGTTCCTGGTTGTAAGGGCTGTCTGGTCATGACCTGGTCTGTGGGGTGCTGGAAGTGGACTCCCGGTCTGCATTTTTCAAGTCATCTACTAGGGCTCCCTAAGCTTGCGCCCCCTCTAACCTGCCTGTGCCTTGCTTTGCGTTCTGGAGTAGTATTCTATCTTCGGAGCCCGCCCATTTCTCCAGTTCCTGCATCCAATTTAGTACACTAGGGCCTGCTGTTGCCCTTCACTTGCCCGGCAGTTCACGCTTTGCTAGTATATATGCTAGGTCCTAGAACCTCGCCGTGATTTTGCTCTTGGCTGAGTGTGGGAACGGGTTAAGCAGCACGTGTTGTGGGGTCCATAGTATTTCTTTCTCTGTGACACGCGCTGTTACTCTAGTCACTTCCCGTCAATATCCTTCAAGCTGCAGACAGCTCAACATCATGTGGATGTAGCTAGCTACTGCTTCCTGACAGCCGGGGCAGCTCACATCATCTCGGTGGTGCTACAGAGAATACACTTTACACTTTATAATAATTCCAAAAAAGACAAAGTGCAGAAGGGGCTGGTCTGAAGCACCCTTCTGAGGAAAAGCACAAATACTGGAACTGCTGTATTGCTCTAAGGCACAACAGGTTGCAGATGGTGCCAGATTCAAAGCAGAATAGTATGGCCCTTTCCCATTACACAGGTATGATTTTAAATTTCATGGCATTCATTAGACTCTTTTCCAAAAAACACACTTAAGCCAAAGCTTGTCCTTTTGACACACAGATGTAGGATTCTCACAGGGGGCAGTGGGTGGGGGAGGACGACTTTCCAAACCGTGTAACTTCTGTTTAACATACAGCAGCCAGGAAATATTAAGGACATTGTCACAGGCAAACAATGGCTACTGATAAATTGGTTCAGAGTACAGTTTGCTTTTGTCCAAATTAATAGCCATAGCATAAAATGACCTAGCGTAATGCAATCTTCTAGATGTGGAAGTCCCATGAGGTTTTGTAAATTACGAATTTGTTCGTGCTCAGCCTCCATTTTGAGATCGCCGCCATTTTGTGTTGCCCTCACTCAGGCAGCTCGGCGAACGCAATGTGTTTTCTCGTTTCTGCTTTCCGTGTCAGGTGGCTTCCTCGCCTATGTTTACTAACGAGTATCAGGGTCTGGCCGAATACACTAATTCCTGTCTGAGCTGATTAATCCCCATCCGGACTACATGTCATTTCACACCATTGTTTCCTTTAACTTATCTTATCTGTTGTCCTTCGCTACACATCTCATGCATTCTCCTGTTTCTCGACTGTCCTTCTACGACACACAGCTGTGTTTTTTCTCTGCTAGTAAACCGAATTGTGTGAATTCACTTGTGATTTGTTTAAGGGGTCGAGTGACAAACATACTTGGGAACTTGAGTTGTTTTGGACTTAAAGTATTGTCTGTACCGTTTGCCTATAGCTCATGCTTGTGTGTGATTGCATTTTTGCATTGTGCTGTATGATTTATAAACCTGTGCGCCACGGAGTTAAGTGGCAGTCTCTTTTGAACCTCGTTGTTTTGACGACTTCTAAGACCACTGTATTAGCTGCAGCTAATAAATACCATCTTCTACGCCAGACGAAGAGTCTGTGACTCTGTTTTGACAAGGCAGGTGAATCCCGGGGATTTAGGCGTACCCTGCGCCACCGGGCCTTAAGGCTGCGGTTCTCCAACTGGCGCCGAACGTGGGGCGACTTCACTGGCGCAGAACGATTTTTAGTTATGTATTTCGTGGGTCGCTCCCACAGACCTTTGTTTTGTTTTTATTCTCAGTCTTTGTTTAGTCATTGCAATAACTGAAGCCTAGGGGTAAGTACGATTGTACTGCTCCACTGATTTACACCCTTTGTTGTTTGTGATCAGTCTAGAAAAGTGACAATGCCTGGGCTGAGTAAGTTCAAAAGATTTTGTTGTTTGGGTTGTACAAGGGATTCCCAGTTGGAGGAGTCATGTCCGATTCCTCCGGTTGGAACTCCGACTTATGAGCTCTATTAGAAACATGGTATTGGTCCCATTACCTTTAACAAGACAAGGGTCCGATATACAAAAAATAGTGGAGTTTTGAGTTGGCAACAGAATGGTAGCTTCGATCCCGCTATATTGGATAATTTGGAAACAATTCTGTTCAGAAGAAAAGCCTGGCCGGCTATGTTTGACTACTTTCGCCTCTGGCGTAAAGAAGCCAAACAGAAAGAAATTAAACAAGCAAAAAGGGATAAGAAAGCGCGAGACATGTCAGTCCTTCAGGCTGCCCAGCAGTTTAAAGATAACGAAGTAGAGGATGCGAAAGGGATATCAGAGAGACAACATCGTATGGCGATAGATAGATGCTATCCGATGTTGCCTACTTCCTCTTCAGATAAAAGTAAGGAATTAGAAGAAGATCCCCTAATGACTTGCTTATTGAATTCACCTCCGCCCTATGTTCAGAATGCGACTGCACCTCCATTACCCCCTCCTGTTGCTCAACAAGTGGTTGCTCAATTACCGATTGTACAGCAACCAGCTCAGCCACTTAATACTTCCTTGTCTACTTCTGCTTTGCCTTCACAGCTTGTAAGTCAGCCCCCGCCTTCTCCCGCTCCTATTCTTCGACATACTGCGTCTCAGTCCCCATTGCCTTCTACATCTGTAATACCCCCTATTCTTTTGAGGGATTCCCCTGTTTCACAGAGGGGGATAGCAGATGCTGCTACAAATTTCTTTTCTCCTTTTGTCAGGTCCCTGAAAATGTCTCCAGCTTTTTCTAGACTACAATCTCATTGTCAGCTTCCTTTTGCGGACGAGAAAATAGCTCTGGGTTCTCTCGCTCGCAAATGGATTGAGCACGGGCCAGAATATAGTACAGATGATATTATGAGTTGTTTTCATCAATGGGGGGAGCCTACGCAGAGATACTTTTTCAATATCATGTGTTAAACTCTTATCAAAGGTTGGGAGGATATGGAGTTAGATACAGTCCCTTCGGACCTTCTGAAATTACAAGGTGATTTTGATAACGGTTTTATTGTAAGACATCGAGTTGAGGAAGAGGTAGCTAGACTCATTGCGTTTCAAACAATGTTTCTATCCCTGTCCTTTTCCGAGGTTGATTCCATTAACAAAAAGGGTAGTAAGAATTATCCGATGCGTGAAGTCCCTCCAGTATGGAGAGACGCGGTGGTTGGTCCACCTGCTGTCCCTGCTCAATTCCAGCGTATATGGGTTCACGAACCCTGGAAGAGGTCTGAAGTATTGGCGCTTAAACAAACTCTTCCCGATCCCCGTAAAAATCCTGCTGGATATTACAAATAATTGTCCCAAACAGTTGATGCTTGTATTATGAATTTACCCGGCATTGATATGTTATTTGGGAATGTTGTTCCGCAAGGTATATGGGCGGGGATTCGTAGGGAAGATCATTTGGCCAAATTAGGTGGTGATTGGGCTGCTATTAGAGCTGCAGATGTGAATCATGTGGGTGGTGCAATACCCGAGGATTTGATTACGGCTCTTCCAGGTAGAATAATTGAGTTAATGAAGGCAATGATGCCGGCGGTGCGAGTAAATTGGGATAAGTTGGCCGCGTGTAAGCAAAAGAAAGATGAAAGTGTTTCGGATTTTTTCACTTGTTTCGAAAAAACGTTTATAGACCATAGCGGTCAGGATTTGAGTGTAGAGGGTGGCCAGCAATTGTTTGTGGACAAGTTTGTATATAATTTACTCCCCGAATTATCGAATAAACTGAAGAGTTCTGAAAGTGCATGGGCTGTCTCTTCTCCTGCCAAAATATTGGCTACTGCACAGTATTATGAGATTAGGGATAAGGAGGAAAAGGAGAAGCAAGAGAAGAAAAATAAGGATTTGAAAACTAAAGTTCTTTTACAGCAGGCGTAGCAGCCTCGTTCGAATCAGCATCAGCAAAACACTCAGTTTCAGCAGCCTCCACAGTTCCAGAGATTGTTGCAAAAACCTGAGAATTTTACGCCGAGAGCTTCATTAGGTCCTAATCAATGTGCATATTGTAGGGAGGAAGGACATTTTAAAACTAATTGTCCAGTCCTGTTACAGCGTAATAATGGGATGTCTGCTTCTCGAGGTCGTGGTAATTTTCCGACGGGAGCTAGGGGAAGGGGACGAGGTACGCCTTCTCAGGAGCAGTGTTCTTGTGTTCCATCTACATCGAATTACTTTGACCAATAGGTAGTTCCGTCTACGCAGTATTACAACGATGATTATTAGGTTGAAGAAAGGGCTGACAATTTTCAGACCGAATAGGACAGCCAAGGACGAAGTGAGGGAGTTGTGTCGATTCCAGTAGATCAAGATGGGCCATATGTTACTGTTAATACAATGGGTGTCTCAGAACCGTTTCTTTTGGATACTGGTGCGATGAGAAGTTTGATTATTCATTCTAAACTCCCTGGGGCCCCTTTGTCTGGCTTAATAAATACTTCTGTGGGATTTTCTGGTGCTCCAGTTTGTAATCCGGTTTCTTGCCCCCTGCCTGTTTCGATTGGTCCTTATGATTTGGAAGCTCCGCTGATATTGACAATAGGTTGTAATGAGAACTTATTGGGTTTAGATTTACTAAAAAGGTTGCATGCGACATTGTATTGTTCCTCTTCTGGTGTGTATCTCACGTTGGGAAAAAGATTGATGTCCCCTATGTATTTATCTCGGGACAAGTTTCCACCTGAGTTAAGTTCTCTCCCAGAAAGTCTTTGGGCCACGGTTTCCGAATGACGTGGGTCATCTTGCGATCCCACCGTATGTCGTCTCAGTTAAGGATAATGTTCGAATGCCACACATTCCTCAATATCGTATCTCTAGTGACGGAGAGAGAGCATCATTAGCCATTGTTGATGACTTCATTCAGAAAGGTATGGTCAAAGAGACTAGAGGCAATGTCTGTAATAGCCCTGTTCTTCCGATACTTAAAAGGAAGGATCCTTCACAGCCTCCTGTCTATAGATTCGTTATTGAATTAAGGGAAGTCAACAAAATAGTGTTACCACAGTTCCCTGTTGTTCCGGATATTACAGCCTTAATGACGATGATTCCTGCTTCGGCAGCTTGGTTTTCAGTGATCGACCTTAAGAATGCTTTCTTTAGCATTCCCATTGCTGAGGAGAGTAGGGATATTTTTGGTTTCTCTTTAGGTGGCCGAAGTTTTCCCTTCAAGAGAGCTCCTCAAGACTATTGTGAAAGTCTCTTTATTTACAGTAAAGTTCTTAAATGTCAACTTGATACTTTTCCTTTGACTCCAGGTGCTACGCTTGTTCAGTATGTGGATGATTTGCTGGTGGCTGCTGATACGGAAGATGTGTGTAGGAGTGTGACTGTGGCGTTGTTACATCATTTGGATGTTTTGAATCATAAAGTATCGCCCTCCAAGTTACAGTATGTCCGACAAGAAGTGACCCTTTTAGGTCATCTCTTGTCGAAGGAGGGAAGGCGATTGACCCCAGAACGTATTCATGCTATTTCACAGATGTCTGTACCCACCACTCAGAGAGAAGTGCGTGCCTTTTTGGGTATCACTTCCTATTGTAGACAATGGATTCCCAAATGTTCTCTCTTGGCGAAACCATTGGTGGCATTAACGCTGAAAGATACGCCCCATCCGCTCCCTTGGACGGATGAATGTCAGAAAAGTTTTGTTGATTTACGTACTGCCCTGTGTTCCGCTCCAGTGTTGGGTACCCCAGATTATAGTAAGGCTTTTACATTGTACGTTCATGAGAGAGAAGGTTGTGCGTTGTCAGTCTTGACACAGCATTTCCGAGATAAACAAGGCCATGTGCCTATTTCTCCGCTACATTAGACCCAGTAGCTAAAGCTTTGCCCAGTTGTCTTAGAGCTACAGCAGCTGCCGCAATTTCTATTAGACAGTCTGCCGGATTAGTATTAGATAACACACTCATTGTGATGGTTCCACATGCAGTGGATACTTTGTTAAATAGAACCAAGACGCAGCATCTCACGAGTGCTCATTTGTCTGGTTACGAGCTGACACTTCTAGCGAGCCATGTACATAGCAAAAGATGTAACACATTAAATCCAGCTACACTGTTGCCACTCTCAGATGAGAAAGATGATCAGGAAAAGCATGATTGTTTTCTTCGAACAGAAGAAGAGACGAAGGGGAGGATTGATTTAAAGGACACTCCACTCAAGGACCCGGACGGGATCCTATGGGTGGACGGTTCTTGTTTTAAACTTCCAAATGGAGAAATCACTTCTGCCTATGCTGTTACCACCTTATGCACTATTGTTGAGACGGCACGTATTGGACATAATTCAGCCCAAGCAGCTGAATTGATAGCTTTGACTAGAGCATGTGTACTGTCGAAAGGAAAGAGAGTGAATGTGTATACAGATAGTCAGTATGCGTTCGGTGTTGCGCATAGTTTTGGAAAGTTATGGAGGGAGAGAGGATTTTTTACCTCTCATGGGACAAAGATTCAGCATGGTCAGTTGGTAACTGATCTTTTTGAGTCACTTACTTTGCCAGCACAGATAGCGATCATAAAATGCAGCGCACATAAGAAAATCACAGATGATGTGGGTCGTGGAAATGCTTTTGCAGATGAGATAGCGAAAACTACAGCTAGAAACACCACTAGTCGAATGTATGTGGCAGGCCCCGCAAATTGGGTTAGGGAAATTGGAATGTGTGAAGATACGATTGAGAGTGTGAAAACGATTCAGGGAGAAGCTACTGAGAAAGAATTGAGCATGTGGAAAGAAAGGACAGGAATGTTAGATCCAATGGGTTGTTGGACAGAGTTGTCGGAACATCAGCGATGGTTGTTACCGGACGCTTATGTGTTGCCGGTTGTGACTATGGCTCATGGTCCAGCTCACATTAGTGCAAAAGGCATATGCAAGCTTTTGGCTCCGGTATGGCAGAATGAAGGAATTCCGAAATGTGCAGAAAATATGGTTAAACATTGCCTTGTTTGCTTAATGCCTAACCCAGGAAAAGGAACCCCAACTCCAGCAGGCCATTTTTCTCCCCCTTCATATCCCTTTGAGGTGTTGCAGATCGATTACATTCATATGGATCGCTGTAACAACCTCAAGTATGTTCTGGTGTTGGTATGTGCCTTTTCCCGCTGGATAGAGGCCTACCCCTTGAAAGATAACACTGCTTTGTCAACTGCTAAAGTACTAATTAAGGATTTTTTTCCTAGATCTGGTTTGCCGCGCATTGTCTGGAGTGGCAATGGAAGTGAATTTGTGGGCCAGATTATGCAGAAAGTGTGTTCTGGTCTTGGTATTAGACAAAAATTCCATGCGGCAAACCATCCACAGTATTGTATTGTATTGACCCAGGTCACACCATCGTGCCCGGGGACTGGGCCTGTGTGAAGAACTTTCAACGGACCAAGAATTTGGAGCCTAGGTGGTCCCCACCTACGCAGGTGCTGCTCGCTACTCGCACGGCTGTCAAGGTGGTGGGAAAGCGCAATTGGGTGCATGAAGTGCACTGCAAAAAGGCGCCACTTCCATTACCCTTTAACCAGTGGACTCGTAGTGGTGTAAGGGAATCGGACACTGCAGCTGTTCCTTGCTTTTGTCCCGTTCAGTGATGCTCAGATTTATGGGACTCTGTCTGAAAAAGCGGATGACGATATTCTTCAAGCTGCTGTGCCTGTACATCGTCGAATAGACACCACCAACCCAGAAATACTGTTTAAAGATCAGACTGTGCCGAGCAAAACATGCTAAAATTTAAGGCCAAGACCCAACGAACTGAACTCTTGAACACTTTTTATTAATTAAAGACATTCTTTTGTTCTTTTTGCCTTTTTTGTGTGTAATATTAGTATTAGATGTGCCATCTGTCTCCGTCGCAGTGGCAGGGTAGGAGACTCAGACTGTAACCTGATTCTGTTCTTTAGTAAGCGGCTAGTGCCTTCAGGTATACAGAAGTGATTAGCTGAGTGATTGGAGAAGAGTGCCGTGAGAGACATTTTTTTTAGATAAAGATGGATGGTACAATAATTATAGGTAGGGAAAATAGGAAGCAAGAAATGAGAGTAAAATATTGTAAATTATTACGTAGACGATTTGGCGTAGCATTGTGTGTTCTTCTGTTTTTGTGTATTTTATTAGCCTGCAAAGGATGGATTGTTCATATTTTACAATCAAGAAATATTGCTAATACTACGACTTCTTTGCCTTCTCGACTTTGTCTTTTCACACAAAATGCATACCTTACCCTCACATGAACAGATAAGGAGAGCCGAGTATATGAATAATACGTTTATTCAATTGTTGCACCAACATCAGTTGGCCATTAATATGACTGACTGTTGGGTGTGCGGACTCATGCCACATAATGCACAAAAGGGAATGCCATATCTGGTACTTTCTTTTTCATATGAAAGTTCAGCTTGGGCCTATTTGACAATGTTTTCGGCCGCATACCACAACAGACTTAGAATCCCTGTGAGAACTCCTGGGAATGGATTAGATTTTAGTCATAGTTCCTTGATAAAAAGCGTAGTGGTAATGGCCAAGATTGTAGAGAAGAGTAAGATTCCATTGGATGAAAAGAAGTCTTATGATGGATGGAATGTTACCCACTATGTCTCCATTCTCAGCGATAAAACTAGAAAAGGCAAGTCTTCTCCAGTGTGGACTGTGCCCCATAAAGGAAATCTTTGTCTCCAGATTAACAGCAAGAAAATTGATGATATCCAGAAATATACATATACATATTTTCTTTCATCTCTTGATTTCCCTCCGCTAGTTCCATCTCAAGGAACATACTTTGTTTGTAATGATCGAGCCTACACTTGGTTACCTTCTAACTTTTCTGGAACTTGCTACATAGCTTTTCTTCTGCCCCCTACGTATACGGCTTCGTCAGACCATCACAGAGTTAGACATAGCAAAGGCGTATTCGATGCCAAAGACAGGGCAGAGCAAGAGGGAGGAGATTTCCTTAAGGGATTCCTTCCCTTTTGGGGTCCAATGGTTAACAGCAGACACATTAGGCAATTGGTTCGAGTGGTTGAGACCACTATTAATGTTACCGCAGGTGCGATAGGTAACATTACAGCAGAGCTTCAAGCGGATCGTCTTATGACTCTTCAGAACAGAATTGCGCTAGACGTGATCCTAGCAGATCGAGGAGGTGTCTGTAGATTGATCGGACCTAGTTGCTGCATTTATATTCCAGATGACGCTCCAGCAGAATACCAGGCCATTTCCAAATTGCACACAGTCTCTGAGTCAATAAATCAGGATGTAGGAGATTGGTCTTTTATGGGATGGTTTGGGGAATACTGTCAACTTGGGGATGGAAAATCTTAACGTTCCTTGGAGCAATTCTAGCTGTCATATTCTCTTGTTGTTTATGCGTTCAGTGTGGTCCCGCAGTGTGTGGCCTGTTGGCTACCTTGTGCGTTCCACGATCTGCTGCTCAGAAGACAGAGAATATTAGAATGATGGTGCAGCAACAACTTGAAGATTTCATGAATATCAGTATTGACTCTGACTCAGATTAGCCTGAGTTGGTTTGTTTTGCCTGAGTAATGGCAAAAGGAGGGTCTGAGGTTTTGTAAATTACGAATTCGTTCTTACTCAGCCTCCATTTTGAGATCACCGTCATTTTGTGTTGCCCTCACTCAGGCAGCTCAGCGAACGCGATGTGTTTTCTCATTTCTACTTTGCGTGTCAGGTGGCTTCCTCGCCTATGTTTACTAACGAGTGTCAGGGTCTGGCCGAGTCCACTAATTCCTGTCTGAGCTGATTAATCCCCGTCTGGACTAAATGTCATTTCACACCATTGTTTCCTTTAAGTTATCTTATCTGTTGTCCTTCGCTACACATCTCATGCATTCTCCTGTTTCTCGACTGTCCTTCTACGACACACAGCTGTGTTTTTTCTCTGCTGGTAAACAGAATTGTGTTAATTCACTTGTGATTTGTTTAAGGGGTCGAGTGACAAACATACTCGGGAACTTGAGTTGTTTTGGACTTAAAGTATTGTCTGTAACGTTTGCCTACAGCTCATGCTCGTGTGTGATTGCATTTTTGCATTGTGCTGTATGATATATAAACCTGTGCGCCACGGAGTGAAGTGGCAGTCTCTTTTGAACCTCGTTGTATTGACGACTTCTAAGACCACTGTACTAGCTGCAGCTAATAAATACCATCTTCTACGCCAGACGAAGAGTCTGTGTCTCTGTTTTGACAAGGCAGGTGAATCCCGGGGATTTAGGCGTACCCTTCGCCACCAGGCCTTAAGGCTGCGGTTCTCCAACCACGCGGCATATGCAGTGGGAAGTATGGGGTCAAGATGGCGACAAAAATGGTTCTCTTTCATCTGAAAGATGGACCAGTAAATATAGCCCCAAACTCCGGCTCAATAGGTCGCAATTGGAGTACATTGTGTCCTGCAGATTTCGATCAGCTGAATAATGGATTTGCCATCAAGAGGGGTTAAACAGGGCACCTAGAGTTTGGCTAAATTTTAGACAATGAACCAAAAGATTGTTCCTCCATATTTAGGTTAAATTAAAGACTACCCCAAGGTAAGAAAAGCTGACTATATTCACTAATTTATCGTTGCCAGTGGGAAATATTGGCAATTAGGAACTATGTGGACTACATAACATAATGTGAGACTTTAAAAATTAATATCTTAATCTAAACTTCGGTAGGTTAAATTACAGCAAGAAGACAGACCCCATACAAGGGAAAATGTATTAGGGAATAAAAAAAAATATTAAAATATGCAAAGATTACCGAATAATACTATCTAATTGAGTGAATTAGGTACAGCTTAGATCCTCAAATATTTGGTAAACCATTCTAAAAGGAACCAGAAAGAGGTTTCTAAAACCGTATTTTAGTGTGCAACAGGACCAGATCAGTAGATATTAGAGAGCCTGAACAGTTTTAAGTGACAACCATGCACACTGAATGGTGCAGCTAACAAACATATTTCAGAATATAAAAATCTGCTGGCAGTTCGCGACTAAAGTCATCAAATATACCCTGTACATAGGACTTTGACAAACAAATGAGACATTTAACAATCATGCGTGGTAGGCATCGAAAACCACGCACATGTGCCAAGATCGATTTTTAAATATTCACAGGTTTGACACATAAGCAACACTTTTCAAGATTAAATGAGAATGGGAGAGGTGTAACAAAAAGTTTAAAACAAGAATTCTCGAAATAAAAGTGCCTTGCAGCTTATTCTTAAATAACAGTTTAGAAACAATATCAGCATTTTATTAGCAACTAATAAAAGACTGCGTTTTTTGCTGACTTACAAAGATAAAAGACTGAGTCAACCGTGAGTGGATTAAAATCAACCGCAGGGCTTTCACAGCTCTCACAGCTAATGCCTCAGCCAGCTGAGCCACGGACGGAGGCAGCTTTCTGGAAAAATGCAATAATAGCAAATCCCTTTCTTTTGCTTTTCAGCAAATCTTATCTCTTAAATCGGCTCTGAAACCTGTAAATTGTGACAGTCCCTCAGTCAGAAGAGGAGCATCGCAACCAAGTAGAAAGAGAAATCCGCCCACGTCAAAATAGCTAAAATAACTAAACAACGCTAAAAATAATACCCCTTTAGAAAATGAGGTCACATGCATTATACATTGACTGGGGTCAGCGCTTAATTGCCTGCTGTATATTTCTGTACTCTGTGGGCTTTTTCTTTTTCCATTGTTATAATCAATGCAAACTCACTATGGCAACCGCTGGTCACGTGATATGCACTGCATGTTACCCATAACACCCAGTGAGGCATCGCTTGAAACGCAGCGCTACAGAGACCTACAAGGATATCAGCAGTTTGAATAATTTACAAGTTTCTTTAAAAAAGTGGATTATTATACACATTTTCTTTTCTGCTTTAGTATGTCAGTCCTGATTTTCTCTCACAGAATAGATAGATGGATAGTGGCACATGGTCCATGTAATCTGCAAATCATATGTTAAGACCTCCTACAGCATATATGCAACTTGAAGAGAGAAACAAGCATCTCTGTCTGATTGATTTGTCACTTTTACCTTTCATCAGTGTTTTTTAAAATTTAAAACGGATGATGTTGGATTGCTTTATGCATGCAGTAACTTATGGATCACTGTGTACTGATTTGTTAGAAGTCACCACCACTCATGAAATGTATATTTGAAAAAAACGACACATTTCCTTTCCTAGTAGTTTTTTTTTACCTTAGTTTCAATAAATGGCATTTGTTAATCGTTTAGACATCTCAGTACATCATCAATTCATGTTTTCATTTGTAATACAAGAAATCAATAATAGACTTGAAATCCGACATTATGTATCCATTTTGTGATTTATGTAGTGCAACCAATAGTGGAAAAAGGGGATCCTGGCGGTGTCACAGAGGCCGATACCCTGGATTCACCAGCACTTGGGTTTATGCCTTACAGAGGAAGACTAGACACTGACAAAGTGATTTTGCGGAATATGTGGGCACATCATGGAATTACTGGAAACATTTTTGTTGTAAAGCGTTACAAATGCGTAGGATGACGTTTAACCTGTACTCCTTTATGATGCAGGAACAACTAGTGCATAGGGCCTGATTACGAGTTTCACAGTCCAGGAGCAGGACGCCCCACTCCTGGACCACCAAACCCAAACACCGACCGCCAGATGACAAGTATTTTTCTTGTCTGGCGGGAGGGAGGTTTGGCGGACCGCGGCGGTGCAGTTAAAAGGTTTACAGTGAGCCTTAAACTGCACAGCCGTGGACGACCAGTGCACATTCCTGCATGGGAAGGAACGGACCATGTCGCACAATCCTTCCCGTTCAGGAACTGGGGGATAGGGGGACAAAAAATACAGGGGGCACCTGTGCCCCCCTGCATGCACCCTGTGCAAAAGGGCTTTTCCTCATCAACCAGGTGCTGCATGGAAGAGGAACCTCCTTGACATTGCTGGTGGTTAGGAAAGTTTGAATATCAATCAATCAATCAATCAATAAACTCAACTTTTTTCGGTTTCAGAAATATAAAACCATAAAAGTTATTATCACAAGAAAATTACATAAAATTAACACATTCATCACGATTAAAATACATTTCACAGCAATCCATAAAAATCTGTAACATAAAGTGCAAATTTGAAATACCAATAAACATAGCCTGTGATTTAGAAACCTGCCAACAAGTTTAAACCATCCCAGGCCTTTGACTAAGCTTAAAAACGGACTTAAACCCTGGCCCTTGTTGATGTTTAATCAAGACAGGCCCTAGACTTTACCACAGATTTCAGGTAACCAAGACCAAAAAAAAATCATTCATCCTTCAACAGTTGTAAATACAGGAGAGCTGGGCGAGTCTGTATAAAATTCATCCTCTTTAAATTAGGCACAATAAAAATCTTCTGAGGGGACCTCATAAAATGTACAAAATAATACAAAGTGTAGCAGATCCTGTGGAGACTCTACGTCACAGCCACAGGGTGCTAACTCCTGCCCTCTACTGCTCCCCCTAGGTATGGTGAGCAGGAAGTGGAAAAGATACAGGCGAAACCTGGTCAATAAAAAACATTCATAAATAGTAAACAACCCCAGGAGATAAGGCTCAGCTAATGATGATGTCTTTAACATTAGAAATGTATGTACACTACGTTTACGCAGTTCCAGCTCTTCCCTCTCCAGTTTCCTGAGACTGCCAAAGGACTGCCTTTTTATCCCCACATCCTGTTTGGTTATTAGTTCAGGGTTAGTGTATAGTTTACCTCGTCCTAACCTTTCAAATCTGCTCTTTATGTATCTGAGCCATGGTATGCTAAACGCATGATCGAGGGTCATACACTCTTTTAAAATCATCTGGCTCTGTGTAAATTCCTTCCTCAGCCAAGTTTTTAATCAAAACATTAGGGGACGGAGTGCCAGGATATCACTTTAAAAAGGCACCCCTAGTTCTTCGTGTACCACCATGTTAGATAAGCCACAAGGAACGCCCAATAATCGCTTCAGGAAGTAGTTCTCTGCTACCTGGAGATCATCCATAGGAAGCCGTCGCTACACTCTTGGCTTGATAAATCTTCAACAGTGCAGCGGTGGATCTCTTTCCCAGCTTAGATGCAAAGTTGAAGATGGCCGCGTTCACCCACACCAGATACCCCTTCTCTCTTTGTTTGAGTGGGCCCCATTTTCCACGCGCATCCAAAACGACCCCCAAGTATGAGAAAACATCTGTGCCCGGTACATTGGCCAAACCTACCCTGAAATGAAATTTTTTTTAGGCCGTATCCACACGCGCATGACATAGGATTTCGAGTCATTGATGGATAAATCCGGATCGGCCATAAAGGCGGAAAAGGCATCAAGTAGGGTTTGTAGCCCCCTAGCAGTCCTCCGCATCATCCGCATAGAGTAATACAGGCAGGCCACGTCGGCCTACGTGCAGATAATCAACTCCTGTTGATAAAAGGGCTTTATCTAAATCGTAAATATATAGATTAAAAAAAGGGGGCCAAGATACATCCTTGGCATACACCTCTTATAATATCGAAATCCTGTGACACACGTAGGTCCGAGAGAATCTAGCATTGGCCTTGGTTGCACGATGGAGGTCTTCTAAAAAGTGGAAGATGTTGCTGTCTACCCCTATTTCTTTCATGAACTGCCACAGTTTAGTCCTATTCACGCGATCTAACGTGGAGGATAAGTCCATGAATGCTAAGTAGATAGAAGCAGGGCGTGCAATCGTGTATTTACTAAGGATCAGAGTGAAGTTAAGGCACTGGGCCACCATGGACCACCCTGGGCGGAACCTGTACTGTACGTTTGATAGTATATCATATTCCTCTGCCCATCTGGTCAATCTATCTAAAAGCACACGGCCCACCATCTTGACCACTGAATCCAGCAACAAAATCAGTTTATAACAATATGTACTATCACGGTCACCCTTTTTAAAAACTGGCACAATGGTGGAAGTGGCCCAAGACTCAAGGCATCCAGTACTTGCTGCTGCATTTATTACGGCAGCAAGTAATGGGCCCTGGAAAGAGGGATCCGATTTAAAAAGGGATGCCATCAGGTCCCGGGGCTTTGTTGCTTGTCAGCCCAGAAATACCTCCCTTGATCTCTCCAACCCAAAAGTCAATGCGGTGGAAACTTCTTCTTAACCTGGCAGGGCACCACCAAGCATATTGCGGCCCTCAGACCACTGTACCACCGCCTGGAATCGCGGATCCCTGGTGGTTGTAGTGATCTTCTGGAGGTCCAACAGCCATAGTAGTAATACAGCAGTCGTACACCTAGTGCGATGGTCACCGGCTGCCAATGCACCTCAACCGTGAGTTTGGTGGTCCTATGGACTGCTAAACTCAAAATTAGGCCCTTAATCTCTTACTCAATCAAAGAAAGAAAATGCTTAAGAAATCTGCACCACCCAAAAAGTGCCCACAGCACATTTGTCATTACAGACGTGACACCACACAGCTCCCAGACAAGATATAGCCCAGACTCAGCAGGTAAAAAAAAAATAGATCATGTGTAGAGGGTTGGCTGGGCTAAAAACCAAAATCAGCATTGGTAAAAATATTTAAACCAGCCATGCTTGGAGGAGGCGGAAACTAGACTGCAGTCATTGTTTCTTGGCTGGCTTATGACAACTCACCCAGCTCAGAAAGGAGCCTTCACCCTCCTTGCCTGCAGCACGAAGGGGAAGTACCAGAGTGTCAGACTAATCAGTCATACCCTAATGTTGTGGAGGGATGGAAGAGAGGAAGCTGAGCCCTTTGGATATTTTTAGCATCCCCTCACCCACAATAACTGTTTTCCCCTTGCATGGCCTATCTGGTTCATTGATAAAGTCAGTAGACCATGTCTTTGAGCAGTGGCCTAGCCATTTTGTCAAGCTGTGGAAAAGCACACCACTTCATAACATATGATGGGGCTTTGCTGCCCTGGTCCTAACTGTTATATCTTGCTGCAGTATCACATTGCAGGAGTTCGCAGGTGCATGATTTCCAATCTCTCATCTGATGGATCTTTTTAAGTTGACTGAAAAGCCATTGGAGTTAGCAATAGTAAAACAATTCAACTTTTGTGAAGGCCATTTGGCCACAAAATAAGGATGAGGACTCAGAGGTTCAATCAATCAATCAAGGCATTTATAGAGCGCCCTACTCACCCGGAGGGTCTCAAGGCGCTTGGGGGGGGGGGTGGGGGGGGGGGGGGGTGCCGCTACTGCTCGAACAGCCAGGTCTTGAGCTTCTTCCTGAAGGAGAGGTGGTCTTGGGTCAGGCGAAGGTCGGGAGGGAGGGTGTTCCAGGTCTTGGCGGCCAGGTAGGAGAAGGACCTTCCTCCTGTTGTCGCTCTTCGGATGAGGGGGACGGCGGCGAGGGTGTGGTTGGTCGATCGGAGGTGGCGTTTGGGAGCGTAGAAGTTGAGGCGGTTGTTGAGGTAGCTCGGGCCTTGGCCGTGTAGGGCTTTGTGTGCGTGGGTGAGGAGACGGAAGGTGATTCTCTTGTTGACGGGGAGCCAGTGCAGGTCTCTCAGATGTCCGGAGATGTGGCTGCGTCGGGGGATGTCGAGGATGAGTCTGGCTGAGGCGTTCTGGATCCGCTGGAGTCTCTTCTGGAGCTTGGCGGTGGTTCCGGCGTAGAGGGCGTTGCCGTAGTCCAGTCGGCTGGCGAGTTAAGTAGTTTTATTGTCAATTAATATTCAGTTCAGTATACATTATTGTCAAGAGAATGTTAGAAAGATACAGAATTGCAGTCAGCAAGCTGACATATATATCCCAAAAAGGTCAGTCTCAGTAGGATAAAATATCAAAAGAACACAGTCATAGCAACACCGAAACTGAGAATTAGAAAAATGTGTTCCTTAAAGAAACTCTGATTCGCCTAAACATGAACAAGTTCTAAAGTCATATAATCAAGGATCTATTTCTAGAATAGGAATGGATGATATATTGGGTCTCAAGGAAATTTGGAATTGCGGGAAAGTGTCAGCATAGTAAAAAATCCAGTAGAAGCCTTTCAGAATTGGAATAAGTGTTTAGCATGACGCTTCCTACTTTAAAAAAAAAGGAAGCAGAGAGATCTGTAACCCTCTATGTCTAAGGGTATCTGGCCTTTTCTAATGAAGTAAACATTAAGGGGGTCATTAGGATGGCGGGAGGACTATGTCTGTCCACCATCCCGACGTAAAAAGGGACCGCCTGCCATAAGGGCGGGGAACCCGTTGGGGCCATTAGGATGCGTGCGCCACAGTGGTGGGCACATCCCACATATTTAACATTTCGGCGGGCGGTGCTGAAAGCACGCCACCCGCAATGCTTAAATGCTAAAATGTACGTCATGAATATCAATGAACAACTTGACAGGCACCGCGCGGTGCCTGCCACGTTGTACATTGACATGCATGCAGCGGGGTACCATAGGTATCCCCCAATAGGCAACCCCACCCCCACAGTCCCTGGGGGCCAGCAAAGGGCCCCCCGCCTGCCGGCAATGAAAGGCATGTGTCCCCTGCCATTACAATATGGATGGCGGTGTCTGGCAGACACCCCCACCATATTAAACTATTTTATGCCTGGTCGACTTGTCGACCGGGCGGAAAAGCGGCGGACGGTCTTTCCGTTCACCGTGATCCCCCCGCCATAGTAATATGGCGGGGGGAAATGGGTGGTGGGCGGGGACGGGTCTCAGGCAGATCGCCACTACCATGTGGGCGGTGGCGATCCGCCAGAGATACTAATGACCCCCTAAATTTGATCTCTACTGAAACACGTGTCTAGAGATGACAGCACTGATCTGCACCAACCCTGGTGGAACACTCCAGCAAAATACCAAGTAATAGTGCATTGCAAACTGTATTTCCCATAATTCTTAGGAGCGAACTTTGCTGAGAGGTCAGCAGTGTGCTCCCACCCCTTCCTATTTAGAAAGGCTCCCTTGAGCCACTGAGCTGCCGAGCTAGTGGAGATGCACCTGTGCACCTGTGAGAGGTACTGAGACCTGTAAAAATGTTGGCAGCCTGCTCAGCAACCCCAGATGAAAATCGTTTTTTGATCTTTACTGATGACGGATGAAATCCAGAAACACGTGTCTAGAGATGACAGCACTAATCTGCACCAACCCTGGTGGAACACTCCAGCAAAATACCAAATAAGCGTGCATTGTAAACTGCATTTACCATAATGCTTAGGGGCGAACTGTGCTGGGAGATCAGCACTATGCTCCCACCTGTTCCTGCTAAGTAAAACCAATAAAACTTCAACAACAATCATATCTCCTCCCACCCTACACACATTTCTAATTTTTTTAAAGTGTGAAATAGCTGTCAATGAGGACTGTGGTATTTGTCATTGCCCTATTCTTTAACTCTTCGCCACGGCAGACATTCTTCTGCGGTGCTGAAAAAATGATGTGTGCACGGTTCGGACGGCCCCCGGATGTCCTCCACACACACCCACTGTGACTTCGGAGGGCGGGGGGCCATCTGACGCATCGAAGAGGTTAACATTAACAGTTATTGATCTCTCTGTTCTTTATTTATTGTATATAACCTTGATTGTTAAAGTGTTTTTCAAGGAATTTGCATCCCTGGAAAGATGTTAATACATTACAGCAAATCTTTTCATGAATTCCCTAACTCACCCTTTCAGAACGTTGATCACCACCCAGTGTATCCCCCCGTCAGCATACTTACACATCATGTAAAGCTAGTAGGGTTGACATTTCATTAATGAACTCCTGATGGTTTGCCAGGTAAATACGGAGTGTTGTATTTTTAGAGTGTAGATTTTGTTGGTGTACACACTGGTACAGGCAAAGCCAGTGTTGTGTGTGAAACTGTACATTTAGAAGGTTAATTTACCTTGGTGACTTGCCCTTGTAGGTTCTGAGGTCCTTCTGTATATATTTGTTAGTTTTCAAGTAGTATTTTGCTTTGTGTTTCACAAAGTTCTTTTTCTTTTTCTTGGACATAGCACTGACTAGAAAGTGATTTACTAAGTGTTAAGCTGCAGAACATAGGCAGCATGCCTCATAATTGTGTGTCAATGAGCATCAATATAGTATGGAAAAAGAACACCGCCAACTCTAATGCAATTAGCGTCCCATACATGGCACATTAGCAGCAACTACAGCTCTGGACAAATGCATTTGTTACTTCAGCAGCCCAACTCTGGTACAAGGTCACCTCACTCTCATCATATTATGGCCTTCAAAACAGAGAACTCCTAGAGAAAATACCCCTGCACTCTATTATTAAGAACTCCTGTTGATGAAGTGAGCGGCACAGGTAGGCATTTGGCAAAAGGTTTTATTTCCTTTACCTAGATTCCTGTGTATAGCATGCATGAAGAACATAGATGAACGAAAGACTGCAAAAACAGCAACAGGACCTTAGTTCCTTGGTACAATCCGCATAAAGGGTTTGTGAACCTTTTGTAAGCTTCTGGTAATTCTAAATGTATCACAGATATAACTAAGAAACACACCCATGCTCACATTATGCTCACGGTGGCAGCCAGCTCTGGGTTAAACAGTCATTCATGAATGACTAAGCCAGGTTTAAGAGAGTCTTGGATGGTGTGTGGGATGCCAGAGCAAGGAATGGCAGAGAGAGGGAGCCACTCTTGTCCTGGAATAACTGACCACAAAATGGTCAAAATAAAGTTCTAGGCACAGAGCGGATGGTAATGCTGTTCAGCAGTAGGCTAAAATGTCAAGCAAGCATGCTTTACTACTAACATGCTGGACGGTGACTTTGAGATAGCCTCTGCACACATGGCAGATGAGCCTTACTGTCACTGACCCTTTTCTGGCCCATATGAGCTGACCAATGGGAAGCTGGCTGTAGTCAGAGATCAATGGGCTGCACCATGCAACAAAATGTCTGATGAGCAGTGTCTTTAAGGGGACATGTTTGAATGCAAAATGTGCCATGCAACACAGCATATTTTTGTATCATTCAATGAGTTTCTGGAACGTGATGGACCAGTAGAAGGACAGACAGTCTCCAGGCTGAGCTAGGAAATATTTCAACAAGACGATCTATTGCTAGGGGACAATTGGTTGCAGCAACAAGACGGGACCATAGAGTTCTGGCCCCTAAAATGGACGCTAATGGTTTATACCTGGATCTACCAACACAGATTAATGACTGGTGTTGCAATGTGGTAGAAGCCTAGCTTGACTTTCTGTGTGTGACTACTCAAGAAAAATAGGGACAACAAAAGGGCAAATGTGCAGACACCCACATTGGTATTCCACAAAATGATTAACATATTCTGGTTGATAGTATCAGAAGTATTTCTCTACATGTAAAGCTCTGGTCCCAGGCAACTAATAAGATCATACTTAGCAATGTGGTATTTAGTTCTCCACTTCCGGAACCCTTACAACAGATTTACACCCCTTACTCATTTGACATTGTTAGTCTCAAAATATAAGGAGTATTTTGTTGCCACCAATAGTACCAGTGCATTGGTAACCGATGAAAAGCCCAATATGAGGTGGTAGATAGATAAGAGTTTCAGGATCAAAGTAAAGCTTGATGAATTTTTACTGATCACATTTATGCAATTTCTGATTTTGCACAGGTGGCATCCCTCTGCCTAGAATTCTCCAAGGATCATGAAATTGAAAAGTATCCTGGTGCAGCCACAGTTAGTTATGTTTCTTTTTAAATTGAAAATTAGCAAGCCATTAGACTTCACAACCTCACACAGCTCTAGATCAGTGATTGATCTGTAACCCATAAGTGAGCAGGATGATGAAGTCCTAATATGACTTTACACTCCAGATTGATCTGAAACCCATAGTGGTGGTTGGAATATTGAGGGTTAAGGTGGATTTACACTCCAGAATCATCTTTAACCCTTAACAAAAAACTATGGATTTAGGCCCAGATCTCTGAACTGGGGTGAATGTAGGACATTGTTCTGCATTCTGTCCATCACTTTTTCTTTCTGCATTTTTCACCCCGAGTGGGACAGGTATACCCAGACGTGGGTCCCGTGCTTTCCATGCCACTGGAGTCAAGCTATCCTGGGTGATGAGATGTTAAACCCCGAAATCAGTCCTAGGATGCTTGCTTCCAGTCCAGGGAGGACCTGGCTTTGCAGTTAGGGCTGGACTGTTCCTGTGAGGCACAGGGTCAAGACTGATTTGCATAGGGCCAGGTCTAAACTGGGGTGGCATGGTGAGCGATAGAATGATGGATTTAACCCAGATCTCTTGACTAGGGGTGAATGTTTTGATTTGTTCTGCATTCCGTCCATCAATTGTGCGTCTTCTGCTTTAGTTCCAATTCAAGCAGTTGGGTCTATGCGTCGAAGTCGAGCCTTGCAGTCAGGTCTTGCGTCATCATCGAGCCATGCAGTCGGGACCTCGGATCGGCACAAATCATCCTTGGACCTCACAGTTAGGTCCCGCGTCATCATCTAGCCACACAAGGATCTCTTCCAATCTGCACTTTGTTGGCATCGAAGGGCACTGTATAAGTTCTGATCATAGCAGAGATGTTGATGTGTCGATTTTGGAGCAAAACAGCAGCAGAACTCGCTTCTGAGGCCAAGGACTAGCTCAGGAAAGGGAGGACTCACAGATGGCACAGTCCAGCAGCTGCATCACAGTTCAAGGAAATTTTTCATGGCCCTGACACTTCAAGAACAGGGGAAAAGTCATGAAGCCCTTGACAAACTTGGGTCATTGATGCAGAGAGACGGTCCAGTCCTTCTCAGTCCCAGGCAAGGAGCAGCAGGCATCAGGCCAACACAACAGCCTTGCCTTGCCAGTGGCACATGATGAGCCAGACCCAGTAAGAAGGTCCTGAAGTGCTGTTGTACCATGAACTCAAGTGTTGTACCTTGCTCAAGAGCCTTAGGCTCACTATTCAGGAGATCATTCTCTCAGTATCTCAGGTGCCTGCCAGAGGTGTAACCAGCTGCCTGGTCCTCAGCCTGCTGCAGAAGACCCACAAGAGTATGACCTCTTTCTGCTCCTTGCAGGCCTCTTTCATGGAGGTACCCCTTCCTGTTGTCACTTAGTCAATTGAGGGAGGTTCCCCAGTTCAGCTACATCTTCCACTGTACGTACTGGGGTTTCCCCTCAGGTTCTGCCTCCTCCCAGACCATGGTAATTTTAGGATCGAGGTTTCAGTGCCCCTTGCCCTTCCCCTTTCTGCAGGTATTTGGGTCATTCTTCCAGGCTCTAGGACTTCTGGCCGCCCTCTTGAGCTGCACTGGATTGCGTGGTCAGGCACACCCACTTAAGAAACCCCATCATCTCCAAATTTGACATGAGCTCCACCTCCTTACAGAGAGTGTGCACCAGGTCATTGCCAGCAGACAATCCACAGGCATGGATGGACTCACAGCTGCTGTCAGCATACCTGAAACCCCCCTCATTCAAAGGGA
The DNA here is from genome assembly GCF_964263255.1 of Lissotriton vulgaris. Lineage (NCBI taxonomy): Eukaryota > Metazoa > Chordata > Amphibia > Caudata > Salamandridae > Lissotriton > Lissotriton vulgaris. Next base: position 1,051,476,299 of record NC_141687.1, read on the forward strand.
ACCAGAGCCACCGGGTAGTGGCTCTCAAGGCAGTCACATCAACAACCTGTTTGAAAGTATTACGGACTGCGTACACCTTACAATTGTCATGCTGGCTCCTGTGTCTCTCAGAGCTTCCACCCTCTGCCCATTGATGGACACCCACTGACTATACATCTTAGTATTTTCAGGCATGTGGGTTCTCTGTACCACCTCTCCATCACTCAGGGGCATTAGGGTCAATTATACACTACCCCCAAAACTATCTGGGGCAAGGTCCTTCCAAAGTTCTACTCCAGTTCTACTCCAGCCAACCCCAGTTACTGGCCCCATAGAGAGTCTATGCCTGCTTGGGACACTTGGCATCTCCTTTGTAGAGTCCTCCCTTCTGACACTCATAACACCTCATGCAATCCTCCCCTGCAGATTTACTTTCAGGGAACCATTTCATCAACGGGGGAATGGAACCCGGACGAAAATAACTATTTTTTGGGCCCTTTAACAAACTCCTTGCTTTTTTTGTCCCCCCTCCTTCTTCTGAAGAGGGCCCTGCCCAACCTTGTGGTGATCCCCCCAGATACCGTCTTGTAGGCCCGGGTGCTGACCCAGCGGTCCATTTCGTTAGCAAGCTCTGTGGGGTCAATGAGCTTACTATCAACAAGGTGGTGGTACAGATCTGGAAACAAATACTGAACATATGCTCTGTTGCAAACTAAATATAGAGCCCCTTGTAATCTTTTACTGCCCTTAACCCAACCTTCCAGTGCCTTGCAAAAGAAATCAACACAATCCACCCATGTCTGTTGAGAAAGCTTCTGACAATCCCTGAAATTATGTCTATATTTCTCTGGGGTCAAACCAAAAACCCTGATTAGGGCCTTCTTTTGGGGGGATACCTCATCCTGTCACTCTCTTCTAGGGCCAGAAGAAGTTCCCACCCATCACTAGGAATTTCTCTCCAAAGACTAGCCCCCCAATCTGCCTCAGGGGCCTAGTACATTTGGAGTGCAATTTAATTGAGCTCAAACCATCTGTCTATGTCGTCTCCCAAAACAAAATTATACACCTTGGGTATGTGGACCTTCCTGTCAGAGGGCACAGAAGATATGCTGCACCATCACGGCTGGACTATTTTTAAAGTACACAAAGACAACACCTTACTGAAGAGGCATTGGCATAGAACATGGCCTGTTATACAATTCACAATACACATACCACATCTGAGTATCTATTAGGCCAAAAACCATGCCTTATTAGACCACTAAACGACTTGCTTTGCATCAAGGAAAGGCACTGCACCTGAGCTCTCTATCATCAATTCAAGATAATGGAATAATACATAGCCCTATAGGGGCATTCATATTGAGGTATTTCTGTTTAATTTGATGTACGCAATTGTCTGATATCTTTTCATCCCAGTTATGTTATGTTATGAGTACTTCTAAAGCGCATGATTCATCCTAGATAGGATATCACGGCGCTAAGATTGTTGGAGTCTGCAACGGGCTGGTACCTGAGTCTAGGGGAATTTGTCAGGTTTGGGGAAAAGAAAAGTTTTCAGTTTTTTCCTGAAAGTAAGATGATTGTCTGTGAGCCTGAGATCTGTGGGCAGGTCATTCCAAATGTTTGCGGCCAAACGGGAAAAGGCACGCCCGCCCATCCTGGATCTCTTTACTCGTGTGGTGGAAGATCTTGCTGTACATTGTGAGCGGAGATTCCGATTTGGTGCATAAAACTTGATCCTGTTTTTTAGGATGTTAGGGCCCGTGTTATGCAGTGTCCTATGTGTGATGCATTTTAAAGGAGGCTCTTTGCCTCATTGGGAGCCAATGTAGAGCTCTCAGACAGCTCTTGGCTGAGTCATACTTTTTTCTGTTGCAGACTGCCTTTGCAGCTGCGTTCTGGACCAACTGCAGCTTTGTGAATAGGTAGTCTGCCATGCCGACAAATAGGGAATTCCCGTAGTCAAGCCTGCTTATCAGCAGTGACTGGACTCGTATTTTTCTGCATTCAACGGGGATCCATGGAAAGACTTTTCTTAACAGTGCAAAACTTTTGCCACATAGTGTTGTAACGTGGTTTTTCATGGACAGGAGTCCAGATCGACAATACCCTGTCCATGAAAAGGAAAAAATAATCCACTCTTCTGTACAATATATATACAAACAATTAATTTGTATATATAATGTACAGAAGAGTGGATTCGTTTTTCCTTTTCATACATAAATGCTTTATTGAAAATATAAAAAAGTTTAAATAAAAAGGTATCAATAAAATACCAGTGCAAACAAAAAGAAGTAGTGTTTGGCCAAAAAACAAGAATTGTAATAGCTTAAAAAGAAAGTGTGGTTTAGACAATCTTGTTGTTTCTAACTTTCTAAAAGTGGCATTTTCGGACTTACAATTTAAAGTGTGACTTCACCATAACTTGGGATTTTAATTTGTGAGTACGGAGACGCCAAAATCCAAATCTCCATTAGAAATCGGGCCTCTAGTTGGCAGAGGTATGCACCCTCTCCAAGTACAGAATGCAAGTCTAGTCAGGGTAAATCAGTCACACCCTTAAATCAGTCCAAGCTCAACCTCCGGTAGCTTGGCACAGTGCAGTCAGGCTCAACATAAGAGGCAATGTGTAAAGCAGTTGTGCATACATGGAATCAGTAACACAGTGATTATTTTTCTAAAAAAAAGCTTCCAAATGAGGTATGAAAAGAGTATCTCTTTTACTCTTCAAAACAAGATAAAAATGATAAGAATCCAATAAATGCATCTCAAGTTAAAATAATTCAAAAATGTACAAAGCTGAAAGAGTGCTAGTGCTTTCAGTAGGTTCTTTACGGTTATACTGGGGATAAGACAGCGATCCATGCCATGGATCGAGAACAGACTTTTTCCCCGGGTCAGCGCGAAGCAATGCTTCCAAAGGTATTACAGTGCAAATGTATTGTCAAGTTTGCGTGGACTGCCTATGTGCGCTGCGGCTTCAGCAAAGTCAACATACAGGCTGGTCTACCCTCTAGCAGGCAGACACAGCGGTTCTTGATCGGTGCATCGCACTGATGGGTGTGCATGCCCACAAGCGGCTGCTTACACTCAAGAAGCCCCATTACTGGTTGAGGGTAAGTCAGGCACAGTCAGACTACAGATCAGCAGAACCTAGCAGCAGTCATTTTTGCAACTGAAATCTTTGATGGCCCTTACATTTCCTAAACAGGGGGCAGGCTAACAAGCCTTTGGGGTTACTTAGGTTGCAAAAGGTTGTAGAGAACCACCCAGGTCAGAGGCAGCAGGCACATACATCAGAGCATGTAGCAAAGTGGTAGTCCCTCCTGTAACCCAACAATCAGCAGGCAGCAGGCCAACACAACAAAGCAGTTAGCAAAGTGGCAGTCCCTACTGTAGCACACCTCCTCTTCTAGGCAGAGTCTCCTTAGGATCCTAAAGTGAACTAGCAAGAGGGGGTTACAGACCCAATACTTATACCCAAATGTGTCCATGACAAGAAGGGAACTACAAAGCAAAGCCTTTGTGGTGCACACGTCTCCTTTCAGCCCAGCTCTGTTTTCTAGCCTAACAGTGCTTTGTGTGAGGTGAGGCCACTACCTATTCAGGTGTCCATGTCAGCTCCTCACCTCCCTCTTACCCAGAGGACCCATCGGTATGCAGATAAATGCATATGCAGCTGATTGTGCTGTACTTGTTGCTGTTTAGAGGGAATGCAAAAAGTGTAACTGTCACCACACCCCAGTTGTGTATTGGAGACAGGCTGCTAGGCACACAAGAGAGCTAATAGGAGAGAAATGTCCACTTTCTAAAAGTGGCATTTCTAGATTCGTAATACCAGATCTAACTTTACCACTAAAGAGGACTAGTCATTGCAAATCCAATGATATGGAGTAGCTACTCCTCTGCAATCAGAAATTACACTTAAAAAGGGTATTTAAGGAATTCACAATGTTAACCTATGAGAGGAGCAGTCCTCACGGTAGTGAAAACCATTAGTGTTTGTCACTACCAGGACATGTAAAACAAAAACATACATGTCCTATCTTTTACTTATGCAGCACACTTCCCTCAGGGAGACCTAGAGCCTACCTCAGAGGTGACTGATGTGTAATAAAAGGGGAGTTTAAGGCTTGGCAAATAGTTAGAAATGCCAAGTCAAGGTGGCAGTAAAATTTGTCTACAGGCCTTACAGTATCAGACCTGAGTCAGGTTTGAAAAGCTTCTGCTGTGGGCAGCACAATCACTGCTGCAGGCCCCCTAGTCACATGTGGCTTACAGGGCCTGGGTGTTTGGTATACCACTTTACTAGGGACTCATAAGTGAACCAAATATATTAATCATACATAAACAAATTGTCATCACATTTTAGATAACAGCACATGCATTTTAGCAGTGGTAAAGTGCTCAGAGTCCTTAAGCCAGCAAAAATGAAGTAAAAAACAGGAGGTAAGAAAGGAAAAAGTCAGAGGAAACCATGCCAAAAGATGGCAGGTCTAACATCTATCTTTACACAACTGGAAATAACAATTAAAAGATGTGTTCAGGAAACCCCAATGTTATCGTACAGGAGAGATAGCCCTTGCAGTAGTGAACAATGAATGTAGCAGTTTTTCACTTTCAGGAAATATAAAACTCAAAAGAACATGTCCTACTATTTAAATACACTGCGCCCTGCTCATAGGGCTGCCTAGGGCCTACCTTTGGGGTGATTTATATAGTAGCATCCTGTCTCCAGGCACAAGACTGTACACATTAGGGCAGAGAACTATTGGTCTCTTGTTTCTGACATTCACTACCATGGGCTCCAGTTCTAGTTAATAATAATGAGGATGATGTGGGGTTACATACCTGAGGCAGCACCACAGCAGCATGCTGATCTCCTCCACCTCAGACACGGCGAAGGGCGCGTAGCCCCCCCCTGTATTTTAATAGAGCACATGGAGCAGCAACTGGAGGCAGAGAGAGGGTGAGCAGGCCCCTATAAACTGCGCTACATGTCAATTGCAGAGTCTTTGCTGAACAACGCACTCCAAGTGGAGAGCAGAGTGCCAAAACGCAGCTAAGTCCGCCGGCAAATCATAGTTCACCACCCACCCCCAGTCCTAGACACAACTTCACGAAAATTAGAAGCAAAGTGACGTCAGTTTGAACTACACTTCTTTAATGAATTATCTAGGGCTGTTTATTGATGGGTTTGACATATTGATAAGGAACACTTTTTCCAGACTGTATGTCTCATCAGGTGTTATATCTGGCTCATTATTGGAATGACATGACACTCTGTGTCCCCTTTTCAGTTCAATGAATGATGAGGGCAGATTACATTAATGGCATTATTGTTCTCAACAGATATGATCAAATTTGGAAGATGTGTCATCCGAGATGGATTGGAGGATCTGACTAGAAAGGAGTCAGGACTTAGGGATTTTACATCAGAAATAGAAATTGGAACATCTTACTTTAACAACTTAAGATAACTTCCCCCATCTCTTTTATTGTATACCCCTTAACTATAAGCCTGTAAAAGGAAGCAACAGTGTGGAAGACTCAGATAATGTTTAAACTGAAGACAATGAGGCCTATCGTTAAAGTATTCTGTGGCAAATTCCATCTTGTAAGGAGGCCTTGCTCCTATTTCATCTCAGATACCTACTTTATGGTCATTTTATAGCACAAATGGGGCTGCCTAAAATAAACTTTATTTTTAAATGATGTTATGCTATGTGTTTCATTGTAAGTTTAATTGTTTGTACTTTGCAACTGGCATGTGTCGAAAGCAATAATAACATAATTTACACATTCCTGCTTTTATCCACTAACCTATTTAAACAAACAGACACACTCCCCAATCAGTGAAAAAGCATTTTCAGTTTTTAATTGAATATTCAGTTGAAAATTGATATGCTGTTTTGTCTGTTTGGTAGTTTTTGCCAGTAGAATTCTCCTATTGAATCATCATATTCTCACACCATTTCAGGATGCCCTGTCTCTTCTGAAATCACTGCATACAGCTTTCTTGATTTGACTGTCTATATACAGTCCCTTGATTTAGTATCAGCCACTTTGCTTCAACACAACCAGTTATTTGTCTCATAGACCAATAGGGAAAAGTAGCAACAACCATCAATGATGTATCATTGCTCTACCTCTTTGAAGCTTCCACTACTTACAGGTCTCCAAAAGTGCTGTGTGCTACTGCTTTCTGGGCCAAATAGCTAACATTGCACCCATCTGCCAAACTCAGTATGACCTAGCAGAAATCATACATTTTGGACCCTTACTTACACTTCTTTTCCTTTACAGCTCTTCATCTCCTGCTGCCAAGTCTAATATTCAGATAATTAGATCGGATTATTCTCTGACTGGTACTTTTTCCTATACAACACTAATGCCTTGGCGTCATCTGAATGAGCGTGGTAGCCTCTTTTCTTTGCACATTGTTTTCTCCACGTCTTGATCTCTGCATTCACAGAGTGGCAACTCCTCAAGCCTGACCTCCACCCTCTCTAGTTGAGACAGGAGAACCTAGAGAACGGCCAGCAGGAGAAAATTAGCTTTTACAGGAAGCTCCATTACCCCCATCTTTTAACTTAGGTTCTAATAATCGTTTATGGGTTTCAAACTTAAAATGATTGATGTGTATTTATCTGTGTTGAATCATTTTAAACCCCTTTTGCACCTGTTCACCAAGATAATCTGCAAGACAATGAACGTTTCATTAGAGAGAAACTGGTCTCCTGGGATATAATAGTCAAATAACACAGTAGTTCTTTGTAAGCCCACTAACGTTTCCCCTAACATCCTCTGAAAAGGATGCTGTCTTTCATTGTCTAAGCAATCTCAGTAAAGTATCCCATTTTTCAACTAGATTTTGTTAATTTTTTATTGAAAATGAATTTATTTCAGTGTGATATCATAAAAGTGAAGACAAAACATATTTAAATCATGTCAGTAATAGCTAAAGGGCTATTTGACAGACTGCCTGTCAGTATTAACAACTTCCTGGGACATTGACGACATTATTCTACATTGTCTTATAATAGGATATGATGAGTGGTGCAACTGTTGAGGTGACTACAATTCAACTTTTGCTGATGATGTGCTCTAATCAAGATCTAACACGCTTTTGCAATGCTAATAGGTCTGACTTTAAAGGAATGCTGTATGGTAATGTGAAGCAAATAGCATGGGAAAGGTTATGTAATTGTGTGGCAGCAAAGAACTGCAGAATAAAACTGGTGTAGATTAAACGTTCAGTTGACTGTTGTATTGTCAATCCAGACCTAAAAATCCATGTGGGTTACTGACTGATCCCCTCCCTTCCGTGCTTCTGTCACAGAAAAACAACGTAAATTGTCAAGTTACTTAAGACACTTTAATAGCATTACAGTGTCATTTGTGTGCACTCAAAGTTAAAGCTCAGTCAGCTGGATGAATAAACGAAATGATCCCAGCTGTGTGGAAGGAACGTGCTTCTTTGTGGAAACACACTACATCTACCCAATCAAATGCCTGGCTCCCAACATGTGCTCGGAGCTTCATCTCACATATTGTTTGGTGAAAGCTGCGCTTTCAAACCAGACCATAAAAACCACCAAGCACAGGATGTGGAACTGATTGCAAGAAAGGATAAAGAACAGTAAGGACTGCTTGATAGCGCCTTAGACGTGATCGTTGTGCAGGAGTAACAGTGATGGAACAAACTGTTGTGTCCTGCAGGACACAGTCGAGTGTTTTACCAGCCTCTCCCACGCGGGCTGGCTCATACACCCACCCCACTCCCATCCAGCACAGGCATCATGAATGCCAATAAAAGGGCCTGGTGCACCTGCTCATGGCAAGTTCCAAGTCCATACCTACTTGTGTGTCTCACCTATTTACAAAGTATGTGGGCTTAGAGCCCACGCCTTTACACAAACCATCACCGGAAGCTCAATGACCGGATACACAAATGATAAAAAAGACCCTTATGATTGAGGTTCAGCAATAAAATATGTATTGGGTTGTTTTCTTCCATCAGCACATACTTTCTCAAAGACGGCATCTAGTCTCTCAATATTACAAATGTTTTGAAAGACTCTGAATAGCTTCTGTTTTACTTAGATTAGGTTATTTCCAGTGAATAGAAACGGTTTATTATTCATACTGTCGCAATTACATGAATGATTATTAGTTCCTTCTTAAGCAGGTGGATTCACAGGATAAGAGTAAAAAAAAAAAAAATTGGGGGTGGATGTTGTGGCCATGCTTCATGTGACTGATGCATCTTTAGCCTCTCTTCTGAGATGCGAGGCTGAATTTTCACCACATGTCTATGTGCTATAAAAAGCTTGCATCTGTTGAATTAAATCATTTTGGGACGCTCAGTTTATGCATATTGAACGTTCTGTGGCATACAGCATGTCACTCTAATTACAACAACCAGCATGAATGGGTAATGTTGATAGCAGCAGCGTGTTTACAGAATTATCTCATTCAAACGTTCGCATGTGCTTCATTTTGGTGTTTTTAACATCGATTTAGTGAAGCCGCTCTGCACAATACACCGAAATGCAAATAATCATAAAATGACTGCATGCATCAGCTCAACTGTTTGATTTTTTCCAGCGGTGTACATAATGGGTCTCTAAAATATTATGTCTGCTTTAGTTATCATGGGAAAGATTCTCTTCTCTGTGCTGCCTGAAGTGTCAAAGGGTTTTACCCTTTCTATATCCATGGGAAAATGAGTTGATAAATACGACCCTTTCTAATGTCATCTGGAAAGCCCTGTTTTGTGAAAAAACGCAAAATACTGTTCCATAAATAAGGGGGCACACTATTATCTTGTGTGAATGAGCGAGTAAACGCGGAAGGATGTATGTGCTGGTGTCAGCAAGAAATAGCTATCATGGGAACATGTATGCCAAGAGCTGCCGTCTGATATGGACGAGGCGTTGCCGCTCTATTTCCCAACAGTGCTGTCTACAGAACACTTGCTAATTCACCGTTAGCACTTCACAGCATACGCTGCCAAAAGAGACATTTCTTGCAGAACAGGGCCACAGCTTCCATCTGCTTCTGGGCACCGTTGCATAAACATCATGATAAAACCCCAATATACTACTCGTCGTGTCTTATTATTTGATAGACATCAGTAATCCGCAAAGTATTTGTTTAACACTATTGCATTGGTCATTTTTTTTTTTTTTTAATTATTAAGTAGCAAAAATAGTGCAGACTTTTTTTTTTAGGTCTGGCCATATCTGTTTAAAGACCTTTTCTCATTAATTCTTCAAGCACATTGAAAATTACAGAGAGAGTGGGCTTTGGGTTAATACCCTTGCAGATATTGGTTATCGCATTTTTTCATTGGCATTACTTGGATAGGCAGTCCATCAAAGCCATCAGTGGCGGATACCACATGGGAGAACGGGTGTGGCAGGGCGGGGCAGGAGAAAAAATATAAAGGGTCACTTACCTTGTCGCGAACAACGCCTCTCTTCTGTCCTCCCGGACCGGAAGCAGGAAGCTCACAGGCTTCCCTAATCCAATCATGATGCTGCTGTCACCAGCATGACAGCAGCGTTTGGAATGGTCTGAACACCTTGGTTCAGGGCTTAGACAGGGAGTGGGAGCCTGTGTATGTTCTCCACCCAGCTGCTCGTTACAGCCTGGAGGAGAACATGCTAAGTGCACATGACAGTGTGGCTGTCTCAAGACAGCTGGCCAAACCGTCATGCACACTTAAGTGCCTCCACCACTCTTCTTCCTGCTGGCTTTGATGACAGCCCAGTCCCCACCAATCAATACTGCCCCACAAAAATAAAATTATAATAACACTGTGTTGTTATCATTTTATTTTTCCTTTTTTCACCGGTCGAAGAGCAGTGTGAGTGCTCTCCTCCGCTGCTCCCACTGAAGGCCATAGCATTTTGTCGATGGCAGTCCCACGAGGTACTCTTAGAAGTCCCACGAGGTTTACATTTTGGACTTTTTAACTTGGGAGAGTTCCATCACAAGTGGAAAGTAATAGAAGAAAGGAAATACGTTGTCTTTGCAACTGCCATAAATACAGTCGAGCACATGTTTTATGTTGGCACACTGCTTTGAAATCAGAAAGGATTACTATTTTAAGCCTTGTTCTGACGATTTTGGATCTCTGCCTGTAACCAAGCTATATGAATGTGTTGAATGTCTTTCTAAAAGGGGTTATTTCAGAGTGACTATTTCTTTCCTAACAGTACATGCACATCTGATTTAAATATATTCATAATTGCAAGAAATGTGATTATTTTGTGGGGATGGGGACTAATCACAACTCTTATCCGGGTGAACCCTTAAAATTAGGAAATTAACCTGAGGCAAACTCCCTGGTAGCTATGGCACAGAGCACACAGGCTTAACTTAGGGCAGTGTGTAAAGTATGTAAGCATTATCAACACAGTAAAAAACGGGTAATGCCAAAGAGCAAACATCTCAAAACGAATTAGAAAAATAGAGTGAAATGTAATAAATGAAATGGCACCAAAATGCCAATAACCCAAAAGGGGAACTGGAGATATGAGTTTTCAAGGGAAAATAGCACCAAAAAGCACAAAGCGCTAATGATCATCTTTGGTCATGGTACACCGGGAGATATTTACAATTTCAGACTGACCACGGTGGATATACCAACCATGTTTGTTTTGATAAAAGAGCTTACTTTTTTGACCTGATTGGGAGTTCGGTAGTCCAACCGAGGTGCTCACAGTGTGTCTGTGGTGGTCTTGCAATAGTGGTGAATGGTTTTCAATATATATCAATGCCTGTGTGAGCGTTTTCACTGTACATGTGACAAATGTGCACATATGCATGATATATGTGGAAAAATACCACCTACATACTGCTGGAGTCTGGCCCATATGTTGGAAGTCCAGGCCATTGGCATGTGGTCCAAAAAGGACTTACCTGCATTTTGCAGCAGACAGGTCGTATTCTTCAGCATGAAGATGCTGTTGTGAAGGGGGCACCTGGAGAAAGGGATCCACATCGAACTCTGCTTGGAAGAACATGAAAGGGCTGAGTAGTCACCCAAAATCCTTCTTTTCTGTCGACTTCAAGATGGCAGTCCCACCACCGCGGGCAGCTCATGAGAAAGCCAACTCGCAATACGGGCAGCAGTGTAACTCCTCAGTACTTACCTAAAGCAGCTGCTTTTCCCCAACCTCAGCCATGGCGATCTGCGGCAAGCTGGTGATGTCAGCAATTCACCTGTGGTCTTTGCAAAGGCAATCTGACAATCTTGGATACAGCAGTTCCTGGAATGCCAAACTTTTAATCAGGTTCTTAGTCTTTTAAGTTGTAGTCAATCACATATTTACTCTTTTACGGCCTCTGGAACCTTAAAGAAAGTAATTAAAGTTTCACCTAATGGCAGGCAGAGACCAACAGTAGGATTCAAGTCCAGTCCATTTGCCTCTGGTCACCTGGATACTTCCAGGAAAAAGCATTGTGTAGCTTGTTGTCTCTCTGCAGCCACACAGAAAGACAGTAAACTGACCCTTGGAGTCCACTTCATTGTCCTGGATACAAGAGGGAGCAGGTCCAGTACTTCAGGTGAGTGCTCAGGTTACAGACAGCAGTTGCAGTCCTCTTCTGATCTTCCACATATCGAGAATGCTTTCTGAAGAGGGAGACTGGGATTACAACATTTATGCCTGGCACTAGCTAGTGGGTGTGGGTGACTCTTGGCCCCTACCTACCCAATGGAGTAAGTGTTCCCAGGCCCTGACCTACCTACTTTTGTAGTAGTTCCTGTTTGTCTTACTACAAACATGACCAAAATGCAATTTGTCAGTGCAATTGCAAGATGGCAAAGGTCTTCAGCTACACTTAACATGGGCGCTGGAGGCGTGAGTGGGGAGTGTACTTAGATAATCCTAGGGTTCTCCCACATCTAACACTAAAATCCAGTTTGAAGCAGGAACTGTACCCAAAACAAACCCAGAAGAAAAGGACTGGTAGGACAAAAGCAGGGTCTTTCAGCAACCAGACATGGGATTCAAAAGAATGGTCTTTGCATCCTATTCTCTTCCTTTCTTTCAAGTGTGACCCAAGTGTTTTACATGGCTCAAGAGGCTTGTCAAGCATGATTTGACACTGTGCTGTCACAAGGAAGCCCTCCATCCCTACACTGCGTTTTCTGTTGAGTTCATAGGAGTCATCTCTGCCCATTCAGGCCAGTCTTTTGTTTACTCCTGGGTCCTGGGAAGCATTTCACACATATTCAAAGCCTGAGGACAGACTGAGAGCTGGCCAATGCTTATGTTAATTTGCCTTTTAACAGTTCAAACAAGTGAAGGGTCACTCACTAAAAGTTACTTGTTCTTAATATTTAATAAAAATCCCACTTCACCATTAAATTGCATCTTTAATAACTATTATAAAATAATAGTTTAACTATTTTCCTAGCCCTTTCCTGAATTGTCATTTTAGGGAGATATCATTATGGGTTTGTGGTTGCATTCATTTACTCATTGACCCACTTTTAAATACCATGCACCCTTCCTTGAGGGCTACAAGAGCTATGTAGGGTTGACATTAATATTTAAAAGGGAACTTTTTATTTGTCAAAAAGGTTTAGTTTAGCAGGGCACACTGTAGGTTTACACTACAACAGCCAGGCTAACAAGGTTAGGCCTGAAGCCAAGTTTGCACTGCAAATATAATATAATATAATAGGTGCTGTAGTCCACAAGTGACATTTAACATCCATGCGCTGGTTGCACTTTTTACACCAGATAGAGGAGGTGGGCATTCAAGTTTAATGAGTTAGTTAGGAATAAACCAATTTAACTATGGTTAAAAGGGTGGCACATGCATGTTACTATTGGTTAACAGGGGCAAAGTGCACAGAGTTCTAAAGTCAGCAAAATATAGAGTACATCAAACGGCAAACAATCCAGTGACTATACAGAAAAGGGAGATTTCCTAGAATAAGCAATACTTGAATTGCAAATCATTTCATAGTCTTTCGTATACATGTTTTGTCTTCATGTAAAACTATTTATGTGATAAGGACTTGAGCAAAATCTGCTTGCTGCTTACAGATTATTCAAGCAACAGAAATTGTGCAAATTAATGTGTCCTGTTTTTCCATACCTCGATGTTTTTTATATTAGTCATCACAGGAAAAATGATTTTCAGTCTCCCCATGTTCATTTCCCATAGTGTCTGATCTGCCTGTTCTTTATACGACAAACAGTACATGGCTTCTGAAATGTTTAGTGCTCTAACAAGACCTGCAGTGGACACAGTGTTTTATTACATTTCTATATCATTAAAAACCTGATTTAAAATTAACTATTGTATGTGTCTTCATGTTTATATTTATGCCGGTGAGTGAAGTTAAGAAACTGTGCTTCCATTCTCTTCATAATTTTCTTGACAAATGACCATGACAAATTTAGTAACGATTTAAATTAAACATTAGTGGAAAATGCTGCAAACAAAGACTGTAGTATAAAAAGTCAACAAATCCTACTTTGGTGAGTGACTTTTCTCTCCCACGAATAAAACAGGGGCCAGATGTGCAATATCCACAGTCCCTGAGAACTTGTGTTAATATGCACAACTACACTGACAGAAACATTTTGTTTTAAACCATGGCCAATCATTTGCATTATTAAAAAATGTAATTTGTTTTTCCAATTGCAGCATACATTATGAGGATGATTGTCTCAATATGTGAATGATGAACTAGAAGTTGACATTTTAAAATTAGTAAATTACTCAAAAAATAGAAAACAACCTATCAGTAAATTCTCACATTGTTGGTTTAGTATATTAAAGCCATGTGAATTTTTTTTATGAAAGTTACATTCTAACACATTTTCAATCGGCTGGTTTACCTAAACATGTTCATAGGAAAAGAAAAGTAGGAGTGAAGGGTATATATAAGATTTTATTGAATACAAAAAAGATTACAACATTTGAGAAAAGTGAGGGAGGTATATTGACCCTTGTCAATATTCTAGGAATCAACATGCATACTTAACTTGAACTGAAATGAACATCATCTAAATTGTTAATAGAGGATGTGAGCTTACCCCAAGTAATAAGTCCAAAATCCTGTCAGGTCCAACAATGTGTTGTGTGTTGAATCAAAATTCAACACACAACACAATAAAAGTCCCACATCCAATTTCTACAACTAGAAAGCATTTTAATACAAAAAACAGCAACAAAACAAAACAAAATCCAAAGAGAAGAGAAACACACATGGATTTCTAAAGGTTTAGGTAAAAAAACAACAAGAAAACGTAAAGGACTAATCAGAAGTAGGTGTTTACAGTTGACTGGGATATGGCCACAATTTCAGGCTGACCACAATGGAGAAGAAATTTGAAAAAAGTTCATACGAGGGAAACCTTTCCAATTTTTCAGCAAATAGTATTTGCCATACTAAAAGCTATACCATGGTGCACTATTCTGAGTAGAATCCTATATGGCAGAATCCTACTGCCCTTGAAGGTGGCCTGTGTGCCAGCCAGGGATGTGTGTAGGAAAATAAGCAGCCACCTCACCAACCCACCTCTTTTACTGGGACAGTACCTAGCTGGCTACACTGTACCCAGGGATCAAAGGGCATCCGTTCCCAGGCCTCCCGCTATTCTTAACTGTGAATGGGCGGGTCTCATGCTCTTCGCTTTCAAGTTAATGAAGTTCCTGACCCCTTCCCACTGCCCTTCCTGAGCTGTGAGGATTTATATTCCTCACACTTAGGTTACCTGCCAAAAGGCCTAAGTCATTGTTTCTAACATAGAATCTGTTTTCACACGTCATTGAGGAAAAGGAACTTACAGGAGCCAGCTGCTGACATACTAATGCTACCTCAGCTACTAGAAATTCAGGCAGCAAAGTCAAATGTTTTAAAAGTTACGTTTCCTGTAAAGTAATCAAAAATCCAACATCACAGTTGAATTTGATTTTTAATAAATATGAATCAAACAGTTGTTGAATTATGTCTGTAGCTTATCCCAAACCAAGGTTAGCAATATTAGTATTTCATTTGAACTTTAGTTTTTCTTACACAACCATCTATTGCCCTTTACAGTGAAAATAGCCTTTGGGGGCTAGTCATTCTCAAATATACCAACATAAACGTTTTACACATTCCACTTTTAAATATTTAAGACCCTACCTAGTGGGCTACAATGCCTACTTAGGGGTGACTTATGTAATATTTAAAAGTAGGTTTCCTTTTTTTCAAAAAGGGTTATTTTCACTGGTTTGCATTAGAGTTAAAAGCTGCCACAGTTAAGACCTCATGTCCTTCTTGTTGACCTAGTGGATGGCATTATAAGTGCTGCAGCCCACAGGTGGCATTTAACTGCCAATGCCACTGGTGTTTTTTCTTTAATCATGCACTATAGCCTTACAAGTAAGTTAAATATGCCAATTGGGGATTAGCCAGTTTGACCATGTTTCACAGATCAGAGCACATACACTAGGGACTGGACAGCTGTGCCCCAGTGTGCAGAGTTCTGAAGCCAATCAATCAATCATGCATTTGTTAAGCGCGGCTACTCACCTGTAAGGGTCTCAAGGTGCTGACGTGGGGGGGGGCTGCAGGGTCCAGTCCATCAAGGAGGGGGTCTGTCAAAGATGTAAATTTTGAGATTTCTCATGAAGGTGGCGATGTTGTCTGTCTGAGGTGGAGCCGTAGGGCGATACAGGCTCTGGCCGCGAGGATGGAGAAGGATCGGCCTCCCGATCTAGTCTTTCGGGTGCGGGGGACCACGGCGTAGGAGAGTTGGACTGATTGTAGGGTCCTATGGCATGCGTGGAATTTGAGTCGGCTGTTAGGTATGCTGGTCCGGTGTTGTAGAGGGCTTTGTGTGCATGGGTGAGAATCTTGAAGGTGATTCTAGCCTTGATGGGGAGCCAGTGGAGTGTGTGCAGGGGCTGGGAGATATGGCAGTGTCCTGGCAGGTTGAGGACCAGTTTTGAGGCGGCGTTCTGGATGTTTTGTAGCTTGCAGGTCAGGTTTTTGTTTATGCCGGAGTAGAGTGCATTGCTGTAGTCGAGTCTGCTGGTGACAAGGGCGTGAGTAAAGGTCTTTCTGTGCTCGGGGGATCCATATGAAGGTCTTACGTCAGAGGCGGAGGGTGTGGAAGCAGGAGGATGCATTGGAGTTGATCTGGCAGTCCATTTTGAGCTCAGAGTCCAGGATGATTCCAAGGTTGCATGCGTGGTCTGTGGGGGTGGGTGGGCTTCCGAGGGTGGGGCGCCACCAGGTGTCATTCCAGGTGTCAGGGTTTGGCCCATGATGAGTACTTCTGTTCTGTCAGTGTTGAGTTGTAGGTAGCTGCTTTTCATCCATTTGGCGACAGCGTCCATGCCTTCTTGAAAGTTGTGTTCGGCTGTGTTGGGTTCGTTGGATAGGGATAGGATGAGTTGGGTGTTGTCTGCATATGACACAATGTTGAGTTCATGGGTTCTGACGATGGGGTTGAGCAGGGCCATGTAGACGTCGAAGAGCATGGGGTTGAGGGAGGACCCCAGGGGGACTCCACAGGTGGTTGGTGTAGGGTCCAGGAGGAAAGGAGGGAATCTGACCCTCTGCATTCTTCCGGAGAGGAAGGAGTGGATCCAGTTAAGGGCCTTGTCCTCGATCCCTGCGTTATGGAGTCTGTGTGTTAGGGTGCGGTCGGAGACTGTGCAAAGGCCGCCGAGAGGTCAGGGAGGATGAGGGCTGCTGCTTTTCCTCTGTCCAGTAGGGAGCGGATGCCGTCTGTTGCGGCGAGGAGGGCGGTTTCTGTGCTGTGTTTTTTCTGAAGCCGGAATTGGGAGAAGTCAAGGATGTTGTGCTCTTTGATGAAGGTGGCAAGTTGGCTGTTGATGGCTTTCTCACTGGGAACGGGAGCAGGGAGATGGGTCTGTAGTTTTTGAGGTCAGTGGGGTCCGCTGAGGGCTTCTTCAAGAGGGTGTCGATCTTGACGTGTTTCCAGTCATCGGGGAAGGAGACGTTCGCCAGGGAGTGGCTGATGGTGTGGCAGAGCATGGGTGCGATGGTGTCGGCGGCTCTGTTGAAGATGTGTTAGGGCAAGGGTCCGGGGGGCCCCGGAGTGGATTGACTTCATTATCTTCAGTGTGTCTTCGGTGGTGAGGGCTGTCCAGTTTTCAATTGTTGGCTTCAGGGTGTCGGGGTGACTGGTGAGGGTTCAGTGTGTTGGTTGTCTTCATTGAAGTTGTCGTAAATGTACTTGATTTTGTGGTGGAAGCAGATGCTGAGTTTGTTGCAGAGGTCTTGTGAGGGAGGAATGTCAATAGACTTGCTGGTGGGTTTGGTGAACTCCTTAATGATGCTGAAGAGTTCTTTGCTGATGTGTGCGTGTGGGGATATTCTGTCTTTGATCGCTTTTTTTCTAATTTTTCTGATGAGTTGGGGTGGACATTGGTGGCTGCTCTGAAGTTGTGGGCTTCTGTGGATTTGGAGTTCCTCCAGGCCTTTTCGAGGTGGCGGCATGTGCGCCTTGACTCTTGAAGTTCCGTGGTAAACCATCTGGCTTTCTTGGCATGTGTGTTGTTGTTCTTCTTGAAGGGGGCTATGGTGTTGGTGCTGTTTGGGAATCAGAAATACCAATCAGCAAAATGTGGAGTTATAATACAAAAAATAGGATTGGCTCATTGTTACCAATCAAATATATGTTATTTGCAAAGAAGACTCTAATCAGTAATAAAGGTCTGTATAGTGTATTATTCCATTTCACCACTGAGAAAAAACCAAATGTATTTGTAAAGAAACCATTTCTACAAGAAAACCTGGAAGAAGTAGGAAGCAAAACATTACATCATAAGAAACAGACTAATTTTGTTTACCTGTGGTGGAAGTGTCTGGTGATACATGGTACAATACAATAACAGTACACCTCTGTGAAAAATTGAGTTGTTGGCTGAGGAGGGTTAATCCTAAGCCCTACTTTAGCAACAGCTACACCTTTGTCAGGGTGAATAAAAAAAATAACTAAATTAACTGGTGAATCCTCTGGTTTCTTAGCACAAAAGCAGGCAGGCTTAACTTAGAGGTAATGCATAAAGTATTTATGCAGCACACAACCAGTAATAAAGTGAAAACACAACACATGAAAAATCCCAAATTAGAAAAATAGGGTAAATTTTAAGAAAATACTTGTCACCAAAACAATAAAAATCCAATCAGTATGCAAGAGTTATCAATAACCCTGGGCAAAGCACCACGCTACACTTGCCTAGTTTGTGAAGTTTGTGCTCCTTCACACTACGCGAATTGCAAGTAGCACATTGCAAACACGTGTAGCGTAGGGTAGTGCAGCGGTCATTTTTTGCTTGCTTGCGGTCCTCAACGTCAAGTTGGCGACCGCGAGCAAGCAAAATGACATCCCGACAAGACTTTTTACTTGTTCGCGATCAGCAACATCAAATTGCCGATCGCGAGCGTGGAAAATAAACCTCCCGGCGAGATTCTCAACTCGGGTAGGTCAGGTTTCTCATTGCCAATAGTCACGAAGGCTCGCTACCGCTCGTGATGAGAAACTACCAGTCTGCGTTGAGAAAGCTGCAGGTCGAGTAGAAATCTACTCGAGCTGCAGAAAACAACCACTTGCACTGTGCAAGATGCAGTTTGCACTAATTGCACAGTGCGGACAAGCTTCCCGCACTGTGCGATCAGCGCGGACAGCATTTTGCACAGTTCACTATGCAGTTCGCGTAGCTACACGTAGCTTGCGTAGTGCGAAGTGCACTTCGCATAGCTACGCGTAGTGCTACTTCGCAAACTACGCCCAGGCTTAGGTATGAACTTGTTATTGTGAAATTGCACCTAAAAGAGCAAAACACGACCCACGGACATCTAAGTTATGGCCGACCACGATGGAGCGTAGTTCGGATACACAAAGTGTATTGGGTCCGATCTTTGATTACCTTAATACTTAGAAGAACTTTTAAAGAAAAATGTCTAAGAAAGTAAGAGTTCAGCAGGGCAAGGCACCCATCTGAGTAAGAGGCTTCGTCATCGGAAATCTTCTGGATGAAGTTGTGATGCAGAGTTCTACATTGAGGCTTAATCTCATTTTTTGAATTTGACAATTTGCACCAGGATGAAGCTGCAAGCTATAGCCAATTAGAGCTCCGTGGGACCAGATGCTTTTTCTGTGAGAACAGGATTTGCTGCAGAGAAGTATGTAGCAAGAGCAGCCATAAGGCCAGGACGACCTGCAATGCATCTCTGGCAGGTCAGTGAGCAGGTAGGTCCTGGTCTCCTCTTAGTCTCAGAGCACTTTTTAGCAGAAATGTT
The DNA here is from genome assembly GCF_964263255.1 of Lissotriton vulgaris. Classification (NCBI taxonomy): domain Eukaryota; kingdom Metazoa; phylum Chordata; class Amphibia; order Caudata; family Salamandridae; genus Lissotriton; species Lissotriton vulgaris. The sequence continues at coordinate 1,051,495,581 of NC_141687.1, forward strand.
TCTAAGTTCCAAGTTTTGGATTTGGGCCTTTTGGCCACCACTAGCACCACTTTCAAGGGTCCAGGACTGGAGGTACACCATTTGCAGGGTCAGGATTCACTCAGGCTGGGTTCAGGTGTGGGCTCAAATAGTCAGAGCTTTTTCTGTCCCTGAGGCTCTGATAGGGAGGCCAGTCAACTAGCCATTGGTGTCACACTGGAATTCCTGGGTTCACACAGAAAAGCATGTCTCCAGCAACAGTGCAGCCCTCTGAGGGCACAGGGTAGGCCACAGGTACCATATTAATTCACGACTATTCCTTTGTAGGCTTCCTGAATAGCGTGCGTCAACAAGCGCTATATAAATACAAACCTTTGTCCTCTTCTATCCTTCTGCTATCATTCCAAATTCAATTAACTGACTAACCTATCCACCACTTAAAATGTACTTGCATGTTTCACTATACTAATTCAACCATAATACTCTATGGGTCCCGGAGTATCCTGCTACTCGCCGAAAAAGAGCTTTGACGCCTCATCAGAGGTAGTAAGCGCTACATAAATGCAATTACAATACAATACAATACAATTTCTGATGCCACCTTTGAAGTGGGAGAAACTTCTGGAGGCTTTTCTCCGCCACAAGTAGGAAAATGCAAAGGCCAACTGCCCACACCCACTCATGTAATCAGGAACAGGCTGCATGCACTAAATAGTTAGGACAAGAAAATCCCAACATTCTAAAAGTGAAATTTTCCAGAACTATGACTTAAAACCCGACGTAACCATTAAAGTGCATTGTTAAATTACAATTCCTTACACATCAAATGTGAATTTCCTACCTGCTCCTAATCAAAAGTTGGCACTTACTAAATGTAATCAGACAACCCAATGTTGAAGAGGTAGGCCTCACTGTAGCCCCCAAAAAAATTGTGAGTATTGTATTACCAGGACATGTAAAACTTAAAGGTACATATCAAAAGTTTCAATTACAATGCAACCTGCTCTACAGGGCCTATCTTAAGCATGACTTATATGTACTAAGAAGGGACTGTTAGAAATGGGATTTCTGGTTGGCTAGGGCATGCACCTAATCCAGGCAGAAGCCACCACTCTAGTCAGGGCAAGGGAGTTACACGCTAAAGATAACCCCTGCCCACCCCCTTGGTAGCTTGGCACAAGCTGTCAGGCTTATTCCAGAGGCAATGTGTGAAGCGTTTGCCCAAAACACACACACAGCAGCAACACACTTGGTACACTACAAAAGAAACTCCACACAAGGTTATATAAAAAATAGCCTTTGTATAATTCAAAACACATTAGATCATAACCACACATGTACACTGTACCAACTGGCACTAGGAAATATTTACAGGGGATTATATACACATGACCGGCCAATTGGGCCACTGTCAGAAACTTTAGAAAGTACTAGTAACACATGTAAAACACAACCAGTAACTACTGGCAAAATACTGTACTCAGCCTTATATCACATTAGCATGAGGCTTCATCCTAAAACATCACAGCATAAACACATTATGCATCTCAGTAGGCATAAACACATCATGCAGTAGGCATCACATTAGGCAGGAACACATTATGCATAAATCAGCAGTGCACCACAGTAACACTATTGCCAGGTGCACACATCACCCTCGCCTACACCCTGAAATGACCCCGGGCCAACTGGCCTTTCACTGGGGCTCAAATGTCCCAAATGCCAGGGTGTAATTGAGGCCTTCCAAATGGCCCTACGGCTGCCAATGCAGCTAAATTACTGGTACACAAATGCGCTGGGGGCGTGGGGTGCAGCTCACCCCTTCCTAGCACTAAAAATAATATGCCCCCGTCGTTGCAGCATCCTACTCTCTCTCACTGTGCAGCTGTGGCAAAACTGGCTCTGGCACCACAGTGCCTGAGGGAGCCCCACTCTGGGACTCTCAAAAATAATAGGGCCCCAATTTGCAGCTTCCAGCTCTCCCGCAGTGCAGTGGAGAAGAAATGGAAGAAATGAGCAAGCACTGGCACTACTAGTGCCTTGTGAGCTACCCCTTTATTAGGGCTCTTCTGACAGGGGGGAGACACCAACATTGCACCAATTGGCCACACTCACTGGGCTCTTCTAACTGCGGAGGAAGGCACCGACAATGTGCCTCGAAAGGGGCCCCACACACCGGGCTCTTTCCTTGCCCCCTCCAGTCTCCTGGCAGGTCCTCAGGCACCGGCAACGTGCCTCGGCTGGACTCGCCCTCGGGGCCTCTCCTGACTTTCCCAGCTTCCTCTGGTACCACTTCCGGCACCCATAAGTCTTCATGGTCTCACACTCGACTTTCCTTGGCCAGCACGCGGGAGCCCTGCTCGGGCATGCACAAGCTTCCAGACGCCGTTACAGGCCCCGCCCATAGTCAGGCAGGACTCCTGACTTCCTGGTCAGGGCATCATCCCTGGGTCGCTGCTTTCGAAGCGGCGCCCCCCACAGCAGCGTAAAAAAGCGGGGTAGGCTCCCGCTCATCTGGACCTCCACAATGCGGGATGGGCTCCCGTTTAGAGGAGCACAAATGCAGGGTGTGCTGCCGCTTCCTAATTAGCCCAAATGCGTGGTAGGCTCCCGCTTGACTCCACACCAACACAGGGGAGTCCCCACGCTGGGACTCTCCCTGAAATGATAACGCAGCACAGCGCTGCTGGCCCCATGAGCTGGGCACAGGCGGGCCAGCAAACAGGGACCTCAAGGAAGCTGTAGCTGGGTCCTGCGGCTGTTCCTCCTTGCCCAGCAATCCTTCGGCCTCACAGCTCCAGAGAAGCACATCACATGGGGTCACAGCCCCTATATTTATATCACATTTCTCCTTTGTCTGCCCTGGCACAGGGCTTGGGGGGAACCAGTCTAAACTGGTTCTGGGGGGTATTGGAGCACTTTGTGTATAGTGCTCACACCCTCCTTTGTGAGATGGGCCTCTGCCATGAGACACACCACAGGGGGCGGAGCCAGCATTCACCTAGGCAGGCACAGACCTATTCAGGGTCAGGGGACTACTCCTCCCACTACTTCAAATGCAGATCTACGATTCAGCCTAGCGCTGACTCACCCTGCCCTTCCTAGAGCCACACACACCTCACCAGCCCCTGCCACTCCACAGCCAGACATGCAATACACATCAGGCAGGCAGACACATAGCACATAGAAATGCCAACTTCTGAGTGTGGCATTTCTAAAATAGTTATAATAAATCTGTGCACACCATTGCGTAGCATTTATTATTACTAATCCAAAAATATCAAACTTGACCACGCTGTTCCTCTCATATCAGGAATTACCACTGAAACACTTATCAGGGAATCCCCAATGGTATCCTATGAGAGGGCAGCCTCACAGCAGTGAGAAACCAAAATGGCTGTTTGTCACTACCAGGACATGTCACACACTTCAGGTACGTGTCCTACCATATACCTACAATGCACCTTGCCCATAGGGCTAGCTAGGGCCTAATAAGGGGTGACTGACATGCAGTAAAAGGGTGGTCACAGACATGGCAAACAATTTAGGCACCACATCACAGTGGCAGTAACACTGCGCGCACATGCCCTGTAATAACAGAGGCCTGAGACAGGTTTGAAAGGCAGCTATGGTGGGTGGCGCAATCAGCGCTTCACGCCCACCAGTAGCATTTAATTTACTAGCCCCGGGTATATGAGACACCACTTTAAAAGGGACTGACAGGTAAATTAAATATGTCAAACAGGTGTAGACTAATCTTATCATGTTTTATCACAGAGAGCACACACAATTTACACTGGACAGCAGTGCTAAAGTGCCCAGAGTCCTAGAACCACCAACACCATGTCAGAAAAAAGGCTAGGAGAAAGGAAAAAAGGTCAGGGATGACCCTGCATAAAGGCCCGAATCCAACAGGGACTATCAGGTCTGTCAATGTGTTTATTTTGCCAAGATAAATTGGCAGTTTAAAACAGCAAACAGGTTGCAGTAGCAAGCCTGAAACATGTTTTAAGGGACTACTTAAGTGGGTGTCACAATAAGTGCAGTAGCATTTCATTTACCAACCTTGGATATATGGTATCCCACTTTACTAGGGACTTACAAGTAAATTAAATATGCCAATCAAGTGTAAAACAATTTTACCATGTTTTAAAATATGAGCACAAGCACTTTACCATTGATTAGCAGTTGTAAAGTGCACAGACTCCTAAGGCCAACTAAATCAAATAGGAGGGGAGAAAGTGAACATTTTGGGGGAAGATCACCCTAAGACTGATAGGTCTAACAATGACATGCAATTTACATTATGTTACATATATTGGCACACATGCTAATTTTACAACACATATTTACATTTCCAGGTACTGAGAAAAAAAGTGGCTTTCACAGAATACATAATGTTTGGTAAAAACATCAAACAGTTTATTGGAAATCTCGATCAGCCTCAGACATTCCCTGGGAAAGTGACTGATGTTCGTGCCCATTTTAAGCATCCGCTATGCACTTCAATATTACATAAGGAGGGTCAACAAACATGTGTGTGCCTTTTTCTGCAATCTCGTTATTCCCCTTGTAGATTTAATACTTCTCTACGTAAGGTAGATATGACCTTATTTGCATGGACGTGTGACTCCTACAAACATAAGCAAGACTTTGGCAGTGCATCTTGTTACCTACAAAAGCCACACATGTACATGTGTAGTAAGGTCCGGGTACGGTTTGCTAACTGTGTGCACACACTTGGTTACCTACCCTAAGGAGCGCTGTGGAAATGAGCTAGGAGGTTCCTTTGGACCCTGCAGAGAATCTTCCTTGGACTGCATCCCTCTGTGGGCACATCCACTCTTATCATTAGGCGTTTTCTATAAAAGTATCTACGACTCACTTAACTATTTGGCAAAACCAAAGCAAAGGCCAGTTTCTCTGAGAGACAGACCAAAAATACGAGCCAGGATAGCAGCAAGTTATACCCAGGAAAAAGGCGGAAAGAAGAGAACTTGTTCATAAAAAATGGGGCGACCGAAATACATCTCTAATCGAACAAGACAGACTTTAAAGTATGGACTGGGATGGGAAAGGCAGACATGATGGTAATGTTCCCTGCAAAAACTGTTCTTAAGTCACTCAAACACTTATTTATAGTAAATCTCAGCTGTCTTTCAACAGCAACACAGTGAATAATGCTAGAGCAAGTAAAGACATACTATTTAATAAAAAGAGATAAAGAGAAACTAAAATATATAAAACAATGCAACATCTCTACCAGGCTACAGTTTGACAATTCTTAAATGAATGTAAAAAACGCATATCTTTTCAGCACACATCTTTGTTTTGAAATACGAACCTTATATTTGCTATAGAAAATAATCTGTGGGACTGTAAAATATGTTCCTAAAAACTTCCAGCCGTGTGTAGTTCCTTAGCGCCCACGTTTGTAAGGGGCTACCGTTACAGGACTCCACTGTAGGGCCAAATGAACCGTCCTCAACTGCACTCAATGTCAGACATGACTGGGTGATTACATGAAGAAATGAGTGGGTCTGTATGGCAGAAAAGAAAGATGAAGACATGAACACAATGGCAACACATAAAGATAAGCACATGGAATGCAATGTCTGAGCGCATGCACCAAGAACAGCTGTTCGGTATGCCGCTGTATGCCTGAAGCTCCTGGTTGATTAGCATATTACTGGTCTCTTTAATTAATTGACTCTGAGAGCTGCCTGCTGTAGCCAGTTTAAGTGTGGTTAAGGGAATGCTGGAGAAGCTGCTGGGCTGATTAGAACTGCAGAAGCCAGCTCTCGAAGCAGCAAAACGAGTTACAATGACTACTGGATGTACTGAGACAGCCTCAGCATCTTCTATTCATTGAATCATTTTTACTCATGTTTAGATACAGTTCTAAAGAAATCACCTTCGTAATGAAAACAATTTCAGTTTCCTTAAACGTCTGCACTTCGTTATAAGCAGAGTTCTCTGTCTCCACAGTTGTTAACTTACCATTAACTTGTAGTTCATAAATATCAAAAAAGTAGTGTGAACTTACCTTTGGGAATTAGGTCCAGGGGAAAAGAGGGGATATGTAATGAGTAAAAGCTGTTCTCTTTGAGGGGCAGCTTTCAATGGGCATTGACTGGAATTAGAATGTTTAGATTTATCTTTCGTAGTGTCTTGCGAGTTCAAGTTGACAGGACCCTTTTAGTTCCCGACAGACTCCATAGAACAGTGACGTAAGTGCAGGGTGATAGAATTCATGATGTAGAATGTTCAGTTAATGTTTACACGTTAAGGAATAAAGACATGTAAGGCCAAGCTCTGTGTGTGATGTGATTATTTGCATGTACCCAGGCTGAGAAGATGCTACAAATGCTGATGAGAGAGGGGGTTACATAAACCCAGTGACCCGAAGAACCAAGAGTAATCACCCAGGGAGTTTGCTGTGGTCCAGCAAACTGCTTGCGCATCCCATGTGTGCCTCAGGCAAAGTGAAAATCAACAGTTGGCGTATGTGTAGTCAAAGCACCACTACAGCCAGTGCAAGGCGAGTGAAGGTCTTACAGAAAGTTTGTTTGTTGTTGGCTATACATTTGCTGATAAAGTCGAGACAAGAGGTGGTGCATCACATCCTGAGAGCCATATGGCATATAGAACATTAACGCTAAATGTGCAACAACCAGGTACAGAGCAGTGCTAAAAGCAGCAACAGTCATGTGCAAGTAAGCGCTAGCGCAGAAAATGTCAGATACAGAAAAGCACTGAAGGCAGTGATAACCACATAAAAAGTGCACATATTCTCTTGTAAGTAAGGGCAATAACTGGTTACGATGCCGCTGCATTCCTGAAACCTCTGCTTCCGTTATATACAGCCAAGAAACAAAATATCGGCACAAGATGGACTGCCTGGAATACAAGGTTAAGATAATTTAATTGATGCGCTTTAAGAAGCTAATAACAAAAAGATCATGAAATATCTTAAGAATTTAGCAGGTGAAGGAGTAGAAGAAGTGATAAATAAAATACCACAAGGTGATGAAGTGATATACCATTAAATCAAAGAAGCCGTAAACGCAAAGTTCAATTCAATACTGAATGATGACTATGAAAGGTACATTTTTAGTCAGTAAAGACAGAGAGCTGGTGAAGTGATGGATGAGTTTGTAGAAAGGCTTGATTAGCTTAATAAGTATTGCAAGTTCAAAGAGTTCAATGATGAAGAGGCCATGTGACTCGGAGTAATAGATGGCTGTCTCTCTGATTCCTTCAGACAACGAATGCTGAATGAGACACTCAGTTTGGAGTGAATACTCATGATTGCCAGAGCGGAGGAAAGAGCTGACAGACAAGCAGCTAATATGGATGCCCGAATGACCCAAAATGAATCAGTGCTGAGCGTGAAAAGTAAGTCAAAACACATGGCAAAAGGCCATAACGTAATGTTTCCAAAGAAAAAGAAAGTGGGCCCAATTCACAAAAGTAATCTGAGACAAAATCCTAACTTTATGACTTTCAACCTAAGACAAAATCCTAACCTTATTACTCCTAAATGCCTTTTGTGAATACCGAAAGTCGTAAAATTAGGATTTTGTCTCAGATTACTTTTATGAATCGGGCCCAGTGTGTTTTCGATGTGCACTTTCCTTCCCACATGAAGGTAAATGTCCAGCCATTGGACAGATATGCAAGGTTGCGGGAAAGAGAACCTTTTTTTAACAGTTTGCAAAGTGAGGGAACGATCAAGTGTGTCACGTCGAGGAAACAAAATGGAGGAAAGATCAAGTGATCCACATCAAAAAAACAAAATGGACTGCAGGATGTTAAAGACACAATGCTCTACACTCTCCCACAAAGCCCAGTGACCACATCAGTTGAGGCAAGTAGAAACTGAACGATGTTGATTGCCATCAAATTCCTTGTCTAAACGTTTGTCACCCTCATTGTCAAGTGACAGTGAGGAAGTTGGGTGTGCATTGTCAATGTTGACTGCTGGACAACATACACATGTAGGATTAGCTTCAAGCAAGGAATAATGTTGGTCTAAGCTAATTCAACAAGTGAAAGTGCTCAATTCATTTGGACACTGTCCCAAGATCACAATGAAAGTGAATGGGTGTGCATACTTTTTATCATAGACATTGGCACGTCGATAAACCTTATACCTGTGGAAAAATACAATGAACCGTCTCCAGTGCCCAGTTAAACTCTGTTGTAAAGCCAAGGTGTCTAAGTGGGCTGCTTCGATGCCTCTGCAAAGTCACGGTGTATTCATAGCAGCAGTGAAGAATAATAAAACAAAAGTACAACCACCAATTCATGTTCTGCCAGGCACTTCAAGTGCATGTTTACTCAGTTTCAGTACTGCAGCTGATATGTATGTGATTTCTGTAAACTACGTCAATGCCTATCATGAGATAGTAAATCAGTTTCCATCTTTATTTCATGGATTAGGAAGACTTAAAATCCTGATAGTGCAACTTCACATAAATTAGGCTATCTGTTCTGTTGCTTAAAGACATTGTTGGATTGCATTTCATTTACAATAAAAATATTGAGAAAGAACTTGAGATACTTTTAAAGCACAAAGTCATTGAGCGATCAACTGGTCTGGCGACATGAGTATCACCCATAGTGGTAGTGCCAAAAAGCATAGTGGAGGAGCCATGCACACCTGTATTGATATGCGCCAAGTGAACAAGGTGATTGAAAGCGAAAAACATCCAGGCCCGCACATTGCTGACATGATTACGCAGCTAAATTGAGCCAAAGTATTTTCCCGCCTTGATTTGAACAAAGGGTATCTTCAGCTTCAAATTGCAAGTATATTTCTACCATTTTGACTCATGTTGGTTTATTTAGATACAAAAGGCTACGTTTTGGAGTGTCATCAGCACTATTTCAGCTGGGAGACATAATCAAATGGGGAGTGGTATTGCAATATCACACAGACATGCCCAGACGTGGTGCTGCTCCAGGAGAAACACCTGCAGGAAAACACCTACAGCGTATTAGACAGGTGGGGGTACAAACTGGTAATCCACTTAGACTACACTAGAGGTTCCGGGGGGTAGGCATCCCTGTGCATATATCTATTATCCCACTTATGGTGATGAATACATGGTAAGACACACATGGAAGGTATGCAGTACCATCCAGGAGTTGGGAAGACGCTCAACATTATCTCTACCTATATCCCCCCTGAATGCACGAGAAAGTGTTCCAAGATGTGAGCACTCTTGTATTCCATGTCCCAGAGGGTGAGGCATTGATGGGCAGAACGTTTAATGTTGCTCTCTGTGAGACTGAAGACCGCTAGCTCTCCAGATGGACTGGGCCTTCCCAGTGCCCGTTGGCTGACTTCTTGATGGCCCTTTGACTCGCAGAGGTATGGCACACCCATAATCCCACTAAATGCCAGTATACATATCTTTCTGGTGCTCATGGAAGTCTCTTGAGAATTGACTATATATGAAACATGTCAGCCCATAATTAATGGGTCTGCTAGCGTGCAGTTTGTTTTCACTTTGAATAGGCAGATGAGTTTTGAATAAAGTTGACATCTGGCGCACAGGCGTTTCTCAATTTTAAACTTCACGGGGTTGGTTGGTGTTTGTGGTAAACACGAAACACAATCTTTCACTGTTTTTTCTGGACACCTATATTTTTTTTCACACGAGAAAGCTACCAATGATGAGAAATGTGGGCACAACTGGTGAGAATCAACCAGCAAGCTCCTATGGTGCAGCGCAAGTGAAGTGCTATATCGTTTTTTCACAAATTTTTGTTTTCTATACACCTGCTTAAGTTGAGGGTATTGTTATACACAGTGACTTACAGTTTGAAGGTTGTTTTAAATTAAAGTTAGTCAGGCTTAAATGAATCTGGACATTACCTGGAATTTTAAGAAGTGTTATTGGTGGGATATATGAAAAAATTCCCATTTCCTTTCGGAAAGCTATTGAGAGTTAATACCCACGTTGATCAGGTCTTTGTGTCATTGTACTCAGCCCCTGGTACCTAAAGATACCTTGCATATGCACCGGTCTCCATGTTGCCACAGAACAATATTTTGATGAAAGGGAAAGTGCAGTACATTCTGCACAGACCCTTTGGTTTGGTAGGTGTACAAGACAGACATAAAGGGTCATGGCCTCTTGCTGATAGTGGGGCATAAGAAGGAGCAACAGGCTCGCTTAGATAAGTTAGTGGAGGAAATTCAAGAACTGGAGGCTAGACTAGCAGACACAAAATGGGAGGGTTTGCATTGCTAATTAACTTTAAAACAATAGGAAAACCTCGTCATTACCCTAGAGGCAGCTAAGACCTTTACCAGGAATCCCAATGCCGCCTATATAAGGTAGGTGATAGGATAGGGAAACTTCTGGTATGGCTTGATCGAAAGGAGACAGCAGATGGGTGCTGGAACTTCCAACTGCTGAAGGGGAACTGGTGAAGTGTAGAAAGAAAGTAGCACAAACCTTTGGGACTTGTTATACACAGTTGCACTCTCCGGCACTCACCAACACAACTGAAGAATCTCACAAACTATTTTCTGATCCTCCACTATCAGGTCTCTCACTTGTGAACAGAGCAGAACAGGAAATGATTGAAAGTGAGATATTCCAGGTGATCTTCAACCTGACTGACTGACTTCAACCTGAACTCTGGCAAAGCAATTGGTTCTAATGGTGTACCCACGGAATTGTAGAAACTCACAGCCTCTAAAATCACCCTCTTCCTCCTCCCAATGTTCATGGAAAGCCAACAATCAGGCTCTCTACCCATGGAACAGCGACTGTCAATTGTAGTTATCATACATAAGAGTGCAATCCTACCGAGGACAGCTCTTCTTGTAGGGCAATTTCTTTTTTAAATGCAGAAGTTAAGATGCTAGCAAAAAATACAGGCCTCTTAGTTGGACCAAGTAGTCAATACTCATTCATGCCTCTCTCAATCTACATTGATTACACAGAGTCCTTTACCGGGTAGCCGATTAGCATGAAGATGCCCTTGTATTCTCAGTAGACACCGTATGGCTTTCAATACAATCAAGTGCTGTACATATTTGAAGTCCTGATCAAGATTGGCTTCGACCCATGTTTCTTGGCTTGGATACGACTGCTCTATAAAGACCCCCTGGCCCAGGTGCCGGCAAATGGAGGCACATCTCCAGGGTTCCAGGTTCAGGGTGGAACGAGGCAGGGCTGCCCACTTTTCCTGTCAAGCTTTTCTTTAGTCCTGCAGCTCCATGCCACCTGGATTAGGTGTGATCCCTTGCTCAGGGGATTCAGGTGGTCGGGGGACTGGGAGGACAGGTTATCCCTATCTACAGATGCCATTCTTCTGTTCATCTCAAATCCTGTCCGCATACTCGATAGGATCCACCATATACTCACTCTGTCTCACCATTACTGTGGATACAACTTGAAAAAAGCTGTAATCTATCTCCTCCCCGGTTCAGTCCCGTATATCCATAGGGACTGCAGCACTCATATTGTAGACAAAGGGTCTACCTGGGAAAATATGTCACCACAGACCGGGCATCTTCTATGCTTCTAATTTGTCTCCTCCCTGACATGACGGAAAAGGGATGTCCAACACTGGAGAGTCCTGCCCCTTTTGCTGCTAGCAATGGCTGTTCAATTTAAAATGATGACACTAGCTCACTTTCTCTATGTCCTCCAAAATACACCATACCCAATCCCGGCATCCTACTTCCAAGACATCAATAGTCAAACTGTACATTGCTCTGATCAGGTCCCCTGTGAATGGCTACCAAACAGCTAACTCAGGGCTGGTAAGATGGTGGGGTAGCCCTATCCAATATACAAAAGTACTACTGGGCAGCACAACTCGTTGTCATTAATTATTGGGCCCATAGCCCGATGGATGAACCAGTGTATGATATGGATAGGTAAGCCATTCAGCTGGGAGAACACCTCAGGGCCATCTACAGGGAGTCACAGGCTATGTAATTCCTGAGCCCAACAGCAACTACACTAACCCTCTGGTATACCGCATTACATGCTTTAGAATAGCGAGGCAAGATAACACAAGCCACACCCCTATGGGACACAGTGCAGCTACGTACACTGGGGACTCAAAGAGGCTTTGATAAGTGAGAACTCAAGGGCAATTCTAAGGTATGAGACCTTTAGGCACAAGGTGGAGAGATTTAGTTTGCAAATTTACAGACTGAATCTCATTTGTCCTCTAATGAAACCTACTGCTATTTGCAAGTCAGACACACACTACAGATGGAACTATTCAAGGGAGAGGATCTTCCCGAATCATCCCCACTGGAAGAAAGACTATTGACTGATCATAGTCTCAGACTGACAACCTCCCTCAATTATCCTAAACTGATTTATAATTCCTCTGATACCCTGATAAGCTTACAGGAGAGTTGGGAGTGAGACCTGAGTGGTCTGGAGATGATGAGTGATCTGAGGCCTTGGCATCCCCCAATTAGGTAGATATATGATCTAGGTTCCATCTGATCCAACTAAAAATCCTACATAGATGATACTATGCATGCACTATTGTTGTAAAGATTGGGAGAATATCAACAGCATTGTATCAAAGAAACTGTGTCCAAATAAGTAAGTTTTTCACATGACCTGGAGTTGCCTGATAATCCAGTAATACTGGGAATCTGTGAATATTAATGAATACTGTTTGTGGGAGTGACATGGATGCTACAGCAAAGTGGTGCTAATTAAAATATGGGATTGGCCTGACCTTCCCTGTACGGATCAGATATGGATGACGTTGAGCTTTATTGTGGCTAAGTGTAATACTGCACTGTTGTGGAAGGCAGATATGGCACAACAATGAATTGATTGGTAAAAGGACATGGACAGGTGCATGCATGCTGAGAGAGTAGTTTACGAGGGATGGGGATGCCCAAATAAATGGACTAAAATTTAGGGGAAATGGAACAACCATCGGGCCAGATCTGTCCCTCTATTGAAAGTACTGACTTTGATACAGTGTGTCGAGAACATGTGAGCTCAATTGAAGAACTGTCACATGCATGGATGTGGGAGGGAGCGGGATGTATTTGGCGGGCCAAGGGGGATTCTGATTGGTAAGATAATGTTGTGGTGCTACTGTGTTCTTTTCTTTTTCCTTTTGACAATGTCTTTGTTTGCCTTTTATTTTTTCCAATAATAGGAGCTTAAATGAAAAGCCCTGATGACTACTTCTCACACGTGCCATTGCAGTGTCATGGCGCAGCTTCTAAAGTGGCCTAAACTTTATTGTAAAATCCAAAATCCCTGCTGCCATATAAATAGAAAGAATCATTGCTGCCATGAGCATTGACATCGATTTGCTAATACTCAAAGGGGGCGATTTAGTGTCTTGTGAGTTAGAAATAACGGTACTCCTTTTTTTCCTGATGGACTCCGTAGAGCAGCGGTGCAAGTGCATGGGTATAGGGAATAGAATTCATGATGTAGAATGTTCAGTTAATGGTTAAATGCTGAGGAATAAAGACGTGTAATACCAAGTTTCATGCGTGCCGTAATGATTTGCATGTACCCGGGATGGGAGGATGCTACACATTTCATGAATAAACTGTTGATAAAACAATGGTGAGGGCCAGAGATTTTATGTAATTTTGTGGCTGCAGTGCGTGCACCACATAACTATGAATTTAGGATACTCATCATAATATATGCCACATAAAATTTTATAATTTGAAGATATCACAAAAATTTTGTTGAATGCATAAATGGATGAATATCTTACTGTCAAAAAATGTACCACTGAATGTGCATTTTTCTTGCCACAGAATTTAGATAACTTTAACGCAGAATCATAGTGTCTTAGACAATGACAATGGTAAAGTTCCAGAGAGTGGTTGTGGGCTGTCCTTATGATAATGAAACATGTTTTTCAATAGAAACTGTAAACTATTTCCTAATTGCACATTTCCTTTTTAAAAGTTTGTTTCCATAAAACTAAATTTCTGTTAACGAATTAGAGAATGTAATATGTAAGACAAAAAACACTTTTTTATGTCAATTAGGCTCTGCAATCATTATCGTATGACATTTCACCTTTACACTGCAGTTATGTGTGAATGTGTGTTTATTAGTACATTCCTTGAAAATAACATGTTTTACTAGGTTACATTTATTTTCACCCTCATGGCATTAATATATGCTGATCTATATTCTTGTGTTTGAAATATTACTGTTTGTTATGTTTAGTGAAAAACGAAATTTCAGAGCAGTTAGCTCTATAATACTGTTTTAAAAGAACAATTATCGCAAACAATAAGAGCAGAATGACTTGGGTAGCTAAAGAACTGTACAGCGCTCTAGTAAACACAACGATCGTAGACAACATTAAAAGATACTGTGCAGCAGCACAGTGAGCATGATGATTAGGGATTTTCTCCTATTTTGTGCCCATGGCAACAGGCCTTTATAACTTTGCCCTTCAATGTAAGCCAATAACTATTGCTTGAGGATACAGGGCACTGGGGATGGCTAATGAGCTGAGGTGTCAGTCTACATCACTATGCAACAAGACATTGTCTAAATTAGATCTAGCAGACAGATAACAAATAAAACCATATTCTACTCACCTCAAAATTATACTCCCATTTACCTGCAGACTGAAAGGGATAACATACGTCACACGTGAATGAAAACCACAATTTCTACTATTTGAGTGATTCTACTCTTCACATTCTATTAAAACTGTTCGTATGGTTATCAACATTTTTTTTAAATAAATGATTCTCTGTTAGATATGTGTATTCAGGAATCTTATTTGCTGACTTTGTGATGAAGATCATGAAAAAAAAAAACTCTTATCAGTTGTCGGTGTGCAAAGACAAGCGCTCACACACAAATACACAAATGTTTGCTCTGTTTAAAAAACCCTTTAGCATTCTTAAATGTCAACTTCTTCTGCCAGCATATTCCAAAAATATTGCCTTTTTCTGCTGTATTTAAACATAGTGAAGAACAGTGTTGGTCTGGCCTGTCAGACCCACAGGATTAAAAAAAAGCCCACACACTAGTCTAGTAAAACTCGCCCATCAGTCAATGCCGCAGTGCTCAACAGCCCAGTCCTACACTGATGAATGTGCCAAAACTGATGCATGGAAAAAGCTATAAGCATAGGGAGAAACCTTAATTTAGTGGCTGGAAAAGAAATATTAAGGGCCTCATTCGAGTTTGCGGGTCCATCGGACCACCGAACCCGTGGTGGAGGTGCGGTGGCGGCCAGGGACCACCTCATCAGTGGTCCGACCACTGTATTACGAATACAGTGGTTGGACCTCCACAGAACCACCACAACCGCCAGGGATCTGGAATCCCTGATGGTGGCACAGCGGTCTAGGGAAGCAATATGTTTGGGGGTACAGCTGCGGCACAGCCAAGCATATTCCAAGTTTCCCCATCGCCAGTCTTTTTATGGAGGTGAGCCCGCCATTAAAATTCTGGAGGTGGGGAAACAAAGGGGGCCATAGAGGGCCCTCTATTGCCCCTGTGCATGGGGATGAATGCAAGGGGCACAGGCTGGGCATGCACCCCCTTTCCGTCATGGCATGGACTGCACAGTCCATACAGTGCAGGAGCAGCCTTTAGAGCTGCCATTGCAGTACTTTTTTTATAAGCACTGCCGTGGGACAGCCTTGCTGGCTGTCTGACAGACCATGAGAAGTCTTGTAATCTTGCGGACAGCTTTTGCAGTGTGGGAGTGCGGCGATGGCATGGCAGCCTGCCCCCACACCGCCAAAGTAATCAGGCCTTAAGTGACTGATTGCAGCAAAATGTGATACTACAGGGTTTGCAATTTATTGGGTATGAGAAATTGGGTTAATGGTTGTAGAAGATGAAACCCCAATCAGTAGCACTGGCGATGTACAAGTTTGAAGAATTAAGTGAAAATAGCTCCAAAAAGCACAAAGCGTCAACTGTGGATATCTGGTTGCGTTGGACCAGGACAGAGTCACAAGTACAGGTCAAACACGAAGGAGCGCGGGCCACATACAGGGACCCAGTTAGGGCTTCTGAACAAGAGTATCTTAAGTCCTGCCTGCAGAGAGTTGTGAGGTCCTGTTTCAAGGATGCATTGTGCCGCTGAGGTGATGCGTCCGTTCGGAAAATTTTGAGGAGCTGTAACGTAGGGTACTGCGTTATCTTTGAGGATCCCGTCGATGAGGGCTTGCGATGCGAAGTCCAGTATCGAAGATGCATCCCAGAGTTGAGGTGATGAGTTGTTTTCAAATAGTTGCAAGGCAAGAAACTGCATTGTCATCGAGGCTAACATCGATGAGAAATTTACTATGTGAATGACTGTGTCGATGAAGTTACGCATACTAAGGTTCCAGGACTGTGGTGACACCACTTGGCAGGGTAGGACTCACAGATGGTAGAGTCCAGGAGCTGGTTCAAGGTTGTTAGAGCCTTCTATCCCTGAAACTGTAGTCAGGAGCCAGTTAACTAGCCCTTGGAGTCACTTTGGGGTCCTTGGTTCAACAGTTGTAGGTCCAGTCCTTCTCACCCAAACAAGAAGGTAGCAGGTAGCACGTCAGCACAGCAAGGCAGCAGTCCTTCAGAACAGGGTTCAATCAGTCCTTTCATCATTACTAGAGTCATTCTTCCTGGCAGAGTATGCAAAGGTCCAGAAGCGCACTAAGGAGTTGGTGTCTAAGGTCCACTATTTATTCCTGGGCCTTCTTTTGAAGATGGAGAAGCTTGTAGAGAGTTCCCTTTGAATTCCACATGCTTCCTGTCTTCCGTGCTCTGGCTCCACACTACCTACAGGGAGTATGTAGCCTTTTGCTTGGATGCAGGACACAGAGTATCTAAGTGTAAGTAGGGCTGTGCCCAGATGCGCCCTTCCATCGTGGCAGTGATGGCCCATCCAGGCACACCTATGCTCTGTATTGTGTGGCCGTTTAGGAGGAATACACAAAGCCCAACTGCTAGATACCACAAGTCATGTGACTGAGAGACAGGCTGCAGGCACATGGGGCTTAATTATGAGTCTGATGCTCCTGAAGGGCTGCCATCCCCAGTTGATTCTGTGAACTTCCTCTCGATCGGCCAGCCTACTTCGCCTTCATTCCATCCCACTACAGTTAAATGCTTCCCCCGATTTTTCCCATTTCTGTTGGCTCTTTATTCTTCCGGCCTACTTGGTTAATTACTATCCCTGCTTGTCTCCCCTGTGTTCGCTCTTAGATTTAACCTCGTTTTGGACCTTGATACGCAGCGCCGCGGAACAAGATATTCCCACAAGGAGCTTCCCTCCTCCCGACCTGATACTCCGCGCTGCCGTACCCTGCGCCAGCTTACCCTCGAGACATCTAATTTTCCCCTGTCCCGGGTGGGTATTAGATCATGTCCTTCCTTGATGCCTTCTTATCCGCCCTACTCCCTCCCCCTTCCCCACACCAGTAACTTTATCCTTATTTTTCTTTTCCCTGTTTATTAATCTTGTGTACAGGAGTTCCCCCTGAACTTGCGGCCCTTTATAGACCTGCTCATTTCCCGATTAAACCTTCAGGTATGTGCCGCAACTTTAAATTCTCCTTTGCACTTACCTACCGGTTCCATCCCCTAAACCGGGCTACTTGCGCATCCTATATTTCACTCGGTTGAGATCTTTTCAACTATTTCATGGGTGATCTTCTACTGGAACTGGTGATATCTTTATTTCTACCCTTATTTGGGCACATTTTCTGATATATCTTCTCTACTGCTGAATTCAATCATTTGTTTTGTTATTTTCTTTCTATTGCACTGTATGCACCCTTCACTATTGAGTCTACATAGCACCATGTGCTCATACTGATCTTTTTTCCCGGCTATTTTCGGTCTCTCGCTGTTATTTTCGGTTCATTGATTGGTCCTCCCTCCCACCCAGTTACATCCTAGGCCACCTTTGGTCAAAAAGAGAGGCAAAAGTATATTACATTTTGTCCATGTTTATTATTTTAATTGGATCTGTTTATTCATACACAGATACCCCCACTTTTGTCATTCCATCGGTTTGTGCCCTGATGAAGGTTAGACCTCGATGAGGTCACACACTGAAACGTACGCCGGCACCACGAACCTACTTGGCGAAACCTACATGATCTATTGTTTTCCCTAATATCGTTATTGTTACTTATTATGGAGAGAATTTATTGTTTATTTTTATATTCCTTTCTGTATCTACCAGCAACTATCCCATTTCTTCTTTTTTGATTATTATCCGACCCCCAGGTATTCACCCCTCTTTGACAGCCCCCAGAATTTCTGGTTCCTTGAATGAGTGTACCTCTGTAATAGGTGGAAGTCTGTGAATGAATGAATGAGAGTGACTGTGATTGCTTGAATGTCATTTTATTGTGTGAGGTATTATTAATTTAATTCTGATTGTATTTTGTGATTGAATGTCTCACAATGTTTGAATTATGTTTCTAAATGAATTCTGATTCAAACAAATCTATATACTTATAATCCTTTGCTTTGGTGTTTACCTATTGTCTCCTGGGAGGGAGACCGTTTGTATCAAGTGACTTTACAAGCACCCATTGATCGAATACAGGTGGATTTCTTTTTGGTTTATTGTACCATACCAAAGTATCATCCAGCAGCCTCTGTATGTAGGTGCCACAATTGTTTGAAAATCAATAAACCGATTTAAACTATACATCTAATTCATGCATAAATGAAGTAAAAGAATTGTGTGAAACTTGCAGACCATAAGGGATTCTTGCAATAATAACTAGGTCATCCACATACAAATAAATTGGGATGGCGTGCTTTCCAATTTGCTGCATATCTTTTAATTTTAAGCCAAAGATGATTATACAACCCATTGATAGAAATAAAAAACAATGAAGGATCTAAAATACAACCCTACACCATAGTTGGAGCTTATTAATGATGAGCACTCCCTGTTTGGGCTGTAACATGCCTTTTCCGACGTTCCCCATTGTACCCGACTGAGCAATGGCACAAGGGCCTTCTTCACCTCCAAATTTTCCATTAGCAAACATAACTTAGATCAATTTATAGTATGAAAAGCAGAGTAGATATCCATACAACCAAATGTATGGCACCTCTTCAGGCTTTGATATAGTTCTCAATTAGAAGAAAAGACTGAGAGATAGATCTACTGTGCCAACACCAGGGTGGAATTTATATTGGACATCTGGTGATAAATTGTGTTATTTGGCCCATACTTCAAGTCTGAAAAGACAGATAGTACCTAAGTTTTTGGTGGTCAACACCAGTAAAGGAGTTGGATGATAACAAGTAGGTTGGCTCCTGACCCTTTCTTTGAAGACAGGAACAATTACTGCTTCCTTCCAAGACCCTATAATTGGGCTAATGGACATTTCTCTCTCCACATTTATTATTATTGATGACCATAGTGGAATGTTCAATTTGAAGACAACCATCAAGACTCCATTGTCCTTGTGCCTTCCTGGTAGGACCCCTTTTAATTGCCATTATAATCTCTTTAATATCTATAGAATGGCTTAGTAATAATGCTGCTTCAGCAAGTCTGTTGAGCCATACGTGACACCTGGGATACACTTGAAAGGATGCCAAGACAATTCCTGTGGAATCCCTTACTGGTAGCTGAAGGACTTTGCTTTTGGCCTACCAGATATCTGACTCTGTTTTTTTGTGGGTATAGGGCCTGCTTTGAACCAAACTTTAGTGTTAAATATGGGAGGATACTGGAATTGCCATAGTGCACCCCCACACAACTCCAGGCATCAGAGCTCAGGTTTAGTGGGTTGAAGACTTTCAACATCATGGATTTACCCTGACACATTACATCTTGGGCCTGTTTGCAGTAAAGTAAACAGAAACTACTGCAAAAGTAGGAAAATAAAAACTGGTGAATTTTTACCCCATTGGTTGGCAAGGGAAGTGAGTCACCCCCAAGCATAATCTAGTGCCAGACATAAATGTGATATCTCCGGGCGCCCTCTTCAGAGCACTTCCTACAAAAGCAGAATATCAGAAGAGAACTGGACCTGCTGTCTGTGACCTGAGACGAGCCCTCTTGGATCCAGGACAAAGAAGTTAACTTCAAGGCACAGTTGACTGGCCTCCTGTGTGGTTACACAAAGACAACAAACTGAAGGAGATCTTTTGCTAGAAGTATCGAGCCGGCCATTGTCAACTGGACCTGCACTGGACCCTGCTATTAGGCTCTGACTGACAGCCTGTGAGCCTCTAAGTGCCTCCACTGAGGTCCTGGGGCAATTAGCAGTTCACTCCTGTCGATGATTGGAACTTAAAAGGCATTAGGCTTGATTCACAAATTGCACTTTGTAGTACATTTTGTAGTACTACTAAACGTATTACATGGTATATGTTTTTCCTATACTTACATGGCTTAATTCACCCCCCAGTATAGATTTTAGTAGTAAATGTGGGAGGGAAACAGGGAAGTGGGTTGGAAAAGAGGGAGCCTCACTACTTAAGCGGATGGGTTTAGGGAGTATCAAGAGGAGTTGAGGAAGGGGCAGGGAAGGAGACATGTAACTTACACTTTTGTAGTTAGTTTACTACAAAGTGTAAACATACTCAAAGGTGTAACTTCTTTTTGTGAAGCTGACCCTTAGCAAGAGAGTGAAAGGGCAAACCTGGCTGGTGTATCTGACCTATGCTCCATCGGTTCAGCCTCAACTTTGCGCCTAGATCCTGGTCTTCGTTGACCATTGATTATCATTGACACTTTGTGTTTTTGGAGCTATTTCAACCTACATTTTTTAAATACATGTCTCTGGTTCCCCTTATTGTATGTCTGACATTTCAGTGTCATTTTGTTTGTTATATTTTACTCTAGCTTTATAATGTGGTTTGTCATTTTGTATTGCTTTACATTTTGACTTTATTACTTTTTCAGTTCTTCAAAAGTACTTAACGCATTACCCAAGGTTAATATAGTGAAATCGAAGGTTCATTCGGAGGATTCCTTGAAGTCGGTGTTTAAATGGCCAAAGTAATAATGTAATTCTTTACAATATTCATTAGGCGGGCATTTTGCAACCCTGTAAATGGACAATTTGTAATGGGATGTATTAGTACATAGCTCGGCTCACAAATTAATTTCCCATTCGCAAACCTTTCAGTGTGCAAATCGCAAATTCCTGGTTTTCAAATGGGAATGATACATGTGGCCCAAATTGATTCTGACGGATAATATTGTTCCATATTTCTCATGTAAATGTATCTATTTATTTACAGAATTATAGGATTTTGTGCAATGGCTGATTGCACTGTATTAGAGCAAAAGGTCCTCAAAACATGCCACATTTTTTTTATAAATAAATAATTTCAATCTAGAAACAGACAATGAATAGTCATAACAACATATAAGGAGTGCTACCATCTATTCCGTAGAGCTCTACAGTCAAAGAGATCGGTCACTTTGGTATAATGAACATTATACAGTGCTGATGGTATGTACCCATAGCATTCTAGCATTCCATATTGAATTTTGTCCTGTTATCACATTGTGCTAATTAGATCTTAGTGCTGTAAAATGTGACATTCTATTGTCAGGATAAAGATGAAATAATAAGTCTGCTATTTATGAACAGGGCAAGAGGCTCTCAGAGACCCCTTACTGACTACATACAAATATTTTTGGGCTCCTTCTTCCACCACTAAATAACTACCTCAGGCATATAGAACCAGATGTAGGGGTTAGTTCAGAGTTTGGCAGATGGATTACTCCACCACAACGCAGTGGATATTCCATCCTCATTATTACAATTGCTTTATATTCTAAGGCACTTGTAATAAGGTGGACAGGATATCCATCATCTTGTGGCAGAGTAACCCAACCACCAAACTCTAAATCAGACCTTTAAGCTTGCCCAGAAAGGGGATGGTTGGTAACAAAGCTGTCTGTGATGACTATGAGGCAAATACGCTAGCCTTTATAGAACTATCACATGAGGAGATAGCAAAACTGGGACACTAATTTAGACACAAACTCAGTTTTCAAATACTTTTTATAACAATTCAGACATACACAGATCTTCTCTATTTTTTTTTAAATAAGCATTGAAAGAATGTAGCATTAGGTATGTCTAACCCCTTTACTGTGGCTGAATCAGTCACACTCATATCTACTAGTGATAATCAATCATCACACAATTTGGGAGGTTATCTTACATTCATCAACATGTACATCATGGATTATGCATTATGGAACTCCAGATCTTCTGCCCTGCAGGATGAACATTACCTTCTCAGATAAACAAAAAAAGTAGTCCTTTCTAGTCACACTGCTGCCTATTACTCTACCGGCATCAAACCTTTTTGCCTCCACACTGCATCAGTACTCTATCTCTCCTGAGCCCATACGGTTTGAAGGTTTTTTCTAGCTGCACAGGCAACTTACAAATGAACAAGAACAGAGCAAAACTTAAATAACAATGCTGAGGTGGTTATAATACCTAAAATACAATACGAGAGATTGAGGGGGAAGATGGCGGCCGAGTAGGAAGCTCGGTCGGAGAGCTCCCGGAGCACCCGTGATTCACCGCAGCGGTAGTTGGAAAAAGCTCCAGCAAAACGTACAGCAGAGAAATGAGATGCACGGAGTAATAAACGGTGCATAACAGCGATCTAATTCATAAACAAACAAGCGTTCAAGACGGTATTTCTTTCTACCTCCTACCTATCTGCGGAGTGTGCCCTGGTATGGTGTTTTTCTTCGGACTCCCCCCTCTCTCGTTGAACTGTGGAGAGAAGGGTGAGGCTTGGTGTTCCACGCGCGGCGCCTTGGAGGTGGAGGGCGCACTTTCTGACCTGGTTTTCCTGAGGGCTGTCGGCGGAGCGGACGAGAACCACAGAGCGGGTGAGGCGGAGAAGAGTCCCGGAACTCGCATCGTGGCTGAGACAGGTACTGGGAAGTGGAACGCTGCGAGGAGAGCGAAGTCGCGCTGCCGCCGTGCCTCCGGAAGACTGAGATTTCAGTTCCGGGGCACGAGCGGTAGAGTCAGGGAACAGCAGCGGCTGTTCGAACAAGTCAGCAGGGCAAAGTCTGTCCCGATAGCGGGTGGGCTGAGAGACATATCGGTTAGCACGACGGGGCAGAAGAGTGCCTGTAGGAATACGTCAGGACACATAAAAGAGTATAAGGGGGCAGGATTGAAAAGACTAAATCACGAATACGAGGGAAAAGAAACAAACAATATTTTCAAAGCGGAGAGTGTCTGGATATTGGATAACCTGCCTTACATAGCTCAACAAACTAACATATGTTATAAGACAGGCTATAACTCTAGCAGTCTCAACAGTCAGCTTTGTCAATATTTTCTGTTCTGTCAGACATACAAACATTTTCAACCTTGCCAATTCTCAATCGCAAAAGAGAAAAACTCCACAAACAATCAGCATATGAGTAAAATCACAAAATCAACACAGGAGGAAACAGAGGAGAAAACGCCTCAAGACTTAAAAAATCTTCTAAAAAACCAAGTTAAATCCAAACTCGAAGTAGAATCAGAACCCCTGCAATCAGAAAGTCAGCCTAACGCAGTGAAATCCTTCTATTGTCTGCGTAATAGAAAGTTTTTGAGTCAGGAGCAATTTCCGAAAGGTATTACTCCGAGAGTGAGCAGGAAAAAACAAAAAACCACACTCAGAGGCTACCTAAAGAATAATTTAGAGAAGGAGGATAACAAATTGGAGTCTATACAGAGATCTAAAGTAAAAATAAAAGTTACTCCTTCTCTTAGGTCTTACTTCAAAATTCAGCAACAAGGGCTGAACTCTGAACCTTTTAGCTCCTTACAAGCACAAAATACCTCGGAAGTTTTGGGAAGTGAGAAGGAGGAAACAACTAAACCTACAGATGCCCATTCCTTCAGAAAAGAGAAACAACGAGCAGTCCCTCTCCTAGCTGGAAAACCGAGCTCAGGTAGCGTAAAGAAAGGGAGAAAACCTCGAACTAAGAAAAAGAATTTGGTAGAAAACATACGTTTGGAAGAAATCTGGAAAATTAAAGGAAGCAGTACAGAAGAGGGAACGGAAGTTCATATGGCGGAGGGGGGTGCTGATTCCTCTGCTGCAGCAGCAGCAAATACAACTGCAAATATAACTGAAGAGGTTGAAGATAAAGAAGATGATGACTCAAGATCTGTAGAATATAACAAGGATACAACAAAAACCCATACAGACGAACTTCTTGAAAAAATATGGGTAGAAATGAAAGAGAAATTCTCCATTTCAGAATCAAAACAAAATAAAATACAGGAGGTTTGCGAGAAATTGGACAGCAAGCTAAATGCACTAGGAGACAGAGTTACGGCAGTAGAAAATGAAGTCGTAGGTTTAGACAAAAGGGTGGAGAAAAACAGGAAGGAAATAAACTCCTTAAGATTAGAAAACAAAACCATAAATGAAAAACTGGAATCCTTAGAAAATCAAGCAAGGAAAAACAACATAAGGATTCTAAATGTGCCGGAGAATCAAGAGGGTAAGGATGTAAAAGCATTTGTAGTGGCACTTTTGGTAGAACATTTCCCATGGGCAGACAAAGGGATTCTAGATGAGGATATACAGAGAGTACACAGAGATCCTTATGGAAAGAGCAAAGAAAGGAAAACCCCTAGAAAGATCCTAGTCAATTTCAAAACGTACATGCTGAAGGATAGGATCTTGGGAGAGGCATTGAAAAAAGGAACATACAACAAAGATAGTTGGAATTTTAAAATAAGATCTGATATGTCAAAAGCCTCTCAGACCAGACAATGGGAACTGGGAAATCTAATGTCTGAATTGCAACAACTAGGTGCCACGGTGCAGATGAAATTTCCACCGTCATTACGCATTATGTGGAGGAATAAAATGCGTAATCTAAGAGAACCTGAAGAGGTGAAAAACTTGATAGAGCTAATCAGAGATCAAGTA
The DNA here is from genome assembly GCF_964263255.1 of Lissotriton vulgaris. Lineage (NCBI taxonomy): Eukaryota > Metazoa > Chordata > Amphibia > Caudata > Salamandridae > Lissotriton > Lissotriton vulgaris. The sequence goes on from NC_141687.1 coordinate 1,051,520,468, forward strand.
CGCTCAGAGGAACCTCTGAGTTAAATGTCCACATACAATCTTACAGATAGCTTTATAACCTTATACAATCTTACACAAATTTAAATTAAAAAAAATAATAAAAAAATAAATAAAAAAAAGTATAAGGAGAAACAGGTATAATCTAAATCACACTCAAGGGCAAGGTATATAATAAATATGAAGGAGCTATAAACCAACCAATTAATTCATCTTTTAAATGTATATAGATAAGAATCACGGGGACGGGGGGGGAAGCCAAAAGGGTTATGAAGATAACCGAAGGAGAAGAAGATGGAGGCTTCCCCGGGGAGGGTAACTTTAAAGCACAAACTAGAAAGTATAAAATTACACGAAAAAGGGTGGGGAGCAAAATAGGGGAAAAAAAAACAAAAAATTCCTCATCTGCGTACACTCAGAAAATTAAAACAACTGGGAGTGAAGCATAAAAAAAAAATCACAACAATTGAACAGAACAAATGGGGAGTGCAAGTAGGGATGTAAAAATCCTATCCTGGAATGTGAACGGGTTGAGGACAAAAAGCAGGAGGAACAAAATCCTAGAATATATCAGAACTGGGAAAAGTGAGATAATAATACTACAAGAAACTCATTTGTTAAAAGAAGAATGGGACCAAATAATTAAGAAACTATGGTGGGTAGATACTTTAATTTGCACAACACAACAATGCAATATTAAGGGAATAGCGATAATCTTTAAAAAAATCCTTAAAAGCAACTATAACCAGTTCAGAAGTGGATAGCAAAGGAAGATGGGCCACAGCTAACGCTAGAATAGGAAATTCTCCCATTACTATCGCAGGTTACTATGGTCCGAACTTGGATGATGCCGATCCGTTGCGAAAATTGTACTCGCAGCTACTACTAGCCACTTCTCCCATAATATTGGGAGGTGATTTTAACCTAGTGATGGATTTAAAACTAGACAGATCACCACCGGGTAGACACACTTAAAAAAATGAGACAATGGATTGGGTCTTATAAAAGGGACCTTAACCTGGTGGACATCCGGAAAAATAAAGGAGAAAAATCACACCCGTTCACCTTGCACAACAAAAAACTGGGACACAAATCTAGGATCGACTTCTTTCTGATCAGTAACAAATTATCAAAGATAGTGAAAAGAGTATCTCACCTACCAGCTCACTTGTCAGATCATTCAGCAGTACAACTAGAACTACAAATTACAGAAAACAGAACTGAAAGAAGATTCACAGTTGAAAGAGCTTTGCTAGAAGACGAACAAATTATAAAGGAGCTGGAAACTGAAACGAATATCTTTTTTGAGTTAAATGCGTCAGGTACCACAGAACAAATAACGTGGGATACCTTTAAAACTGTCATAAGGGGTAAACTCTTGAGTTTAGGGGCTCATAAAAACAAACAAGTAAAACAAGAGATCTCAGATTTGGAAAAAGAGATTAATTCCTTAGATATCGCTATATCCACAGAACAAGAGGAGAAAAAGAAACAAGATCTTCTTAATAAAAAACAGATGCAAAAAGATAAAATTGACCAAATTTTGGAAGAGAGGTTACAGAAAAAATGGGATTCCAGCAAATTGGCGAAACATGAGTTTGGTGAAGGTTGCGGAAAATGGCTGGCATGGAAGCTCAAAACAGATCTAGCTAAAAACAAAGTGAAAAGCATAATTCCGGATGATCAAACTATTCCTACCTCTGATGAAAACATTATCAAGCATGAATTCTGGAAATTTTTTAAAGAGCTATACACGGAAGATATAAATCCTTCAGATCAAAAGATTAACTCCTACCTGGAAGATGCAGCGCTCCTAAAACTTACAGAAAACGAAAGAAAAGCTCTGGATAAAGAAGTCCTAGAAGAAGAAGTGGCAGATGCCATTAAAAGCTTGAAAAAGGGGAAAGCAGCAGGGCCGGATGCCTTACCAAACAAATTATATATGAAACTGAAAGACTCTATACTTCCTCATATAACCAAACTAATCAATTTAATTTTAACACAACAGAAAACTATACCAGACTCCTGGAATGATGCCATAATCACAATCATTCTGAAACCCGGTAAGAACCCTCTCAAATGCGAGTCATATCGTCCAATATCATTATTGAACGCTGACTACAAAATATTTACTAAAATAATGGCAGCCCGACTAGGGAAAGTATTATCAAAATTGCTGCATCAAGATCAAAAAGGATTCATTAAAGGAAGAAATTTACATGAAGTAACACAAGAGCTTCTATCTGCAATAGATATCGCAATAAGCGAGAAAACTCCTCTTACCATACTTGCTGTTGATGCCGCAAAGGCTTTCGATGGGGTCAATTGGACCTTTCTTGAGAAAGTTATGGTCAAGAACAACTTCGGACCTCACTTTATCTGTATGGTAGACCAAATTTATAAGGATCCAAGATCTAAGGTCCTAATTAATGGTAGTCTAACAGAAAACATAAAGATAACCAGAGGAACGAGACAGGGTTGTCCACTTTCCCCTTTACTATTCAATTTATACATTGAACCGCTGGCAAATAAGCTAAGAAACAACAACAAAATCACTCCATTCAAATATGGCATATGGGAGAAGAAAATCGCTCTCTACGCGGATGATTTAATGATTTTTACTGATGATTATCTAAAAGCTAAAGATAGAATCGAGAAAACTTTAAATACATTTGGGAAAATTTCAGGATATTTGGTGAATCAAACGAAAACAGAGATCATGACATGGAATACGGCCTTTCAAAGCAATTATATAAAAAATGAAATCAGATACTTAGGAATTCTAATAAATCACGATATAGAGAAGACAGCAAACAGGAATTTGAATAAAGTTGCCGGAGACATAAGAAAACTGCTTGAGACATGGGCCTCTCTACCATTGAGCCTGATTGGGAGATCGAATATAATCAAGATGACCGTCTTGCCAAAGTTTACCTTCTTATTTAATGCGATACCAATGGAGTTTGGAAAGGCGGAATTAGCTCGAGCACAGAGAGACATTACAAGCTTCATATGGGCAGCAAAAGGCATGAGGATTGCATGGAAAAAGATCAGGAGGAGCAAGAAAGATGGTGGGTTGGCCAGCCCAGACCTGGTGGAATATTGCAGAGCCTTTCAATTCAAGAATATTAAAGTACTACTAAAAAACCATGAATACTACCCAACCTATTTACAAGTAATCACAAAATCAGAGGATCATGCGCTGTTTAAGTATGGACACCCCAAATACTTCAAAAAAATAAAACTTAAGACATTAAGAGATGCAGCAAAGATGTGGACACAAATTAGAGGCATTCTAAAAATAACGTACTATAGCAAGTGGGCTCCTATCTGGGAATCCCCCGGAACCCCAGAATGCTTAAAAGACACTCTCGCACTTGCATTAAAAAGAGCCGACATCAAATACTGGGGACAAATACTAAATGGTCCGAACTTGAAAACCTGGTTAGAACTTCAAGAATTGACAAACAATACACTATCTAAATTTAAATATTATCAAATGTTAAGTTGGTCTAGAACTCTACCCAGTATAAATGGAAATGATAAATTGGAAGATGACATGATCAAAACAACACGATCACCAAAAGAAGTAGCAAAGTGGTACTGGGCTCTGACAATGGCCAATGACATTAACGTTAACATGGAAACGCAAATATGGGGGAAAGACATTGTAATAATGGATTTAGACTTAATCTGGGAAAAATCTGTAGCTAAATGCTGGTCAACCTTGAAATCCGCGGCTTTGAAGAGGAATCATTTGTATACAATCCATCGGGCGTATTGGACACCAAAAAAACTCTCCAAATTCAAAAATGCTGGAATAAAGAAATGCCCTAAATGTGGGGAAGAAAAATCAGACGACATCCACATGTTTAAAAGATGCCCTCAATTGAAAGAATTTTGGGATCAAGTCGGTAAGACCCTGAGCACTATCCTGTCCAAACAACTAACTGTGAGTATAACTCTTACTCTTTTTGGGATTTTAGAATCAGGTAATGAGGGGGGGCTTACTAAGGAGCAGGAGAATCTCCTCTTTGTGTTAATAGTTCTTGCAAGGAGAGAAATTTGCATCAAATGGATGGGATCCTCTTGCCCAACTCATACAGAATGGCTGAATTCGGCAATAAGAATCAACAAACTTGATAAGCTAAGAAATGTAAGCAAAAGATTTAAGTTCTGGGATAGTTTTGAAACCTTCTTAAACCCCAAATAAGAACCAAACTTAAGTCCTATGATTAAAGCGATACATCTTCTGGTGGACAAGTACGGTACTTGCCGAGTAGCCAAGCTGGCTAGCTCCCCTCGATCCAAGCCAGAAGCATTGATATGTAACGAGTAAAGGAAACTCCTCAAAACCAACAAGAGGTCAAAACTCCCCAGTCAAGAGAGATCAAGGGGCAGTGTCAGAAAAGAATAAAGAGGCAGACACCTGATACTCCGTAATCATACAGTAATCGCAAGATGAGGACAAAAAAAAAAAAAAAATACAATACGAACAACTTTGCATGGAAATTGACAACACATTCTTTAAAGCTCAAGTTTGACAGCATCAATTGATGTTGCTCTTATGCACTTCTCAAAGTTAAAATAAGCAAGTAATACTTCATAAGGGGAATGTTTAAAGAAAGGGATGCTTGCATGTGATTTTGATGACTTTGCCAGTGAAACACAATTGTATTGTCTTTTTATTGTATATTGTAGGAGAAGTTCCCCTCAGACTGAATAGACATCAAAATATGCCTATCTATATAAGGGTGGGTGGTAAACTTCACTTCGCTAGATGAGTTTTCAGAGTTTTTGCCACTTCACGGTCTGCTTGGAACACAGAGTTTGGCAAAAAACTCTGCGCCCTGCCACCACGTACCAGAGTTTACCACCCAGCACCACAACCTCCTTAAAGTTATAGATGAAATAACTTACCTCATCATTTTTATTGTTGTGCGGCATAGAGTAAGGAACCAGGTGCCACGGCGCATGTGCAGAGCTGCAGTAAGGGCTCGCAATCGCTGCAGGTTTCTAGTGCACATTCATACAATAACATGCATTTGCACACAAGAGAAGGTCTGCTGCAGGCCAGGCAGGCCGAGGTATTCCTTCAGAGGCTGGATGCAGGAGGCAGCGGGAGAGCATCGTCGACTTATTGTCAAGCTTGAGGATCTGCGATCTGCAGCCAGGAAGAAGGTAGGGGGTGTGTTATGTGCTGACCGAGCTACGCTGCAGCCTAAGTTACAACGAACAGAGCGGAATTCCACTGAATTTGTATTCAACTCCGCAGAATTCAGCGTAGTGATGCTCCATGAGCTCCGCCCACTATATGTGCCTTTAATTGCTTTCAAGTCATCATGAGGTGTTTCTCGACTGGATTACTTACCAATAGCCTACAAACTAAAGAAAGGTCAATGACAAATGCCAGATGACACAAGCTGTTCTTCAAATCTGTATTTTATCTTAATAGTTCAAACTTTAAATTTTGCTAAGTTGTGCATAAAAAATATGATTAAGCTTTCAAAAGTGTGAAATGTCAATAGAGGCGGACTACTTACGGTTGTGTGGGTGGAACAGGCCATAATGGACCCTTCAAGGAGACCTGAACCAATCAGAACTAACCCTTTTCCACTAATCCTCAAGATTTGACAGTCATCTCTAAAAAAACTCTTAGATCCTCATTATGAGTAACCCAGTAATTTTTGGTATTCATACCACCCCATAAAATCCAACTCCAATGATTTGAAATTTACAAATTCGAGCCTATTACGAGTTTTTGGATAATAACATGCATATTTAGTGCTTACCACACCCAAAACTACATGTTGTAGTAAATACCACCTTTTTTTTCATGATAAATACTGGCTGGTTTCACCTGCCAATATTTATCACAAAACTCAGAACTACTTTATGTGCGCTAACACCAATTAACACTCATATCATAGTTTACCGGGCTGCTGGTAATGAGGACTTACAAATCTTGGTAAAGAAGGCACAGAGGGTTACATTTACCAATATTTGAAGTAAATAGGAACTAATTGTGATTTTCTGTGAATCACAAATAGTTAATCTCTATTCATAATGTATGAAGGTCCATGAGTTTCATTTAGCGATTCCAAGTGGCTCACAAATTGAACTACCTCATGAATATAAATGTTTGTACCACCGCTCATATAGGAGAAGGGGCCCCTTGGGGATCCCTTACCATTTGCAAAGGGTTACCACCAACTTGAAGTTGGCGGTAAAATGACATGAAACCTTTTTACATACCGCTGTGATTCGGTATTCGGAACGGATGCCCTGAACACGCCCCTTCCTATGACTGAAGCGCAATCCCTATTTGCAATTTGGTAATAGGTTACCAAATCGCAAATAGGGTTTGGTACATCAGAAAATGCTTCTTTCTAGTCCTATACGGCCGATTCTGCATATTGACCTGATTCTGCAAATCGCATCTTTGGTGAAAAGAAAAATGCTTCTTACATCTGGCCCAGAATGTCTGTTTGATTAGGTATTTTTGTATTTTACTTCTGACATTTTACTTCTGACGAGAATGGAACAAAATACATTTCTATTGAAATTCTTATTTTAATATTTATAGAGCTCCACAACCGGGCATCTAATGCTTGATGAATCAAGTCATCCATTAAATTAAGGACTCTCTTACTGGTTACCATTGACGGAGACATTTTTTTTAAATGCCTGGACTTAGGAGGTTTCTAAAGAAATACCGATTTGTGGGTAAGATAATCATCCTAATAACTGTTTGCTTAATCAAGCAGAGAGGTAGAGCATGGCATTTCATTAGAAAAGTAGCTTAAATGTAGATCTCATATTTCGTTGTGACTAGCAGCCATCCTAACCTGTAGACATCTGGGGCCAGATGTAGGTAATTCATATTTACCGACTCTTAAATACCGAATTTTACCGATTCGGTATTTAAGAATCGGTAAATATGAAGGGGGGAGATGTATGTAATTCCAAATTGAGAATTACCGAATCGGTAGGATTCGGTATTTACCGATTCGGTAAATACCGAATTGGTATTGCCCATTGATTCCTATGGGCCATGAAGCCCATAGGAATCAATGGGCAATACCGATTCGGTATTTACCGAATCGGTAAATACTGAATCCTGCAAGGGTGCAGGTGGTGTCACTTTGACACCCTCTAGCACCCCAATTCCGGACTTGTGTGCCATGTGGCACACAGACATGCCCTAAGGGCATGTCTGTGTGTCACATTGCACAGGTGTGCATGCACACATGTGCATGCACACCAGGATTCGGTATTTTACCACCCAATTGGATTGGGTGGTAAAATACCAAATCTGAAAGGCCTTTGGGACTCAGAAGAGTCCCACCTACATCTGGGTTTTTACCGAATCGGTAAAATTACTGATTCGGTATTTTACAGAATCGGTAAATTTACTGATTCGGTATTTTACAGAATCTGTAAATTTACCGATTCAGTAAATTTACCGAATCTGTAAAATGATGCCCCTACATCCCAATCACCAAATACTGGTCGGTAACAGCCGAATCTGGCCGTTACCGACCAGTATTTGGGCTCCTACATCTGGCCCCAGATGCTGGAAATTATCAAAACTGGATTTGTAGTGAACAAAGCTAAATCTACCAGGGAGGCAAAAATTGTAAGTTGCATATTATTTTGTATACTTGGAGGAATAGAAGCATTTAAAAAATAATAATAAATAGGGATTTATTGTGTAATACAAATAACGTTGGAGGAGGGATAAACTTGTCACATCCTCCTGAGATTAAAGGTAGGGCATTACTTATGCTCTCCATAGAGAAAAGCTCCAGGATAATGATTTAGGTTCCAAATTATAAGTGAAGTAGGACCAAATATGTGTAGGAGAGCCCAAAAGAACAAAAGAATTGCCTTTATTTCTTTGAGATTATTTCTTTAATGAGGTAAATGAATGTGGAAGATTGCTGACTGTTATGATCCAGATCATTTTGCTATGTGCCAAACATGTCTGACAACTCACTTAACACCAATAGATGGCTTAGCTGAAAAGTCCATGATTGATACTGCCTGCTTCCCAGCCAGTGTCTCCAATCCAAATCTGTACCCTATGTGATAACTTTTGTGAGGTCATATCACATCTTGTGTGAAGCCAGTGCAGGAACTGAATATAACACAATCGATTCTTAGCAGAGAGTAGAGGAAAATGCTTGTAGAAATGTTACCAAAATAGAAGCAAATATGTGTTCCTAAGGTATGCTTAGATACACACTTTGACTCCCAATTATCCCACCTACTAACATGCAAGGCAATGAACAAAGCAACAACATAATTCAGTCAAGGCATCCATCAATGGTATTCATGCTTAGTGCCCAGAAAGACCAATAAAGTTGACAAAAACAGCTTGCTTATCAGAAAGATGAGCTGATAGTTCCCGGATGCAGGCTATAAGTATCACGAAAGGGTTCAGTAGAGAAATATGAGCTACCTGTTAAAAATGACAATGACCCGCTATGTGTAGCCTGCAATCCCAACCATTAACCTGATAGGAATCATGCTCAACCTCCCTGTAGGCCTTGCTCTCTTTCATTCTATCTCTCCATCACACCCACCTTTAGAGAGCCAGCCACTTTTCTCATGAGTTCCTGATTCCATGTGCTATTTCTAGAAAATAAATCTGAACTGTGATACAAGATCACTACAGGCAGCACATTGTCAAATACCCCACAAGGCTTACCATTGCTTGTGAAGCAATTCCGCAGAGACGACAAGAGCCACCGTCCCTGTACCCACCTGACCCCGTGCGGAAGGATTTTCCCAACAGGGATGAGATGGACCCAGGGAAGGGAGCCAAAAAGAAATGGAAGAAAGTCTTGTGACAGTAGATCTTGGGTAGGATCGTGGACTCCAACTGGGGGAAACAAGAGAGACCCAATTAGAAAGAAGCCCACACCACCCACTGCCTAAGCAAACCTCCAAACACATACAGAAGAGAGCCACCTGTCAGTAAACTCACCAAGGCTATGAAGAGTGCTCCTGCGCGGTAAAGGAATTAACCACAAGCGCTCCAGCACTGAACAGTCATGCAAACCCAAGCGCTCCTGCGAATATACGAAAAGAAATGATAATAATTAGCGCCCCAGCGCTGTACCGTAGGAAGGAAATAGCGCTCCTGCACGGTCTGCAAAAAAAAGATGCTTAGCGCCCCAGGGCTGTACTCAAATGAAACATAAGCGCTCCTGCGTGGGGAAATCTAAAACATGAACAAGCGCTCCTGCGCTGTAAGGTATGCCAATGAAAGGGCTCCTGTGCGTAGGGAAAGTGAACAACAACCCACAGCGCCCCAGCGCTATATTTCTACTCAATCCCGACGCGCAAGGCGTCCTCCGCTTACATGCAGGTACGGCGTACCAAAAGATGCCGGAACCGTCAGGGACAACAAGCGAACCAGGATTACACAAAGAATCCGAAGCGCAAAACCGGCGGGAAACGCTGTGTTTATGCGCTGTCCCCGGAAGTGCTTCTGAGCGGAAGGCGGTCCATGAAAGACTAGACCGGGAACTCGACTTCTGCACAGAAGTGAGTATTCCGGTCTTTGGTATGTGTATGGCGGCCAATCAGGAATGGCAAGGCGCAGTAAACGTGACACGCATATGACAAGAGTAGTCTGAATGAAGCTGACCAAGAGGGACTCATTTAGCTTTGTAGGGAAAAGGAATGGAATTATTGCTGAATTTAATGCCGATATTTCCATAGCTATAACTGCAGGTTGTAAAATGTCTTCCTTGTCTATCCAGGTGTCCATTCCACTGGATCTATAGTGCATCCTTGTTGCTGACATCAGCAGATGACTAACATTGTTGGATAGCATTATCCTGAGGGTCAGCACAATTAGGGCTGAGTTCTTGAGTAATTAGTGGGCTCAATAACACTCTCTGTGATTGTGATTTCACAAAGGACTTAAATCATAGCAGGTGCTCATGTTCCACATGTTATAAAGAGAGTACTCTGTTCAGTAAGAAAGGAATATCGATGTTATAAAAGCTGCAGACAGATCCTGCATGATCAGGTAGCAGCCTGCGCCATCAACCCAAAGAATAAATAACAGTGCTGAATAGCTGTGACAGTAACAGTGGCCACCAAATTCCACACAACTAATTGAAGTAAATATCTGAAACCCAATGACTTCGCAGTTAAGAAATAGTTAATGTACACCCATGTTTGAGCAATGCCTGGTTAGTCTAAATCTGGATTGATGCATTTGAGATTTTGTGTGTGATTTTGAGAAAGAAATGGGTTGATAATCCAGTAACACTGTTGCACATGGCCCTCTCTGCATATGTGATTACTAAGGTAGGATGTGCAGTGTATTTCAAAAGTTGCAATGTATTTTTATGTTTTACATGTCCTGGCAATGAAATCGTCTTTTACTTAAATTGTCATTATTGCAAGGCCTAGCTCTCCCGTAGGATAACATTGGAGTTGCCTTATTACATTTTATATGTGAAATTTCCAAATGGGAAGAGATAAAAAGTTCTAGTTTGGTGACTCTGGAATCACAATTCAAAAACCTAGCTTATGGTGAATTCGGATTTTAAATTGCATTTCAGAAAATCCCACTTTTAGAAAGTTGCTATTTTCTTGGTTCACCAATTTGGTGCATGCGGCCTGTCTCTGGTCACATGACTGTGTTTAGTTGGCATCTGGGCTTTGTGTATTCCTCCTAGACTGCCACACACAATAGGTGGTACTTAATGTGACTAGCTGGGCCATTACAGGCATAATGAGAGGAAAGATCTGGGTCCAGACTCACATACATTTGAATAGGCTGTGTCCTGTTTCCACATGTGTGAAGGTAAAACTTCAGTGGGACTAATTTGGTACTGTATCGGACTCACACTCCATCAAGATCTGCCTAAACTATGACATAGACCTTGACCAGCGTGCCCAGATATCCGCACCTGACACCTTATGCTTTTAGGTGCTACAGTGCAGTCTATTCTTTGAAAATTATTACTCTGTTTCCAATGATTGATTTTTTGTCATTTTCATCTTGTTATTTTAATTAAATTAGCTCTAATTTGCTAGTCTGGTGTGGGATCTTTTTGTGTGGTGTTTTCACTGTTTTACCGTTTGAAGTGTTGCACAAATACTTTACACATTGCCTCTAAGTTTAGTTTGACTGTTCTATGACAAGCTACCAGGGTAGTTGAGCACAGGTTAACTTGGGGTATGCTTGAGTCTTGCCCTTATTAGGATTGTTATGCTGCTTCACCAGAGTTTACAACCCAGTCAACCAGTAACTCAATTTCTAACAGACACAAAGCAATTTTAATATTATGGTATGATTGCTGAATCCTCTATAACTTCATTAGCCCAGAAGAATCAGATTGTAAACAATTGTCTGTCATGTGAAGTGTTTTAAGTGACTTGGGCAATCTCCACAGTTGCTGCTGTGGGAACTGCACAAAGAAGAAATTCTCATACTCAAGATAGATAGTGTGATAAACTGTTGACAGTCTGTCCAATTGTGTGGGGAGTTCTCTATCACATCCATGACTCTTACATGACCATAGAAAAATTAAGATACCCAAAGTAAAATCAAAGGTGGAGCTGATAAAACAGGGAAGAGATAATTAGGCAGACAACTGTTCATCGGCTGCAGGTACAGAAAGTAATAAGTAGTTACAATTTACCTTCTCTTCAATCCTGGTTTTTCAGCACAAAGAAATACTCTATTGAATAATCATCAACAGAGAGGGTAAGAGCCTAGTTCAAATCCACACCTCTTTATGAAGCACATGATATGTATGAGCAGGCACATTAACTCTTAATGCCATACCATGGCCATGCTTTTGAATGAGCAGTGTGTAAAAAAGTGTCATAATCCCTTATCAATAGGATAATGACGTGAAAATAAAGAAAACACACTCAACTTGAACGGTAGCACCTCTGATCTTAAATGTGCAACATCCTGTTCAACATGTTTTAAGGGCATAATAGCTCAACAAATATATCTATATTTTCTTTTTTGTCAAAAAGTAATTTCTGGAACTTGGTTGTATGATGCCAGCACACCTGTCAATTGGATGAGAAGTTATACTGGGTAACGCATGTGATACTGATTTTCTTGTAAAAGAATGATGCAAAAAGTCAAGCCAGGCGGTATTGATTAATACACTTTCTTAACATGGCGAGAACTAAAGACAGTGTACATAGAGCAAAATTTAATGACTGCATGCTTCACATAAGCAATTGTATATGGGACAATTGTCTGAAGTTAAATTCCTCTAAAACTGAGGTCTTGTTGATCAGCACTAAACCCTGCTTTCGGCCCCCTAACTGGTGGCCTCATGAACTTGGAACCATCCCGACCCTAAGCATAAAGATGAAAAACGTAGGTATGTTTTGTAACAATCAACTCTTTTATGAAGGACAGATTAGCCATTATTTATCTGGCAGAGTACCACGCCTCACCAGGAGGGCCTGACCTACACCTCCGACCATCCTGATTCCCTAGCTGGAAGGGAGGGGGGTGCGTGACTCCTTCCGGGTCACGGGCAGCGCGCAGTTTGTGCATCAATTCCGCTCCTGCCGTCAGAGTGAAGGGGGTTATTTAGGGCGCTAGTACCTGGGCCCCTTCCTTTTTCAACTTTGTGGCAGCAAAGTGGATCATCAGCACACCCACCCATCCCAAATAATTTTATCTCTCTTTGGTCATTAATTTGCGGAAAAGTGAACACCAACATCACTGTACAACAGCTAGGGGAGTCCTTCAACGTACATCCTAGGGCAGCACTGAGTGGGGAAGACAGCAAGCTGAACCCCCAGAGAGAATGTTCATACCAGCTTGGGGCAAGGGTGCACAGTTAGTCAGTGTAGGGCATGAGGCCCCGGCCTCTGGTCACACTCTACGAGCCACGCAGATAGCCTGGTGTTAGAAGGGCAGGTCCCTGGGGTTGGGAACAATGATCAGAGGACTAGGGACTGCCCCTCAAGGATGCAGGCGGGCGCACCTGTGTGGTTCTGCTTGCGGTGAAGACCGACTGGACCTTAGTGCTGGATGGGTAAAAAACAGGAGGCTTCAATAGGATTGTTTGACTTTATTGAATCCCATGTATATATAACTATAAAAATGTAAACGTGTTTTCCCAATTTGTATTAGATGTGGACTGCTATATGGTGTTAAAGTAATGATATGAAGACTAAACAATGTCATGTTTGTGTCTTTTACTTATGTAACAAACTTGGCCCTCTTCCCAAAACAGCTGTTGTCTGCCATGGACTCGTGGGGGCTTAGGGAGGAAGTCTGTCATGGGTTGGGGGACTTCGGGTCATATTGATAAAGTTATTTGCTGACAATCATCAACTACATGCCTGCTGGGACAGAGCACACATGAGACATGAACAAGAGTTGTCTGCTTGCAGCTATTGACAATGTTTATACCTGACACGCTCTTTTGGCACTGAGGAGCTCTGCCAGTCATTATAAGTAAAATAAGTGGTGACAACTTGCCGTATTTGCCCATTTAAAGAACTGACGATGACTGTATGCTAAACGCAAGTAAGAGCATAGTTTATAGCTATACTTTTGTTATGCAACAACCCTGTTAACAAGTTGTTTACTGTTTTCCTAGAATTTTCTGTACACATTAATTCATATACATGGTTCACTCAGAGGAATTTAAGACTAGAAAAGTGACAGTGCTTCCCGCGAAAACATCATCCATCGAGAGGCAACAATAAACTGTAAAGCTAGCAAAAGTAATCGATATTATCTACAAATAGATGAAGGGGTTTTATGTCAGTCAAACTAAACATCTGCGTGATTTAATAAAAAAGGCAGGTTTTTAGACCATTATGTAGTATGAAAATTAATTATATGGGTGGCTGAGCATACATATTCAATTTAGGCACCTGCCTGAGCTTCAGCAAACCCCGGAGACAATGTGAAGCTTCATGAAATTTTAATTTCCAGTTGAAATACTTTTATTTTTCCTCCAATTCCATATATAGCCAGGTGCTTAAGTCAATAGCAAAATAAATTCTGAACATATGTCATCACACAGTAGGTTGAACTTAAACCAGGAAATTGTGTACACCAAGGCGTATTAATAGCGAGAATACTGTACATATAAAAGACAAATAAAATGCCCATGCACATCATTACAGAGCTAGAAATCATAAAACGTTTTGGAAAAAAGATCTATGAATGGTTAGATGTAGGCTGCTTTTTAGTTTAAGTGTTTAAGTAATCATATTACAAAACCGCGTTATCTATAGATTTCACAAAGTAACATAAAGGGTGTAAATGTATTATTACGTGGTAGACTATTTGCAGAACTGGTACTAAAGAAAGGAATTGGATCAACAAATAATGGTGTAAAGACATAGGAGATGCTTACTGATAAAAGGGGTAATTAGTATTGGAATATAAGACAGTGTCAGAGAGGAGGATGAGAATTCTATATAATGATGTCCCAGAACAACCCCGTAGGCAGTTAACAGTTTCTAAACTCCTACAAGTGTGTGCTCAAGGGCGATTAGCATCTCTCAACAGCTCCGTCAGCACCTTGACGAGAAAGGGGTCGAAGTGTTGACAGCTCCCACTTCTTCTCACAATACTTCTAGTTAAAAAGAAATTAACAGTTCAACCTTTTAAGTACTCTTTTCCGTAACTCCGCCCCTCTTGTGGATAAAAATGTAGCACACAGTGCGATAGAGCAGGAAGAAAACAAAACAGAGAAGTTTGTTTGTATTCTCCATTTCTGTGGCTCTCAAGCTTATTTTCTCTGAAAGCAAAGCCTTGGTCCTTATTTAGAGATTGGTGGACTGGTTAACTTGTCTACCAAACTCCTGCTATGCCCATTCTACTTAGAGTTGGGAAAACTGAATCTTTTCAAATGGCCCTTGTAGTGTCATGTGGGTAATGACAGAACTTTTGCGGCTCCTAATGGACTCCATAGGACTGTGGCATAAGCATTAAAGCATAGTGAATTGAATGCAGGTTTAGAATGTTGAGGTTGTGGCTCCCCACAGAAGGATAAAGATGTGCTATACAAAGCTCTGTATGTGGTGTAGTCATTAGCGAGTACCTGGGCTGGGGAGGGTGTGACAACTGGCTAAGAGATGGGGAATAAGTAACTAGAAGATCGACAGTGCTCTCCCAGAGAGTTTGCCTTGGTCCAGCAAACTGCTTTTGTGTGCCACGTGTACCTCAGTTGAAGTGCGGAATCAACGATTTGCACGTGTGTAGTTAAAGCACAGCCCAAGTTCAGTTAAAAGCATTTGATGCTAAAATATGTATCACTGAAAAGTCTACACATCAGTGGCGGAAAACCTGCTGGGAAGGCCACACAAAGAGGGACTGTGCTACTATGCAACTCAAAGATGTTCATTTATGCCGAGTGAAAAAGCTATAGGCTGTTGTATACAGGTTTTGAAAGAGCAGCAAAGTGCAAGATAGATCTGCAAAACAGAAGATATGTGAGGCAGCGATCAACCAGGTATCAACATAAAGAGATGTCTAATGGCAAAGTGATACAGGAAGCAGTCATCTGCTTACCAGTCCTGAGCAAAGAGTGTCATTATGCCACATGCTGTAGGAGGGGACCCCAGAAAAAGCACTTGTGCTTGTAGAGCCATCCATATCTGAGGCTGCACCCCATCAAAGCTGCTGAGTGGGGCTCAGAACAACTCCTTTGGTGTCTGAAGTACAGAAAGCCCAGAGCGGTAATCAGAATCGTGACCATTTGCTTCGGCAATGGAGACCAAGAAAGGGGTTCAGTTTCCTGTCATTATCAAAGGTGAGTCAGAAGCCAGCATATCACAAGGCCTTAGAAGTGGTTTGCATAAACGAGATCACCAAGTAGGGTTGGAGTGAACTATACTAGCCCCATCAGTAAGTTCCACCAATTGTTATGATGCCACCTCCTTCTTGAAACCGCCATTTGATACTGCCAAAAAGTTGAATATTGACAACAGATGGGCTGCTTGGATTGGGACATTTGATGATTTAATTGATGGAATTGAAGAAACAGATAATAGGAAGATTATCAAGTACCTTAAGAATCTTGCTGGTGAAGGTGTAAAAGAAGTCTTAAAGCAAATGCTGTGAGCTGATGAAAGTGCATGCAGTCAAATCAATGCAGGCTTCAATCTTAAATTCAATCCAATGCCAAATGTATATTTTGAACGATATATCTACAGTCAAGAAAGACAGAAAGCTGGTGAGACCATTGACAAATTTGGTGAGAGACTGGATACGCTCATCAAACATTGTAAGTTCAATTAATTTAATGATGAGGAAGCTAAACATGTCACAGGGATTGACAGATGCTTGTCAGATTCATTCAGATGTCAAATGCTGAGAGAAACCCTTAGTCTGGAGCGAGTTCTCATGGTTGCCAGAGATAAAAAGTGTGCTGATCAACAAGCTGCTGACTAGGAGGCTGGAGGTGCCCAGAGTGAGTGAGTCATTATTGTGAGAAATAAATCAAGGCACAAGGCTAAGGGACACAGAGTGAATTATCCACAGAAAAAGAAGTTGTGCTTTAAGTGTGGATTTTCATTTCCACACAAAGGTAAATGGCCCGCCATAGAGCAGATCTGCAAAGGCTGTGGAAAAGAGAACCATTTTTTGATGGTGAACAAGGTGAAAGAAAAAGTGTGTCATTGCGTGAAGACAAAATGGCCACCTGAACATTCCAGAAGCGATGTTCGACGTACGCCCATAAGACCACACAATGTCGATCAACATCTAAATCCTTGTCAAACACATCTTCTGTATCAATATCAAGTGGAAGTGAAGAAGATGAGTGTGCCATGTTGATGCTTACCTCATAGAGGCATGTGCATGTTGGACTGATAGCTTATGAGGAAAAACACTGCTCCAAGAGAAACTGACATGACCAAACCAAAAGTCGTTCAGTCATTACATGAAGATCAAAATAAAAGTCAATGGTTGTTCAATACCTTTAATTATCGATAGTGGTACGTCAATAAACATTATGCCTGAGGAGAAATATAATGTACTGTCTCCAGTGCCCTGACTTAGACCATTGGAAACAAAATTGTATAAGTGGGCAGCATAAACACCACTAAGAGGTTGAGAGCCATTTGTGGCAATGATGAAGCATAAGAAAACAAAAGTACAAGCATCTATTCAGATACAGCATCAAGTGCCTGTTTACTCAATTTCAGCACAGCCATTGATATGAGACTGATATATGTGAACTATAACATGAATGTTCATTACAAACTATTAAGTAAATTCTCTTCTTTGTTTCATGTTATGGGAAAACTCAAGACTATGAAAGTCCAATTACACATTAATGAGGCCGTGCATCCTGTTTCTCAAAGACACAGACAGATTGCTTTTCACTTACAGGAAGCTGTTAAAAAGGTACTTGAATCTTTCATCAAGCACAATATCATTGAGTGTTCTACTGGTCGAACTCCATGGGCTTATCCCATAGTGGTAACATCCAATAATGACAGTGAAGGAGCTGTTTACATCTGCATGGATGTGCGTTACCTGAACAAGGCAATTGAAAGAGAGCAACATCAAGGTCTGCATATTGCTGCCATGATAACACAATTTCATTGTGTAAAGGTATTCTTTTGCCTGGATTTGAATAAAAGATGTCATCAGCTAGAATTTGAGGAGAATTGCATGTACATAAAAAACTTTTCTCAACATGTTGGTCTGATCCGTTACAAGAGACAAAGGGCCTGATTTTGGACTTGGCGGATGGTTTACTCCATCACAATGGTGACGGATATCCCGTCGGCCAAAATATAAATCCCATTATATCCTATTGGATTTATATTGCAGTGGAAGGGATATCTATCACCGTTATTACGGAGTATCCTGTCTGGAATTTCTGAATAAGGCCCCAGCTTTTGGTGTGTCATCAGCTGCAGAGCTATTCCAAGATGTCATTCGACGTATCATACAGACTGTCATGAATGCTTTCAATTACAGTAATGACATATATGTTATAGGAGCTACACGGAGGGAGAATGATAAATCTCTCAAGCAAGTGTGTCAGTTGCTCACTGATGCAGGTTTATATTTGAATGCTGAGAAATGTGAGTTCCATAAGACAAAGTTGAAGGGTCAGATGTATGACCCATTTGAGCGGTCGCAAATGGGAAATCGGCCCATTTGTGACCACTAAAAGGGTTGTGGTATGTACAAACCCTATTTTGAAAGTCAGTAACCTAATACCGACTCACAAAATATGGTTTGCAACTCACTATTAAAAAGGGGCTTGTCATGGGCATCCCTTCCTACTAGCAAGCCACACTGGTATGTACGATTCTTTTGCGACCGCAAATGCAGTCGCGAAACAATCGCAATTACTACTACTTAAAGTAGGTGGTAAGCAAGTCGCAACTGTGAAGGGATTCCAAGGGGACCTCTTCCCTTTTGTGTTGGGCAGCGAAAATATGTATTAGGTGCAGGCAGTGATCCCACAGACCACGCCTACTATTAAAAAATGAAACAAACGTTTTATTTTAAGTTTTTTAAATGCATCCCGTTTTCCTTTAAGGAAAACAGGCTGCATTTAAAAAAACTACTTTATTTAAAAAACAGTCACGGACATGGTGGTCCGCTCACCCCAGCAGGTCTTCATCCCTGTGAGTGCTAGCCATTCCCAATGGGTTGCAAATTGCGACTTGGCTCATGAATATTGATGAGGCAGGTCATTTGCGACCCCGTTAGGAATTGCAATCAGTATCTGAGACACTGTTGTACATTCCATTTTAGAAGTCGCAAAATGGATTGGTTGTATATCTGGCCCGGATTTCTTTGGCATATCTTTTCTGATGGGGCATGACACCTGACCCTGTTAAATAGCAAGCTCTGTCAACTGTCATTCCCCCATAATATGGTTCCATGTAATGTTTCTTTCTTGTCATGGCCAGCTATTGCTCTAGATACATACAAGACTTTGCCACTGTCAGTGAGCCAGTAAGAGACTTGACTAAAAAGAATGTTTCTTTTCTTTAGTCACTTGAACACGAACAAAGCTTCAGGAAAATCAAGCAAGATATTGATGAATGCTACTGAAATGGCATAGTTTTATCCAAAGCTTCATACTCAGGTTGTGGTTGACACTGGTCCTGGTCGGTTAGACACCATCCTTGCACAGCAGAGGTGACATTCAAATGCATAACAACATATTGTGGCTTATGTAAGCCTGCAGTTTGTCCCAGACTGATCGAGGAGTTCTAATTGTATATATTCATACAAAAATGTAATGTTTTATTTAACAAAGGGCGAGATATATTGTCATGTGAGTATGCAACTACTGAATTTTGTGGCTCCTGATGGACTCAATAGAACTGTGATGTAGGCATTACAGAGTAGTGAATTAAATGCTGGTTACGAATGTTGAGTTTGTGGTTACACGCAGAAGAATAAAGATGTGTTATACTAACCATTGTGTGGCAAAGGCAATGGTGAGTACCCAGGATGGGAGGACGCTACAGCCATGTGTTAGCATGACTTGTTATTGGCCAGGTCACACCACAAAGCTCAATGGAATGGGCTACCATCTATTAGAAGGTGAGTAGTTTGCCAGATGAGGTATTAAATGCAGGAAGCTACAGATCTTTATTTGCTTATAAACTAAGTGCCAGTTTGACGTAAAACATACATCAGCGAACTGGCAGACTCCATAATACTGTTTTGGAGACATATAGCAGACTCAAGCTGCCATTACACTTTTTTCTTTAAATAGCACCCACTTATAGGTGACCACATTTTGTAGCATCAATAGGAAAGGAAAGGGAGTTTATAAGCTTTGTAGTATGAATAGAAAGCATTGTAGCAAGTAGGTTTTAGGCTTTGAGTATGATTTGTTACCATCCCATGTTGTGTTTCTGTCAGTTATAGTGCAAAGGAGGGTTAGAGGAGGTTAAAAGACCTGAAAATCTTGCCTGCCCTACTTGATATATCAAAACAAAAAAAACAGAACCCTTGGGTCTATGAATATTAGTAGCCTAGCTGGGAACCTTACCATCAAGAAATGTCCCTTTTATAGAATGGTTTTCCGCAGACACCGTAGGTGGCATTCTTCATCATTGGGAAGCTCCTTGTATCCTGATGCCTAGTCAAGAGACCGGATATAACCCCCTCACTGAGAGGGTGGAGTTCAGGGATGTTTTATTACAAAGAGAGGTATACTAAATTTGCAATCGTGGAGCTTGGGGCTGTGAGGGCAGGAGGGCAGGCGCACTGTTCCCTGGTCCACTACTGGTTGGGGAGGAATTCCCCTTGGCTGCTGAGGGTCGTTGAAGGCCACAAACCCCCATTGTTGCCACAAGTAAGTCCCCCACAGCAGGATTGCTCAGATATCATTGGAGGCTGCACCCCCTTTCTCATTCACTCTTGAAAGGGGCATCCTAGTGCACTAATGGTTGGGGGATAAAGCCTAGAGGTGAGCTTACTGGTAGACTACGCTCCATTGGTGGCTGGCAGAGTTTTTGCTTAATTCTACATTTCAAGCAGAGTGCGGAGTGGAAAGGTCTGCCAGTAAAGCAGAGTTCACTGCCCACCCCTATCAGAGACACCCACACCCACTTACATACACACAGAGGCACTCATATACCCACTTACAGCCCCACTCACACTCTCTCACACCCACGTACAAACCTACACAGACACCCACTGAGAAACTCATGCACTCACTCTCACACTTAGTGGAAAAGGTTAGTTGTTACTGTTAGGAAATAAAATAAGCAAAACGTACAAATTCATTTAAAAAACCAAAGGTTACAGGGGTGTTAGAGTTAGGAAATAGAATTTGGAAAGAGGTAGAAATTCACTGCAAAAACAAAGGTTGCAATGACGCTATAGTCAGGCAATATAATTTTTTTTTAAACTTAGAAATTCACTGAAAAGCCTAAGGTTACAGGGATGTTATAGTTAAGAAATAGAATTTAAACAGCTTAGGAATTCACTGAAAAAAACAAAGGTCACAGGGACGTTAAAGTTAGGCTTTGATTTAACTCATACAAAACCAGTGAAATTCAGCAGTTATAGTTACATGAGCTAATCATAAATTATGATCCTGCAATTTACTGCTTATGACCTCACATATTGCATTACTCATGATAGTGACAGCACTGATGAAATCTTAAAGGACATCACAGATGGAATCACTGATAACATCATCCATAGAACCACTCACACCCCCATATAACTTCTCATACACCCACTCTTGAGGCGGAAAGGCGGGAGTCTGCACCTTTCTATTTTTACCATTTCTGTGTCACGAATACTGTGATTTTACCCCTTATCTTTTGAATTTGTGTCTCACGAATACTGTGATTTTAAACTTGTATCCTTACCTGGTCCCTGGCTGTGTTAGGATTTATAACCTCGAGCTGACCGCGCAGCGGATATAGCGCTGCAGCAGGATAGCCGAGTTGGAAACAATCCTGCCGCCAGTGACGGCGTGCGGTGAGGACACGCCCACTCCTAGGCCACGCCCCCCGCCGACCGGTATTTAACGCTGAATGCGAGCGTTCTTGCCTAGAACCCTTTAACTCTTGAGGCGGAAAGCCGGGAGTCTGCACCTTTCTATTTTTAACATTTCTATGTCACGAATACTGTGATTTACCCCTTATCTTTTACATTTGTGTCTCACGAATACTGTGATTTTAAACTTGTATCCTTACCTGGTCCCTGGCTGTGTTAGGATTTATAACCTCGAGCTGACCGCGCAGCGGATCTAGCGCTGCAGCAGGATAGCCGAGTTGGAAACAATCCTGCCGCCATTGACGGCGTGCGGCGAGGACACGCCCACTTCTAGGCCACACCCCCCACCGACCGGTATTTAACGCTGAATGTGAGCGTTCTTGCCTAGAACCCTTTAACTCTTGAGGCGGAAAGCCGGGAGTCTGCACCTTTCTATTTTTAACATTTCTGTGTCACGAATACTGTGATTTTACCCCTTATCTTTTACATTTGTGTCTCACGAATACTGTGATTTTAAACTTGTATCCTTACCTGGTCCCTGGCTGTGTTAGGATTTATAACCTCGAGCTGACCGCGCAGCGGATCTAGCGCTGCAGCAGGATAGCCGAGTTGTAAACAATCCTGCTGCCATTGACGGCGTGCGGTGAGGACACGCCCACTCCTAGGCCACGCCCCCACCCACTTTCACTCTCCGATAACTATGCGTCTCCACCAGAAGCGCAGCGGATGGGCGCAGCGGGCGCGCCGAAGGCGCGCCTAAGGTAAGCCCGTCTGCGCCCGTCCGCGCCACGACGAGCCTAGGGCCAGGCACCTTGGACCCTTCCACTCAAGCTAGGCTGTCATACTCCAGGGACTCTCTGTTACAACTGAACCAGCCCTTACAGCCCTCCTGCACCAACTCCCTTAAAGGTGAGAGCCGATGGACCCAATGTCCACATTGCCCATTCAAACTTTCTCCTACATTGAAGAATCAACTACCTTCGACAATCATTAATATGGCTCTATTAAACTGTAGATCTTTACCCAAACATTCCCAGGAAATACATATGCTACTAAAAGAGGAGAAACTTGAAATCCTGTTTCTCACAGAAACGTGGCTCAGCCCAGACTCGGACTATGACATTGTTCAGGCGCTACCTCAGGGATATCTCCTGCAACATCTAGATCGAGCGAAGGGAAAGGGAGGAGGGATTGCTATTATCTATAAGGACCAATTTACATGTCGGTTCCACGACAGTCCCCTATCTAATTGTGAAAATGTACATTTTAACATCCAACTATCTCCATGCAACTCCCTCTCTGGAGTCCTCATCTACTGCCCACCAGGGCCTCTGGGCCAATTCTGTAGCTCCCTGTTGGAATATTCAACTATACTGTCTAGCACCTCGTCCAACATGATAGTCCTAGGGGACCTTAATATACATTTCGACAACAGCGATGACAATACAGCATCAGAACTACTTGCAGACCTAGCGACTCTTCAGCTCCACCTTCAGAGCGATCAACCCACACATATGCTCGGACATTTACTCGACCCCATCATAAGCAATATTGAGGATTTTAAAACTAATGTCCCGATCCCTCTGCCATGGTCGGATCATTTACTCATCCCTTTCAGGTGGGAAGTACCTAACATCTCTCTTCCCAATAAACCTCCGGACAAACCTACGTGTCCCTGGGCCAAACTAGACACTGATAAATGGAAGCAGGCCTTGGAATTCTACAAACCAACCCAGGAAACAGACCCTATCTTAGCAGATAGGGAGTTCTGCTCTTGGATTGAAAACTCTCTTAACACGATTCTCCC
The DNA here is from genome assembly GCF_964263255.1 of Lissotriton vulgaris. Lineage (NCBI taxonomy): Eukaryota > Metazoa > Chordata > Amphibia > Caudata > Salamandridae > Lissotriton > Lissotriton vulgaris. The sequence goes on from NC_141687.1 coordinate 1,051,543,741, forward strand.
AAAAAAATAACACTTTACCTCCCGCAAAAAAACGCCTGCCCCATGGTTCACCCAGGAGACTCGCCAGCTAAAGAAACTCTGCAAAAAAGCCGAAAGAGAGTGGCGGAAAGACTTCGACCCTAACCGCAAGAAGGACTACAGATTGTCTATTCTTACATATAAAAAAGCCCTGAAAAATGCCCAGACCGCGTTTTATCAAGAGAAAATCAGCTCGGCATCATGCTCATCAAGGGAGACTTTCTTAATCGTCAAACAACTTCTTAAAATACCAGAATCCACAGGCTCGATTGATCCCTCAAACAATCACTGTGATGAACTGGCTATGTTTTTTGATCAAAAGATCCAAAATATTTTACAGCTACTTCCACCCCTTTCCCCGACAGACCACTCATCACTACCTGTACGGCAGGGCAACTATCTCAACACGGGACTTAACTCATTTTCCCTTATAAGTCCTGATACTCTCTCTCCCGTTTTCCACTCACTCAAAAGTGGCTCACCATCGGACCCCGCTCCAGTCAAAATCCTAAAGCTGGTTGCACCTACCATACTCGAGCCATTGGTAAATGTGATCAATGCCTCGCTGACCAACGGAATGGTTCCCCTAGCTGGAAGAAGGCGAAGGTTAGGGCCTTACTTAAAAAACCTAACTTAGACCCCCTTAATCTCTCCAACTTTAGACCGATCTCCCTCATTCCGTGCAATAGTAAGATCACAGAAAAATTCATCAACTCCCAGCTGTCTAATTATCTCGAAACCAATGAATTACTCAAATTCTCTCAGACAGGCTTTCGCCCGGGCCAAGGCACTGGAACCGCAATGGTGACGGTGGTCGAGGAAGCCAGGAAGATCATGGACACAGAATGATCAGTGGCAGTGATCCTCCTGGACCTTAGCGAGGCCTTCGACATGGTCAACCACCAGATCTTGGTCCAGCGACTTAGCGATCTTGGGATCACAGGCATTGCCCTGTCTTGGCTGAAATTGTTTCTTCAGGACCGCTCATTCCAGGTTATAGAGGGCAATTATACATCCAAAGAGACCCCTATACGTTGTGGAGTGGCTCAGGGCTCTTCTTTGAGCCCCACGCTCTTCAACGTATATATGTCCCACCTGGAAAAGATAGTCACCCCACATGGGATAAAACTCCTGACGTACGCAGATGACACGCAGCTGGTGGTGTCTCTCACCCAGCAGGAAAATTCCACCATAGACCTATACTCCTGCCTGAGAGACATAGTCAGCTGGATGGACAGATCTCACTTGAAGCTGAACAGCGACAAGACAGAGATCATGGTGATGGGGAATCAGGCCCATTTTCGCCCAGACTCTCTTTGGCCCCCCTGCATGGGTAAACCCCCAACTCCCAAGCCCGAGATTAAAAGCCTCGGTCTATGGCTAGATAAAAACCTCACTATGCAAACCCAAGCAAGGAAAACGGCTGGAGTTTTTTTTTGGTCTCTTGCGTTCTACCTGAAAAATCCTACCACTGCTCCCTCTTCAATCAAGGAAACTTCTGATCCAAGGCCTTATTTTGTCAAGGTTGGACTACGGCAACGCATTGTACCTGGGCGTACCACAGAAAGTTACAACTAAACTACAGGTAGTACCAAATGCCGCCGCCAGGATTTTGACCAACACTAAGACCTGCTGCTCGGCCAAACCAGCTATCCGAGAGCTGCACTGGCTACCCGTCATAGAAAGAGTGCAGTTCAAGGCGCTTTGCCTTACGCACAAAATCCTTAATGGAAAAGCCCCCCCTATCCTTAAAGACCTGGTCACTCGCTATACCACCACTAGACCCCTCCGATCTTCCAATGCCCACCTCACTCGAGTACCCAAGATCAACAGAGCATGATCAGGAGGTCGTTGTTTTTCGTACAACGCGTCCAAATTGTGGAATTCCCTTCCGCCTGACCTTCGTGCACAACCCAACCTGCTGGCATTTCGAAAGTCTCTGAAGACATGGCTGTTCCTGTGATCTTCCCTCCCCCCTCATTTCCATCTGTAAATGGTTCAGCGCTGGGACGCTCACGGGCAGCTATGCGCTTTAGAAATCTGGTAACATTAACATTAACATTAACTCACATATCCATACAACCACTCTCGTACCCATTCACAGACTCATACAAGTAATTAAATAATCACTCACTTATCTATAGAGACACTCACACACCCACTCACTCACTCATATAGCCTGATCATACAACCAATAACTCACTCATATAGCTATTCACACAGCCACTCTGACCCATAAAGCTACTGCCACACCCAGTTATTAACCTATGCAGCCACTCACACACCCACTCACTCACCTACACAGCCTCTCAACAGAGCCACTCACTCTACCATACAACATATCACATACTAGCTTACATTCCCAGTCACATATCCATACAACCTCTTAAAGAGTCACTCATTCACCCATACTGCCAAACCTATGGACACTCACTCTTCCATACTGCCACTCACACACCAACTTACTTAACCAAACACTCATACACCCACTCACTCACCCATACAGTCACTGACATACCCCCTCACCCGCACATAAAGCCACTCATGCACCCGCCCATACAGCCACTGACACACCCACTCACTCACCAATACAGCCACTAAGTCACTCACACAGCTACTCAGACACCCACTTATATACCTACACAGCCACTCACATACCTGTACAGTCACTCAGACACCCACTCACACACAGATACATACAGTGACTCACATAAACTATGTTAAAAAAGGAATTACTCATCAGTAGTACATACAGTATACACATTTAACTTGTGTGGTACCTTAGGATATACATTTAACAGATAAAAACGTTTAAAAACCACAATCAATAGATTATGTCATCAGTGATGTCACCAGTGATGTCATTTGAGATGTCATCAGTGATGTCACTGATCATGTCATGAGTGATGTAATATGTGATGTCATAAGCAATGCATTGCGGGGGTGTATGTTATAGCTGATTCAGATAATTATAACTGGTGTTTTGTACGAGTGAAGTCTGAGCCTAACTATAACTTCCCTATAACTTTTTTTCCAGTGATATATATATATATATATATATATATATATATACTTTAATAAAGGTTGGGACCAGCCGAAATGTGTCTGAACGGACACACTATAATAAAGCATTCAAAATCATTACCTTGTCTGGAGTGCCCACTTCTTTTCTTGTGCCAAGAGATTCTCGGAGGATATATATATATATATATATATATATATATATATATAAATATACTAGCAGCCCGTCCCGACGTTGTCCGGGTATGAATTGCTGCCACCCAGTAGTATATTGTTTTGTAGGATTTCGTTTAGATAGCATTTCTTATCAGTGACAGGCCTGTGAAACGCTCCGATTCACAGTGCACTGCTGATGCACTTAAGAGTGCGCGTTCAGTAGTGTGTGAACTCGAGTTTCCCTACTTTATTTTTCATTGCAATATTATATAGCGCGAACTCTGCAACATGGCATGAGCACAATTTACATTACAGAAGAACACATTCATTTGTGGTAGGCAAGGGGAGACAAAGCAATTTGCCTGGAATCACAGGATGTTGAGCTGATGCTGAGATTCGAACGTAGCTCCCCAGCTCTAAAGTTCCCAATTCTAGAACTTGTGGCGGGAGGTGTGTCTAAGAGTGTATGTCGGTACTGGCCATCAATGAGAGAGACCTGTGCATTTTTCAAATGGGTGGTGAAAAAATATGAGTATGTTGCTGGAGATGTGGGCTGTCGTGCCACCAATGTACTTACCCGGGGAGGGTAAACACCCATTATTCCGCAACTTTCTTTCCGCATACCATCACTCCGCATACTTTCATTACAAATGTACCATAACTCCGCAATGCCATTATAACGCATGGCATTACATTTTATATGCTTTTACCACGCATACATTTACAACAAAATTCGTTGTAAATGCATGAATGGTAAAATAATTTTTTTTATGTTTGGAAAAGGTAAGTATGGGCATAGCGGTATATGTTTTGGGGTACTGAGGTAAATGTTTTGGGTGTTTGGGTATTTTAAGGGTATAGATATTGTTTTGGTTTATGGGGTACAGGGGTAGTTTTAGGGTTTAGGGACAAGTATGGGTTTTGGGGTACAGGAGTATTTTTAGGGTTCAGGGCTAGGTTTGGGTTTTGGGGTACAGGGGTATTTTAGGGTTGAGGGGTAGGTTTGGGTTTTGGGGTACAGTTGTATTTTTAGGGATCAGGGCTAAGTTTGGGTTTTGGGGTACAGGGGTATTTTTAGGGTTCAGGGGTAGGTTTGGGTTTTGAGGTACAGGGGTATTTATAGGGTTCAGGGCTAGGTTTGGGTTTTGGGGTACAGGGGTATTTTTAGGGTCTAGGGATAGGTTTGGGTTTTGGGGTACAGGGTATATTTATAAGGTTAAGATGGGTTAGTGTTTAAGGGTGTTGGGGTATTTTAAGGAGTAAGGGTGGGTTATGATTATAGGGTGCAGAAGTATTTAAAGGGAGCAGGGTGGGATTAGCACACAATATGAGACATGGCATGAAGGGTGGAACATACCACACGCCCCCAGCTTTTGTCACGCCCCCAGCACACGTCCACAGCACAACGCAGACACGCCCACAAGGGACTACTTTGTTGCCACGGTTCTTTTACCTTTTAAATGTATATGGTGGGCGTCTGCATAGCCTATGTCCTTCTGCTGCAACTGCCCTTTCCAACGCTGTATTGGGTGTTGTGATTGGTGCTGTGGTTCCTGAGATTACCCGCCTCAAAGGTTTGGGCTCTCTTTTTATTATATTAGTATGGATATATATATATATATATATATATATATATATATATATATATATATATATATATATATATATATATATATTGCTCCAAAGGTGCCTGATCGGCAAAAAGCACTCTGACCCCAGCAGAAGATAAAAGTCCTTTATTCGGTATGGGTGCTTACAGCCTGCTGAATCCTTTCACGGTCTTAACACCACATATGCCTGACGTGTTTCAAAGTTAGTGAACTTCTTCCTCAGAGGCCGGTGGCGTAAAAGAAAGCACAGTCCGGGACCTCACAGCTCCATAAATACATCACATTGCGTGCCGCCTGATGGGCTGCTACGTATTAGACTGCGCAGGGTGTTAGAGGAATTGCAGACCTGGACGTAATTCAGTTTCGTTACATGTGCAGATGTGCCGCTGGTCGAGTTAACAACCCACAGATGAGCCTCAACTCAACAGGGAGAAGCACCCTCAATTCATTGCAGGCGCCCTACTTGGCGAGGCCGATGTTTAAAGACCCCTGAGGCCCCCAGAGATTCGAGTTACCAGCCCACAGATGAGCCTCAACAGGGAGAAGCCCCCTCAATCCATTGCAGGCGCCCCACTTGGCGAGGCCGATGTTTAAAGACTCCTGTGGCCCCCAGAGAACCCAGGGTGGTGCACACTCGGCAGCAGGACGGCTGCCAAAATCTGTACTGCTCCAAAGGTGCCCGATCGTCGAAAAGCACTCTGATGCCAGCAGAAGGTAAAAGTCCTTTATTCGGTATGGGTGCTGACAGCCTGCTGAATCCTTTCACGATCTTAACACCACATATACCTGATGCGTTTCAAAGTTAGTGAACTTCTTCCTCAGAGGCCAGTGGTGTAAAAGAAAGCACAGTCCGGGACCTCACAGCTCCATAAATACATCACATTGCGTGCCCCCTGATGGGCTGCTACATATTAAACTGTGCAGGGTGTTATTGGAATTGCAGTCCCGGCAGGTATTCAGTTCCGTTACATGTGCTGATGTGCCGCTGGTACCAGCTGTAAGGCATATGTGGTGTTAAGACTGTGAACGGATTCAGCAGGATGTAAGCACCCATACTGAATAAAGGACTTTTAGCTTCTGGTGGCATCAGAGTGATTTTCGCCGATCAGGATCCTTTGGAGCAGTATATATATATATATATATATATATATATATATATATATATATATTACCTAATGGAGGTCGCCAGTAGGTAGTTATAGTTAGGATTTTTTTCAATGTTAAATCTCAAAATTCTATTTGGAATAACTTTGGCGTCGGTTGACGAATCTGCCTGAAAATTTCCTCAAAATGGCCTTGCAGGGCCCCGATCCTTCCCTGAAAGTTTGGGGGGGATTTGTCAAGCGGGGGCTGAGATAAAAGGGGTGTCCCAAAACGTGTTTTCCCCATGTTAATTTCCATAGGGCGGTCAACCTCACTTTTAGCCTGAACGGCTGAATGGATTTCCACCAAACTTGGCAAAATTGTAGGGACTTTTAGCCCGATTTGCCTTTGCTATGTCTCAAGATATGTGCTTCAGTAGATTTTGAGTAATTTAGGTTCAAAAAAATATATATATCTATGGTAGCGCCCCGGTACGCGCTCCGGGGAGCGCTCCGGGCACGCCACGCGACTTGCGCGCAGAAAGCTGATTGGTTCTTGGGTGTCTGTAAACATTCGAAACAGTCCGGAGCAGCCGCCATCTTGTGTCTCTGTAGGATCAAGACACAAGAGGTGGCCAAAACAAAGGGGGAAATGACCATAAGGGGGCAGGGTAGACCCCCCCTGACCCCCTAGGTTTAATGTGGGGGCTATAAAAGGGTCCCGCTGGGCAAAAAAAAGGGGAGCGCACCGGGAAGAAAAGAGAATAGCAGAGTTTAAAGATTTAAGTTATTTTATATAAATGGGAGGTAGTTCTGAAAATAACTTTTTTTTTATTGTTTTTATTGTTTTATATATTTTTTTGTGAACATTTTTTACTTTTTTTGGTTTTTCAAAACAATTTTATATATTTTTTTGTTTTTTTAGTACTTCGAAAAAAACAGAAGGATTTGAAAATGGCTCAACAGGAGCAAAAAAAACCCAATAAAGAATCATTGCTTTCGTTTGTGAGAGCACTTGTGGTTTTCTTCTGCTCTGTTATTTGAGGTGATACATTTTTCACCATAAGCAATAGTAGCCCCACAATAAATACAAACTATTTTGAAGTTTGAGAATTTGCTTTGGATGTTGGGCACCATTTGACGCCCTTCAGGTGCTGTAAAAGATGATTCCGCACTTGAGGTGCTAGGCTGAGGGGGTCTGTGGGTTTTCAGCCATAGCTCTCACCTGTGCTTGGGCCAAATTATTTGGGTGCCACCTCGCCATGTGGCGAATCATGGTGTGGTTGCCAAAACTATATTTTTTAGCACGATTGCCACGTGAAAGGATGTTCTTGCAAATTAGACATGTTACTTTAGGGGCATTAACTTTCTTCAGTCCTGCAGGAAACTTAAAGAATTGCCAAATGTAGTGCTCCTTTACACGAGATGGGTGGGGTTCCTCTGGTAGGAACTGTCTCTCCTGCTCCTCCTGCTCCTCTTCCTCCTCTTCGTCCTGCTCACCACCAAAAAGCAGAGGTGGTGGTGGTCCTTTTGGTGGTGGTGGTGGTGGTGGTGTTGGAGCACCAGCAGCAGCAAGTAGAGTAGCCATTATTGGTCTCTCACAAAGAAATAGCTCTTGCTCTCTCAAAAAAGAAAGTAAGAATGAGGAAAAAAGGTGGGGGCTGTCCTCATTTGGAAAAAAAAATATTAGGAACCAATGAAAAGTGTTATTTTCAAGTCACATGACCCGATGCGCTTACGTTACGTGCTCCAGCTACGCTTATGTTACGCGCTCCGGGCCGCGGAGTGCTTCCGGGTGCGTTTACGCAGTGCGTCATAAGACACATTGTGCGGCTACGCGATACGTCAAGCTCTAGCCGACGCGTCACCATGTTGTTTTCGATCGCGACATTGGCGCTAACGGGACGCTTCCCGGTTCGTGCACCGGGGCGCTTCAAAATACTACGCTTTCCGGGGCGCTCCCCGGGGCGCGCACCGGGAGCGATCCAGGGCAAAATTTTTAAATACAAAAAAAATACAAATGAAAAATTGTAAGGACTGGTAGCCCGATGTGCATTTGCTATGTCTCAAGATATATGCTCCAGTTGTTTTTAAGAAAATTAACTTTTAAAAAATATATATTGGGCTATATATATGTTAGAGCCCAAATGTAGCCCAAATGTAGCCCAATGTAGCCCAAAGAATGCCACCAGAGACAAAAAAATACAAATGTAGCCCAAATATCAGTCAGATGTAGCGCAACTATAGCCCAATGATAGTATGTACCAGAGTGTTCTAAAGAACAACTAGAGCGCTAACAGTCTTACTTATAAAGTGAGACTTTTAGTTAGGAATTAGCATTAAAAAAACCTTTGAAATTCACTGAAAAAACCATAGGTTTCACACCAGTTATAGTTAGGAATTAGCATTTAAAAAACCTATTAAATTCACTGAAAAAACCATAGGTTTCACACCAGTTATAGTTACCTGGAAATTTTACTGACATAAAACCATTGAAATTCCCACGTTATAGTTAGTTGGACTCACTATAACTTGCGCGTGTAATGCACTGCTGATGACATCACATATTACCTCACTCATGACATGGTCAGTGACATCACTCATGACATCACTGATGACACCATCCTTGTGACAGAGAGACTGACCTCCTTTCACTGTAAAGTAACCCTTGAAACACATATTCAAAAATAGAAACTAACATTTTCAAAAAAGTGGCGATACCTATACCAGTTACAACAACCAATTCAGTAATTCCACCATTTACATACACATCCACTCATTCACCAACAGTTCTATATAGTCAGTCATACATATACTCACTCATTATATGTAGTGATACACCTATACATCCTGTTACACACCAACAGTCTTCCAAAAGCTGCTCACACATATATTCACACATGCAAATAAAATATTGAACATCCATTTTTTTGCATATACAGCTATACACACACTACCACCTTACTTCTAAGGAAACTTACACATACTTACTCTCTTAAACAATCACTTATAGAAACACATACTTATTTAAACAAGAACTCTTTCAATCTCTGACTCTCACATATACTCACTTATATACACCAATACTCACATTTACTAGATTAAAACATATGTAGTTACTGATAAAGACACTAGTAAGACAGTCATTCACTTACTAACACACACATATACACACTCATTCACCCATACAGTCCGGCACATATGCTGTCTTCAAAACACATACAAACAGTGAGTCAGTCATTGATGCATCTGTGTGCTAAGTAACACCCCACCAAATCATACAGACACTTATACTGATACTAAAAAATGTAGCTACTCACCAACCCATGCAGCCACTTATACAAAAAGTGAAACACTGATACAAACATTTAAATATTTAAACAATACTCGCTAATATATGTATTCACTATGATACACTTAATAAGCCAGTTAACCAATCATTTTTTTTAAAAAAAAACATCCATTAAGACACTTATTTAAACATTTATTCTTCCACTGACCTTTACATATACATATATAAAACATGTTTATTTTTCAGAAAGGCACACATTCACTGGATGGTGTCATCAGTGATGTCATGAGCGATGTCACTGACCATGTCATGAGTGATGTAATATGTGATGTCATCAGCAGTGCATTACACGCGCAAGTTATAGTGAGTCCAACTAACTATAACGTGGGAATTTCAATGGTTTTATGTCAGTAAAATTTCCAGATAACTATAACTGGTGTGAAACCTATGGTTTTTTCAGTGAATATATATATATATATATATATATATATATATATATATTAATTCATTAAGAATTACGTCCATGCTGCCCGGCATCTTCCTTTGCCTCAGTGCCATTCCTTCATTTGAAAGTCCGACCCGGCACTAACAACAACTGTTGGCTCTTGCCTTTTCCTAGACTATGCTCGTTTGTGGGGCATTATGGGACTGGTAGTCTCGATGGGTATTTTGCACTGTCAAGACATTGATATTTCAAATTGCTAACACATTTGGTATCATTCAATGGGACCCCGAGATATGACTCTTCATGTTCCGTTCCTGACTACAATTATTTTTGGAGGATGTTAGGCAAGCAGTTCAACTAGTTTCAATGCGAGCAACTGAAACTTAGGAAGCAACGTACAGGAACTATAATGGCCCGAGGATACTTTCCAGCACCTAGGTGCCTGACCTTGTGGAACAGTTAATTGTTTGGCGGCATGGGTTTTAAAAGCACATTTTATTTAAAACTGACATTACGGAACTATAAGTTTGGCTGCAGTTTATATTAGCCCAATAATCCCTTTGTGACGTAATTCATGGCATGTGTGAGATTTTCTCCATCAGTGTTTATGGTATCTTTTATAGGCCATTTTTACATAAATTATGAAATTCATTTCATGTTATGTTCAAACTGTTTCATCTGGAGGTTTTAAGCTGTACTTTACAGGCACACACATGCACCATTAGGGCCATAGAAAGAAATGTTACACATGTATGTGTTTTCTATGTCTATGATGAGGTCCGAGGGGGACGGGCTATTTAATGTGTGCATTATTTGGCGCCAAACTAGATCGAAAAAGGCCTCTGTGCAGGCCGAAACGCGTCTCTCGTACCTGGGATTGAGGGCGACATGTTTGATTAAAGTGATGCCTGATCCTGTTACCACCTTGTGCCTGTGCCTTCTTCCGTGGAGTTTATCCTTTTGGGAGCAGGATGTTTTGTGCATATATATATATATATATATATATATATATATATATATATATATATATATATATATATATATATATATATATACACACTATCTACTGGCGGTCGACAGTAGGTAGTTATAGTTAGGACATATTATCCATAGGAAATCCACAACATTCTATTTGGAATAACTTTTGCGTCGGTTGACGAATCTTCGCGAAATTTTCAAAACTGGTGGGGTGCTCCGGTCTGCTCCTATCCTGAAAGTTTCGGGGTGATTTGTTAAGCGGGGGCCGAGGAAAAAGGAACGGAATAACACCACATTTGGCAGAAAGGTAGCCCTTGGTTCACACTCGTGCCTTTTGGTTAAATGGTGCAAATCCATTTAATAGTTGCAGAGAAAATCAAAAATAAAATCACATATATATCTATGGCTGTGGTGGATCTGCGCACCCTGAGCGCACCCTTCCGATCACGAGCTGCATGCTAATTGGCTATGAACTTTCTGCCAACACTCCAAACCAGGAAGTGTTGGCAGCCATTTTGTGCCATGGTAGAAGCGAGGCTCAGGAAATCAGTGGGCAAAACGTATAAAGGGGGCAGGGTAGAAATACCCTGACCCTCTAGACTTGCTTATGGGGTCCCACAAGGATCCCCAGGGCCCCAATTTTTTTTTAAATGGCAAAATGCACGTAGGGTGCGTGGATCCTGCCGTTAAAAAAACAAAAAAAACAAAGCATGGGCTCTTTAATAATTAACCCGGGTGGCTAAATCCCCGGGCAAAAATATTTAACAGCCCTGCTACCCCGGGGCTTTAAAAAAAATGGGTGGGGGTGGTTCAAAGGCCCCACAAGCCCCGGGGCCCACCATCCCCCAGGGCTTTTTATATTGTGGGAGGGGGCCCCAGGGCCATCGATGGCCCTGGGGACCGCCACCCCCCAGGGCTCACTCCTGCAGTATACTGGGGTGCCCAACCCCAGGAAACTGCTGTTTGCTATGATAGGATGGACTGTTCCCATGAGGCACAGTGTCAGACTGATTTGCATATGGCCATGTCTGAACTGGGGTGGCAGAGTGGGCTAAAGAACGGTGATGGATTAAACCCAGATCTTTTGACTGGGTGTGAGTGTTTGATTGATTCAGATGCTCCGTCCATCACCACCCCCTTTTGTACCGTTTGCAATGATAGGGCGGGATTCGAGGCTCCCGCCCTGTCATAGCGAACTTGGTTTGGATTTTGAAAGAGAGCAGTTTTGAAAAAAGAAATGAAATGATTGGCTGTTTGAGAACATTCTAGACTGAAAATTAGGGTTTGTGTTTCTGTTTTTAATATCATGTTTCTTATTAGAAATGAACATTACATTGGATAAGGTGATATTTTGAAAATTCAAGCACACTTGCTGTTTGGATTAGCAACATTGTGTGCTGAACTTGTGACCTGTGTGCTCAATTGAGTGGTCCATGAACTGTTACTATGGTTACTGGCAGTAGGCAGATTGTGGGTAGGGTTCGCACTTATGTCAATTGGAAAGGGTTGAAATTTGTAACCTATAGAAATGTGTGTTAGCTTTTGAATTAATATGGGAAGCAATGTGATTTGATATCTACATGTATATGTGTGCAGAATGCAAAAACAAATAGATTCTATCAATGTGAAAAGAGAAAAAATGTTTTTTATATATATGTTTTCAACTATGGAGTGAAAAGGTAGTGAGAGAGGCTCCCTTTGCAAATGGCAAATGGAGAGGACTATGTGTTTTTAAAATACCCCTCACACACTAAGGGGTATTTTAAAAACATTCTCTTTTCACATTGATAGAATCTCTTTGTTTTTGCATACCTGTTTGGAGGGTGATTCTATCACCACTACCTCTGTACTTCCTCAATTGTTTTTGGATTTATGTGTGCAGAATGACAGGGAAAGTTTGCCATTTTTTGGTTTTGCTAGGAGCAGTACAGTACAGAGATTCTGTATAAGAAAATCTGGTGTGTGACATACATACTTCTCAATCTACAAATCAATTTGAAAGGTGAGTTGTTAATTTGTGAGGGGATGTATGTGGTGTCTTTGTTTTTAATAAGAGTAATGTATTTCTCCTGCTAAAGTGCAGGGAGTAGTTGGTTGTCTAGAATCACATTGTGAGTCTGTCTCCATTTGGGCAACCATTGTGAGAGAAGCATTTGGTAGTTTAATGTGTTTGCTGACAGATAACTGCTTTAAAACCTGTCATGTTGTCAAGTTTTAGTAGTATTATTAGCCAGTCATTCCTTATGCATTTGAAAAATGAGTCAGGCTTCCACACTAAAGTGCAGTACTAAAATATGTGGAATGTGTGCAGTCACTTTACCTCTTCCAGACTAGTAAATATGCTTTGGTAAAGTCCAAGGGATAGTCTTGCCTATCTACAATCACACTCTGACTCTGTGTGCATTTGGGAACAATTGTGACAGAAGCATTTGGGTACTTCATGTGTTTGCAGACACATAAGTGCTTTCAAACCTATCCTGTTGTCAAGTTTTGGTAGAATTGGAAACCAGTCATTGCTTATGTATTTGCAAAATGAGTCAGGCTTCCACACTAAAGTGCAGTACTAAAATATGTGGAATGTGTGCACTCACCTTACCTCTCCCAGACTAGTAAATATGTTTTGATAAAGTGTAAGGGATAGTGTTGCTTGTCTTTAATCATATTGTGAGTCTGTGTGCATTTGGGAACCATTGTGACAGAAGCATTTGGGTACTTCATGTGTTTGCAGACACATAACTGCTTAAAAACCTATCCTGTTCTCAAGTTTTAGCAGAATTAGAAACCAGTCATTGCTTATGTATTTGCAAAATGAGTCAGGCTTCCACACTAAAGTGCAGTACTAAAATATGTGGAATGTGTGCACTCACCTTACTTCTTCCAGACTAATAAATGTGTTTTGGTAAAGTCCAAAGGATAGTGTTGCTTGTCTAGAATTACACTGTGAGTCTGTGTGCATTTGTGAACCAGTGTGACAGAAGCATTCAGTCAGTATCCAAGTACTCATGCAGGCCTTAGCACATGGACTGCTACAAACTCTTATACACTATGCATGTAGTCTTCTAACCACCTACACACTTGTTTTTCAGGCCTTCAATTCCTTAGAAATTATCTATACACTCCTGCCAACACCCTTTTTCTGCTCTCGCACTCCTTTAGTGACCCTTTTCGCACCATGTACTGATCCAATCACTGAAGTAAAACTCAACCATTTATAAATTCCCACAGTGTCTCTCCTTGTACTACTCTAATCATTCATTCAGTATCCATGTACTCATGCAGCGAGTCAGGCCTTAGGACATAGACTGCTTCAAACTCCTATGCACTATGGATGTAGTGTGCTAACCACCCACACCCTTGTGTTTCAGGCCTACAATTCCCCAGTCAGTAGGCATACACTCCTGCCAACACGCTGTTTCTGCTCTCGCACTCATTTAGTGACCCTTTTCGCACCATGTACTAATCCAATCACTGAAGTAAAACTCAACCATTTATAAATTCACCCAGTGTCCTCCCTTGTAGTACTGTAATCATTCAGTCAGTATCCAAGTACTCATGCAGCGAGCCAGGCCTTAGCACATGGACTGCTTCAAACTCCTATGCACAATACATGAAGTCCTCTAACCGCCTACACACTTGTGTTTCAGGCCTACAATTCCATAGTCAGTATCCATACTGTCGTAAATATTTAATTTACCATCTTAATTTCTATGCAGGTAAGTACTTAATCAATAATAACTCAATCGGAAAGAAAGAAAACAGAGTCCGTGGTGTTAGAGTTCTTAGGGGTTTTATTCCTTAAAAAGGAATCGTTCCGGAACTGGATATCATGTTCCTGCAACCACACAGGGTTCAGGAAGGGATAGAGCCATATTTTATTGACAGTACATAGCTTATATACTTAATTTACATCATAGAAAGCAATATAGTAGGCGTAACAGCTGAGAGAAGACAAGATAACAGCATCCACGTGTTACTAGTACGTAATCAGAGGCGTGGACTAGGCGTAACTGAAGGTGTGTTCTAGAAACGTCACAGGTAGGTGTCACATGTGGGTGGCACTAAACAGAAATGTTGCAATGTCAGCAGAAATCGGAAGCTTGGATGCGCGCGCAGCTGCATGACGTGTGATTGGTGTGAAACTGGAGGGTGCAGGGGGCTTGACATTTACACTGACGGAAAGAGACAGAAGTCTGGCATGTCAGATCAACTTGTGCTTCTATCATATCTGATATCTGATGTTTAGGAACTGAGCTATCTGAGCGGAAAGGTCTCTGGGGCAGAAGCTATTCTATACTGACTGTGAGTGCGTGTATAAGCGCCTGAGTGTCTGCATGAGAAGCGTGGGGGCATGGGCCTTCCATGGGAGCATGGTAACAGAGGCTATGAATTACTTGCACGGAGACAGGCCGGCCCTTCGGCTCTGCAGCTGGGGGATGTTTACTGAAACTAGCAGGAATGTATTTTCGAGGAGCGGAACAGATAACTCGAAGGTTGTAGTCAGTCTTGGCAGGCAGCAGGCTGAGCTGAGCGTGGTGGGCCGCGCTGGAAGTAAGGCAGAGTTCACAGGTACGGGGGCAGCCTGGGCTGAGGCTTTCAGAGTCAGGAGGCAGGAAAAGGCTCGATGGCAGAAATTCAGGGCCTACTTTGCCAGAGCTGAAAAACATGTAACGTACACTACAAAAAGACGCTGGCATGGCATACTTAGGAACGGACTATTCAACCCATTCAGGGTGGGTCTGAAAGAGGACATGTTAACGTTGGACGCAAATGTATTTGCGTCTTCATAGCTGGCACAGGAGGGAAGTTACATGCACTTTAACTCGTACATGGAGACGGTGGGGTACACAATAGGGAACATAACTTGACCAAAAATTAATATTTCCTCATTCCCTCCTTGTTCCCTACGGACCCTTCATGATATCTCGATCATCATGAATTGATCAGTCTGTTCTTGTAACATAATTTACTCGTCTCTCTTCCGTTGTCGGTTTGAGAGAAAACTGGAATGTTCAATGCATGATGTGGCGCACAGTCCACATATCGCCGGCCCACACTGTAGGCACAGGCAGCAACTGAATACTATGACAAGGCCAATGCCTAGGAAGGATAGGATCTTCCATCCCCAAGCGGACAACGTTGTCCAGAACCAACCGGACCAAGTCCAGGTGCCTGGATTCTGATGTATTAAACTTGCAATTTTGTGAAGACGTGTAATAGCTTTGTATACAGATGGCGCGTTTTCTGGGATGAAAACACAGCAACTTGACCCGATGACCTTACAGGCTCCACCTCTATCTGCCAAGATGACGTCAATAACAAGACGATTCTGAAGGACAACAACCCGCATGGCGGATTGCTCCTCTGTTAGGTTACCTAAGGCGGAGGCAGTTTCATGTACTACGGCTTCAAGTGTTCTAGTTAATCTACGTATTAATTTACTGTTTTGGACGGGGCCTAAAAAGAAAAAGAATCCTTTATTAAAATCGGTGTATTGTTCCCATGCCGTTTCTGTATAGTCGACAGCCTGGGCTGAGGCTTTCAGAGTCAGAAGGCAGGAAAAGGCTCGATGGCAGAAATTCAGGGCCTACTTTGCCAGAGCTGAAAAACATGTAACGTACACTACAAAAAGACGCTGGCATGGCATACTTAGGAACGGACTATTCAACCCATTCAGGGTGGGTCTGAAAGAGGACATGTTAACGTTGGACGCAAATGTATTTGCGTCTTCATAGCTGGCACAGGAGGGAAGTTACATGCACTTTAACTCGTACATGGAGACGGTGGGGTACACGATAGGGAACATAACTTGACCAAAAATTTATATTTCCTCAATACACTGCTGCAAACACCCTGTTACCCCTCTTGCATTCCTATAAAGTTATGTATATACCTTGAATTACAATTTCAATTAGTGATGGGAAAAGAAAGTGGTTAAATGTTTTTTATATAGAATGTGTTTGTATAGTAATAGAAAAGTATAATTTTTAAATGTATTAAAATACATTTATTTATATTTATTTTTTACAGATATTGTATATCATCACTAAAATAAAGTTATCATGCCTGAAAAATCAAGAAAGAGAAAAGGAGTATTATCTGAAGAAAATTCAACAACCAGTATTGTATGACCAACATAATGTGGGTAAAAAGAAGAAGTCTTCCGGTAAGACAACAAAGGATTTCATTAAAAAACTTTCAAAGTGTAGAAACAGTGTGCAGAATGTGCAAACTACTGAGAATGGTTCGACCAGAAAAAAACAAATGAATAACAGGAAAGGAAAAAAAGGAAATTTACAATCAAGAGATTCGATGTATGGTAAAAGAAGGCAAAACCAGCATAAAGAAATTCGTTTTTTTTTATAGTAGAGTGGTTCTTAACTTGCTCAAGATGTGAAAAAATATTGAAAAAGAGCACTATTTCATAAAAAGAAGAAGCATATGAATCCATTGTTCAAAATGCTTTTGAAGGAAAAAGGAAACTATTCTATTTAGTTTTAAACATAATTCCATCACTAGATAAACCAATCCATTTAATGAAGGCCAAAAGTAAGAGGAAAAGAGTCATTAACAGAACACAGTTCAAGTTCAGAGCCTTTCTTTAATGCAGAGAGGTATTTTCAGACCAATGATTTATTGCATGCAGTTGATACCAGTGGTCCAGCTTATGAGGTTAGAAATGGTTGTCCAATAGAGAAAGAGACAATGGTTCCCAGAAATGCAGAATAAGTGTTAGGTGATGAAGTTGTAGGCAGACGTCCTAAAGCCCCAGTGTACACTTGGGATTGCAGTAGTATTTGTGGTGTATGACAAGATTCTATTGATATTTTACGCAGTTTTTACAAGAATATAGTAAAAAAAAGTGTTAAACGAAAGATTAAGATATTGCAAGGACTAGAACCTTGCAGAGTGAGAACAAATACTGGTTTGCAGGGTCATTCTTTGGCTTGTCTTTCAAGAAAAGTGTGTCAAAGTGTTTTTCACCATTTCAGGATGTTAGCAGTACATCATTCTCAAATGCGGAACTTAGTCAGATGATTGTATTATGCAAAAAGTCCAGCATTACGGTTAAATGAGTTGAACAGTGCTCTATTACGTGGATCAGTATCAGATGTGAAGAAGGTTTGTGATGAAATTGAGTTTTGTTCCGGTGGTCCTGAACAAGAGAGACTGATACATTAATAGAAGAAAATATTGAAGAGAATGTGGAACATAGTAGTACAAAACATTTTGAAGAACAAATTACAAAGTTTAAGGTGATTTCAGGTGAAAGGCCAAATTATTCTTGTATTTGTTGTCGGCGAACTTACAATAAAAATCAGACTAGGACTGTTGATTTGTATTTAAAAAGTGAAAGAAAAAATAATGATACGTGGAAGGAATTTGCAACATATTTGTTAGTAGAGAATTGTTTTGATTTGGGTTCTGACCAGCGTATTTGTAAATATTGTTATAACAAATTAGACGAGAATAAAATGCCCGCTAGAGCTGTCCATAATAATCTAGAGTTGGTAACTATTCCTCCAGAACTGATTTAAATACCTATGAGTCTATTCTCATTCAATGTGTGCACCCATTTCAGGCTATTGTTCGTATGGAGCCTAAAACAGGAAAATTGCCTCCTTCAGATTTACAGAGAGGATTAAAAGGAAGAGTTGTATATTTACCTCTGGAATTAAAGAAAAATATTGAAACTATTGGTGTAGAGAATGTTGAAAATGAACCACTAGTTATTCTAGGTAATGGCGTTCCTACTAAGAGTAAGAAAATCTGGCAAGAGTTAGTCGATGTTAGGAAAGTACGAAATGCAACATTGTATCCGATAAAAAAAAACAATGAGTACTATAAAAATGTGTATACGGGAGAAGAAGAAATACTTTTAGGAGATGAAACTGAAAAGTCAAGTGGACAAATTGAAAAAGTGGACATGTCCAGAGCTGAAGAAATCTATGAACATTACAGTGTACATCCACTTCATTCAAAAGAAGTGATGGGGAATACTATTGAGGTATTCCAAATGAAAAAAGAAAAGGGAAGTCCTATGAGTGTATGGGAAGAAAGCTTGGAAGCTCATTGTATTCTGCAGTTGTTCCCAACAGGAGAAGGAGGACTATAAATATATAGATTTGAAGCTATGAGGTCTTTTATCTGCAATAAAAAAAATCCTCCTCTTGGAGAAGTTGTAGATTTCATTTGGAGAAAGGAGTATCAAGCAAGAGGTTCTCCTCATATACATATGCTGATATGGATCAAGGATGCCCCCAAATGCGGAACAGATTTGGATGTCTTTTATTGAAGAATATGCCACATGTGCTATAGCCAAAAGCACGAAGAAAACAACTTAAGACAAAAAGTCTTACGATTCCAAAGCCATCGATGTGGAAAATACTGTAGACGAAAGTACAAATCTAAGGAAATGTTTTATTCCAAATGTCGTTTTGCATTTCCACATCCTGTAATATCCAAAGGAAGAGTAAATAGTTTTATGCCAGCTATGCGACAATGTGAAATGCTAACATGGATATTCAGTATGTTGCGGACAATTCCATTGCTGTTGCTCCATATGTAACGTCCAACATTACAAAATCAGAAAAGACGGAATTGAAAGAAATGTGGGAAGAGATTTCTCACAAGAATAGTCTAAGTAAGAAATTATACCGTTTCAGTTTGAAGAAGTTATCCCATCGAGAATTCAGAGCGTCTGAATGCTCAGATGAGTTATCATCTGCAAGTCCATACTGCAAATCTAGAAGAATCATTTGGGTGAGTCTTTGTCTTTCTGCAACGCGAAATCGAGTACTTAAATCTGTACAAGAAATTGAATATTTAGCAGAAAAAGATCCGGAAAGTACTGATATTGTCAAAACAAACATGTTGGACACATATTATCCAAATAAAAGTCATCTTCTTGACAACATATGTCTCTATGAAGCGCTGCAAAACCACACTTTTAAACAGAGTACTACAGAAAAGATCAATGACGAAAAATACGGAGTGATTGATCACAGGAAACTGAGTTGCGTCCCTGCCGATAAAAAATAATTTTACTATTTAGCACTTTTGCAACTGTTCAAACCGTGGCGTTCAGAATTGGAATTACTTGGAGAATTTCAGAGCTATGAAGATTCCTTCAATGCTTGTAAATATACCATAGAATGTACTGTTTTTGCAAATTATGTGAAAATGTTTAACAATAAAGTTGATCAAGAAGCTTCTATTGCAGCTGAGAATGCTAGAGACAGTTCTCAAGACAGTCAAAGTTCTGCTCCAATGAGTCAAGATCTACTAGGACAACCAATTGTAGAAAATGAATCAGTAATCACCATGAATGAGGTGGAACCAACAATGCAACAAGCTCAAGAAGATATTATGGGCTTAGCTAACTTGGAGAACACCTAAGGGGCCAATTCCGTTCTGGGTCAGAAGGCACCGAATCGGGTTCGGCATTAGCGAATCGGATTCGGAGGCTGAATTTCCGTCCCATTCGTACACTGGTACGGACGTCGAAGTACGATGCAAACAAGCGCGAAATCTTCGTCCGAATTGTTTCCAGGTCCGAACCGCTCCATAAGTCTCAGCCAAAAGCTAACCGTGGCGCAATGGAGGTGAATTCCGACTGAGCCAGTACGATGCTCAATTCGGACAGCCGGATCTAGTCGGAGCTTCCAGCTCGCAATAGCTCCCAAAGTTGGGCTTTAGAGGTCCACATCGGACCCCCTGTTACCCACAGCCTTAAGACATGGACACAGGGGGAGACCCATTGGTCTCCCCAACACAGGCAGGTACGGTGCAGATGGCACCAACGCATACCCACTGTAGGGGGCGCACTTGTCCGCAACGTACCCATTCGGTCAATAGGAGCCCATGTACACGTTGTACGACCGGCTCCCATTGACTTCTTTGGGAGTCCGGCCGAACCGAGTCCGACAGCATACAGCCGCATCGTACTAGCTCGGTCGGACCGCAAGAGTCCGGATCGGTCAGAAAACATCCAGGATCCGGCCCGGTCGGAGTGCTTTCGAACAGAGATCGGAATCGGCCCCTAGATGTTGAACAGAAAGAAATATATCAGCAAGTGAGACAAAAGATTGACCATGGATTTCTTCATGAAAAGAAAATATGCACATGCGAATATATGCGAGTGGACAAGCTGGAACAGGAAGAAGTTTTTTAAATTAAAGTAATCACCAGTTATCTACAGAAAATAACTGACTCACATTTGTCTTGTGTTGTAACTGCTCCAACTGTGTTGGCAGCACACCACATTAAAGGAATTAGATTGCATCGTTTACTTATACTACCAGTGGAGCATGAAAACAAATTGGAATATCACAAGATATCTGGAGAAGCTTGTTGTGAAGTTTCAAGAGTGCTAAAAAAATGAAAATTCTGAATATTGATGAGGTAAGCATGGTCTCAAACTTAATGCTTGCTTTTGTGCATTTAAGAATCCAGCAAATTCTAAAAGCAGAGTATGATGTCTTATTTGGAGGAAAACATGTCATTGTTTTTGGAGATCTACTGCAACTTACTCCCGTAAAAGGACAACCAATATATAAAACACTTGCACATGAAGACAGCAGAAAGTCTCTGGGTAGTGTTGGAAATGTTAATATTTAGTCATATTTTGAATAAAAAAAACTCATTACAAATATGCAACAAGCGAATGATGTTGATTTTGGAACTATTCTTCAAGATATAAGAATTGGAATACTGATAGAACATGGCAAACAAGCTTTGCAGAGTCCATTACTTTCCAATTGTTTCCAAATGAAAATATTGTTCCTGAGAAAATATATATGAAAATTGCAGAAAATAAATCTATAGTCTGCTTAATGTCAACACTGCGTGAGTGTTCTATATACAACGAACAACTTTTGAACCTGGAAATTGAAGAAATAATAAAAATGGGAGCCATTGATAAAATAGAGCAGGAAGGATTCACTATTATTTTGACAGAAAAATTGAAAACAAAATTGGATTCCTTAGAAAAACTTGATATCTAAAACTGCTGGTTTGGAAAATAATCTATAAGCATGTATAAACTGTCGGGTAATTTTAAGGCATAATTTGGATGTAGAAAAAGGTTTAGTTAATGGAGCAATGGGCAAAGTTGTGGATTTTGTTAATTATCAGAATAAAGATGGAATTGAATAAAAAAAAAATTAATTTGATCAGATTGAAGAAGTAAAACAAATTTAATGCTTGTTAAAGATTTATATGTCTGTAGAAAACAGTTTCCACTTTCTCTGGCATAAGCAGTGACTATTCATAAATCTCAAGGTTTGAGTGTAGACAGTGCTTTGGTGAACATTGGAAGTACTGTGTTTAAAGAGGGTATGGCATATGTTGCTTAGTCCTGAGTCAGAACTTTATCTGGTTTATTTTTGATTGATTTTGATGACACAAAGGTTACTGCAGATGCAAACTGTGTAAAAGTGTATAATAGGTTACGAAGAGCGTATACTCCCAATTTAGGTCAATATCATGTATTTGAAAAGCGTGTGGTAGGTCGAAAAAGAAGATATGAGAATATCTGTAGTGAAGGTATAGAGAAGGAAAAAAAACAAGATAATGTTGTGATTGCAAGCAAAAAGAAAAAGGACAATGTTGAAGAAACTGTTGGTTATCAGTTTGAAAATAGTTCAGGTGTCAACTGCTATGCTAATGTAGTGGTCAATGTTGTTTTTTTTCTTGAAAGTTTGCAACAGCAAATTATGGAGAATCAGGAAAAAAGATTGTGTTCCGTGTTGCATTGTATTTATAAAAAATTGAGAACTGATAAAAGTAAAATACAAAGCGTTTGTGATATTCGTAATCTTTTGGATGTATGTTCTGGTTCTACACAATTTACGCAGAATATCTAAGAAGATGCTCAGGGATTTCTTTTTTTAAAAATTTTTATTTATTGAATTTTTTCCCTTTTATCCCGTGGTGGTGGGAGAGAGGTTAAACCAAACAACATAGATCATACATAATTCATACATAAGAAATTATACAATGATGATTAAAAAACATTATTAATTTGCCAACCATTTTTCGAATGGTGCCCAGTTCTTAGAGGCAGTTAAGCGTCTTTTCTTTCCTCTGAAAGCCTGAACAGCAGTCTCTAGTTTGAACCAGGCCAGAATCCTGGCCTTCCAATGACAAAAGGTAGGGGGGGGGTTCAGGATTTATCCAGAGTGATGTAACACAAAGTCTGACCATGGCCATAGCAATAAAAAGAAACGCTTGTAAATGTCTTGTTTTTTCATGGGCCGTAGAATGTTCATAGCCAGTGATTACCATTTCCGCTGAGATTTTAACTGAGGTTTGAGTAATCTGGGTAGGAAAACTTTCAATTTGGTTGAGAAAGAAAGATAACTCCGGACATTTATAAAACATATGAGCAGAATCTGCAGACGGAAATTTACATCTTGCACAAAACGACCCTTTGATCCCGCTAATAACCCCCCATCTAACTAGTTTTGTGGGTGTATAATAAAGATTAAACATAGCCATATACCTTTGCGAGCGGAGAGTGCCTGAAACCAAGACAGACCTGGCTAACACCAAAGGAAATTTTAAATCAATAGAAGGTACTCTAAATTTGGTCGCCCACTTATTATTCTGCTCATCTAAATCATCAGGAAGTTGAGATAGAAAAGGCTGATATAAACTGCCAATTTTTACTTTCTTTCTTATAGATTCAACTATAGTAATTTTTTGAAACATTGTTGGATTAAGAGAAAGCTTTTTATCAAGAAAACTTCTCAATTGTAGGTATTTAAAAAAATGATTGGACTGCAGATGGAAATTCTCCTTCAAAAAAACAAAAGATGCCATTTGCCCGAGATCGGCTAAATCGCCGATCTCCTTCAAACCAAGGGTTGTCCAAGTAATTGCCATCCCCTCTTGAAATATCATTGGAAGTAATCGAAGGCATTTAGTGGGGTATAATAAATAAGCTTAGGAATATGAAAATGGCGACAAACTTTTTGCTAAACCGAGAATAATGCCCACAAAACCTTGAATTTAGTTCCCAGGGATTTCTAATGTATATGCTTACCATATTGGAAAATGAAGGCATAGAAAATGAATATCTTTTTTGGCCTTTGTTATAAATGGGAACATCAATGGGAACATTGTATGTTTACATGTAGCAGTAACATAGACACTGAAAAATTTATATATTTGACATTACCAGACTGTAAATCAGTGTCTTTCAGCAGCAAATCAAAACATGGAGTGTAGCCAATGCAAATAAGAAATGTTACCAACATGATTTATACAAAGATATGGACAATATATAATTTTAATGATGCAACGTTGTACAGCTTATGGAAAAAAATTGGACACTTTAATTAAACATTTTGTAGCAAGTCAACTATCAATATCAGGAAGGACTTTTATAGCAGTAGCAATATTTTTCCATGATGGTCCTTCCACAACATCTGGACATTACACAGCCTATTTAAAATGTGATAAAGGATGGACATATTGTATTAATGCTCTGTTGGTTTTTAAACAACGCTTGCCTAGCAAATTACCAAATTCCTACCTAATATTTTTAAAGCCAAAGTTTTAGGAAAATAAATCAGCCTCTGAGGAATTTAATATTATGTATTAAAACGATTACTATTGGGCAATTTAAATATAAAGGATTTCAAGAATACTATTTGGCCAAGAGGAAAAGTATATATTTGAATTAAGGACTTTTTCTTGCACATTCTGTCAGCATATATTTTTCAAGAACATTATTTACAGTGTATGAAAATAATTATTCATTGTATTATAATTTGAGTTCTTTCATATTCAAGTAAGAAATTTCTCTTAGTAGAAAGCATTTTACATATGTGTGATTTGTATTATATGGTTTGTTATTGAGGATGTAGTTTTTGTGGAATGTTCAGAAATAGTTGGATGTATGATAAATATGTTAGATGCAGTTTTTTTTAAACAATTGTATTGATTGTTTGGTTTTTGCCCGCTGTAATGTGATGAGTACGATTGAAATCACTGTTTCTAGTGAAATTCAATATATTCTGAAAACAGCAAAAAAGGCAAAAAAAATATTATAAAATGTTTAAATTATGCTGTGTTGTAAAAAATATAATATTATATATTATGGTTTAAATGTCTTTATTGATTTTAACGCACAAGCAAATCAATATACATTTGGCTTTTTTCATGCAATATCTATACAATACAACCGGACAGAGCCAATTGAGGGCCCGAGCACAGCAGTCAAAATAGAATCAGTCTGTTGCATGTATTTATAATGGAATAAAATGATATAAATAAGAAAAAAGAGACCCCTCCCTCCTCCAGTCCAGTGGCCCTTGTCCCCCACTAACCCCACCTCTCTTCCCCAAACTACGCTAAGCCCTCAATCACCCACCTAGCAGTCCGTCTTCTGTGGCTCCGTGAGACGTAGCAGTCTAAGATATCATGGACATGTGATTTCTCGAAATTTGGTAACCAAGAGCGACAGAAATGGTTTCCATAGGTCATCATAGGTAGATCCCTCTCCCGCCATAGTGAGGGTAAGCTTCTCCATACCAAGGACATGCCACAATCTATGAAGCCATCCCACAAAGGAGGGTATTTTGGGAGTGCGCCAATGTGTAAGTATGTTTTGTACCGTTGTACCCAGTGCGATAGCTATCTTACTGCCTCTACGGGATTTTAGCCGGTAAGTCAGGGGGTTAGGGAGACCCAGCAGCACATAAGCCGGGAAGCGTGGAATCTCCGCCTGAAAATGCTTCTCCACCTCTGCCAACACCTGAGTCCAGTAGGGTTTAATATGTACGTATTCCCACAACAAATGCACCAGGTTGCCTACCTGGCCACAGCCACGCCAGCAAATCTCCTCTCAGTTGCGGTCCATTGCATGTAGCCTCTCTGGGGTGTAATACCAATATGTCACAACTTTCGTGAGTGTCTCTGTCAACCCCATACGATACGCAGAGTGCCGAGCCCTGTAATATATCCCCTCTTTGCGACTGAGCGTCCTACCCAGTTCTCTCTCCCACCTCTCTCTGCTAGTTCTATATGTGTGTGTCTGTGTGACCAGTAGCATCTTGTAGAGATCGAAAACAAGCTCAGCATCAGATGTGCGGGTGATGAGCCATTTTTTGTATGAGGATAGGCGCCTATCCACGCTTGCAGGTATTTGAGGTTGGAGTGCCCAATGTCACACCTGTAGATACCGAAGCCGCTAAGTCTCAGGGAGAACATATTCACGCCTGAAATGGGAAAAGGGTACGAGCCCCTCAGCTCCGTACATATGGTACAGGGACCGGCAACCAGCAGGCCTCCAATGTGCAAAAGCCATCGTGACGGTGCCCGGGGTGAAGTCGGGATTGTCGACCAACGGGACGAGGGGAGATGGGAAGGTTATACGGTTGTGTTTGATACTGGTGGCATCCCACACCTCGAGGGGAACCCACGTTATATGCGAGGCATACAAATTGGGGGGACTATGAGGCTTGCGCAGGAAAGTAATTTCCTGCAGCGGTCTCGTCGCAACCCCCTGGTGTTGAAACAGCCAGTGCTTCTCCGATTCCCTCCAAATCCACTCAACCAAATATCCTAATTGTGCCGTCCGAAAGTACAACTGAAGGTTGGGAACTCCCAGTCCTCCCATCTCCGGAGGAAGCATCACTAGCGCTCTCCGCATTCGTGGTTTCCTACCATTCCAGATGAACTGGCCTAAGTCAGACTGCATCAGTCGGATGCATCCAACAGGCGGTCGGAGAGGGAGGGTAAAGAAGAGGTACAGAATCTGGGGCAAAACAGTGATTTTGACCGCCGCAATTCTGCCCAACCATGAAAGAGGGTAGTGTTTCCACCGACCCATCTCACAGGGGATTTTCCCACGAAGAATAGTATAGTTAATGGAAATCATAATAGGGAGGGAGGAGGCCAGAAGAATTCCTAAATATGGGATTGTATCCACCGCCCACTGAATGGGGAACGATCTCTGTAAATATTCCCGGGTGGAATGGGACAGTGAAAGGTCTAAGGCCATCAACTTGTCTGCATTCACTTTGAATCCGGCAACCCGGGCAAAGGCATCTAGATCTGCCAAGCACTTCGGTAGGGCTCTCCTTGGGTTAGTTAGTGAAATCAGGACATCGTCTGCATACAGGCTAATCTTGTGAACATATACGCCAAACTTGATCCCTTCAACCACCGAATTCTGCCGGATTCTCTGAGCCAGAGGCTCCATGTACAGGGCGAAGAGAAGGGGCGACAATGGGCACCCCTGTCTCGTACCCCTCTCAATTGGAAAACTAGAGGAGGTGTATCTATTCACTCTAACTGTGGCCGTAGCAAATTTGTAGCAATTAAATATGAAGGTATGGAACCTCTCCCATATCCCCACCCTCTCCAGCACTCACTCCAAATATGGCCAGTGTATGCGGTCGACCGCCTTTTCGCATGTATGGCCAACATCATATATTCTCCGGGCACTCGGGTAGCCTTCTCTATGAGGTGGAGAATGTGCTTAGTATTATCTGACGTCTGGCATTCGGGGATAAAGCCCACCTGGTCTGGATCGATGAGGACGGACATATGAGGGCCCAGACGAGCGGCAAGAATTCTTGTGTACAGTTTAAGGTCAACATTGAGGAGGGATATTGGGCGATACGCCGCTCACTTAGTTCTATCCTTCCCCGGTTTAGGTATTACTGCTATTGAGGCTCCTAACAGGTCACTCTGTATCGCACCCTGTTCAGCAAAGGAGTAAAACAAGTGGGTAAGGAGTGGGGCAAGCACAGCACAAATTTGTTTGTAGAAAATAGCGGAGAAGCCGTCCGGTCCTGGGGCCTTTGCCAATTTAAGGCGAGATAAAGCGGCTATGACCTCTTCCATTTGAATATTCCTCTCCAGGTGTTTGGCCTGCGCCGCTGGCACAGATGGCAGGGAAACCGAGTCTAAAAAGGCGACACCTTCGGAGCTGTCCACCAGGCCCCCAGTGTAGAGATTAGCATAAAAGTTGCAGAATGTTTCCGCTATAGCAGCATCCTCCGATACCGTAGTCCCATCCGACCGGGCAATCTCCTTGACTCCCTGCTGTTGACTGGACTCTCATAGTCTATTGGCCAACAGGTGTCCACACCTGTCCCCCCAGTATAATAGGTGTGTCACAGCCGTAGGGCCTCAAACTCTGCCCTGTCTTGATCAAGCGCCGCTAATTGATGGCGCATAGTCTTAAGTTGTCGCCACACCCTAGGGGCACCCGTCCACTGGTGCATCTGCTCTAATTCATGGACTCGTTGCATGAGCTCATCTCGTTTATGCTGGCGCTCCCTATTATCAGCAGTCGAGAGAGCAATAAATTCCCCCCTAACCACAGCTTTCAGTGCTGCTCATTAGGTCGCAAGGGATGTATCCGTATTCGCATTATGGAAGAGGTAGTGAGTATGTGCTTTACAACGTCAGCTTTGTGTAAGAGAGTGTCCCTGAGACGCCAAACCCTGGAAGGCCACGATGTGGATGGGAGGGTGAGTGTGGCGACCACCGGATCATGATCTGATAGTAAGGGCACCCCTATCTTGACTGTGGTTGTGATCGCGCGTATCGGGCGGGAACCAGCAGGTGAACAAGTCTTGCTTAAGTCTTGTGTGCATTGGAGTATTGGAGTAGTAAGAGTATTCCCTATCTAGGTGGTGGAAACTGCGCCAAAGGTCATGAAGTCCCAAGTCATGCAAACGCCCTAGCCCCTCTGCAGAGAGTGCACCCACCTGGTGAGTGCGTTGACTGGATCTGTACAAAAGGTTGTCAAATACCAGATTTAAGTCGCCCCCTAAAATGATATTACAGTCTGACGTGGCTGTGGCCTCAGTAAGCGCGGAAGGTAGGAACCTCTCCTATTCTTCATTCGGGGTGTACAGGGACCCAATAGTAAATGTTAGACCGCCTAAGGCGAAACGGTAGGTCAAACTCTCCCCTTAATCTCAGCGCCTTTGTGTAGTACTTCCCCTTTAAACCGTTGTGCCACCAAAATCGCCACCCCAGCCGTCTTAGTAGAGCATGAGGAGAAGAACTGAGTGGGGAACTTGCGGGACCGCAGCCTATGACAGTCGCGCGATAGTAGATGGGTCTCCTGAAGTAAACATAGATCAGCCTGCGTGTTCTCCAAACACAACAATACCGCTCTGCGTTTCCCTGGGTTATTAAGACCCTTCACATTGAGGGTTAATATCTTAAGGGTGGTATCGGGCATGACCAATAACTGGCAGGGTCGGGCTTGAAAATAGGGAGCTATGCAGGGCGCCTCCAGTGCTCTTGATTGCTAGGCAGGGAAGGGCCGTAGGGGCATGCGGAGCTACGCTAGCACTAAAGAAAAGTAGAACGTCAAGCACTGGACACCCCCCTCAAACCTTCCCGCAATTCTCAAACTACAAAACATTCTAAATAAGTAAAAAGAGACAGACACATGGAGTCCATCAACCATGGTTGATCAGAGAGAGATTATCAGGGAGGACCACCCACAGGAACAACATCTCCCTCCCGCCAACGGCCTAAGCTGTAGGATATCAGACAATAGGTCAGGCATAGCGTCCAAAGTCAGCCGGGTTGACTGCCCGTAAGATCTGCAGAGACGGCCTCCAAAGCTGCCCTCCTGCTCTCCATGACCTCTGCAGCTCGGGGTTTCCTAAGACGATGTCTGCGGCCCTGCATTCGCCATCGGGGCCTAGAATCATCAACTTCCTCCTTGGAATCTTCATCTCCACCATCTGACTCCGGTAGCTCCACACCCAGCAGCCTGCAGGCCTCGGACAGGGAACGTAACTGGTACAGTTTATTATCCATGCAAAACACTAGTCTGAATGGGTGTCCCCAGCTGTAGGTGATATTGCGCTGCTGAAAGTACATAGTGATGGGTTTGAAGGTTCTCCTCTTCTGCTGAGTGAGGGCGGACAAGTCTTGATAGATCACAGGAGCGTGATCTCGAAACTGAATGGGGTGCAGTTGTTGAGCCTTTTAGAGGATAGCCTCTTTGGTGCGGAAGTCTTGGACACAAACTAGTATGTCGGGCGGCGGGGAAGATGGAGCCACTCTGTGTGCCTGGTCCACTCTCAGCTCCGTCTACAGTGGTCTGCCCAGTATGTGATTGAAGTGTTCTCTGGAGTAGGCGATTAGTTCCTTCGAGCCCTCATCCATCTTCACTCCTCTGATACGTATATTGTGGCACCGGGACCTTTTTTCCTGGTCCTCGACATGTGCTTGGAGGTCTACCTGCTGATCATGGATCCTCAAAAGCTCTTGTTGCAGAGCCAATATCTCCGTGTCCCTCCCATTGCTATTCCCTTCCAGGTCAGCGACTCTCTCACCGATGCTTTCCACATCTCGCCTGACCTCCGGCATCTCTGATGTGAACTCTAGTTTGAGGGTACGGATGTCATCCCTCAGAGAGGCAAACATAGATTAGAGAAACACCTCTGTAATGGGTTCAGCTCCGTCTTACTTCCCTGGCTTTGGGCCCGAGGACCCCGCTGCCGCGGCCATTTTGTCCGCTTGTGCCTTGACAAACAATTCCTTAATGGTCTTATCCTTCCGGTTTCTGGAGGAAGACATAACACACTTCAGTCAAGGCTCAGGAGCATCGTGCAGGGCCCCCCCTTATCACTGTGACCATCTCCTCGTCAACAAATAATGTCAATTAGCGCCCCCTCTGCCCCACAGAGGAGTCAGCACATTGGACGCTTCTGGGGAAGTTATGAGGGGTGCTGTTTTCACTTCCCTCCATTATGCTCAGGTACTCTTTGCTTTGGCAGGGTTCGCGTTAGGCCTCACAGGCCAGAGTCTAGCCACTCTACCCTGTGGCTCACCGATGCACTCAATGTGCTCAGACTATGGCTCTCACCTGCGTCCGCCCGCCACCACCTCCGCAAGTGGCAAGGGCCTCACCTGGTGCTCAGTCTCGTCCACCAAAGTCCAAGTCATGTAGCCGTAGCAGCCGAAACTGGGCGCGGGTGATATCCGGGCCTCAGCCGGACGCGCCACACTTCCCCTTTGCTGCTCCGCCATCACTCCATCCAGGGCTACTGGGACCCCATCCACAGGCAGAACCGTCTCCACCACCACGGACACCAACAGTCGCTGCAGGCGCCAGTGGCGATAGTTCTAGAGGGGCACCCCCGGGGGGAGCACTTCACCCCGTCAGCCTGTCTCCCGGTGCTGGGCTTTGCACATAGATGGTCCCACGCAGCCTCTCCGACCACAGCTGTGGCCCGCAGGTCAGCAGACGATGTTGCACCAGCCCCTTCTGCCGCTCAGCGCCGCTCATCTATCCACCGCTCCACTCACCTGTGTCTCCAGTGGACTCCTCCACCGTCTTCTGCCGCCAACCAGCAGTCCAAGCAGTAGGCCAGAGCGTGGGCCCTTCGCAAGCCAGCGCCTCGAGCCTGCACTGAAGCCGGGCAGCTCGTGCCCCGAGGGCCCCCAGCCGGACCTCAGGTGATGCACGTCTGGGCCCTCCGTTTTCCAGCCATTCCGTCAGGCCCCGCTCTGATGTCTGCGCCGGTCCAGGCACGGCGGGCCAGTTGATAAATGGCGGTCACATTTCTTCACCGCAGCGGAGCCGCCGAACCCCCTCTGCATAGGAGCTTCAAGATTTAAGGGCCAGGCTATCCCAGAAGGGCCAAGCTCCGGCGCTGATCCCCGCCCACCGCAGCTCACCGGTGGCCGCGAGTCGCGATGCAGGCTTCTCCAAACTGCAGCCCAGTCCAGCTATCCGGGCCCAGTCCAAAATGGCGGCAGACTCGGCTCGGCTGCGAAGCCGTCGTCCCCGACTACCCCGGGGGGAGGACACCAGCCCGTCTCCACTGTGCCGCCGTGGCGCAGCCCGCCACTCTGCTTGAGAGCACCCAGGGCACGCCAGCCCGACAAGGACGACGGGCGGCACAACCAGCCACACGCCACTCCGCCGCCGCTCCACCACCACTCCAGGTCGCACCGGGCCTCCTCCAGTCGCGGCGGTGATCAGCCCGTCTCTCTGGCAAATTGGCCCTTCGGGAGCCGCTGACCATCTCAGCGCTGTTCTCGTTGAACCACAGGCAGATTCCCACAAGGATGTAGGCCGACTGTAGCAGGAACAGCTGATACAGGCCGTCGGCGGGAGCTCCGGAGCAGCACGTCTGCTCAAGCCACCATCTTAGCCACGCCCCTAATATTTCTTCGCTTTTACAGATCTTAATTCTTAACCATGAAATTTCAAGAAATTTAAATTACAAAAAACAACTGAATAAAATGTGCAGCTTTTCTTATTTCTATTACTGTGAAGGTAAGATTAACTAAGTATTCATATGTACAATGGTCTGTGTTTGCACACACGTGAAGAAAGGGGGGAAGTACGGAGTAGATATGTGTGGAAAGATGCCCTGTGGGCGTTTTAAGTTACGGGAGTGAGTTGCCTTGAATCCTGAGTGTCACTGGGGGCCAACTAACCAACCAGATATGTGCAGAAAGTGCCAGAGAGTTGCATTTTAGAGAGGTGTAAAATGAGACATGGCTTTGGACTACCTCTCTTCAATGCAGCTGTATGGTGTTCAATAGAGAGACATGGCGGGCTAGTAGGACCCAGGGACTTTCCAGATTGAAAGAGACTAAATTCCTTAACTTAAAACACATCATAGAGTGTGTTTGCACATGTCACATGAGGCCCCATCCTTTCCCTTCACCACTCCATAAGCATGTCCTATCAATTTGCCAAAACCTAAGTACTTATAAATGTATCTTGTTCTCTCTTTGAAGTACTGAAATTACTCTCCTTATTACTCATATAGTTAAGGATTGGCCTAGCCATTAACCCTAGTACAAGTTAATTTCTTTATATACTATGCAAGCAGATCTGCAAGAAACTACAAAGTATTAATACAGTCTTCAAAACACCCAGTTTCTACCTATATAGTTTTGGAATCTCCCTGTCATAGGATATCGTGTGACCTGAAAAAAAAAGATTTGATTGGTTCATATTATTTCCCATTGTACCTATTGAAATACCGCAATCATTTCAATAATTCTTCTTTGAGCATTTTTGGAGACAACTCTGTGCTTACCTCATGTCACTCTCGTGCAATTTTTTATACAAAATTACTAGCAATATGTTCTTATTATAACAGTTTGCTAATACCAAAGCACTTATGGGGCAAATTTAGAAGCATCCTGTGCCAACAATATGTCACTTTTTGTAACATAGTTATAGCGCAAGGCACTCTTTCATATTTACAAAGAGAGGAAAAGGTACTCTGTGTACCTTTTCTCCTCCAAGTAAATACAACCTCATCATACACACCACTTTGCATTGAAAGGTCATTCTATAGGTGTTGCTGTGCGTGTTTGCACAGAACACTCATAGAACAAGACACATCTCCAGATTTATCATAAATCATAAATCTGGACATGTGTGTGAATGCTGCACCATCCTCCAATTGGTGTAGCAAGGCACAACAAGGAGAATTGTTTTCATTTCTCCTCATTTTTTTTCTTTCAATATATGCTACAATGCACAACATACATTGAAGGAGAAATATGCCTTCACTGATTGCTTTTATGTAGGTAGGTGTGTCTTCCTGCACATAAACAAACCCCACTCGACACAGATATTCTTGCACCAAGGTGCAAGGGTGCCTGTGTCACCACATGGCTGCACTTTAAGCAGCAGTGGAGAGGGAAGAATAGACTTGCAACATATTTATGTACATATGTTGCACCCTGTGCTTGGGAAGTACCACAGAACACTGCAGCTAAAGAGCTTACAATGTCATGCTGCAGCACTTCCTTATAGTTCTGCGCATATATATTCACCATACACTACTAATGCATTCTTTCAGTCAATTATGCATGCACATACATTTGTCTAAACGTTCACACACTATCATACAAATATAGCTCTTTTTTTACCAGAGAAGTTAGTTCTGAAAAGAACTTTTTTTTTTTTTGATTTTATATTTTTGTGTGTGGTTTTCTGAACAATTTTTAGATTTTTGGGTCTTTTTTTCAAAAGGAAAAAAAAGACAACTGGAGGAACAAAACAATTAAACTAGCACCAATGGTTCTCCTATGCTCGGCAAATCAAGTCCACAGACTGCTCCTCATAACAAAGCAATCTGTTACACTTAATATAGTGTATCTTGAGGTTGGCGAATTGGGGATATACGTTCAGATGTTGCACGGATGGCGACATCCCAGAAGTGCTTGGTACTGCCGGTGGTGGTTTCTCGTGTAGTCTTCTGCAGTCCTCGTGCACCAAGTTGACATGGTGCAGACACTTCAAATGTTTCAGCATACTTGCGGTCCAGCAAGAGTACTTTTTGCTTGGATCTCCACGTGAGAGGACAGCTTTACAGATTTTGCAAGTTACCTTCATTGCAGTTACTTTCCTTTGCCCCTCGGGAATTGTAAAAAATGTCCACACAATAGAAGTATACCTCTCAGGGCGTGGAGGCTCATGCACAAATGTTCCGAATCAGATGATTGCTGCTGTGCTGAAGCCATTGTTTTTCAATCAAAAGCAAAACCAGGTGCGCAATGACCCAAAAAAAGGTTTTTCTCAGTAGAGTTGTTACTCCAAAGAAGGTCTAAGAAGAATGAATGAAATGGGTGGGGTCCTTCAATAGTTATAATAGGAAGTGTTATGAACCAATCAAATCTCTTTTTTTCAGGCCACATGGGGTCTGCGCAGTGTGCGCACAGGCAGCACAAACCCAACGCGACTTCGCGAAATTGTATTTAAATGTGACATAGGTTTATTAAAAATAAAAGTATATTATTTTTATGATTAGCTCAGATAATGTCTTGCCCTAATATTTATATTAAATACATATATATATATCTTTTTAGACATTAAAAATGTCTCTGGAGTCGTGCACCCACCGCGTCGAACATGTATATGGTGTCACGCGGAAGCGCACGAGCATCGCATAACGTAATACGTATATGTCGCGTATGCGCTTGGAGTCGCGTACCGGTTGCATAGCAATCACGCAGGAAAATACACACCCATTGCACACCCTACGCAGATCCTAAACAACAATCCTAAAATGGCATCTAGGTTCCGCGTAGTGATCGTGAAAGGTGCGCTTTGGGTGCGTGACTCCCCAAAAATATTTTGAAAAAAAAAACAATGAAAAAATATTATAAATATATTTTACAAAATATTAAATAAAATAAAACAATATTAGAGTTTCAATATTTAAAAACATTTTTTTTCAATTCATATTAAAAATATATTATATAATATAAAAAATAAAATATATAAAAAAAAATTGTCATTTACAAAAACCTTCGAAATTCACTGAAAACCATAGGTTTCATACATGTTATAGTTAGGAATTAGCATTAAAAAAACTTGGAAATTCACTTGGTGTTATAGTTAGCTGGATATTTCACTTGTACAAAACCATTAAAATTCCTACTAACTATAACTTGCGCACCCGCAATCCACTGCTGATGATGTCACATATTACATCATTTATGACATGGTCAGTGACATCTCTGATGACATCACTGATGACATCATCCATGTGACAGTCTGATACACCTCATCATACACTAGTATAACCTTTAATCACCCACTATAAAATATAGAGTACCATGTTCAAACCATTGACACACCAATACAAGTTTCTAAAAACCCACTCAGTGATTTGCACATCTACACATATATCTAAACACTTACCTATAGATTCACTCATACATGTTGAGAAAGATCAATAGAACACTATTAAATATACTTATATACCTATATCGACATTACTCACCAACACACTTCCTATTCACTTATGCAGTCATCCTACCCACTTATGCAAACAATAGATCATACTTACATTTACTCAGCTATGCACTTGTACAAACACCATGTTTATTTATTCATATAGATGGTTACTCATATTTAGTGTTCATCACTATTACAAGTATACAGTTATCCATACAGTCACTCATACAATCACTGACTCTTATGTATACTTATTTATATACAGCAACTGTCACACACACTGCCTTTTATATTTCTACTTTGTTGGACATGTATCATTGAGAAATATATTTACTTATCAACACACCCATAAAGAGATTCACTCACCTAAACAATCGTTTCCACATGCAGTCTTAACCTCATATACCTACTAAATCAACTATTTAACATCTTTGGGCGGTCACACACCTCCCACCCAACCACACGCACATTCACTCTCTCATCCAAATACTCACTTTACTAATTAAAAACAAATATAGAGTTTCACATACCTAGTAACCAAGTTATGCAGTAGTTTACACAACACGAGACAGAGTGATACAGATATTCACAGAATTAAATCACTATCCTATATATTTAGTGAGACACTTTAAATTAGTCACTGAGACAGTCAATCACATAGTACTAAATGCTCCATCCAGACACTTATACATCCACTGAGTCTTCAATGCAGATTCCTATATATATAATACTTTTTTAAATATGGAAGCAAACCACGTTCACTGGATGATGCCATCATTGATGTCATCAGTGATGTCATTTGAGATGTCATCAGTAATGTCATCAGTGATGTAACTGACCATGTCATGAATGATATAATATGTGACATCATCAACAGTGGATTGCGGGCGCGTGAGTTATAGTTAGTACAACTAACTATAATGGAGGAATTTCAATGGTTTTGTACGAGTGAAATGTTCAGCTAACTATAACACCCCTGAAACCTATGTTTTTTCAGTGAAAATATATATATATATATATATATATATATATATATATATATATATATATATATATATATATACACACGCTCACTCACATACACATTTGGGAGAAGGGTTTCTTGCTGTCTTATGTTATTGGTATTGCATAGGCCCAGTTTTTTCAGCTGAATTCCATGTATTACAGCCACATTTTTTTCCATTTTACATTTGATGTCATCAGCCGCAATGTTTAAGTCTATTGTTTATGTGAGTCTGGACGTTGCTGCAGGGTGTGTGCTTTCATCGGCCAATGACACTGAGAATTTACAGCATATCGTGGGGATTACACTACATGTCACTCAAGTATGGAAAGAGTAGAGTCACTACCTTGTTACCCTATATATATTGTGTGCTTCACTGCAACGAGCTATGTGATCAAGTCTGCAGGCTTTCTGTCGAAACGTGTCATCTTGACATGTATATGAAATAAACTTTCCTGTCTACATCTATTATGGAGTCTATTACGGATGTCTACATCTCCTAAGATGTGTGAAGTCGAAGCCAGAAATGAAACGCTGGGATTGCACAGATGTGAGTAAGGCCAAAGCTTTGAAAGATTTGTGGCACCTAAGGAGCTGCCAGAAAACATGAATTCACAAGGAGAAGGGAATCGGGCAAAAGTGGTGCTGCATGCTGTGGGTCCGAAGTGCACAGGGAAACTGAATGGATGGGTCTAAAGTCACATACTGAGGGAAGTCGTCACATCAAAGCTCAACATACTACCTGCTTAGTGCTGGAAGTCAAAGGACTGATGCCAACAAACTAACTGCTTAGTGTTAGACATCAAAGACGTATAACCAGAAGAAAACCTCTTGCCAATATGTGCTGAGTACAAGGTGTATTGCTAAGTGAGAGTCACTGACTATATACAATGTTTAAAAATAGATAAAAGAAAAGGAGGGGAAGACTGGGAGTGTGCTGATGAACCCAATACTAATGAATTCAAATGTGTAGGTTAAAATCTAGTGTGTGTACTGTACATGAAAGTGCTTTAAAAAGACAACCAAACAGAAGTGCAATGGATGCAGAGAGTTAATGAAGATGCAGGAAATAAAGACGCAATTGCGGGAGAAACAAATGCAGATTGAAGCTGCAAAGTACATGTAAACGCGCATAATTTGGCCAAAAATGAGTGGTGTATCCCGGCTTGTTCTTCAAGAGGAAATTAACATACATAAGAGAACTGACTGTGTATCTAAGGTCCAAACTAGGAACATAGTGACAGTACTAATGAACATAAAATAGGCACAGAAACATATGTTTTATAATCAAATGAGCGAGGTGTATGGGGCTAAGTGCTGAAGAATGTGCCTCCTGTGGGTGATAAACATGCAACGGATGTAATGGAAGTTATGCAGGTCCTCACTCATATCGAGTCCAGATTTTTGACGTGGACTTCCTTAAAATGTTTACGACATGATATGTGGGGTCATTGTTCACTATTGCCCTCAGATGTTGTAGGAAGGGGATATGTAACTACAACTTGGTCCTGCCCATGTATCTAAGACCACATTTGCGTTTGAAAACATAGACTGTGTATTCGGTCCTGCAGGTCAATCTGTGTTTGATGACTATAGGTTCACTCCTGAACCTAACTAAGACCTGGCTGGTATTAGTCCCAAATCTGCACGCCCTGCAACTACTGCACTTGAAAAACCCTTTAATGCCCGATAACCAGTTAGTTTTAGTTGTGATTCCGGGACTACTTCTGACTACTGCATAATGCATGGAGAAAGCTCTCCTGTATGTGATGTCAGGTCGCTGTGCTACCACAGGTCCAAAATGTGGGGTCCGATTTGATGATGCCCCTGTGCTTGTTGACAAATGACCTCATGGCTGGTTCTTCAGGGTTGTGTTCGATAATCAGGCGGGTGTTGACTGTGCCTTGGGTGGACATCTCACTCTGTGTGTCAGTGCTATCTACCATGGTGGATACCATGGTATCTCCCTTGCAACAGCACTTTATTGGTAGCAAAAATTATATCTTTTTTGCGTATTCCCTGGCTTTAAATCTAGAGTGTGCCTCCCTGAATTAAATTAAATCCCCATTCGAGCTACAGATTATGCGCAAGCGCAGCATTTTGCCAATTGGAATGCTCGCAATGAGGTGCCTGGGGTGGAAACTGGAGGCATGAAGTGTGGAATTGCCAGCTGTGGATTTTCTGTGGAGGGTGGAATTCAGTGTACCTTTGGCGACATACAATTTCACGTCAAGAAAATTAACAGAATCAGTACTCATGTTGGCATTGAACTCTAGATTGGACTCATTGCAATTAATTTCGGCTATGAAAGCTTGAGCACTCTCAATGGTGCCCCTCCAGACCACAAAGACATCCTCTATATAACGCATCCAACACTGGATATTGTTGGACCAAGCATCAGCGTATTTTACCATGAGGACCTGCTCCTCCCACCAGCCCACATGTAAGCATGTGTAGTTGGGGGAGAAGCAAGCCCCAATGGCAACTCCACTGAGCTGATGATACACCTTGTTATCAAACATAAAAAAGTTATGTTGTAAACACCATTCAATTAGGAACATGATGTGTTCATTGTGCTTGTGACAAGTGATAGGTCTTTTAGCTAGGAAGTGTTGGCATGCGGCCAGTCCATCACAATGGCGAATACTGCGATGTGATGTCAAGTGACATCAGCACACAATCCTCAGACCAGGGTACATTGTTGATTTTGAGACAGAAGTCACTAACACATGTGTCTAAGGTATGTAGGTAGGATAATCACAAGTTCTTGAAGGAAATAGTCCACATATTTGGAGATGTTCTTGCAGAGACTCTTACGTGCCGAGATGATCGGGTGTACTGGCTCTAGTGATGTACATTTGTGCACTTTAGGAAGGAAGTACAATACTTGGAGCACTGGAAATTTATTGATTAGGAAATTGAACTCATCCTCGCTGAGGATACCTTGTGTTCTGTAGTGCTTGAGACTAGTCTTGAGTTCTTTTCCACTTGCAGCTACTTCCTTCATGATGGCAACTTTGTAGCATGTGGTGTCATCAAGTTGTCTGTGGGCTTCCTTCATGTACAATTCTTTGGGCCTTGGGACGATATTACTGCCCTTGTCCAATTTATTCATGATAATATCATTTCTGCTTTGAAGTTTCTTCATCAAGTCCGTGTAGTGCTTGTGCTTGAAATTGCGCTGGTGCAGGCTTTTGAGCTCCTCAATGATCAAATCATTGTTGATGGCATCCCTAGGCATGTTAAACGTGAAGGTAGGCGGCAGTTTGAAGGAACTTTTCAAATTGGCCACAATTTGATTGTGTAACATCTGTTGCATCGAGACATTTTCCTCAGAAGATGCCAGTTCTGTTAATGTGCAAATGGTGGAAATGTCAGACACCAGCAGGTTGCCAACATTGGGTCCAGTTGATTTGGCACAAGCTGATGGGCGGTTGCTCGCATGTTTCTGTTTGAAGAATTTTATGAGCTTGAGTTTGCGGATGAAGTTGAATATATCAATCCTGATGGTGGTGTAATTAAAACTGCTTTCATGGCAGTAGTTCAGGCCCACGGAGAGGAGTTGTGTTTCAGCGGTTGTGAGTTGTAAGTCAGAGAGGTTGGAGACTGTTCTGGAGTCATTCCTCATTTGTGCCTCAAGTTGCTTTTCTTCTGTTGTTTCCTTTTTATATATTCTATAATAAACATGTTTATAGATCACTGTGTAGTTTTTGTAGAAGTTATTTTGATTAGATGCGTGTGTGCCTCTGTTTTCTGTATCAAAATATGTAAAAGGTTATCATAACTTGTTTATCTACAAGTACTTCACTATTGAATATTTGAGGAAAAGATCATACTGAGAAACAATTGTGTTATAAAAAATACACAAATTAATTAGCATCAAGTACAGCAACACTTGAAAATCTGAGTTTGTACAACTTTAAATAATATATTATCTTCCTTATACATGCATGCCCTTTTAGGTAGTCATGTTTCTATATATTTCTTTTTTTAGTCTTACTGTAGAAGAAAAGAAGAAAAACTTTCATTCTCTCCAATTCACTACTCTGTTTCAGCCTATACCTGTCTCAATATATCCTATACGGCCACTCTTATTCTACTACTACTATGATCTCCAAAATAACCTTTTCTAGACTCTTCCCTCCTCTATCCCACCTGGCTCACCCCTGAACTCATTTTACAACTATGATCTCCCAAATAACCCTTTCTAGATTCTTCCCTCATGTATCTTTTCTTTGACTCATCCCAAAGCTCATTTTTCTATTATCGTCGTAATCCCTTTCTAGAGACCTTTCTCCGACTGAGGAGAAATTGCTCCCTGTTGAGTGACTTTCTCGCTCAGTCCGACATTTTGAAAGAGAAATTGTCCCGCAGGGGATATCCTCGCCGCTTGATAAGAGATTTGTTCAAAAGAGCGAGGTATTTCAACAGGGAGAGCTTGTTCCTTGAGCATGACCGTACCAATTCTGACTGCCTAGTTTGCATTACCAAGCACTCAGTGATGAACAATAAAATCCGACAAGTTGTCAACTCATCGTGGCACATCCTTAATGCCAATGATTTGGAAGAGCAGCTACCCAAACCCATTTTTGCATTCCGGCGCAACAAAAATCTGCGCAACCACCTAGTTAGAGGAACCGTAGGAAACACAATGGCATCCAAGCAAATCAGAGTGTTTGGTCTCCCCCCTGTGATTGGGAACCACCGCTGTGGGAATTGTAATGCTCTCCCGCTGGCCCTGACGGGCAGAACTTTGCAGATTGGTAATCCTACTATTAAATTGAGGGAAATGAGCAATTGTCGGACCAGTAACATTATTTATGTTATTGTGTGCCCCTGCTGGCTCCCCTAAGTGGGAGAAACTGGACGTGAGTGCAGGATGAGTGAGCACAAGTCAAGTATTCGGAATCTGAAGAGCGGGGCTCCGCTCGTAGCTCACTGGAACATTGCCAACCATTGTGACTCTGATCTTAGATGGTCTGTTCTGGAAAAGATTCGTGCCATTCCTGGTAAGGATGTGACGGCTTTGAGGAAGAAAAGAGAGGTTTTCTGGATTTTCCTTTTGGATGCAGTTAAGTGGGGACTGAATGATAGTTGTCCTTGGGAAAATGCTATCCAGTAAATCCCTCTTTGTTTCTATTTTGCATTATTTGTGAAGCCGTTTTCTACCACTTCCATGTGTCTGTGTGGCTCTACCATATGTCCTCTTCTGAAATTAAAACGACCTCTAGGCTGCTGTCAGCTTCTCTCCCGCCTA
Organism: Lissotriton vulgaris; assembly: GCF_964263255.1. Lineage (NCBI taxonomy): Eukaryota > Metazoa > Chordata > Amphibia > Caudata > Salamandridae > Lissotriton > Lissotriton vulgaris. The sequence continues at coordinate 1,051,585,309 of NC_141687.1, forward strand.
GATTCCCTATACAAATCTGGTGAATCAGGCTTCTTTGATATCCCCTTGTCTTGTAATATCTGAGATGCTCTGCATAAGGGTATAAACTATGAAACCCTTGTGAGCCCCCATAGTTGGTTTTGTGTGCACAATGGTTTGATGCCTCTCTTTATATGCGACTGTTGTTTGGGCTGTTTGCCCTTTATACTACTGAGGGATTGATATGTAATCTTCCCCTGGTCTTTGTGCGACGTGTTCTCTCTTGCAGACCGATTGAGGCGGTCTGTTCGTGACCTGACCGGCGTTCAGATCTGCGCCGGGTTTTACAATGCGGACCGATTGAGGCGGTCTGTTCGTGACCTGACCGGCGTTCAGATCTGCGCCGGGTTTTACTATGCACCACCTGGACCTCAGAGTGGGAGGCCAGGTGTTCCCACCCCGGAATTAGAGGCGGGCCCTCTTCACCCTTATTAAGGGCGGGAACATGCTAGGTGGGGTGCTTGGTATAAGGCTGGCCGCCTGCAGGGACCGTTTGACGAGAGGAGAGTTTGGCTTACGTCGCTCTATCTGAGGTGAGAACGCAAGTATGACTAGTGGATTAACCACTCGGCTAGCTAATTTTGCAAAACACTTTACGCTATCGGGCTGCTGTAGGGAACTGTTATTTGTTTTAGGAGCCTTTTTTCATTTTGTTCCGACTTAATTCTCCAACAACTAGCCATTCTGCTACGGAGATTAAAGTATTAAGATAACTGTGGTGTTAGCACTTTCTTTGAAAGCGTGACTTGTGGTTATATCCTTAACGATCACCCGCGCTCTTGTTGTCCCTTATAGAATACAACGTTTTTTATCTGTGGGCGGAAGCTTTAGAAGACTTTCCTCTCGATTGTGGGTTGAGAACTATGACCCCCTCTGCTGTTTATCTCACGGTATGTACTAATTAGGAATTTCATCGAACCCTTTGTCTATAACTTGCTCGAACTAGTTTCCTTCAGTCTTACATTCGGGATCCTATGCATTGTCCCTCTAGCTAACATCGAGAATTAGACCTAACTTGTACTCAGTCCTGATACTATTAGGTATTTGTGGATCAGGATGCATGATTTATTGAAGTACACTTTTATTTAGATGAACGCTCTAAGGACCGTTTGAAATCGGAAGGTTCCAGTCGTGTGAGATCGACTCTAAATCATTGGAGAAACAAACGTTCCTAGCAGGTAAATCGCCGACTATATGATGAGTGTGGGCGGCGCTGCGTTTGAGTCAAATCCCTTTGAAGCTGTGATCCTGGTTGAAACCTTTATATCTCTACTTTTCCTTCGTGTTTTATTTAGATTTCGAGTGGATCCATGCCTGCTAAGTCGTACTAGTGATATACTAAGCTGCAACCTTTTGGATCCATAAATTGTGGCTGAGGTAAAATGGGAACCCTCTATTTTGAACTTATGGGGTGGCCACTGCAATGTGTAAATGGTAGAGCCCTCATAGGAACTGGCCTTATGTTTAAACGAAAATTTGAATCCTTACCCATTTCAGTGAAGGAGGATACCATCTCCTTGGGGATACCCATGTGACCGTGGGAGAATGTATATAGAAAGTTTGTTGTCTCTTTTTCAATGTGATGAAATGTGATGTTTGATATTTCTTGCATCTAGGGATTTCTGTGTGCTAATTCTGGTGGTTTTATTTATTATTACTGTTTATTTATTATCCTATTCTCAACATTGGAGCTTACCTTGTATGGGTGTCGATTTTTTTAAACAAAACTATACAGTTTGAGTTGTACATGATTATTTAATCGAGTGAAATGTACATGAACTATATTTTCAATTGGGGACTGTATTAGAAATCCTTTGTGCCTCTACTCAATGTTTTTATGGAGCATAAAACTGTAAACAAGCAAACTTGATATCTGATTATTGAATCTAAATCTTACTCTTTTTTCTGAACAGATTGGTCACCGGTGTATCTTTTATGTGTTGTGTCTTCCCCTCTCCCTCGGCGTGAAAGCCCTGACGAAGGTGCGCCCATAGATCTGGGCCTTGCACCGAAATGCGCGTTGGCGTTACTTGAACTTTGGATCCTGTCTTATCGATCTGGACTTCCTGGCTGTGTGCAACGAAGGTCCTACAGGGTCCCCTCCTTGTGTCATTCTGGGGATTACGTTGAGGAATGTGTATTAAGTATGGTATATCTGTGGATGTGTGTGTGTGACTGAATGTGACTAGAGTGTATATCTGAGAGGTTGATGTGGGGGTAGTATATGATGTGTATTTATTGATGTAATGTCTATGTAATTATTTATTGATGTACGGTGTTATCTAATGTTTTGAACAAAAAGTATATAAACTAAATAAGAAAAAAAGAAAATAAAGACTTTTGTATATTGATATGTGTAATTCATTTCACTTTGTGACCTCTTTGTCACCCTTGGGTGAGTTCCATGTTGTACTTTAAAATGAGTGGACTCTTTATGAGCCATTGTTTAATTCATTTGGGTGGACCTCTTCCCGTGCAGTAGAGACTCTTCCCTCCTTCATCTCTCCTTTTTACTCCTTTTAAATCTCATCTCCTGACTACGATCTCCCAAATAAAACTTTCTAGACACTTCCTTCTTCTATGCCTCCAGTATCCTATTCAATCTAATCAACAGACTCACATGTTCACCCCACTAATTAACTCATTTTCCGCTATGCTAACACACCAATAATTCTTTGAGTTTAAGAGTAGCGTGCTACTCGATGAAAAGCGCGTCAAAGCCTCGTATGGGGTAGTTAGCACTATATAAATACAATTTCAATATATTTATAATCTGGCTGACTTATGTAGAAATTTGAATCTGGTTTAACATATTTTTTATACAATAAAGCAAGAATTGCAGCCTGAACATCCCACACACTGAGGACTCCTGTTTACTACATGAAAAAATATCTGCACACCAGCCCTGTGTCTAGTGCTAGCAAGTGTGTACTTAAACATTCACTTCTCCAATACCCACCTAGGATCAGGTGGGATTGGTGGCATGTCAATAGACATTGTCTAAAAGCAATCTCCTTTAAAAATTACCTCATTAAATAATCCGAGAAGATTACATGTGAAACAATATTTCATAAACTAAAACCCTCCATCAATTATAAAATGGTCCACAAATTCTTGCTTAAAAAAAAAAGAAAAAACAGCGAGGCAAGATGGCGGCAGTGTGAACACTTCTGAAAGCCACTCATCATTGCTCCGTGGCTTTATTGGTTTAAACCCCCGACTTTTTGAGTGATTATCCCCCTGAACACAGATGGTGGAGGGTGCGTGTACAAAAGGAGGCCAACAGATGAAATAAGGAGTTTTACTTATTTGACCGGGTAGCTCCGAGCCGCGGTGAAATCACTACTCCATTTGTGCAGCGGGTGGCTGCGAGAGTGCTCTTCACGAACGTGATGTCTCCTAAACCCTCGAAACCTCCACCGGACCGAGCTGAGAGCGGTGCAGTGGCGGGGAATGTTGTGGGGAAAGCGGTCGGAAGTCTACGGGGCCCGCAGGCTCCACGGAAGACTACAGCCGGAAGGAAGATGGGAGACGCGAATCCCCTAGCTGTCAGCAAGGAGGCAGAGGCAGACAAAACTCTAACCAAGGATCAGCGCCCAGGGGAAGAGGCGGAACCTGGGAGACAACACAGGGTAATTGCTGAGATGTTTGCCGTTCAAGGGAGAGCAAAGGAAAAAGTGACTGTCGTGGAGAAAGGAGAGATGTCCATTTTGAATGGAGGGACTTCAACAGCAGTGTCTGAGGAGAACACGGGTCTCGCAGCAGCCACTGTGAGTACCAGTTTGACAATATTGGGGGTGTTTAATCCTGTGCAGGAGGGTAGCCGGGCACTAGAAGCAGCAACTCCCAATACAGGGGACAATCAATACAGCGGGGAGCTAACTGAGTAAGCAGACCGGGTAGAAGGTCCCAAGAATTAATCTGACCCCCTCTCAATGGAGGTACCATCTTCCCCTTCGATGAACCTGATATATTCAACATTAAAACAGATGCAGGGGGAAGCAAGACAAGAACATAAAAGGGCTCACCTTGCCACAAAGAAGCTCCAAGGGGCCATCAGCAAAGTAAATAAATCATGTATCGAGATCGCTGCGAGAACTAAGGGTCTGGAAAAGTGGGTGGTTGCTTTAGAAGCTCAAACAGAAAACTCAGCCCGACAAGCCACGTCAAATGAAACACGGATGGTGGACGTGATGTGGAAGTTAGAACATTTTGAAAACCGCGAGAGGCATAACAATTTAAGATCACTTGGCTTTCCCGAAAATGCGGAGGGGGGATATTCGAGGCTTTGTTTTGCGCCTGCTGAAGGGTGGTTTCCCGAACTTTCACATTGGGACTGGGATAAGGAGGTACAGCACATACATCGTTTTCATCTTATGCTTAAGAAAAGGCAGGGACACAATGAGGCAATGGGAAAACCTAGAGCTATATTGATTTTCTATGGAAATTTCCTCCTCAGACAAGCAGTGTTAGATAAAGCCCCACCTGAATCAAGACACAAGGCAGAAGGCCACACCTTCTTTGTTAGGCTAGATTTTTGCCATATAACGGTGGAGAGAAGGTGGAGGCTTCACCAGTTAATTTCACTGTTTCAAAACAAAGGTTGTGAAGCCTATCTACTCAGTTCATCACGACTCAAAATCATTTGGTAGGAAACTACTAGAGTATTCTCTTCGGAGATACAGGCACAAGACTTTCTGAAGGAAATCTCTGAAGATTAAGGCCATAATTGGACTTGAGGGATAACCAGAGATAGTAGCAGGAGGAATATGGGATCTTTAGCTTGTTTGTTCTGGTTTTTATTAACATTTGGGGGTGGGTTTCATTTCATTTTGTATGGTGGAGCGAGATGAGTGGTGGTGTGTGGCAGCTTTATGTAGGAGGCATCACAAGGGTCTATGGACCTTTTTTGCCTAAGAAAAGAGGATGGACAGGGGAGGGAGAAGGTGTGGGGGAATTGGGGGAGGGGAATCCAGCCAATTAAACATGCTGATTCTGTAGTAGTAGGTAACAGGAATAGAAATAGCCGGGATCTGTTGTGGTCTATGAATGGCATTGTGTAACTTGTTAAAATATGTGGCTTGAATAATCCCTCAAAAAGATGCAGGATCAATGAGGATATAAAATACCTAAAGGCAGATATAGTATGTCTCCAAGAGACCCATCTTGAAGATGGTAGACAAACGATTGCTGAGTTAGAGGGATACTAACTGATTTCTGCTACGACCCAGGGGACACCCACAAGAGGGGTGCGATTATGGCCCGTAAAAAAGGTTTAAGGTTTCCACGCTCAAAGTCAGACCCGTATGGGAGATGGGTTATCACTCACTGCTGTTTGGATAATTACTCCTTCACTTTATGTTCTGTTTACGGATCAGTTTTGGATGACCCAGCTTTTTTTGACTGGCTGAATGTAGAACTGGTGGGCTGGGTGCTACCTATAATCATGTATGAGGATCTGAATGTCAATTTAAATAATGAGAATTAAAAACTAGGTGCGCAGTTATATCAGGACCGTAAACCAAAAGTTTTTAGTGCTTTGATTAATATTTGCAATACTCATGGTCTTTTTGGTGTTTGGGCTACACTAGAACCTCAAGATGTGGGGTACACATTTTTCTCTGCTCCTCACCAAACTCATGCAAGGTTAGACTATTTTCTTGTGTCTCAGGAGGTGTTAACGAGATCCAACATTATTAAATTCTCTCAGGTAATGTTGGATCACAATCCGCTAGTTTTAGAGATCTCAGTCCATACAACAAAATCCACTATGTCTCATTGGACCTTCAAAAGAGCACTTCTATATGAGGAAGATTATGTCCAGCATATGACGGAATGGATCCCAGACTCATAGAGGAGAATAAAAGCAGTGCACCGATAGGGATAATTTGGGACACACTTAAAGCGGGGATAAGAGGTGAAACATTGAGATATGGTTGGGCCTCACAGGCAATAGAAAAAAGACATCTCCAAGAACAATACCTGGCATTGAGCGGAGCGGAAACAAAATGAATACAGGCTATTGCAAATACAGAAGAGGCTGGGCAGGCACAAACTAAGGTGGCTTTAGGTAAATTGGCAATTATAGATTTATCGGCCAATAAGGCAGCTGGTAAATACTGCGCGTGGCGATCAGCATACGAATGTTATGAGAGGGTGGGCCACCTTCCAGCAGTACCGACTAGGCAGCGAATAACACAGGGAGGGATATTAGAAATCAATGACCCCGGGCTAAGGTTAGTCAAACAGCCTTCAGAAATTCAAGCTGCTTTTCAATGATTTTATCAGAAGCTTTATACCGAGGATGCCCTCAGTGGGGAGGAAGCCATACAGAGGTATTTAACAGAGAGTTCGTATGAGAGGCTGTCAATAGAGCAGAGGGATGTGCTCAAATTACCTATAACAGGGGATGAAATTCAGGAAACTATTAGATCTTTAGTAAATGGCAAGGCGGTTGGTACGGATGCCATACCTGGTGAATTGTTTCTGGAATCTCAGGCTGGGAGAGGTGCTCCTGGATCTCGGGGTTCACTAATATTGTTATTTTCCCTAAAAAAGGTAAACCGGTGAAAAAGATGGGGTCTTATCGTCCCATCACTTTAATTAATAGCAATGTCAAAATATACACTTAAATTCTGGCTAAGCGACTGACGACAACTATTAAGAAATTGGTCTCCCCAACCCAGCAAGGGTTTGTACCCGGTCGAAGTACGATAGATCACATTCAGAGGGTTATCGCTCTGTTTGGTGAAGCAGGAATTACAGGGGACCTTATCGGGCTCATCCTTCTTGATGCAGAGAAAGCCTTCGATAGGGTCTTCTGCCCATTTCTATGGGCAACCCTAAAAAACAGAAGGTTTTATGAGGGCTTTATCACCACCATTGAAATAATGTATAGAGACCCTTTGGCAAGAAAATCAATAATAGGAGAGATGTTGGATCGTCAGGGAGGCCTGTGCTCCCCATAATTGTTTGCACTATATATAGATACGCAAGTCAGGAAGATCAAATATAATATTCGGATTCTAGGAGTGCAGAGCATAGGTGGGAGCACCAAAATACTGGCATATGCCGATGATCTGGCAATTATTACTCCGAATCCCACGATGGCATTAAGGGAGATTGAAAAAGAAGCTGATATCTTCGGGAAAATCTCTGGCTACCGCCTGAGTACAACTAAAACCCAAGTTGTGGTTGGTAAAGGTATACAGATGAATGACTTCCGAGTGGTCCAGAGTGCAATTTATTTAGGTGTAGAAATGTTGGCAGACGTCGCAAAGATTACGAGGAATAATCTAAATCCGCTGCTCGATAAATTTAAAACTGAGTTCAATAGATTAGAAAGACTCAAACTTACGATGATAGGGAGATGTAACGTTATTAAAATGCTTTCTTGCCCAAGATTTTGTATTTTTTTAGGGCCATTCCCCTGAATGTATGTAATTCCTGGTTTGTTGCTATGAATCATTTATTCTCTAAGTTAATTTGGGCTAATTGCCACCCTCGTAGAGTGCTAAAATTTTTAACATTACCAAGAGTAAGAGGGGGGTGGGCAGTACCAAATCTTCAGTTTGATCACTGGGCTTCTGTACTGCATAAGGCAGGGATATTACTTAATGAAAAGGCAGAGGCCACACAGACGGGCCACCTGTGTCTGTTTTGTGAGTTATTAATGGGTGATGAGGCTCGGGGTGTTTTATATGACATATAGAACTGAATTATTGCAAAAAGGTTACATTTAAAACTTTACTCTGTGCTTATAAGGTTTGGACTGCAGTTCGGAAAAGCTTTGTCTCGGGTTCATAAATGCCTATACCCCCATATTTAAGAATAGTTACCTCCCAAGCATTTTTTATGACAGGTACATGAGGTATTAGTACATTAAAGGAGTGTGGGTGGTGGGAGATTTTACAAATGGGACCTAGGAAGAGCTGATTGAGACAATTATAGATCGATTTGGATTAGATAACCAGCAGTTCTTCAAATATTTACAAATAAGAATTTTTTTTGTCAAGAAAATGGGGGTCCCTGTGGTTTCTCTGGGGTGAAGCTGATGGAGGGATTATTGAACGGTTCTATTACATTGGGAGGGATATATCAAACATTAAATTAGCTCACAGTGGACGATCTGAATAAACATTCTGAGCGTTGGCAGAGTCTTTTACAGGTGGGTCCGGAAGAAATAGAAGACTCATTACACCTAGCCCAGACATCATTTATTGTTGATAATCTTCAGCTCCAATGCTTAAAAAATGGTTCAATCTCTATATTACACCTGCCAAAATGTTTTAATGGGGTCGGTAAGCAGGTTCAACATGTCCTCTGTTCAATTACCACGCAGCAGATATCATTCATATGTTCTCTGAGTGTCCTGAATTGGATACCCTGAAACAGGATATTAGCAATGTGTTGAGAAGTATGATGGGTTGTGAAATTGTGTTGTCATCTCAACTGATTGTACCGGGCTGGGACATCCTGTATCTTAACATCTAAGCCAGACCTTTCTTTTATTGTCATGACAGTCTTTAGGCTATGTCTGGCCACTTATTGGCTGGATCCCATTCCTCCGTCAGGTCAATACTGGCTTGGAAGATTTCTTGCAGTATATAGAATGGAAAGTGCTGTTTATTCTAAAAGAAGTCATAGGTCGAAAGCTAAAGGGCTTGCTATTTGGGCCCCTCTGAGGAATTGGTCTAGCTTGAACAGCGAATTGGAATAAGCTACTAGGATACATAAATGTTTGTGAATTATTTAGCCAAAAGGTAAAATGGACAAAATATGTGGGCTGGATCTGGAGCGGGCGGCTGGGGGGAAGGGTGGGTGATGGACGGTTTGACTTTATGATTTGATTGTGCTTCTTACCATGCTGTACAAAGACACATTTGAATAAAGACGTATTTAAAAAAAAAACAGGAAATCATCTTCACTTTTTAAATAAAAGTCTTCATGACGGAAAAATAGTTGGATTAAAGCAAAGCATTAGCATAGTTTTCAACATTAAAAATATGTCGTTATAGAGAAAGCCATACATCGCTTTCTGTTAAGGCATTGGAAGTCGTGGTAAAGGAAATTAGTAAAAGAAGGAGGTTTATTTTCTGCTGACGTTTCTATGGTGTATTTCAAAGGTTTAAATGCAGCAACCTAACAGTGGAAACGTGGAGCAGCATACACCAGTAGCTGGAGATCATACAAGACTTCATTTTATAAAGCAAAAATATGTTCTTTATTTTCATTTTCACATTGTTTCACACAAGTGGAGACTCCTAGGCCAGTTCATAAATACATTTATGAATACAGGAAGTTGTACTTTAGTGTTGCTACTTTTCGTGATCTTAAAGACCTTTGAGAGTTTGGCTAGAACATCTAAAAGGAGGAAAAAAGAAATACGTGGAATTTTCATTTATAATTAATGCAAAACAAAAGGTCTGTGTTGTCTTTGCTGATTAAGTAACAGGGAAGCCTTGGGCCGAATCTCAAAGCACTTTAATAGTATAGAAAGTCATATTGTGAGAGTAATAGTTAAGATAGGTTAAGAATTATAAAACACACAATTACCCCGTCAAGCAACCAGCATGACAGGTGAACTAAAGAAAATTAGGCATACTTTGATCTAAGATCGTGGAGGAAGTAGAGGAGCATGTTTTAAGCAACTTTTAAAATGAAAGCAGGTATTTTGAAGAGGGGGGTTATTACATGCTTTAGGAGTGAGGTAAAGAATGAAGGTGAGGTAGAAGTATACAGGCTGAACAGTAGAGGTTAAACCGGAGACCTAGATTAGATATAGAGAGATAACTCACATTCCCAGGGGGACTCTTGGAAGGTAGGGTCCTTTTGCAATTGCCCACTTTGCCCATGCCTTAAAATATCACTGGCTGAGAAGCACTGGTTGTCTGGGCCACAGTATTCCAGCATCTGCTTCAAAACTGAAGCAGAATTCTGTGAAGAATGCTCAGGTTTATTATGCAAGAGAAGGAGGACTTGTTTATTTCTGTAAAAGTGAGAGACATTTGGGAAGGATAAAGCCTACATTTTGTGACACAGTGAGAGGAGAGGAAGCCAAGATCATAGCCAGGCAGCTAAGAGTCAGACTAGTACCAGCCTGAGTCCATTAGTATTATTACTATTTCTTTCTTGTCATAATTTGGTTTCAAGAACTTAGAGTTCATCAAGTATTACACTCCCAAAGTCTAGACTAGGCTTATTCTAGATAATTGCCAGGCCAGGCTATTAGCTGGGTATTATTAGTACAAAGGAAGAATGAGAGGCCAAACTACTGGATCAAGAGAAGAGACACTGCAGCCTTTCATGTAAATGCCATTTTGTGACCTCTTTACAGACCTTGATCACCTTGTATTCACAGTTAGGACTCAAGCTGGTTGTCAGTGAAATTTCATTATTTTGTTAACCCTGCAATCTTTGTGACTATATCACTTGGTTTTCAATTGAACTGGAGCCTTTCGTCACTGGGTAATCCCTGTGAGAAATCTGTTAACCATCAGTAAAAGTAAAGACTTCAATCTCTGTATAGCTTCTGTGAAGACATACATTTGCCACTGCATGCTTTTAAGTTCACTTAATCTCTTTACAGACATCCGTTCAATGCCAGAGGAATTGCAGTCTTTAATATCCATGGTATTTTGGATATAGCTCCACTTCAGACATTCACTCATGGTGACATTGGTGATGTTAAATCTATTTTCACAAGCGATAAATAAATACATGCAAAAGAAGAACAAAAGCTATGTGACCAACCACAGCCCAATGAGAAGGCATAAAGTTCTCATTAGATGTACCTAATGTAAGGAATATATAAATAAGATAAAAAGTAAGCCACTCTAGAGCTTATTTCACACCTCAAAATACAGCACAAATCCCATCTCACTCGTGATGATTACCAACCCCTTATTGACATCTTCACTTTGACTGATGAGTACTCCCTCCCAAACATGATGGATATCTCATCTGCCTAATTACATGATCGTTATTTTTTATGCACTCGTAATTAGGTGAACAGGACATCTATCATGGTTGTGACAGAGTTCCAGTCTGTAACACTCTAAATAAGGTCTTAAATTCTCTGTGAGATCATGTATGCAATTCACTCCCTGAAACTCCTAGGCACTAGCTAAAATAGTACACCCCAAGAGACATCATTTAAAGTCCTTGACCTTTATGCCATCTAACAACTTTTCACTAGCACAAATCTTTCTTCAATCGCTATTCCTGCCTTTCAACAAAACAGTATAGCATAACTTCCTGACAGCTATAACCACTGGATAATAATTAGTGCAAGTAATTTAGAACGGCGACATAGTAAGTAATGGTATGTCTATAATTTACAGACAGGTGTCTTCTTCACAAAAGTTTTAACACCCCTTCAATCTTCCTTTCTCATTTCCTTTGCATGACCAATCTGTTGTTTACTAATGATTTAATCTTAAACTCTGATTGACAGGAGACAGAGCCTCTTACAATTGACCCATTCTGCATCTTGGAAGGTGACAGTAAGACAATATAATCATGTATGTCATTACTAGGATCACTGACAGAATATCAGAAAAAACAATATCCTGAGGACAGAATATTGTGGCAAAAACTAGTGAGAACCAAAATATGGGCAAAGGAAAGTGCAAATAGGCAAGTATATGTTAGAGCTGGATTCATGGTTGGCTCAGATATGTGCCCAAGCCAGGCAGGATAAGCTAAATGCACACTAAAAGATAGCCTGTGCTCATCCTTGGGTAGCTTGGCTCAGAGCAGTCAGGCTAATCTAAGGAGGCGATGTGTGAAGCATTTGTGCAACACACACACAATAGCACAATCAATACACCACAAAAATCCTCCACACAAGTTTAGAAAGATAATTATATTCTGAACAAAACAAGAAAAACAAGACCAAAATGACAAACATCCAACATATTGAAGTTCAGATATTTAATTGTAAAGGAATGAATGCAGTAAAGAGTTACAAAGCAAGTAGCACTTAAAAAGTTTACTTCAGGTTCAGCTGGACTAGGGCAAATTCGAAGTTCAGGCTGACCTCGTGCAAGCACAGGGTGGCTACAGAACCCATGCATAACCGGGTGAACAAAGTACTTTTCCTGATTGCAAAAACAAAATGCGTCAATCCTCTCCACGCAGTGAAGGCAATGCGTCCATTCCGATTGACGTAGGCAGGTCAATGCGTCGCAGTTGAGCATTGCAGTTGGGATCTCGGATCAGCACTTTGTACTTCAGTCAAAGTTCAGGCTGACCTCGTGCAAGCACAGGGTGGCTACAGAACCCATGCATAACCGGGTGAACATAGTACCTTGACCGATTGCAACAACAAAATGCGTCAATCCTCTACATGCAGTGAATGCAATGCGTCCGTTCCGATTCACGTAGGCGGGTCAATGAATCGCAGTTGAGCATTGCAGTTGGGCTAACGGATCAGCACTGTGTCATGGTCAAACCTCGCAATTGGCTCAATGTATCGAAGTCGAGCCTCATGGTCCAGACCTCAGATTGGCACCATTCCATTGTCAAACCTCGCAGTCAGGTCCCGCGTCGTCGTCGAGCTGCACAAGGCTTTCTCCAGATCAGCACTGCATCAAAGGGCACTGTGTTGGTTCCCATCGGTGCAGTGGTGATGCTGAGTCAACTTAGTAGCAAAACCAGCTGCAGAACCAACTTCTGAGGCCCAGAACTTAGAGAGGGCACCTCAAGCAAGGGTAGGACTCACAGAAGACAGAGTCCAGAAGCATTAACAGAATTGCAGGAAGTCTTTTAATTCCCTGACAATTCAGAAAACAAGAGGCAAGCCCTTGGAGATCACTTGGAGGGAAGGTAAAGTTTAGCTCTCCTTCAGCAGAGTCAGGGATCAGCAGGCAGCAAGGCAACCTGCAGAAAGGCAGTCCTTCCAGAAAAGCAGTCCATTTGACTTCTGTAAGCAGCACAGCAGTCCTTCTGACAGAGGTGGTTCAATTTAAGATCCAGAAGTGTCTCATTGTAGAAGGTCAGACACCGAGCACTTTTACCCAAAAGTGCCTTTGATGAAGTGGGTGACTTCAAAGCAGATCTCTGAAGTATACAAGGATCCCATTCAACCCAGTCCTGTCTATCAGGCTATTTGTGGGGGTTACATCAGTGCTTTGAGTGTGGAATCAACACTACCTATTGAAGTGTCAGCCCCTCACATTCCTCCCTGCCCAGGAAGACCCATTAGAATGCAGATGAGCGCTCAGAGTACAGATAAGCCTCACCTTCATGTGTTTTTGACTGTCTATAGATAATACACACAGTGTAGTGGTCACCCAACCCAGATAGGATGTACGGCTTTACGAAGCATACTTTTACAACGGGTGCCGTTACAACGCGGTTTTTTCAATGCAAGTCGTTACCATGACTTGCGTTGGAGGGGGTGCGGACTTAGGAATTTTTTAATTTACTATTCCAACACCAGCCTATGTACAGTAGGGAAGGTGTTGGATAGTAAATTAAAAAATTCCTTGTCCTGCAGTGCCCTCCAGCGCAAGTCGTGGTAACGACTTGCGTTGAAAAGACCACGTTGTAGCGGCACGGCGGTGTAACAGCCGCGTCGTAAAGGCTGTTCCCCACCCAGATATGTATTGGAAACACTTAGAGCACTAAGCACAGAGAAACGTCCACTTTTTAAAAGTGATACAAAAAACAATGGTCCTAGACCAATATTTAAACAATTATGAATAATTATTCTTTTCTTGGTAAACAGTTATTTAGAGCCTAACATCTTTTTAGCTCATGGGTACAAAAATCCTTTGTTGTCTGGTAATGTAAGATGTGCAACAACCAATTTGTTCAAAAATAGCAATATGCGTTTATTGATCCATAACCTAAATTTTGAAAACTGATAGGATCAAAGAGAGGGGTTGCTCCCACAGGGGAACGTACAGGAAGTGTGCTCATAAGTGTAAGGAGATGATAAGGGAAGAATTCTCAAGGCAGTTCGAGGGGCATATATTTACAACATTCTGCGAAGGACTGATAACAGATAAACAGTCTTCATAACCTGGCCAAACATAAAATATATACACTTGATTCATATGATTCTCATGAAAAAGGAAGGGTCAAGGGATGCATATCCTTTGATTGGGGAGGGCAACAGAGGGTATTATTGGTTCAGGGTAATCTAGGAGATAGCGTCGACGTTTCGATCCGACTTGATGGCACAGAGGGAGGTTTTTTACCTCAGGCACGCGGATCTTCATCAGGGCGGGGAACTAGAAGGGGCAACCCTGTAAACAGGAGGATCAGATTAATAATAAACCTCCAATAGTCAAGGTAAACATAACTCCATTGATTATCTTACCCACCTCAGCAATTTTTGGGTTGCATTACAGCCCGGTATGAAGCTAAAATTAGGGCAAGAGGAGGTGCACATCAGGAAAAGAACCAAGAATGGTACCAAAAAAGGTGGGGGGAAGGGGGAAAGGGAATTAGGATTAAATCAGGCACTCACCCGCTAGTTGATGCGGTGTGAATTACGGGATTCCATTAGGGTGAATGGTGTATATTCCTAGGGAACCCAAAAGGTACGCACATTAAAACCTAGGCATTACAAAACAGGGAGCTGTTATATTGCAAATACGTGTCTGACAACTCACCCACTCACAGAGAAATGTGCACTTTCTAATAGTGGCATTTCTCAAACAGAATTGTAAACCTAAATTCACTTGTTTGGAGGATTCATCATTATCATTCCAATGATATGAAATATGAACCAGCTGCTCCTTTCTGATCTAGAATTACCACCTAAAAGTGTAAGAGGGAATTTCTAATGCTAACCTATGAGAGGAGTAGGCCAAAAAGTAATGAAAAACGAATGTAGCTGTTGGTCACTAGCAGGACATGAAAAACATAAAAGTTCATGTCCTATCTTTTACTTACACATCACAGTGCCCCCCACCACCCCCACTTATCTCATGTCACCTAAGATTCTGGCATATGAACAGGTGGTAATGCGGAATATCACAAAATCCCTTGCCCAACGGCAATATGTCAGGTACAATGTCACTAAATCAGAGCGTTTGGCTTTAACATCACTAATCACTAAGCAGCAATGCCAACATAGTCATTAAGCCTGCCGACAGGGGGGGCTATTGTTGTTCAAAACACAGAGGACTACAAGAAAGAGATCTTATTCCAACTGGGTGTACAGGGTAATTATGAAAAACTCAGATCAGACCCGACAAAACAAATCATTGAGGTCATCAAGTCTATCACACTAGAGGGTTTTGAGGCAGGGTTCCTGAGTGAACACAAATATGAATATCTCAATAACAAAATACCCTAGGACACCCACCGTATACACCCTCCCAAAAATACACAAACAGAAGCAGGATCCGCCTGGGAGACCAATCATCTCAGGTTGAAGCTCTATCTTAGAGCCACTATGTAAATACATTGATGTATTTCTCAAACCGATTACAGAGAATACCAGCACATATTTGAGAGACACAATTCAAACAATCCAGTTGGTGGACAATCGTCCCTTTAATTGTGATCATAACCTTCTTGCCACCATGGATATTACGTCACTTTATACGAACATCCCTCTAAGAGAAGCACTCACAGTCATGGAAAGAGTCTTCGAAAATCGCCCCAGACCACATAGGGTTCCAACCAAATTCATTATCAAGTTGTTAAAGTTTGCCATGGTGACTTCTACTTACAGACAAAAGGAGTCGATTTAGAACGCACCTATGTACTGAATGAACAGAACCCTTTTGGTCAATGTATTAAACTATGGCGTTGGTACATTGACAATGTCTTACTGATATGGCAAGGAAGTGAACATCATTTGAAGGAGTTCCACACTTGACTCAATAACTGTTCTGATGATATTAATTTCTCATTGGATTTTGATGAATCATCAGATAACTTCCTGGACATAACGATAAAAGTGGAACAGGATAAACTATACACACGTCTGTATAGAAAAGTTAGTGAACACAATACCGTGTTGCGTTATTCCAGCCATCATCCATGCAACCTTCGAGACAAAATACCTTTTAGTCAATTTCTAAGGTTGCGTAGGAATTGTTCCAGGAAGGGAGACTATTTTCTCGAATCTGCAGAACTAGTATCCCCCCTGACGAACAGGGGATACACTTTAAGATTATTGAAAAAGGCATGGAAACGTGCATGGTTCAATCACAGAGAGGCTCTTTTGGAACCAAGAGAGAAGGATACCTATGACTGGGATCGGTTAGTATGTGTAACCACCTTTTGCACCAAAAGTAATACCATCAAGAAAGTTAGAAACAGCCATTGGCACATAGTGGCTGACAAACTTGATGGTTTGCCCTGTCCAATGCATGACTTCAAAAAAGGAAAAAATGTGAGGGAGTATCTAGTTAAACCCCTCTTACCTACTGAATCCAGGACTCCGCAAACAACCCTTTGGAATATTTCACCTGTCAAAGGATATTTTAAATGTGGACAGTGCAGGGTGTGCATTATGACCTGTGAGTTAAAATCATTCACACACAACAACCACATGCACACATTTCAAGATCACACAAACTGTAACTCCACTGGGGTGATCTATGTTATATCTTGCTCCTGTACCTTTTCATACATTGGTCAAACTATACAAAAGGTTAAGACACGCATTCTGCAACATTGCAGTCGTATATGTTGCCAAGTACAGGGAGCACCCCTGGTTGATCACTTCACTAACTTCGGACATACTAAGAAATTAGTGAAAACTCAAACTCAAGATACCTCAAGCAAAAGGAATGTAAAAGAAAAACAGGATTCATACATAAATCTTCCGTACACAATCACAAAGTTAAAAAGAACTCACAATAGGATAAGAAGACAAATAAAAAATACAACTGCTAAAGAGGAAATCCTAATTAAACTAAAAATATTAAATCAACATCTGAGGAAGCTAATATGGAATGAAAAATATCAAGCGAAACAGGAAATGTGGTCAAAATTATTTCATGCAAGTAAACAAACAAATGCAAGAGACTTTTGGAAAATTATAAACACATTAGTAAGACCGAACAAATTGGTAGTTTCATCAACTTTAGCAGAGAAAGAATGGGTTACATTTCTAGGAAAACACCTAATAAAGCAACATCAAACATCACGAAAACACGACTAACTAATATTCCTGGTGATGAGATGCAAGAACAGTTTGAAATACAAAAAGATCAAATAGAACAACTAATAAAGAAGCAGAAGAATGGCGCACCAGGTCCCAACGGGATACCGTTTGCCCTATCTAAAGAAAACCCAGACTTATGGTTGTTCTACTTGGTAAAGGTATTCAAAGAAGTCATAAAGACCGGTAATATTCCTGAGTCCTGGCGAGGATCCTTAATCTCCCCAATATACAAAAAAGGAAATTGGGCACTTGCAGAGAACTATAGACGTATCACCCTCCAAGATACAGATGCCAAGCTATTTGCTGGAGTACTATTAATTAAATTAAATGAATGGGTAACAGAAAACAAGATCTTGCCATTGAACCAAACTGGTTTTATTAAGGGGCTTGGAACAATGACAAACATTATGGCGCTATCATTAATAATTGAAAAGTCACTCAGAGATAAACAGCCCTTGTATCTATGTTTTGTAGATTTTAAATCTGCTTTTGACTGTGTTCAAAGAAACTTATTGTGGAAAAAACTCCTAGAAAAAGATATTCCAATTGAATTGCTAAGATTGATTAAATTGTTATACAGTCATACCTGGGTAAGAGTAAGAATGGGGGACGGACAAACATTAACAAAAGAGATTCCAGCACTAGAAGGGCTAAAACAAGGATGTGTGTTGGCCCCACTCCTTTTTAATCTTTTCCTGGGAGATCTATCAAGATATCTGGACGAACTGAATGCACATCCTCCGAAACTAGGGGGTAAACTGATATCTAACCTAATGTATGCATATGATGCCATCCTTAGTCATACTAAAATTGGCCTTCAGCGTTTAATTAATCAAACAATCTTGTATGCTTAGGAGAATGGAATGGAAATAAATGAAACCAAAACAAAAATCATGGTGGTCACTAAGAACATAAACCTGAGACAAAATAATAAATGGTATAATCAAAACACCCAACTGGAACAAGTAGAAGTGTACAGATATTTGGGTGTACTATTTGACCAGAAGGGAAATTACCAACTACAAAAACTGGAAATACAAAGAAAAGCTAATTCGCTAACTACAGCATTTAAGATAGCACAGAAATCGCTTGGAAATCTAACCTATCGACCACTTTTGAGAATTATAGGGGCTAAATTGCTCCCAACCATAACATACGGTAGCGAGGCACTAATGGGGACGGATGCGGAAACAATAAACAAGGTACTTTCCAAAACATATAAATCTCTCTTTTATCTTCCAAATAATGCTTCTCCAGCACAAATTATATTGGAATTCGGTCTAAATAATCAATGTTTCGCAAGAAAAGACCAATTTATCAAAACGTGGAATAGGATAAAAAACGACCATGATAATCATATATCTCAGCTTCTTTGGCAAGAATTAAATAAGAATACGAATTCACTTGCATGGAAGTATCTAAATGAGGCAATAGAGGAGTTTGGACTTATGCCAATTTGGAATAATATGATAAGTAACGTATCGTTTAAAAAAATAGTAAATCAAACAACAAATCACCTATCACTTGTAAGTGACAAAGATATGTAGGGCAACACCACAAGTCATGAGCTTAAGGTTGCTCGGTTGCCGAAGTACCTCAGAGGGCAAAAGTATTAGCCTAGAGGAGACAATCAAAAGGTTTCAAGGAGTGTGCTTTTCAGGGTGTAAGGCGTTGGGTCCCCAGAGATAATGGGAACTATCCCAGACCTCCGCTGAGTGAAGAATCCATTAACACTGTGGACTCTCTCAAAGGGGTATCTGAGACTCCAGGACAGGAATGCTAGGATCCCTCACCAACAAGGGGAGAAGGAATGCTTTGGCAAGGGGCACATTCAAGGAGGCTAATTAAGGCCTTTTTCCGTTATGTGTGAGACCCCTAACACAGTGGACTCTCTCAGAGGGGAATCTGAGACTCAGAGGAAATACTGCTGGGACCCTCCCCAACAAGGGGAGAGGGAGTGCTTTGGTAAGGGGTCCAATCATATAGGCCGATAGGGGACAGTTGGGCAGTGGGGGAGGACCTGACATGGAGCGGGGGGTGAAATTCTTTACATAAGGTTTCACAGAAATAACAAAATTACATCAGTTAAACGATTACATCAGATACTAGAAGAACATTTCAAGAGAATAGAAGACGAGATAAATGGATCTTGGAAGGGTAAGGGGGTATAGATAAATATCTGCGAAACATTAAAGGGCAGGAAGTGGAGAGAAATGGAGCGGATAGGGGAGAAGGGGATTGAGAAGGGAGAGGAAGAGGGGGTAGACGGTATGAAGAGACGAAGGGAAAGTCTGTCCAAAGACCGACTGGGTAGGTGACGGTCGAGGAGGAAATCCACAGCCAGTCTCCTCTTTAGCTCACAGGGTGGCTCCATCGGGCATCTGTCAGATGGCTAAGTCTCTAGGTGACATCAGATACAGGTTACATTGGTTGCTCGACACATTTAACTAGCATAAAAGACAAGATTAATGGTGCAAGGGAGGGTAAGGAGAGTAAGGGTAAAAGGGAAACCAGGAGGGACACATGGCAGGCAGCCGATGGAAATTATCTGTCCAATGTCCGGGGGGATAGGTGACGGCTGAGGTGGAAGTCCTCAGCCCCTCTCATCTGCAGCTATTGAGGTAGCTCCATCGGTCTAAGTGCTTGGTTTCCGCTGTCAGTGGCAGGTTCACAGATTAAATGTCCAGAAGGATGAGCAGGATAGTGGGTGGGGGATGGGAGAAATGCACGAGGTCTGGTCGATGATCACTCCACTTGTTGTAGTATTTATACCCTCTGTGTGGCAGGGGCGTCATCCATCACTACTCCCAAAATCTCCCAAAATCTACTACTGCACCCCTGCATGACATAGGACATGCAGCCACTGGCTTAGTGATTTGGCCCCCATCCTAAAATTCCTCACTGACTACCAACTGAAGCAAGAACCGAGTTCTAGATTGTGTGCACTATGCATAAAGCATTCGACACTGCTCTATTCTATTATCTGAAGAAAAACTGCCAATTCACAAGCAGTCAATGTTCAAGCAGATGAAAAACGTGACTCATTCTGGGCATTTATAAACAGAAAAACCGGCATTTTTCTGCCTAGCTTCAAGTTTGTGACTTTATCACCCTGACTAATTCCCGAAGTAGTCCGAATTTATGCAACTGGTTAGTCTTTAATTGGACTAATAACCTTGTTTTTTTCTAAAGTGTTCCATGGCCGTACGGCTCGACTTTCACAATAGAAACATGTTAAATAAATGGAAGATTTTTTTTTTTAATTATTTATAAACGTGTGAGGCTGTCAGTGCTTACTTCGGAGGTGTTGTGTTTGGTACGATCTTTAAGTGTCTGATTCCAAAGAGGTTAAGTTCTGGGCCATATCTACAACACATTTTCAAATGTTTCTTTTTAGAACAAGGGAAGTGAGGCTGAGCAGAGAAAGGCTAAAGGTAAAGTCTCGTACCCAATTCTCCCTGGACACAGCATTGGGCACACTCTAGTGACCATGCGGTGTTATCAGTGCCTGCATAGCACAGCTGCAAATAATGATCCCGAAGTACTGCTAAAAGCTGTGCAGCATAAAAGACGGCGCACAATAGCTACTGGGAATTGCGAGCTTGGACTGACACCTGACAGTTCACTGATGATCAATGAAAAAATGTGGTAGGAAAAAGAATATAGTTGTGGGAATCAGTGCTTTGAAGTTGAATCCGGTAAACATAAGGAACTTAAAATGGTTCTTTTCTCAGATGTTTCTATAAATTAAGATTTTCACTAACTATTTTCTTTCAGAATGATGCGTTTCTTTATAGATCGTTTCTTCAGATATAATTTCTAGGTAATATTTAGCAGGTGAAATGTATGAAATCAAGAGAAGTGATATTTTGAACAAATAAAAACAATTTTTTGACATTTGACCATCTAAAACACTAGGACCCTTCTGTTAACTTGTATGTAGATCAGCGACGCCATTTTTTTATTAACATGGCTAACTATTGATGCACAGGTACTTGTGTTTTGCTCCCGTTAACCGCACACGATTGCTACCTTTCTGTATCACTAATAAAATTGCATAGACTTAAGAAAGTGCCTGAGTATAAAAGTTCACATAAATTAAATCAGTGTTATGCAGAATTTACCAGAAAGGAAAACGCCAGGTTAACAGAAAATCGGAGTTATTAATTTGTGGAGAAAGCAGCAGTCAGTGGCACACTGATGTTTAGAAAGGTTAAGAGATCATTGTCAAGTGTCAACCCATCAAACACTACATTCACTGACCCATGTCCACAAATCAATATCAATGTTCTAAATGTAATACTCGGTCTTGTAAACTAGACCCAACCTGATGTTCTGCTATTTTCAGAAATAAAGTGAACTCACTCTCTTTCTGATTGATCAGTGTGGCATTTCACAACATACCATGTTTTTTACATTTATATTCGTCCTTTACAGACATTGTTGCGTCTTGGCAATTAGGAACGCAGCTGTAAAAAAAAATCAAAACAAGATTTACTCTGAATTTTTGATCCCTAGACTTCCAGAAAAAGTACAAATGCAAACAGAGTAATACAGCGAGCCTGCGTGATGATTAACATTCCAATAAACGCCCGTCATTCAAAGGCAAGCTTACTAAACATAACCATAGGCATTATTCAGCTGGAAAAAAGGGCACCACGTTAATATTCGGTAATAATCCACTCATTTATTCATGTGTAGCTGTGCAAGTTGCTCAGAACGTCCAGGGTGCATGATTTATGTAAAAATGTACAGACAGTAATGACAGGGAGCAGCCATACACAATTATTTTCTCTCACTCTATGCACAACACGCAGGACAATACAGGCATTTCTAGTGTCTTTTTATATTTCAAAAGGAAAGCGGAGTCCACTTTATTATATTAAAACACAGGCCCATTAAGTGAAAATGTGTCGTTCGGTCTTGCTACATTATGAGAATACTGACAAGAACCAATTTGGCTTGTATAATAATGCAGACTATTTATGGCAAATGGGAGTGAGGCACTCATCTTTCTTTTTCTCAATTACATTTTTAATGGGCACAGTGTTTCAGTGTTTGCAAGAGATAACGCAGGTATATATAACTGCACAACCCCCTACAGTACCATTATTACATTCTCTCCCTTGTAACTAACACAAATTCACAGCTCTGTGAGCTGACAGATAAAAGCAATTGTTGTAAATAGGCCCTGTCTGAAAGGTCACTCCAAACGTTTTGCCTTTCTCCTCCTCTTTTTCTTACCTTGTTGTTGTTGGTTTTAGGACTCTGAGTACTTTACCACTGCTAACTAGTGCTAAAGTGCATGCGCTACTCCCCTAAACATGGTGACATTGGTGTACACCTAACTGACACCTTGCAAAGTGGTATACCATGTACCCAGGTCCTGTAATCTAAATGCTGCTAGTGGGCCAGTAGCTCTGATTGTGATACCCACACCACACAAGTAGTCTTACAAACCTATTTCAGGGTTGCATTTGCAGGGCCTGGGTGTGCAGTTTACTGCCACTTTGACTTGGCATTTAAAACCACTTGTCAAGCCTTAAAATCCCCTTTACTGCACATAGGGCACCCCTCAGGCAAGCAATAGGTAGCCCTAAAGGCAGAGTGATGTGTAAGTAAAAGGCAGGACATGTACTTTTATCTTTTAAATGTCCTGGTAGTGACCAACAGCTAAATTAGCTTTTCACTACTGTGAGGACTACCACTCTCATAGGTTAGCATTTGAGAATTCCTTAAAACACTTTTTAAGCTGTAATTGTGGAATAGAATGGAGAAGCTAAATCGTGTTTCATATATTTGGAATGGTAATGATAAATCCTCTTTAGTGATAAAGTTGAATTTGACATTACTATTTTAGAAATGCCACTTTTAGAAAGTGGAAATTTCTCTGCTCTTAACTTGATCTGTGTACCTACAGTCTGTCTCCAATACACATCTACGCTGGGTGACAGCTACACATTGTGCATTCCCTCTAGACTGCTGCAACACGGGAAGGGTGGGTGTGACTGAGGACTCATCTGCATTCATCTGCATTCTGATAACTCCCCTGGGCAGGAAGGGGGAGAGGGAGCTCACTCTTACATCTGAATAGTCTGTGTCTGCTCTCCACAGAAAGAACTGATTACCCCCCACAGATAGCTTGGTAGACAGGGCTGGGAGGAAATGGGACCTGTGCACTTCAATGAGCTGCTTTGGAATTACCCCTGATTTTCAAAGGCACATTTGTATATAAGTACTGAGGCTCTGACCCTACTAAATCAATACACTACTGGACCTGGAAATAATTCTGCTAGAGTAGACTGCTGTGCTGTAAGGAATGGCACTTTACCTTGACTGACTGTTCTCAGGAACTGTTTCTATGCTTTGCTGAGTTTTCCTGCTGCCTGCTGATCTCTGCCCTGCTGAGGACTAGGACTGGAACCATCTCAATTGAATCCTGAGTAACTCCAAAGGCTTGCTGGCTTGCCTCCTGTGATCTGAAGTCTTAGGGACACAGAGCACTTCCTAGAATTTGCCTGGTGCTGCTGGACTTTGCCATCTGTGAGTCCTACCCTTGCCTGAGATGCCCTTCAAATCCTAGGCCTCAGAAGTGGGTTCTTGAAGTGTTTTCCTCATTGACGTTGACGCAGTGATGGCTTTGTGCCGATCGGAACTGAAGCATCATCTTCACAGCTGAAGCTGCAGCCACTCGATGACAGTGATTCTAAAGCTTGCATGGCTCGACATTGTGAGAAGTTGGCCTGGCATATGCTGTCCACTATTCTTGTGGGCACCTTGCACCAGTCCAAATGACCCTTATTGATGGTATGTTAAAGACAAGCTTTATAGAAAGCTATCCTAGTGGTAGCTGTGGAGAGCAGTCTTCAGGCTAAGTCTTGGAGGAATGTAAAGCAGCTTGTTTTACCCGTCTATAATCTTGTGAATCACCAAATGAAAGGAGAACCACACCAGGTTTAAATATATATAAAATATATGTATTTAATCTAAACACATCCCACTAGTCTCTTTATAAGGCAAGCAGCAAAAGTACATTTGGTAACTTAATAGCACACAGTAAATTAGCACAATATACCTTGAGCCCTTGGGGTGTACCAAACCAAATATTAAGAAAGTGGTATAAGAACCACGACTTGCATAGATACAAGGCCTAGAGCCTGTAGAACCGCTGAGGCCACCAGGAACCACCCAAGGTAGTGACACAGGGGGCCCACTGTGGACGCGTGCAGTGTCTAAACACAGCCGCGAATCATCATTAACTTCTAAGGGGAAAGTCGCAGTTGGGAATTTAAAGATAAAGGACACTTAGGAGAGGACTTTGAGCAAACCCCTTTAGACTTAAGCGGTTCTAGAGCCAACACCCAAGGGAGCACTGGAGCACTTGAGTTACCTCACCCAGGGAAGCCGGGTGCATAGGTGTCTTTTGGTGTTGAGTTTTGTCGTCGTTTTCAATGGCGATCAGCTTCAAAGTGCTGCTGCCGAAGAAGTGGAAAGTGTCCGGTGTGATCCAAGCCTGTATCGAAGATGAAAAGAACCTGAAAGCAGAGGGGACAGAGTTTAGGGCTGTAGCCAGGGACCAGGGTCACGATAGTCGAAAGCCCACAGATGTCGGGTGATTTCAGGTGAAGAAGGTGAAGCTTGACTCTTCAGCCACGTGGACCAGGAGGCATTTACGATGACCAGGAGCTGGATTCGAACTGTCCCACAAAGGATGTTGAGTGCTGCGGTGTCAGTGCCCAGATTAGACCCAACAAGCCTTGGCAACAGCAACCCACACAGGAATCAAAGAAATGCTTTGATGCCGACCAGCAAGGTCTGAGTGACGCACCAGCCAGTGGGGAGTCAGGGCACATCTGGAGCAACCAGGGGAGCCCAAGGAAAATCAGCGTTGCTCTCACAGAGATCCACTAGTCGACGGACCGGGGATCGCGAAGGAGCCTCAAGCGGAAATGCAAGAAGCAGGCTCACGGAACACTCGTGGAGTGTAGGCCCACAATCTTTGGTGCAGATGGTGCTCGGGGGTTGGGCTATAAGTAACCCAAAGCAAAACTTCAAGAGACATTGAGAAGTTGATGCACTAGCAAATGTGCACGGTATCAAGGAGTTCCAGTTCCACATCACTCACAAGGGCTGCGGGTCTCAGCTTTGCTGGGGACTCGGATGGGCCACTGAGAAGTCTAGAAATCCTCTTCTACTGTTGCAAATACTTCGGAGCCTGGCGGGAACTTCGGAGATGCAGACTAGCAATTGCTGTGTTGGTGCCTGCTTGAGCAGAGGAGTCATTCCTAGACCCCAAGGGAGAGTCTTCTGTCCTCTAGTCTTTAGTAGAGCATCGAAGTTCTAGGATTCAGTTTCAGAGTCTCGTCCAGGTGTAATCTAAAGTCCTGTTGCCAGGGATTCCTTACTTATATTAAAGAAAGGGGTTGGACATACTCTAGGGACCCACCTATGGGACGGTCTGGAAAGGGGTGGCTACACCCATTTCCTTTGTCCAGTTTCTTACCAGCAGGGCCTGGTAGCCCCTGCAACCGATTTGAACTTGACTATGCACAGGAACACCAAATGTGCCCCCAGTGCAGACTTCAAAGCACTCTCAGAGTACACCCACCCAGCCTGCCTGGGAGGTGGTTACACCTTCCTGTGACAGGAAACCTATTGTCCATGCCACCCCTGCCGGAGTTTCGGTCAGCACCAGGAGGCCAGACTGGCGTCTGTGGCTGCAGCATCCATTTTGTGATAAACTATTACCGGTCAGACCAGTGTTTACATGTCTCTCCCTCGAGAAGAGTGGAATTCTACCCCCGCTGCCAGGACTGGCGGGGGTGGGATTCAAAAGTGTTTGATACCAAACACGACATGTTTCCATGCAGCCATTCCAAAGTTTGCATTTACCGCAAGATTATACTGCACTTAAGAGTATATGGTCTGGCTGCATTACAGAACAGCCCCAGAGAATAGATTCTGAAAGCTGCAAAGGGGTTCTGCTCATGCATGGGCACACTCTCACATGAAACCAAGCACCCTGCCTTCAGTATTGATAAGGCCTGCCATAGGGGTGACTGATAGGTTTCTAAATGCAGTGATTTAAAGGTAGATATAGGTAGCCTATATCTTAGTAAGAGATGAATGCACCAACTTACCCAGGCTGCAGTAGCAGGCCTGTGGTGTCATTTTAGAAGGATTCCCAGGGGTGGCATAATACATGCTACAGCCCCTGGTAGGCCTCCGGAATACCTATGCCCTTAGTACCTAAGGTACCATATACTAGGGACTCATAAGGGTACCCCAGTAACCCAACTGGAGTGCACCTAACGTGCTTGCAATCAATTTAAAGAGGAAAGCAGATAGGCTGGGGCCCTAAATAGCGGGATCCCAGCCAAACTAAGCCAAAAACCATCAAAACACTAGGAAAAAAGTGGGGGAAACCATGTAGTCAGATTCCACCTTCCTACAGACATGATGAACAGTGTGGCTCGACATTGATGCAGTGTCCTCATCGTAAAAGGATTTGACACCAAGCTTCCATCGATGGCGCAGATTGGCGCTGATGCTTAACTCCATTCATGGATTGACAACCAAACAGTGCCACCTGAACACCTTGCCTCAAGTCTTCAGCATCAACGCTTTGCTCCATCCAAGGTACTTTGTTAGTGTGACCTGTCTGAGTCCTCTAGCTGGCCGGCCCTCCATCGTGGTTGGCCTGAACTTCGGATTTACTACGGTCCCTCACGACCTGAAGTAGTCTTTAAGCACTATTGACTTCAAAGTGCTGTTTTTGCATTTATTTTTTAAAATAATCATCTCTCATCTTCTACTGATTGGATTTTTGTTGCTTTGGTCTTGCCTTACTCAAAAAAATATCCTCTATTTTTCTAAGCAAAAGGATCACGTTCAGACTCCTCACCCACGCACACAAGGCTCTCCACGACTTGGGCCCCGAATACCTCAACAACCGCCTCACGTTCTACATGCCAACCCGCCAGCTCCGCTCCACCAGCCTCGCCCTCGCCACCGTCCCACGGATCCGCAGAACCACCACCGGAGGAAGATCCTTCACCTACCTGTCGGCCAAGACCTGGAACACCCTCCCCACCCACCTACGACTCACCCAGAACCATCTCTCCTTCAGGAAGCAACTCAAGACCTGGCTTTTCGAGCAGTAGCAGCCCCCCCCCCCCCCCCCCCCCCAGCGCCTTGAGACCCTAGCGGGTGAGTAGCGCGCTTTACAAATACTCTTGATTGATTAAACCTGTGTGGAGACTTTGTGTGATGTATTCATTGTGTTACTGAGTGTGTGTGTTGAACAGATACTTTACACATTGCCTTTTAAGTTAAGCCTTGCCTCTTATGTTAAGCTTGACTGCACTGTGCCAAGCTACCAGAAGGTAACCACAGGTTAATTTAAATTGTATATCTAGCTTACCCTGACTAGGATTATGGTACCTTCTTGGACAAGGTGCATAACTCTTTCCAACTAGAGACCCAATTTCTAACATTAATCCTTGTTTTTGAGCAAAGTTAGGGGAGTCATTTATCGTTTGGAAGCTAAGGTGAATCACTATGAATTAACAGTTTGCCTGCTCCATCAAATTACTTGTTTGACTGCCTAAGTGAGAGGTTGGGGAACCACTAGGTTTCTGAGATTGGCTTCTTAGCTTTGTCTGCCCTAAGAATGATATTCTCGGTGACCCATCACCCAAAGAGCCGCTGTATCAATGTATGAGGCTATCGCTATTTAGGATCAGCCTTCCAATGCATATTTTTCATGCCCTGGCATATCGTGTAAAGGATTGGTTCTTGACCTTTTGATTTGTATGGACCCCACTGAATCATTACCAGAATCCATGGTCCCCCACTGAGTAATTTTTGGAACCAGAGAACCCCTGGACAAAACAATTTATGGGATTTGAATATCAAACAAAACACAAAAATACATTACATAAATGCTAAAATATTGAAATATTTTGTTTCATTCACTATTAAATATAGAAAAAGATGTAATTCATATTTTCAATTTTGCTTCTTTAGTTGTCTATACTTTATTCATTTTAATTTATCATTCAAATAATGTTTTCTTTTGTAAAACAGTTGTGGGCCCCCTGACTAGGCCTCATGGACCCCAGGAGTCCAAGGGCCATAGGTTCAGAAGCACTGATGTAAGACATGAAGGACCCAGGAAGGTAAAATAATCTGCGTCTTGTCCACATGAAGAAAATATTACCTGCATATTAGGGCCACATTTTTTTGT
This sequence comes from Lissotriton vulgaris, assembly GCF_964263255.1. Lineage (NCBI taxonomy): Eukaryota > Metazoa > Chordata > Amphibia > Caudata > Salamandridae > Lissotriton > Lissotriton vulgaris. Next base: position 1,051,613,712 of record NC_141687.1, read on the forward strand.
GTTTTCAAATAAAATACTTTTTGAGACTATGTAACACTGAACCTGAGCATGGGATGGAGGCTTTTTGGGTGATCAAATTTAAAGTATGATCACTAGGGAAGTTTCTCTAGCTTGCCAATAGTTGAATGGTAACATGAAAGGGTGAAATGTGCTAATTTTGACAATTTTAATTTGCCATCAATTAAAGCATAACTAGATACACGTTGATATTATATGGGGAAAATGGTTGTATTGTGTAGAGCCTGCATTATCGTTTAGCAATTGATTAGCACAATTAACCACTAGTGAACATTCATTCGAGAGAGTGCCTGACATTAGTAAGCCATTACATTTTAAAGTAGAAAGTTACAGAACTTTCACAAAAGATGCCTAAGAAAATTACTTTAAGTTTTGGAGTAGGAGTGAACGTGACTTACAAAGTGCAATTTCTAATCAATTTTAGTATACATTTTTATACAGAGAATGAGATTGCAGCCACTAATCCCGGCAAATATTACTTGTTAATATCTCAAACCTTAATAGTGCTCAATTTAACAAACTTTGAAGAGTGGATGACTGTTTTGGCTTTGCCTGGATTCAAATGCAACTGATGTCACCAGGTAATTAACTCACAGTACCACCTTAACAAAGACTTCTTAAGGTTTCTTCAGAAAATTGAGAAATCTCTTGTATGCAGTGGAAAATAATAGATTTCCTTTTGTTTTCTATTGTTTTGACTGCCTTAAACCATACTTTCAGAATACTTATTTTGCTATAAAGGAAATTCTTCCTTATCTGTTTGAGGAGTCATTGAATTGCAACACTAATTTAGGAAAACCTCAGAAGGAGGTTACTTTTTTTATTTAGCTGGCCTCATCAGTAAATGCCAGTCGACAGTGTGCACTACAAAGGCAAATTCTAAAATATTACTGGTTCCTTATAATTCTTGTAAAGATATTTAGAGTTTGTGGGCATTATTAAACTAGAATAAAATACTCTCTACTTTTGTGCATGATATATATGCTTTAATTTGTGGTGACTTGTGAGTCTGGATAACAGCAGTGCCGTTCACCCGTATTGTGAAGTGGTGAGGCGGGAGGAGAGGGAATGCAAACTAAAAGAGACAAAATTATAAATGTATAAAATTGCACTCACCTGCTCCAATGGCCACCACCTTGCTCCCAATCCTCGCCTCCCAGAAGTCCAGGAACTGCTGCACACTGCTCAGGCACCAAGATGCCAATTCCAGCACTGCTCTCAACCTGGGAATACTAAGCATGAGAGCAACACTAGGATTGGTTTGAGTGCCCTGGTTTGGCTCGCAGACATGGACTGGGACCATGTGTTAGTTCTCAACCCAACTGACCAACAAAGCTAGGGTAGGAGAAAGGCTAAGTGTGGATGACAGTCTATCTGGCCCCTATGGTCCAGCCAAACTGTCATGCACACTTAGCGTTGCCCACCTCTCCCCCCTCCTGCCTGGTGCTGCAGCTGCAGTGTGGATGACCCCACCCCGCCCACGGCTCGCAGCCTTCTGGATAAAAAATAAAATAATAATAAAAATGTTTTTTTATCATTGTATTTCTGTCATTTGCCTCTGTTGGCTTTCAGCGGGGGGAGGTGAACACTACTCCCCCATAACGGAGGAACTGGATAACAGTAACATGAAAAATATGAAACATAACACAATGGATTTCATGAATCAATATGAAGAATTTGAACTCATGAAATGTTCGCTCAAAAGAAATTATTTCAGGTATATTAAAATATTGATATCAAATATCTGCAGTACTAGAAGTTAAAAATGCTGTCAGATGAAATCCCTATTACAGTCAAAGTACTTCAGGTGCAGGGTTCCACCAAAGTCTTAATTTTGATGACGAGTGTCTGAAAGACAAAATGTCATCCCCTGAAGAATACAATGCTTATGTTATACAATAAAAAGACATGAACCCGAAATATTACTTGACAAACAAACTGCACACAATCATTTGGAAGGGTCAGCTTTAAAGAAAAGGTTTTACAATACAATGATTTCAAACACGTGGTTTTCTGGCCATGCTCACATTCACCTAATACCTAGCAACAAATGGCTGCAATTTGAGGGGGCAGAGTGTTGCCAACATCGATCATATAAACTGATGATAGTGTTCCTCCATACTACAATGTCTAATTTAATTCTTAGTTGATCAGTTGGTGGATAAGGCCACTGTGTGTTCACTGATGTCAGAATGTTTCTGAAAGATCACGTGGCCCCTTTTCACACTTGGATAGCCTCCTGGGATTGGCCATGGCTGCACCAAATGAAGGGTTTGGTACCATGGACCATCGATATTCTGCTGCAACCAGAAGCCTTCATTCTGAGTCAGGCAGAGAATATCCTTGGGTAGAAACCAACCCATCCGATTATAGGTTCTACCATGTGCAGCCAGGAAAACGAAATGTGTTTCCACCCACACTTTTATGTGCATGGAAGCAGGTCTGTAATTGGGGGTCACATGCAGAATTGGAATCAGTAACTTACGTTTTGCATGTTTTCTCTAATTCTGGGCCTGGTATCTCAGAAGTGAAGGACTGGGCTAAATTAAGGCCCAGCGGTGCCAGGGCACAACACCTGAAACCTTTGTGGGGATACCTGTTCCGGAGTGCAAATCACAGAGACACGGGACACTTCCTTCGGCGTCAAAGATCAGCGTTTATTTACTGCAGGGATACAGAGATCGCTAGAAGTACAACGTAGTGTAGGTTCTGAGAGTCTGCTTCGAATTGCAAAAGTGGATCGCTCCTTATATACACATTTTCGCCATTGCACAACATACGAACAGAAGGTTACAACTCAGTTCCCACAGTAAACTTCAAAAGGGTCGCATTCATGTTTTCAGAAGCCCGGAACATAATTACAGTAGCATTGCCGGTTCCCAACTGTAAAAGCACGCTATCCCACCATTAGGCACATTCCATTCTGGTTGTAAACGAACGAAAAGAAGAGACAGAAACAGGTGCAAGGAAAACAAAGACAGACAACAGATTGAAAAGAGTGTGGGGGCAATATCGGAAGCATGATCACAGGATCAAAGGACTTGAGCCTAGCGCATGCAAGGCTGAAACAATAGACCGGCACGGCAAGATGAGCCTCGAGCGAAGCCATCTGCCTCTGCCGTGTCATTCCCCTAGTCATAAAGACACACTCAAAGGGATATGCATCTTCCGCAAGAGCTTGGGAGTCCCAGGGTCACCAGGCGGACATTGGTCGTTCGCCGGCTACTTGAGGGCAAGAAACAAAATGGATGCCGTATCTAAAATGGAACCCAAGGGTTCAGATGAAGAAACCCATAAATAAGACGAACCCCTTGGAGTAGTGTAGCGAAAACACGTACACCCACTAAACTCGTCATTTGCGGTTCGTAATTACCAAACTCACCAATATTCGATCAAACCCAAAATGCCATTACGATTCTCACGAAACCTGACGCTCCTTTTGCCCTCATGTAGGCAAGCACTAGTCGATATCAGAATCAATATCGATATTCATCAGATCGTTCAGATGTTGCTGGAACATTATCTTATCCATCAATGTCTCTCTGGTAACAGATGGCCTTCTTATACACGTTGTAGCACAAAGGCCACATAAAGCAGGACCACACTGTACACAAAGACAACACGTGAACAAAAACGTCACAACAACCCCTACAATCATCAGAATCTTCCAACCCCAAGTCGACATCAGACCCCAAAACCATCCTAGAAGCGTCCAATCACCTTCGTCCACGTGTATGGACTCAGAGATTTTACGCAACTTCGAGATGGCTTGATAAACAGTTGGAGCGTTATCAGGTATGAAAATACAGCAGCTCGAATGGATCACCTTGCACACACCACCTCTATCTGCGAGAACAACGTCTAGAACCATACGGTTCTGTAACGTCATAAGTCTATCCGCCTGAAGCTCTGCTGTCAGGTTACCAAGAGCACTTGCAGTTATGTTAGCAGTTGATTCTACCACACGAGTCAACTGTCTCAGGTTCCTACTATTGACCATAGGTCCCCAAAACGGCAGGAAACCCTTAAAGAAGTCTCCTGCTTCTTGACCGGCAGTGTCCTCTTTGCTAATAACGCCTCTCACAACTCTGGTCTTGTGATTGTCTGAGGCAACTGTGAAAGTCGGTGGTAAAAGATTCGCGATATAACAGGTGCCCGAAAAGTCACAGGGCAACCACGTATAAGCGCGATCATAACATACAAAATAGGTACTCTTGGCAGTCAAGAAGACAGGGGAAGAGAGCATCGGTAACACGTACATTTCAGTACAAGCGCTCTTCCCAAGCTGAGCTCTCGGGTTTCGACCAAGACCTTGCAGACAAAAATGACCTAGGTGGGGTACGATCCAGATCGGAGACGAGCTCTTAAGCTGTCTATCACCCACTGACATACTATACTCAGCCTCACTCAGATCCTTGTATGCTCGCACCTCTTCCTCTGGAATAAGCGATGCATCGAAAATATCTCTATCTAAATCAGCAATCGCTATCGCCAAAGACTTGTGGTACGGGCCGGGACCAAGGTCTGCGGAGCGTGGCTCTCGACGGGGATAGGAATCTAGTGCACTACGGAACATGGTTTGAAATGCTCGAGCTGACCCCTGGGAGCTATAGGGAAGAACCAAATACGGAATACCCTTATCCATGGTATGTGGCATTAACCCACTCACCCAACAGTTGGTAGTATTCATCACCAACTGATGCTGATGCAGAAGTTGCACAAAGGAATTGTTCATAAATTCCGCACGTCTGACCTGTTCATGTTGGGGCAGAAGATGGAAGGAATGTGGAGAAATAGTGGGAACAGAATTCAGATCATGAGAAGAAGAGGTAGGTGAAGTGGAAGGCAATAACGACTGAATCCCAAAATACACTCCACCCACCAGTAGCATAGAAACAATTAGGAACAGCATGAAAACCTGAAGCAAAAAACATTTTGTTCGCAAAATCTTATGCAATTTGGATCTTTGTGCCGACATCCTCTTTATTTCCGACAGCTTAGAGAACTCCATCCTCTAAAAAACGTCCGTAACGTTCTTGACGCACCTCGTTCTGAGTTGCGATTATCAGTTCCCAGGAGTTCCCAGAAACCGACAAAAGTAACCGACCTAGTGTCAGAAACCTGCTAAACAGAAGGAGGTACCCGTACGGCCCTACGGTCAACCCAGATGGTAGGTTTAATCAGTTAAACATTCAATTTTGATATAAGTCTCCTAGCTGCACAAAAAGAAGAACACACGTAATATATATATATAAAAAAAACTCAAAAATCAGGAAAAATGCAAATGTTCACAATGTTCATAGCAACAGTGAGGGGGGTAATGTGAATTAAAAAACAAAAGGGAATTCTTTATTAGTCCTTGTCACGTGATCGAAGAAAATATCGACGCTTTCCAGGTCGCGTTTGCTCTTCAAACAACGGTTCAGATGGCAAAACAGTGTTCGATTGTTCAGATGACAGTTCAGAACTTGAATTCTCCAATGCTGAAGACAAAGGTACAGTTTCAGATGATTCAACAGGTGTATCTGATTGAGCTGAATCGTTCTCTACAAGTTGGGCATCGCTGAATGGCACGCAGCGTGGAAGAGCATCGGTCTCCATTGGGGCAACTCCTGTCTTTACCCAGTTATCTGCTGGCAAAGGAAGCGGGACTTTCTTCGTATGGGTGGCATGCACCCAATGCTTCCTGCCGTCCAGCCGAACTGCAGTCCTTGTTGCCAGCAGAACCTGGTAGGGTCCCACAAACCTTGGCTCAAGATTACGTTTTCTCCCAAAGTTGTGTGTGACCACCCAATCACCAGGTTGGAGCCGAAGTCCTGGTCCTTCTGTCTGTGCTGGTAGAGCTTCAAAAACTTGTTGATGAATCAAACTCAATTTAGCAGTCAGATCGTAAAGATAGTCGATCAACATTGGATATTCAAGACTGTCGAACTCCTTAGGCCTCGGAACTCCCCAAACGTTCGCAGGACGGCCGAACACAATCTCATAAGGGCTAAGCCCTACTCGAGAGTGCACAGTCGCCCTGGTCGATAGGAGAGCTAGAGGCAATGCGTCAGGCCATGCTAAACCAGTCGTTGCTTGAATTTTGGCAAGTTTCAGTTTCAGAGTACCATTGTACCCAAACCCGCCGACTGGGGATGATTAGCACTATGAAATTTTTGACGTATTCCCAGACCCTTACACACACTCTTCATCACACTTCCCACAAACTCACTTCCATTATCCGACCATACGATCCGTGGCATGCCATACCTGGGGAAGTATTCCTTGAGCAAAACTTTTGCTGTGGACAGGGCAGTATTATCCTTAAGAGGGTAGGCCTCAATCCATCTGGAGAACGCGCAAACCACAACCAAAACATATTTCAGGTTATTGCATCTCTCCATATGGATGAAGTCCAATTGGATAACTTCAAAGGGGCATGTAGGAGGAGCAAAATGACCAGGTGGAGTGGGGTGCCCTTGCCAGGATTATACATCAAACACACCATACAATTCTTAACCACTCTCTCAGCACACTTAGCAATCCCATCATTCTTCCATACAGGAGACAACAATTTACATATACCTTTTGCGCTAATATGTGACATGCCGTGGGCCATAGTAACAACGGCAAGCACATATGCATCCGGTAACATTCATCTCTGATATTCTGACAAATCAACCCAACATCCATTCGTGTCTAACTTCCCCGTGCTTTCCACTTAGCCTTTTCTGTCTCTGTAGCCTCATTCTGAATCACTTTCACACTTTCAACTGTGTCCTCGCACATACCAGTCTCCGTCGGCCATCTCACTGAACTCGTAACATACATTTGATTTGTCAAATTCTTAGCCGTTTCTTTAGCAATCTCATTTGCAAACGCGTTACCACGACCAATATCATCTGTAACTTTTCGGTGCGCGCTGCATTTAATGATTGCCACTTGCTTAGGCAATGTAAGTGCATCAAGAAGATCGTTCACGAGCTGTCCGTGTTGGATCTTCGTACCATGCGACGTCATGAATCCTCTTTCTCTCCACAATCGACCAAAGCTGTGCGCTACGCCAAATGCATACTGACTGTCTGTATACACATTCACTCGCTTCCCTTTAGACAAAACACACGCTCTCGTTAACGCAATCAATTCTGCCGCTTGCGCTGAATTCTGACTCAATCTCGCAGTTTCCACAACCGTACTCAATGTCACTACAGCATACGCAGTCGTCACATCACCATTCGGCAACTTGAAGCATGAACCATCAACATACAAAGTACCATCGGGATCTACCAATGGAGTGTTTTTCAGGTCAATACGACCCTTCGTCTCTTCTTCAGTTCTTAAGTAACAATCATGTGGCGTTACATCACCTGATTTCATATTTATCGGCAACAATGTTGCTGGGTTTAACACATTACAACGTTTTATCTGTATATGACTTGCCAAAAGTGTCAACTCATAACCGGACAACCTTGCGCTCGTCAGATGTTGAGTTTTTGTTCGATTTAAGAGAGTGTCAACTGCATGAGGAACCATCACTGTGAGCATATTATCCATGACTAGACCTGCGGACTGTTGAATGGTCGCCCTTAGACAACTCAGTAATGCTCTAGCTACTGAGTCTAAGGTTGAAGAAAAATATGCACATGGACGCTGTTTACCACCAAATTGTTGCGTCAAGACACTCAACGCACAACCTTCCCTCTCGTGAACGTATAGTGTAAACGGCTTGCTGTAATCAGGAGTACCTAAAACAGGAGCCGAACACAACGCATCACGCAATTCAGAAAAACTTTTCTGACACTCTTCAGTCCATGGCGAAGGAGTCGGAACATCCTTGCACGTGAGAGCTAAGAATGGTTTCGCTAACAATGAAAAGTTTGGAATCCATTGTCTGCAGTATGACGTGATAACTAAAAAGGCACGTACATCTCTCTGAGTTGTTGGCACAGTCATTCGAGCAATTGCTGCAATTCTTTCTGGGGTCAACCTTCTTCCCTCCTTTGACAATAAGTGACCTAAATAGGTTACTTCTTGGCAACAATACTGTAGCTTAGAAGGTGACACCTTGTGATGTAAGTCACATAGGTGCTTTAACAACGATACTGTAGCATTTTTGCAAATTTGCTCAGTGTCAGCAGCTACTAACAGATCATCGACGTACTGAATCAAGGCCGCACCCGCACGGAACACAAATGAATCAAGTTGACTCTTAAGGGCCTGACTGTAGATCGATGGACTTTCACAGTAGCCCTGTGGTGCGCGTTTAAACCTAAAACTGCGACCACCTAATGAGAAGCCAAATAGATCTCTGCTTTCCTCAGCAATCGGAATGCTAAAGAAAGCATTCTTTAGGTCGATCACAGAAAACCAGGAGGCAGAGGCTGGAATCAGGGTCAGCAAAGCTGTAATGTCAGGCACCACTGGAAACTGTGGTATCACGATTTTATTCACTTCTCTCAAATCGATTACAAAACGATACACCGGAGGCTTGGATGGATCAGTTCGTTTCAAAATGGGTAACACAGGACTATTACACACATTTCCCCGAGTTTCTTCAATAACATCCTTCTCGATCAAATCGTAAATGATCGCTAATAGCGCACGTTCGCCATCAAGAGAGATACGGTATTGGGGAATACGTGGTAATCGCACATGTGATTTCAATTGGACTACATAAGGTGGTATGTCTAATAGGCCCACATCATTGGGACCTGTTGCCCATAAAGACTCAGGAAGGGAACTCAATTCCGGCGGGAACTTATCAGTTGACAAATACATAGGAGAGATCACTCTCTTACCTAATGTAAGCTCCACTCCCGTAGGAGAGCAATACAGAGTCGCATATAACCGCTTCAACAAATCCAGACCCAATAGATTCTCACCACAACCAGTAGTTAAAATCAAAGGAGCTTCTAGCTCACGTGGTCCGACCGTAAGGGACAAAGGGCTAGAAACTGAATTGCTAACCGGGGCGCCAGAGAATCCAACAGAAACGTTCGTTAAGCCAGACAAAGGTGCGCCAGGGAGTTTCGAATGCATGATGGAACTTTTTGCTGCACCAGTGTCCAACAGAAAAGGCTCAACTACGCCCGATGTGGCAACTGCGACGTAAGGCCCTCTCTGATCAACCGGAACTGATACAACTCCCTCTCTTTGTCTATGGCTGGCCTAGTAATTGTCGTCTGTACCAATCTCATGCTCAACACAACGTAATAGTCATCCACATGATACTGCGCAGATCTACCAGACGATGTGTTCCGCTGATCAAAACAATTGTTCGCGTCCGATGAAGGAGCAGAACGCTCATTTGGATTGTGAGAGGAGTCACGACCTCTACCTTGAGACGTTTGCTGAGAACCACCACGACCTCCTTGAACCGAAACACCATTCGTCCGGTCACGTAAAACAGGACAATTGAACTTCAAATGGCCCTCTACCCTACAATATGCACACTGATTATACCCAAGCATAGATCTGGATGCAGAGGAGTCAGAGCGCGACTGCATCCTAGAGGACTGCGCTTGCGGTCGATATTGCTGTTGCGAATCATTTTGATTCGAGCGTGGAGGATACGCTTGCTGCAATAATACCTTAGTTTTTAGCTCTTTCGTTTTCTTATCTGCCCGATCGTTCTCTTCTTTTTCCCTATTCTCATAATACTGAGCCGTCACTAATATTTGAGCAGTGGTTGAAACAGCCCATGCACTTTCTGAATTTTTCAATTTGTTGCATAACTCAGGTGACAAATTTAACACAAACTTATCAACAAACAACCGCTGACCTCCCTCAGTGCTCATATCCTGACCACTATGATCGATAAATGCCTCCTCAAACCTAGTAAAGAAATCGGAGACACTTTCGTCTTTCTTTTGTTTGCAAGCAGACAATTTATCCCAGTTTACCCTCATCGCTGGCATGAGTGTTTTCATGAGCGGGATAATTCTTTGGGGCAGATCCGTAATTAGCTGTTCAGGCTTAGCCTCACCAACTTGTCGTCCATCGGCCGCTACAAGTGCCGCCCAATCACCACCCAACTCAGCTGCATGATTCTCCTGACGAATTTTCGCCCAGACTGGTTGCGGTACGACATTACCAAATAACATGTCAATATCATCAAGGTTCATAATAGAAGCATCCACGAGTTGGGACAACTCCTTATAATAACCTGCTGGATTCTTTCATGGATCAGGCAAAGACTGCTTCACCTGCAAAACCTCTGACCGCTTCCATGGGAGGTGTATCCAAACTCTCTGGAAGTGTGGCAAAATAGCAGGATTGACAGTAGCATCACCTGGCATCCACACTGGGGGAACCTCTCACATAGGATACTGACCAGATTTAGGTTTCGGATCATCGGAGTCGTCATCAAACGACACTTGAGAAGGCACTATAGTCCTAAAAGCTAACAATCGCTCTAATGCGTGCCGTACATCACCACCTACAATCATACCGTTCGAAAACTGAATCTGAAGTTCAGTCAAGTCGGGCGGTACAATATCTAACTCATCATTATCCCACTCTTCTCTTAATGATTTGCACATCTCCTCAAACACGAATCTCTGTGTGGGCTCATTAAACTGAGAGAATGTATCAAAAACTATGCGCGAAGTGTATTTAGCAGGGTGTCTAATCCACCTACGCGCCATAGTTACTAACGTCGCACTCTCCCTTCCACCAGGGATTTGACTACGTCTCTGTGGAATTTCAGAGACATCGGATTCAAGTAACGATCCGAGAAGCGGAGAACAGAGAGTAGCAACAGAAGTAGGAATACGATTACGAACAGAAGGAGAAGAAGAAAGAAGAGCAGAAGCAACAATATTAGGAGTAAACGTAGGAGCAGTAGGAAGAAGAGGAAGCAGTAAAGGAGCAGGGCCCACTTGAAGAACAAGGGGATTCGGAGGAACAGGACCAGCTACGGGCTGACCAGCAGCCGCCGGAACGACAGGTGGAAGAACAGGGGGAACTACAGGAGCTATAGTACCCTGTACATAAGGAGGTGGTGATTTTAGTAAATACGATAACAAAGGATCCTCTTTCTATGCTTCTTCCTTCTTTTCAGAACTCGACGGTAAAACCGGATAACATTTATCCACCGCCATGCTATGCTGTCTAATAGAAACTTCCTTTTCCTTCTCTGCCTTGTCTCGCTGATACTGTTCTGCACCTTGCATCATTGAAATAATACCTTCCTTCTTATTTTTCTTAATCTGCTTGATCTCTTTCTGTCTGGCCTCTTTGCGCCATAACCGAAAGGAATCAAACATTGCTGGCCTAGCTTTCTTTTTAAACAATTTTGCTTCGAGATTATCTAAAATCTCAGTCTCAAAGCTACCATGGGGTGGCCAACTAAGGACACCATCTTTTCTTGTATAACGGATCCAGAATTCATTATAGACAATGGAGCCTACTCCATGTCGACTATAGAGCTCATAAATCGGAGTTCCAACTGGAGGTATCGGACACGAGTCCTCCAACCGGGAATCCGTGCTGCAACATTTAAAGAAACCAAACAAAATACTACGGCCAGGCATCGTGCACACTAACCGAGTTTACAAACTTCAAGGGTTATCGAATTACAATATCCTCGCAAAAATACGAGACCCTCAGTTTTTGGCAATTGCAATCGTCAAAGAAAAACCCAACAACTAAGAATCAACAACTAAGAACCACAAATGCAATGGAACCATGCAAACAACCAAGTTTCAGCAACAACAACCAAGTTTCAAAGTACAAAGCAAATGTCCCAAAAAGGAACCAAAGGACCAACAACTAAGGACTGGGAGCGACCCACAAATACTTAACTGAAAGAACAATGGCGTCACCAGTAAGCCCCGTCTATCGTCTCGCTGTACAAAGGACTACGCCAGGCACCAAAACAGGTCGACAGTCAGGGCATCAGTCCATCGCAGCCGTCAGGAAGCGGGAATCTTCGCGGGAAAAATCTTCGGCCACTTATTTCGACAACAGGATCGATGAAGCGGGGTGCACCTTCCCTCGGAGATTTCACACGAAGTTCCTCACGATCGTCAGGCTTTGGACCGGTACCGCTGATGTCGCCCAACGTTGGGCGCCAACTGAAGGACTGGGCTAAATTAAGGCCCAGCGGTGCCAGGGCACAACACCTGAAACCTTCGTGGGGATACCTGTTCCGGCGTACAAATCACAGAGACACGGGACACTTCCTTCGGCGTCAAAGATCAGCGTTTATTTACTGCAGGGATACAGAGATCGCTAGAAGTACAACGTAGTTTAGGTTCTGAGAGTCTGCTTCGAATTGCAAAAGTGGATCGCTCCTTATATACACATTTTCGCCATTGCACAACATACGAACAGAAGGTTACAACTCAGTTCCCACAGTAAACTTCAAAAGGGTCGCATTCATGTTTTCAGAAGCCCGGAACATAATTACAGTAGCATTGCCGGTTCCCAACTGTAAAAGCACGCTATCCCACCATTAGGCACATTCCATTCTGGTTGTAAACGAACGAAAAGAAGAGACAGAAACAGGTGCAAGGAAAACAAAGACAGACAACAGATTGAAAAGAGTGTGGGGGCAATATCGGAAGCATGATCACAGGATCAAAGGACTCGAGCCTAGCGCATGCAAGGCTGAAACAATAGACCGGCACGGCAAGATGAGCCTCGAGCGAAGCCATCTGCCTCTGCCGTGTCATTCCCCTAGTCATAAAGACACACTCAAAGGGATATGCATCTTCCGCAAGAGCTTGGGAGTCCCAGGGTCACCAGGCGGACATTGGTCGTTCGCCGGCTACTTGAGGGCAAGAAACAAAATGGATGCCGTATCTAAAATGGAACCCAAGGGTTCAGATGAAGAAACCCATAAATAAGACGAACCCCTTGGAGTAGTGTAGCGAAAACACGTACACCTACTAAACTCGTCATTTGCGGTTCGTAATTACCAAACTCACCAATATTCGATCAAACCCAAAACGCCATTACGATTCTCACGAAACCTGACGCTCCTTTTGCCCTCATGTAGGCAAGCACTAGTCGATATCAGAATCAATATCGATATTCATCAGATCGTTCAGATGTTGCTGGAACATTATCTTATCCATCAATGTCTCTCTGGTAACAGATGGCCTTCTTATACACGTTGTAGCACAAAGGCCACATAAAGCAGGACCACACTGTACACAAAGACAACACGTGAACAAAAATGTCACAACAACCCCTACAATCATCAGAATCTTCCAACCCCAAGTCGACATCAGACCCCAAAACCATCCTAGAAGCGTCCAATCACCTTCGTCCACGTGTATGGACTCAGAGATTTTACGCAACTTCGAGATGGCTTGATAAACAGTTGGAGCGTTATCAGGTATGAAAATACAGCAGCTCGAATGGATCACCTTGCACACACCACCTCTATCTGCGAGAACAACGTCTAGAACCATACGGTTCTGTAACGTCATAAGTCTATCCGCCTGAAGCTCTGCTGTCAGGTTACCAAGAGCACTTGCAGTTATGTTAGCAGTTGATTCTACCACACGAGTCAACTGTCTCAGGTTCCTACTATTGACCATAGGTCCCCAAAACGGCAGGAAACCCTTAAAGAAGTCTCCTGCTTCTTGACCGGCAGTGTCCTCTTTGCTAATAACGCCTCTCACAACTCTGGTCTTGTGATTGTCTGAGGCAACTGTGAAAGTCGGTGGTAAAAGATTCGCGATATAACAGGTGCCCGAAAAGTCACGGGGCAACCACGTATAAGCGCGATCATAACATACAAAATAGGTACTCTTGGCAGTCAAGAAGACAGGGGAAGAGAGCATCGGTAACACGTACATTTCAGTACAAGCGCTCTTCCCAAGCTGAGCTCTCGGGTTTCGACCAAGACCTTGCAGACAAAAATGACCTAGGTGGGGTACGATCCAGATCGGAGACGAGCTCTTAAGCTGTCTATCACCCACTGACATACTATACTCAGCCTCACTCAGATCCTTGTATGCTCGCACCTCTTCCTCTGGAATAAGCGATGCATCGAAAATATCTCTATCTAAATCAGCAATCGCTATCGCCAAAGACTTGTGGTACGGGCCGGGACCAAGGTCTGCGGAGCGTGGCTCTCGACGGGGATAGGAATCTAGTGCACTACGGAACATGGTTTGAAATGCTCGAGCTGACCCCTGGGAGCTATAGGGAAGAACCAAATACGGAATACCCTTATCCATGGTATGTGGCATTAACCCACTCACCCAACAGTTGGTAGTATTCATCACCAACTGATGCTGATGCAGAAGTTGCACAAAGGAATTGTTCATAAATTCCGCACGTCTGACCTGTTCATGTTGGGGCAGAAGATGGAAGGAATGTGGAGAAATAGTGGGAACAGAATTCAGATCATGAGAAGAAGAGGTAGGTGAAGTGGAAGGCAATAACGACTGAATCCCAAAATACACTCCACCCACCAGTAGCATAGAAACAATTAGGAACAGCATGAAAACCTGAAGCAAAAAACATTTTGTTCGCAAAATCTTATGCAATTTGGATCTTTGTGCCGACATCCTCTTTATTTCCGACAGCTTAGAGAACTCCATCCTCTAAAAAACGTCCGTAACGTTCTTGACGCACCTCGTTCTGAGTTGCGATTATCAGTTCCCAGGAGTTCCCAGAAACCGACAAAAGTAACCGACCTAGTGTCAGAAACCTGCTAAACAGAAGGAGGTACCCGTACGGCCCTACGGTCAACCCAGATGGTAGGTTTAATCAGTTAAACATTCAATTTTGATATAAGTCTCCTAGCTGCACAAAAAGAAGAACACACGTAATATATATATATAAAAAAAACTCAAAAATCAGGAAAAATGCAAATGTTCACAATGTTCATAGCAACAGTGAGGGGGGTAATGTGAATTAAAAAACAAAAGGGAATTCTTTATTTGTCCTTGTCACGTGATCGAAGAAAATATCGACGCTTTCCAGGTCGCGTTTGCTCTTCAAACAACGGTTCAGATGGCAAAACAGTGTTCGATTGTTCAGATGACAGTTCAGAACTTGAATTCTCCAATGCTGAAGACAAAGGTACAGTTTCAGATGATTCAACAGGTGTATCTGATTGAGCTGAATCGTTCTCTACAAGTTGGGCATCGCTGAATGGCACGCAGCGTGGAAGAGCATCGGTCTCCATTGGGGCAACTCCTGTCTTTACCCAGTTATCTGCTGGCAAAGGAAGCGGGACTTTCTTCGTATGGGTGGCATGCACCCAATGCTTCCTGCCGTCCAGCCGAACTGCAGTCCTTGTTGCCAGCAGAACCTGGTAGGGTCCCACAAACCTTGGCTCAAGATTACGTTTTCTCCCAAAGTTGTGTGTGACCACCCAATCACCAGGTTGGAGCCGAAGTCCTGGTCCTTCTGTCTGTGCTGGTAGAGCTTCAAAAACTTGTTGATGAATCAAACTCAATTTAGCAGTCAGATCGTAAAGATAGTCGATCAACATTGGATATTCAAGACTGTCGAACTCCTTAGGCCTCGGAACTCCCCAAACGTTCGCAGGACGGCCGAACACAATCTCATAAGGGCTAAGCCCTACTCGAGAGTGCACAGTCGCCCTGGTCGATAGGAGAGCTAGAGGCAATGCGTCAGGCCATGCTAAACCAGTCGTTGCTTGAATTTTGGCAAGTTTCAGTTTCAGAGTACCATTGTACCCAAACCCGCCGACTGGGGATGATTAGCACTATGAAATTTTTGACGTATTCCCAGACCCTTACACACACTCTTCATCACACTTCCCACAAACTCACTTCCATTATCCGACCATACGATCCGTGGCATGCCATACCTGGGGAAGTATTCCTTGAGCAAAACTTTTGCTGTGGACAGGGCAGTATTATCCTTAAGAGGGTAGGCCTCAATCCATCTGGAGAACGCGCAAACCACAACCAAAACATATTTCAGGTTATTGCATCTCTCCATATGGATGAAGTCCAATTGGATAACTTCAAAGGGGCATGTAGGAGGAGCAAAATGACCAGGTGGAGTGGGGTGCCCTTGCCAGGATTATACATCAAACACACCATACAATTCTTAACCACTCTCTCAGCACACTTAGCAATCCCATCATTCTTCCATACAGGAGACAACAATTTACATATACCTTTTGCGCTAATATGTGACATGCCGTGGGCCATAGTAACAACGGCAAGCACATATGCATCCGGTAACATTCATCTCTGATATTCTGACAAATCAACCCAACATCCATTCGTGTCTAACTTCCCCGTGCTTTCCACTTAGCCTTTTCTGTCTCGGTAGCCTCATTCTGAATCACTTTCACACTTTCAACTGTGTCCTCGCACATACCAGTCTCCGTCGGCCATCTCACTGAACTCGTAACATACATTTGATTTGTCAAATTCTTAGCCGTTTCTTTAGCAATCTCATTTGCAAACGCGTTACCACGACCAATATCATCTGTAACTTTTCGGTGCGCGCTGCATTTAATGATTGCCACTTGCTTAGGCAATGTAAGTGCATCAAGAAGATCGTTCACGAGCTGTCCGTGTTGGATCTTCGTACCATGCGACGTCATGAATCCTCTTTCTCTCCACAATCGACCAAAGCTGTGCGCTACGCCAAATGCATACTGACTGTCTGTATACACATTCACTCGCTTCCCTTTAGACAAAACACACGCTCTCGTTAACGCAATCAATTCTGCCGCTTGCGCTGAATTCTGACTCAATCTCGCAGTTTCCACAACCGTACTCAATGTCACTACAGCATACGCAGTCGTCACATCACCATTCGGCAACTTGAAGCATGAACCATCAACATACAAAGTACCATCGGGATCTACCAATGGAGTGTTTTTCAGGTCAATACGACCCTTCGTCTCTTCTTCAGTTCTTAAGTAACAATCATGTGGCGCTACATCACCTGATTTCATATTTATCGGCAACAATGTTGCTGGGTTTAACACATTACAACGTTTTATCTGTATATGACTTGCCAAATGTGTCAACTCATAACCGGACAACCTTGCGCTCGTCAGATGTTGAGTTTTTGTTCGATTTAAGAGAGTGTCAACTGCATGAGGAACCATCACTGTGAGCATATTATCCATGACTAGACCTGCGGACTGTCGAATGGTCGCCCTTAGACAACTCAGTAATGCTCTAGCTACTGGGTCTAAGGTTGAAGAAAAATATGCACATGGACGCTGTTTACCACCAAATTGTTGCGTCAAGACACTCAACGCACAACCTTCCCTCTCGTGAACGTATAGTGTAAACGGCTTGCTGTAATCAGGAGTACCTAAAACAGGAGCCGAACACAACGCATCACGCAATTCAGAAAAACTTTTCTGACACTCTTCAGTCCATGGCGAAGGAGTCGGAACATCCTTGCACGTGAGAGCTAAGAATGGTTTCGCTAACAATGAAAAGTTTGGAATCCATTGTCTGCAGTATGACGTGATAACTAAAAAGGCACGTACATCTCTCTGAGTTGTTGGCACAGTCATTCGAGCAATTGCTGCAATTCTTTCTGGGGTCAACCTTCTTCCCTCCTTTGACAATAAGTGACCTAAATAGGTTACTTCTTGGCAACAATACTGTAGCTTAGAAGGTGACACCTTGTGATGTAAGTCACATAGGTGCTTTAACAACGATACTGTAGCATTTTTGCAAATTTGCTCAGTGTCAGCAGCTACTAACAGATCATCGACGTACTGAATCAAGGCCGCACCCGCACGGAACACAAATGAATCAAGTTGACTCTTAAGGGCCTGACTGTAGATCGATGGACTTTCACAGTAGCCCTGTGGTGCGCGTTTAAACCTAAAACTGCGACCACCTAATGAGAAGCCAAATAGATCTCTGCTTTCATCAGCAATCGGAATGCTAAAGAAAGCATTCTTTAGGTCGATCACAGAAAACCAGGAGGCAGAGGCTGGAATCAGGGTCAGCAAAGCTGTAATGTCAGGCACCACTGGAAACTGTGGTATCATGATTTTATTCACTTCTCTCAAATCGATTACAAAACGATACACCGGAGGCTTGGATGGATCAGTTCGTTTCAAAATGGGTAACACAGGACTATTACACACATTTCCCCGAGTTTCTTCAATAACATCCTTCTCGATCAAATCGTAAATGATCGCTAATAGCGCACGTTCGCCATCAAGAGAGATACGGTATTGGGGAATACGTGGTAATCGCACATGTGATTTCAATTGGACTACATAAGGTGGTATGTCTAATAGGCCCACATCATTGGGACCTGTTGCACATAAAGACTCAGGAAGGGAACTCAATTCCGGCGGGAACTTATCAGTTGACAAATACATAGGAGAGATCACTCTCTTACCTAATGTAAGCTCCACTCCCGTAGGAGAACAATACAGAGTCGCATATAACCGCTTCAACAAATCCAGACCCAATAGATTCTCATCACAACCAGTAGTTAAAATCAAAGGAGCTTCTAGCTCACGTGGTCCGACCGTAAGGGACAAAGGGCTAGAAACTGAATTGCTAACCGGGGCGCCAGAGAATCCAACAGAAACGTTCGTTAAGCCAGACAAAGGTGCGCCAGGGAGTTTCGAATGCATGATGGAACTTTTTGCTGCACCAGTGTCCAACAGAAAAGGCTCAACTACGCCCGATGTGGCAACTGCGACGTAAGGCCCTCTCTGATCAACCGGAACTGATACAACTCCCTCTCTTTGTCTATGGCTGGCCTAGTAATTGTCGTCTGTACCAATCTCATGCTCAACACAACGTAATAGTCATCCACATGATACTGCGCAGATCTACCAGACGATGTGTTCCGCTGATCAAAACAATTTTTCGCGTCCGATGAAGGAGCAGAACGCTCATTTGGATTGTGAGAGGAGTCACAACCTCTACCTTGAGACGTTTGCTGAGAACCACCACGACCTCCTTGAACCGAAACACCATTCGTCCGGTCACGTAAAACAGGACAATTGAACTTCAAATGGCCCTCTACCCTACAATATGCACACTGATTATACCCAAGCATAGATCTGGATGCAGAGGAGTCAGAGCGCGACTGCATCCTAGAGGACTGCGCTTGCAGTCGATATTGCTGTTGCGAATCATTTTGATTCGAGCGTGGAGGATACGCTTGCTGCAATAATACCTTAGTTTTTAGCTCTTTCGTTTTCTTATCTGCCCGATCGTTCTCTTCTTTTTCCCTATTCTCATAATACTGAGCCGTCACTAATATTTGAGCAGTGGTTGAAACAGCCCATGCACTTTCTGAATTTTTCAATTTGTTGCATAACTCAGGTGACAAATTTAACACAAACTTATCAACAAACAACCGCTGACCTCCCTCAGTGCTCATATCCTGACCACTATGATCGATAAATGCCTCCTCAAACCTAGTAAAGAAATCGGAGACACTTTCGTCTTTCTTTTGTTTGCAAGCAGACAATTTATCCCAGTTTACCCTCATCGCTGGCATGAGTGTTTTCATGAGCGGGATAATTCTTTGGGGCAGATCCGTAATTAGCTGTTCAGGCTTAGCCTCACCAACTTGTCGTCCATCGGCCGCTACAAGTGCCGCCCAATCACCACCCAACTCAGCTGCATGATTCTCCTGACGAATTTTCGCCCAGACTGGTTGCGGTACGACATTACCAAATAACATGTCAATATCATCAAGGTTCATAATAGAAGCATCCACGAGATGGGACAACTCCTTATAATAACCTGCTGGATTCTTTCGTGGATCAGGCAAAGACTGCTTCACCTGCAAAACCTCTGACCGCTTCCATGGGAGGTGTATCCAAACTCTCTGGAAGTGTGGCAAAATAGCAGGATTGACAGTAGCATCACCTGGCATCCACACTGGGGGAACCTCTCACATAGGATACTGACCAGATTTAGGTTTCGGTTCATCGGTGTCCTCATCAAACGACACTTGAGAAGGCACTATAGTCCTAAAAGCTAACAATCGCTCTAATGCGTGCCGTACATCACCACCTACAATCATACCGTTCGAAAACTGAATCTGAAGTTCAGTCAAGTCGGGCGGTACAATATCTAACTCATCATTATCCCACTCTTCTCTTAATGATTTGCACATCTCCTCAAACACGAATCTCTGTGTGGGCTCATTAAACTGAGAGAATGTATCAAAAACTATGCGCGAAGTGTATTTAGCAGGGTGTCTAATCCACCTACGCGCCATAGTTACTAACGTCGCACTCTCCCTTCCACCAGGGATTTGACTACGTCACTGTGGAATTTCAGAGACATCGGATTCAAGTAACGATCCGAGAAGCGGAGAACAGAGAGTAGCAACAGAAGTAGGAATACGATTACGAACAGAAGGAGAAGAAGAAAGAAGAGCAGAAGCAACAATATTAGGAGTAAACGTAGGAGCAGTAGGAAGAAGAGGAAGCAGTAAAGGAGCAGGGCCCACTTGAAGAACAAGGGGATTCGGAGGAACAGGACCAGCTACGGGCTGACCAGCAGCCGCCGGAACGACAGGTGGAAGAACAGGGGGAACTACAGGAGCTATAGTACCCTGTACATAAGGAGGTGGTGATTTTAGTAAATACGATAACAAAGGATCCTCTTTCTATGCTTCTTCCTTCTTTTCAGAACTCGACGGTAAAACCGGATAACATTTATCCACCGCCATGCTATGCTGTCTAATAGAAACTTCCTTTTCCTTCTCTGCCTTGTCTCGCTGATACTGTTCTGCACCTTGCATCATTGAAATAATACCTTCCTTCTTATTTTTCTTAATCTGCTTGATCTCTTTCTGTCTGGCCTCTTTGCGCCATAACCGAAAGGAATCAAACATTGCTGGCCTAGCTTTCTTTTTAAACAATTTTGCTTCGAGATTATCTAAAATCTCAGTCTCAAAGCTACCATGGGGTGGCCAACTAAGGACACCATCTTTTCTTGTATAACGGATCCAGAATTCATTATAGACAATGGAGCCTACTCCATGTCGACTATAGAGCTCATAAATCGGAGTTCCAACTGGAGGTATCGGACACGAGTCCTCCAACCGGGAATCCGTGCTGCAACATTTAAAGAAACCAAACAAAATACTACGGCCAGGCATCGTGCACACTAACCGAGTTTACAAACTTCAAGGGTTATCGAATTACAATATCCTCGCAAAAATACGAGACCCTCAGTTTTTGGCAATTGCAATCGTCAAAGAAAAACCCAACAACTAAGAATCAACAACTAAGAACCACAAATGCAATGGAACCATGCAAACAACCAAGTTTCAGCAACAACAACCAAGTTTCAAAGTACAAAGCAAATGTCCCAAAAAGGAACCAAAGGACCAACAACTAAGGACTGGGAGCGACCCACAAATACTTAACTGAAAGAACAATGGCGTCACCAGTAAGCCCCGTCTATCGTCTCGCAGTACAAAGGACTACGCCAGGCACCAAAACAGGTCGACAGTCAGGGCATCAGTCCATCGCAGCCATCAGGAAGCGGGAATCTTCGCGGGAAAAATCTTCGGCCACTTATTTCGACAACAGGATCGATGAAGCGGGGTGCACCTTCCCTCGGAGATTTCACACGAAGTTCCTCACGATCGTCAGGCTTTGGACCGGTACCGCTGATGTCGCCCAACGTTGGGCGCCAACTGAAGGACTGGGCTAAATTAAGGCCCAGCGGTGCCAGGGCACAACACCTGAAACCTTCGTGGGGATACCTGTTCCGGCGTACAAATCACAGAGACACGGGACACTTCCTTCGGCGTCAAAGATCAGCGTTTATTTACTGCAGGGATACAGAGATCGCTAGAAGTACAACGTAGTGTAGGTTCTGAGAGTCTGCTTCGAATTGCAAAAGTGGATCGCTCCTTATATACACATTTTCGCCATTGCACAACATACGAACAGAAGGTTACAACTCAGTTCCCACAGTAAACTTCAAAAGGGTCGCATTCATGTTTTCAGAAGCCCGGAACATAATTACAGTAGCATTGCCGGTTCCCAACTGTAAAAGCACGCTATCCCACCATTAGGCACATTCCATTCTGGTTGTAAACGAACGAAAAGAAGAGACAGAAACAGGTGCAAGGAAAACAAAGACAGACAACAGATTGAAAAGAGTGTGGGGGCAATATCGGAAGCATGATCACAGGATCAAAGGACTCGAGCCTAGCGCATGCAAGGCTGAAACAATAGACCGGCACGGCAAGATGAGCCTCGAGCGAAGCCATCTGCCTCTGCCGTGTCATTCCCCTAGTCATAAAGACACACTCAATGGGATATGCATCTTCCGCAAGAGCTTGGGAGTCCCAGGGTCACCAGGCGGACATTGGTCGTTCGCCGGCTACTTGAGGGCAAGAAACAAAATGGATGCCGTATCTAAAATGGAACCCAAGGGTTCAGATGAAGAAACCCATAAATAAGACGAACCCCTTGGAGTAGTGTAGCGAAAACACGTACACCCACTAAACTCGTCATTTGCGGTTCGTAATTACCAAACTCACCAATATTCGATCAAACCCAAAACGCCATTACGATTCTCACGAAACCTGACGCTCCTTTTGCCCTCATGTAGGCAAGCACTAGTCGATATCAGAATCAATATCGATATTCATCAGATCGTTCAGATGTTGCTGGAACATTATCTTATCCATCAATGTCTCTCTGGTAACAGATGGCCTTCTTATACACGTTGTAGCACAAAGGCCACATAAAGCAGGACCACACTGTACACAAAGACAACACGTGAACAAAAACGTCACAACAACCCCTACAATCATCAGAATCTTCCAACCCCAAGTCGACATCAGACCCCAAAACCATCCTAGAAGCGTCCAATCACCTTCGTCCACGTGTATGGACTCAGAGATTTTACGCAACTTCGAGATGGCTTGATAAACAGTTGGAGCGTTATCAGGTATGAAAATACAGCAGCTCGAATGGATCACCTTGCACACACCACCTCTATCTGCGAGAACAACGTCTAGAACCATACGGTTCTGTAACGTCATAAGTCTATCCGCCTGAAGCTCTGCTGTCAGGTTACCAAGAGCACTTGCAGTTATGTTAGCAGTTGATTCTACCACACGAGTCAACTGTCTCAGGTTCCTACTATTGACCATAGGTCCCCAAAACGGCAGGAAACCCTTAAAGAAGTCTCCTGCTTCTTGACCGGCAGTGTCCTCTTTGCTAATAACGCCTCTCACAACTCTGGTCTTGTGATTGTCTGAGGCAACTGTGAAAGTCGGTGGTAAAAGATTCGCGATATAACAGGTGCCCGAAAAGTCACGGGGCAACCACGTATAAGCGCGATCATAACATACAAAATAGGTACTCTTGGCAGTCAAGAAGACAGGGGAAGAGAGCATCGGTAACACGTACATTTCAGTACAAGCGCTCTTCCCAAGCTGAGCTCTCGGGTTTCGACCAAGACCTTGCAGACAAAAATGACCTAGGTGGGGTACGATCCAGATCGGAGACGAGCTCTTAAGCTGTCTATCACCCACTGACATACTATACTCAGCCTCACTCAGATCCTTGTATGCTCACACCTCTTCCTCTGGAATAAGCGATGCATCGAAAATATCTCTATCTAAATCAGCAATCGCTATCGCCAAAGACTTGTGGTACGGGCCGGGACCAAGGTCTGCGGAGCGTGGCTCTCGACGGGGATAGGAATCTAGTGCACTACGGAACATGGTTTGAAATGCTCGAGCTGACCCCTGGGAGCTATAGGGAAGAACCAAATACGGAATACCCTTATCCATGGTATGTGGCATTAACCCACTCACCCAACAGTTGGTAGTATTCATCACCAACTGATGCTGATGCAGAAGTTGCACAAAGGAATTGTTCATAAATTCCGCACGTCTGACCTGTTCATGTTGGGGCAGAAGATGGAAGGAATGTGGAGAAATAGTGGGAACAGAATTCAGATCATGAGAAGAAGAGGTAGGTGAAGTGGAAGGCAATAACGACTGAATCCCAAAATACACTCCACCCACCAGTAGCATAGAAACAATTAGGAACAGCATGAAAACCTGAAGCAAAAAACATTTTGTTCGCAAAATCTTATGCAATTTGGATCTTTGTGCAGACATCCTCTTTATTTCCGACAGCTTAGAGAACTCCATCCTCTAAAAAACGTCCGTAACGTTCTTGACGCACCTCGTTCTGAGTTGCGATTATCAGTTCCCAGGAGTTCCCAGAAACCGACAAAAGTAACCGACCTAGTGTCAGAAACCTGCTAAACAGAAGGAGGTACCCGTACGGCCCTACGGTCAACCCAGATGGTAGGTTTAATCAGTTAAACATTCAATTTTGATATAAGTCTCCTAGCTGCACAAAAAGAGGAACACACGTAATATATATATATAAAAAAAACTCAAAAATCAGGAAAAATGCAAATGTTCACAATGTTCATAGCAACAATGAGGGGGGTAATGTGAATTAAAAAACAAAAGGGAATTCTTTATTAGTCCTTGTCACGTGATCGAAGAAAATATCGACGCTTTCCAGGTCGCGTTTGCTCTTCAAACAACGGTTCAGATGGCAAAACAGTGTTCGATTGTTCAGATGACAGTTCAGAACTTGAATTCTCCAATGCTGAAGACAAAGGTACAGTTTCAGATGATTCAACAGGTGTATCTGATTGAGCTGAATCGTTCTCTACAAGTTGGGCATCGCTGAATGGCACGCAGCGTGGAAGAGCATCGGTCTCCATTGGGGCAACTCCTGTCTTTACCCAGTTATCTGCTGGCAAAGGAAGCGGGACTTTCTTCGTATGGGTGGCATGCACCCAATGCTTCCTGCCGTCCAGCCGAACTGCAGTCCTTGTTGCCAGCAGAACCTGGTAGGGTCCCACAAACCTTGGCTCAAGATTACGTTTTCTCCCAAAGTTGTGTGTGACCACCCAATCACCAGGTTGGAGCCGAAGTCCTGGTCCTTCTGTCTGTGCTGGTAGAGCTTCAAAAACTTGTTGATGAATCAAACTCAATTTAGCAGTCAGATCGTAAAGATAGTCGATCAACATTGGATATTCAAGACTGTCGAACTCCTTAGGCCTCGGAACTCCCCAAACGTTCGCAGGACGGCCGAACACAATCTCATAAGGGCTAAGCCCTACTCAAGAGTGCACAGTCGCCCTGGTCGATAAGAGAGCTAGAGGTAATGCGTCAGGCCATGCTAAACCAGTCGTTGCTTGAATTTTGGCAAGTTTCAGTTTCAGAGTACCATTGTACCCAAACCCGCCGACTGGGGATGATTAGCACTATGAAATTTTTGACGTATTCCCAGACCCTTACACACACTCTTCATCACACTTCCCACAAACTCACTTCCATTATCCGACCATACGATCCGTGGCATGCCATACCTGGGGAAGTATTCCTTGAGCAAAACTTTTGCTGTGGACAGGGCAGTATTATCCTTAAGAGGGTAGGCCTCAATCCATCTGGAGAACGCGCAAACCACAACCAAAACATATTTCAGGTTATTGCATCTCTCCATATGGATGAAGTCCAATTGGATAACTTCAAAGGGGCATGTAGGAGGAGCAAAATAACCAGGTGGAGTGGGGTGCCCTTGCCAGGATTATACATCAAACACACCATACAATTCTTAACCACTCTCTCAGCACACTTAGCAATCCCATCATTCTTCCATACAGGAGACAACAATTTACATATACCTTTTGCGCTAATATGTGACATGCCGTGGGCCATAGTAACAACGGCAAGCACATATGCATCCGATAACATTCATCTCTGATATTCTGACAAATCAACCCAACATCCATTCGTGTCTAACTTCCCCGTGCTTTCCACTTAGCCTTTTCTGTCTCGGTAGCCTCATTCTGAATCACTTTCACACTTTCAACTGTGTCCTCGCACATACCAGTCTCCGTCGGCCATCTCACTGAACTCGTAACATACATTTGATTTGTCAAATTCTTAGCCGTTTCTTTAGCAATCTCATTTGCAAACGCGTTACCACGACCAATATCATCTGTAACTTTTCGGTGCGCGCTGCATTTAATGATTGCCACTTGCTTAGGCAATGTAAGTGCATCAAGAAGATCGTTTACGAGCTGTCCGTGTTGGATCTTCGTACCATGCGACGTCATGAATCCTCTTTCTCTCCACAATCGACCAAAGCTGTGCGCTACGCCAAATGCATACTGACTGTCTGTATACACATTCACTCGCTTCCCTTTAGACAAAACACACGCTCTCGTTAACGCAATCAATTCTGCCGCTTGTGCTGAATTCTGACTCAATCTCGCAGTTTCCACAACCGTACTCAATGTCACTACAGCATACGCAGTCGTCACATCACCATTCGGCAACTTGAAGCATGAACCATCAACATACAAAGTACCATCGGGATCTACCAATGGAGTGTTTTTCAGGTCAATATGACCCTTCGTCTCTTCTTCAGTTCTTAAGTAACAATCATGTGGCGCTACATCACTTGATTTCATATTTATCGGCAACAATGTTGCTGGGTTTAACACATTACAACGTTTTATCTGTATATGACTTGCCAAAAGTGTCAACTCATAACCGGACAACCTTGCGCTCGTCAGATGTTGAGTTTTTGTTCGATTTAAGAGAGTGTCAACTGCATGAGGAACCATCACTGTGAGCATATTATCCATGACTAGACCTGCGGACTGTCGAATGGTCGCCCTTAGACAACTCAGTAATGCTCTAGCTACTGGGTCTAAGGTTGAAGAAAAATATGCACATGGACGCTGTTTACCACCAAATTGTTGCGCCAAGACACTCAACGCACAACCTTCCCTCTCGTGAACGTATAGTGTAAACGGCTTGCTGTAATCAGGAGTACCTAAAACAGGAGCCGAACACAACGCATCACGCAATTCAGAAAAACTTTTCTGACACTCTTCAGTCCATGGCGAAGGAGTCGGAACATCCTTGCACGTGAGAGCTAAGAATGGTTTCGCTAACAATGAAAAGTTTGGAATCCATTGTCTGCAGTATGACGTGATAACTAAAAAGGCACGTACATCTCTCTGAGTTGTTGGCACAGTCATTCGAGCAATTGCTGCAATTCTTTCTGGGGTCAACCTTCTTCCCTCCTTTGACAATAAGTGACCTAAATAGGTTACTTCTTGGCAACAATACTGTAGCTTAGAAGGTGACACCTTGTGATGTAAGTCACATAGGTGCTTTAACAACGATACTGTAGCATTTTTGCAAATTTGCTCAGTGTCAGCAGCTACTAACAGATCATCGACGTACTGAATCAAGGCCGCACCCGCACGGAACACAAATGAATCAAGTTGACTCTTAAGGGCCTGACTGTAGATCGATGGACTTTCACAGTAGCCCTGTGGTGCGCGTTTAAACCTAAAACTGCGACCACCTAATGAGAATCCAAATAGATCTCTGCTTTCCTCAGCAATCGGAATGCTAAAGAAAGCATTCTTTAGGTCGATCACAGAAAACCAGGAGGCAGAGGCTGGAATCAGGGTCAGCAAAGCTGTAATGTCAGGCACCACTGGAAACTGTGGTATCACGATTTTATTCACTTCTCTCAAATCGATTACAAAACGATACACCGGAGGCTTGGATGGATCAGTTCGTTTCAAAATGGGTAACACAGGACTATTACACACATTTCCCCGAGTTTCTTCAATAACATCCTTCTCGTTCAAATCGTAAATGATCGCTAATAGCGCACGTTCGCCATCAAGAGAGATACGGTATTGGGGAATACGTGGTAATCGCACATGTGATTTCAATTGGACTACATAAGGTGGTATGTCTAATAGGCCCACATCATTGGGACCTGTTGCCCATAAAGACTCAGGAAGGGAACTCAATTCCGGCGGGAACTTATCAGTTGACAAATACATAGGAGAGATCACTCTCTTACCTAATGTAAGCTCCACTCCCGTAGGAGAGCAATACAGAGTCGCATATAACCGCTTCAACAAATCCAGACCCAATAGATTCTCACCACAACCAGTAGTTAAAATCAAAGGAGCTTCTAGCTCACGTGGTTCGACCGTAAGGGACAAAGGGCTAGAAACTGAATTGCTAACCGGGGCGCCAGAGAATCCAACAGAAACGTTCGTTAAGACAGACAAAGGTGCGCCAGGGAGTTTCGAATGCATGATGGAACTTTTTGCTGCACCAGTGTCCAACAGAAAAGGCTCAACTACGCCCGATGTGGCAACTGCGACGTAAGGCCCTCTCTGATCAACCGGAACTGATACAACTCCCTCTCTTTGTCTATGGCTGGCCTAGTAATTGTCGTCTGTACCAATCTCATGCTCAACACAACGTAATAGTCATCCACATGATACTGCGCAGATCTACCAGACGATGTGTTCCGCTGATCAAAACAATTGTTCGCGTCCGATGAAGGAGCAGAACGCTCATTTGGATTGTGAGAGGAGTCACGACCTCTACCTTGAGACGTTTGCTGAGAACCACCACGACCTCCTTGAACCGAAACACCATTCGTCCGGTCACGTAAAACGGGACAATTGAACTTCAAATGGCCCTCTACCCTACAATATGCACACTGATTATACCCAAGCATAGATCTGGATGCAGAGGAGTCAGAGCGCGACTGCATCCTAGAGGACTGCGCTTGCGGTCGATATTGCTGTTGCGGATCATTTTGATTCGAGCGTGGAGGATACGCTTGCTGCAATAATACCTTAGTTTTTAGCTCTTTCGTTTTCTTATCTGCCCGATCGTTCTCTTCTTTTTCCCTATTCTCATAATACTGAGCCGTCACTAATATTTGAGCAGTGGTTGAAACAGCCCATGCACTTTCTGAATTTTTCAATTTGTTGCATAACTCAGGTGACAAATTTAACACAAACTTATCAACAAACAACCGCTGACCTCCCTCAGTGCTCATATCCTGACCACTATGATCGATAAATGCCTCCTCAAACCTAGTAAAGAAATCGGAGACACTTTCGTCTTTCTTTTGTTTGCAAGCAGACAATTTATCCCAGTTTACCCTCATCGCTGGCATGAGTGTTTTCATGAGCGGGATAATTCTTTGGGGCAGATCCGTAATTAGCTGTTCAGGCTTAGCCCACCAACTTGTCATCCATCGGCCGCTACAAGTGCCGCCCAATCACCACCCAACTCAGCTGCATGATTCTCCTGACGAATTTTCGCCCAGACTGGTTGCGGTACGACATTACCAAATAACATGTCAATATCATCAAGGTTCATAATAGAAGCATCCACGAGTTGGTACAACTCCTTATAATAACCTGCTGGATTCTTTCGTGGATCAGGCAAAGACTGCTTCACCTGCAAAACCTCTGACCGCTTCCATGGGAGGTGTATCCAAACTCTCTGGAAGTGTGGCAAAATAGCAGGATTGACAGTAGCATCACCTGGCATCCACACTGGGGGAACCTCTCACATAGGATACTGACCAGATTTAGGTTTCGGATCATCGGAGTCGTCATCAAACGACACTTGAGAAGGCACTATAGTCCTAAAAGCTAACAATCGCTCTAATGCGTGCCGTACATCACCACCTACAATCATACCGTTCGAAAACTGAATCTGAAGTTCAGTCAAGTCGGGCGGTACAATATCTAACTCATCATTATCCCACTCTTCTCTTAATGATTTGCACATCTCCTCAAACACGAATCTCTGTGTGGGCTCATTAAACTGAGAGAATGTATCAAAAACTATGCGCGAAGTGTATTTAGCAGGGCGTCTAATCCACCTACGCGCCATAGTTACTAACGTCGCACTCTCCCTTCCACCAGGGATTTGACTACGTCTCTGTGGAATTTCAGAGACATCGGATTCATGTAACGATCCGAGAAGCGGAGAACAGAGAGTAGCAACAGAAGTAGGAATACGATAACGAACAGAAGGAGAAGAAGAAAGAAGAGCAGAAGCAACAATATTAGGAGTAAACGTAGGAGCAGTAGGAAGAAGAGGAAGCAGTAAAGGAGCAGGGCCCACTTGAAGAACAAGGGGATTCGGAGGAACAGGACCAGCTACGGGCTGACCAGCAGCCGCCGGAACGACAGGTGGAAGAACAGGGGGAACTACAGGAGCTATAGTACCCTGTACATAAGGAGGTGGTGATTTTAGTAAATACGATAACAAAGGATCCTCTTTCTATGCTTCTTCCTTCTTTTCAGAACTCGACGGTAAAACCGGATAACATTTATCCACCGCCATGCTATGCTGTCTAATAGAAACTTCCTTTTCCTTCTCTGCCTTGTCTCGCTGATGCTGTTCTGCACCTTGCATCATTGAAATAATACCTTCCTTCTTATTTTTCTTAATCTGCTTGATCTCTTTCTGTCTGGCCTCTTTGCGCCATAACCGAAAGGAATCAAACATTGCTGGCCTAGCTTTCTTTTTAAACAATTTTGCTTCGAGATTATCTAAAATCTCAGTCTCAAAGCTACCATGGGGTGGCCAACTAAGGACACCATCTTTTCTTGTATAACGGATCCAGAATTCATTATAGACAATGGAGCCTACTCCATGTCGACTATAGAGCTCATAAATCGGAGTTCCAACTGGAGGTATCGGACACGAGTCCTCCAACCGGGAATCCGTGCTGCAACATTTAAAGAAACCAAACAAAATACTACGGCCAGGCATCGTGCACACTAACCGAGTTTACAAACTTCAAGGGTTATCGAATTACAATATCCTCGCAAAAATACGAGACCCTCAGTTTTTGGCAATTGCAATCGTCAAAGAAAAACCCAACAACTAAGAATCAACAACTAAGAACCACAAATGCAATGGAACCATGCAAACAACCAAGTTTCAGCAACAACAACCAAGTTTCAAAGTACAAAGCAAATGTCCCAAAAAGGAACCAAAGGACCAACAACTAAGGACTGGGAGCGACCCACAAATACTTAACTGAAAGAACAATGACGTCACCAGTAAGCCCCGTCTATCGTCTCGCTGTACAAAGGACTACGCCAGGCGCCAAAACAGGTCGACAGTCAGGGCATCAGTCCATCGCAGCCGTCAGGAAGCGGGAATCTTCGCGGGAAAAATCTTCGGCCACTTATTTCGACAACAGGATCGATGAAGCGGGGTGCACCTTCCCTCGGAGATTTCACACGAAGTTCCTCACGATCGTCAGGCTTTGGACCGGTACCGCTGATGTCGCCCAACGTTGGGCGCCAACTGAAGGACTGGGCTAAATTAAGGCCCAGCGGTGCCAGGGCACAACACCTGAAACCTTCGTGGGGATACCTGTTCCAGCGTACAAATCACAGAGACACAGGACACTTCCTTCGGCGTCAAAGATCAGCGTTTATTTACTGCAGGGATACAGAGATCGCTAGAAGTACAACGTAGTGTAGGTTCTGAGAGTCTGCTTCGAATTGCAAAAGTGGATCGCTCCTTATATACACATTTTCACCATTGCACAACATACGAACAGAAGGTTACAACTCAGTTCCCACAGTAAACTTCAAAAGGGTCGCATTCATGTTTTCAGAAGCCCGGAACATAATTACAGTAGCATTGCCGGTTCCCAACTGTAAAAGCACGCTATCCCACCATTAGGCACATTCCATTCTGGTTGTAAACGAACGAAAAGAAGAGACAGAAACAGGTGCAAGGAAAACAAAGACAGACAACAGATTGAAAAGAGTGTGGGGGCAATATCGGAAGCATGATCACAGGATCAAAGGACTCGAGCCTAGTGCATGCAAGGCTGAAACAATAGACCGGCACGGCAAGATGAGCCTCGAGCGAAGCCATCTGCCTCTGCTGTGTCATTCCCCTAGTCATAAAGACACACTCAAAGGGATATGCATCTTCCGCAAGAGCTTGGGAGTCCCAGGGTCACCAGGCGGACATTGGTCGTTCGCCGGCTACGTGAGGGCAAGAAACAAAATGGATGCCGTATCTAAAATGGAACCCAAGGGTTCAGATGAAGAAACCCATAAATAAGACGAACCCCTTGGAGTAGTGTAGCGAAAACACGTACACCCACTAAACTCGTCATTTGCGGTTCGTAGATACCAATCTCACCCATATTCGATCAGACCCAAAACGCCATTACGATTCTCACGAAACCTCAGAAGGATGTTGAATTAGTAGACATATTATCTAGAATGTGTGTGTTCTCATTCAGTATCTCCACATCAAATTACTGGAGAGCATGGAATGGAGGTTTGAGTGTTATGCATCTCGCCAAAATCATACCAATCCCCCTGTCACTACAGGAGGATTTGGGGCCCCAACCAAATTGGTAGTTTCCAACTACATTCTTCCTTTCATGGGGGTCTCAGAACATAACACAGAGAGGGTTGCCTGCTGCACAATGACATATGACACATAGTGACAACTGTGACACGTGGTTTGTGTTTGTTCTGTTAAGGCTAGACCAAAATACTCATAAGCTACTCCATTTGAGCCCATCCTTTTCAGTAACTTAAATTCCTTTTTTGTCCGGTGAAGTTATGTATCTCCTCTGACTATG
The DNA here is from genome assembly GCF_964263255.1 of Lissotriton vulgaris. NCBI lineage: Eukaryota > Metazoa > Chordata > Amphibia > Caudata > Salamandridae > Lissotriton > Lissotriton vulgaris. The sequence continues at coordinate 1,051,646,158 of NC_141687.1, forward strand.
TCATACGAATCTCTGATAACTTTTACTGTCCAGCATTAACTTGCGATGTTTTCAATGATGTTCAATGTTAGTTGTGTAGACATTGTTCCAAGTGAAAATTTAATTTATTGGGCATACGCATTGCAGTTTTTTCGAACATGAAAACTAAATTTTGAAGTTGTGGACTAATTTTTTTATTTCATGAAGCTTTATTCGGTTCAAATAGATGACCATAAAAGCACAAACAAATTACAACATGTTAAAAAGTGATAAAACTATTAATACATATTTGATAACATCATATCAAATAAGATGTAGTTATTTACAATAAAAAGAAAGACATATCTAACCAATTGATCAATATTTTTAAAAAATCATGCTTTTCCTAGCATTGATGCACTGATTTAAGAACATCGCAGTATAAAAACAGATGTCTGCTGATTCCAAGTTAAAAATTAAATTCATAGCATGTGCAACTGTTCGTACTCCGTATTTAACCAATATTGGTTTCAGAAAAGCAATACGAAAGTGCGTATACAGTGTGCAAAACAACAGAAAGTGTACAGTGCTCTGGGTGGATACATCATCACACTTGATTCTTGATATTAGGATGTGCTACCCAATAGTGGGCAATTCCGAATCGGAGCCTGCTTAATACTCATTTGTGAGAGTTCCTAGTTACCATGGTTAAATACGAAGGGAAACCTTCCACTGTGATATACCTGTTATAGAAAATAACAGTAGACAGAGATCCGGCTGCAATTGCCCGCTTCCTCCCCATAAATGTCAAGAAAGTAATTTTCATTTCGGATTTGGGGATCATAGATGCTGCACCGGGGTCATCTAAAAGGTTGAGATAAAAAATAGCTGAAAAACAGGCAACAAGATATCTTAACCAGGGAATAGTTTGATATTTGTCCAGGCGTAGACAATCCTCAACGATAGATCTATTTTATTGCTTATCTTCCTCTAGCCAAATAGACCGCCAAGTCATCAGAGGCCTAAGGCATAATTGATCAGCTAAGTGATTGACTGCTAGCTCTCGATGAATTAATTCAGTCGAAGCTGACATGGGCAAACAAAGGAGCCTTTTTAAAAATACATTTTCCTCCAGCTGTAGTTCTGAGACACCGCTGTGGCCCCATACTCCTGCCCCATACAGTGCTATAGTAGCGCATCTAGCCTGGTAAATTTTAAGCATATCCCTGGAGCAACGATCCCCTACCTTAGCAGCAAATCTGTAAATACCATGGGCATTTTTTGCCATTTTATTCCGGATATTAGTAAATTAATTTTTCCATTTCCTATCATTAGAAAAAGTAATACCTAGGTAACAAAATGTTTTCACCTGTTGCACCTTCTCTCTATCCACAAAAAAAGTATTTAAAATTCTAGCTTTTGCTCCACAGGTCATGGTGTAAGTCTTCCCTTTATTAATGACCAATTTTCTATCTTTAATAAAAGAGGAAAAACTGTCCATTAGTCGCTGTAGTCCCACCGGAGTCCTAGATAGTAAAACAGCGTCATCGGCGTATAATAACACCGGCACTGATACACCATTGATCTGAGGGTCATCAGCATTAACTTTTTTTAAAATGACATCAATTTCATTAATGAATAAAATAAATAGTAGGGGAGCCAAAACACAGCCCTTTCTAATTACTCTTCTGACACTAAGGGCTCCATTAGAATGTCGGGCGGATCGCCACTGCCATGGTGGCGGTGGCGATCCGCCCGACAGAAATGACTGCCCACCATCCTTTTCCCCCCGCCACATTACAATGGCGGGGGGGACCGCAACGTAGGGAAACACCGCCCGCCACTTTTCCGCCCCGGTCGCATTGCGGCCGGGACGGAAAAAGATTAATATGGTGGCGGTGTCTATGAGACACCGCCAGCCATATTACAATGGCACGAGTGCAATGCCTTTCGGAAAGGCAGGCAGTGTTCACTCTGGGGGCCCCCTGTAGGCCCCCGGAGTGAAGGCCAAAGGGGGGTGGCACACATAATCAAAGTGGTAGGCACCGCGCGGTGCCTGCCGCTTTGATTATGTTAATGCTGCAAAGCATTTTTAGTATTGTGGCGGGCGGAGCACAGAGCTCCGCCCGCCACAATACTATAAATATAGGATGTGCCTGCCACTGTGGCGGGCACATCCTAATGGTGTGTGCAGGACCCCCGCCCTTAGGGCAGGCGGTCCCGATTTACGATAGGATGGTGGGCGGGCAAAGCCCGCCCGCCATCCTAATGGGGCCCTAAATTTTTGGGTACATTCTCCTCTAGTACCAAAGCGCACACTAGTTTTCAACTTCTCATATAACCTGGCCAAGAAGAAGATTATACCTTCGGGTGCGCCTAGCTTCAACAGCGTTGGCCACAGTAGTGCATGGTCTACCATATCGAAAGCACTACTCAGGTCTGCAAAGCAGAGGTACATTGAACCTGGTTTAGCTTCGGTGTACTTCCCAATCAATAGATCAAGATTCATGCATTGATCGAGCGTACCCGGGCCTTTTCTAAAACCAAACTGACTGTCAGCTAGTATACCATTCTGCTCGGCCCAATCTTCCAATCTCACAAGCATAACTCTACTCATCACCTTGACTGATGAGTCAAGGAGAGAGATTGGGCGGTAATTTTTTGCGTCAGACCTCATACCCTTTTTATAAATTGGTACTATAATCGATTCGCCCCAGGTTGCAGGGGGCTCGGTACACACAGCTGCATTAAAAACAGTTTTAAGAAGAGGTCCCCACACTTCTGGTGCTGCCTTATAAACATCTATAGGTACCCCATCAGGGCCCTGAGCTTTCCCTCCTTTACTATTACGTATTCCGCATTCAACCTCCTGAACTGAAATATCAAGCGGCAAGACCGCCCACTGATTTGGACAACTCTCTAAGGGTCTATTGGAATCAAAAATATAAGAGAAATGGGCTATCCACCCTTCACTTGATACATTAGATGTTAACTCTGGTGTTGTTTCTTCTTTTAGGAAGGGGGAATTAACAGTGGTCCAAAATAGGGTGCAATTTGAGAGTTCTTCCGCTTGGTTAAGAGAGTCCCAAGCCAGTTGCTGTAATTCGCACTTCCTCTGTTTGAGCGCACGTTTATACTCCATTCTCAGATTAATTATTAAGTTTTTGTCCCTGGGCTTGTCTGCTAATGCCTGCTTGAGTTCAGTTAATGCGGCAGTGCATTGATGGTTGAACCAACCCGGTCCACTCCTGCATCGCCTGCTGTTAAGTCCCGTAAATTTGGCATCAATCGCTTTATTAATTACATTAAAAAGTAGTAAAACTCTTTCAGGATCAAATCTATTTTCTAAAATAAGAATAATGTTCAACAGGCTCTCCTTAATTATAGAACTAGATAGTTTGTTCGCCTTTTCTCCTACCCATCTTAGCCTAGCCCCATTGGTCCTATGTGGTTCCACATTTGTAATTATGTTACCTACAACAGTCGAGCTACCTACCCAAAGGCTGGTATTCAAAATAATTCGATTATGATCACTTAATGTAGTGGCTTCGACTCGTGGGGGGGTACAGTAAGGGATTATATTTGATGACACAATCACATGGTCGATGACAGAGTTGGCATGCCAATTTTTAAAGGTAGGGATGGGCAATCCATTAACATCTTTACAGCACTCCACTATTACCAAATCATAAGAACCCATGAGCTTGTGCAATGCTTCGCCATACCCTCTGTGCCCAAAATGCAAAATATCACACCCTGCATTATTGGTAACCCCACAAACCTTCTGTGTTGACATTTCGCACAATGCAATATTAAAATCCCCCACCCAGATAAAATCAAATACAGCATTTGCTTCCTGGCACATGTTATCAATAGCTGCGGCCAACTCTATTACTAATTTAGCCCTAGTACCATCGAAAATATTGTTGTAGTAATTGATCAACAAGATATTATGCTCTTTGCCCTCTATTAGCCAAAGGATCTTTACAGGATCCTTTACAGGTATATATCTGTTAACCAAAATAGGACGTGAAATGGTTACAAGTGTGAGGAGACCCCCTTTAGGTCTACCTAGTCCCCCACCCATCGCTAATAAATTGTAAGAAACAAATACATCATAGTTGGCTTCACTCATACTCCACGTTTCCTGAAAACACAAGATATCATGGGCATTGATAAATTCTGTCCAACCAGGGTCTCTCTCCTTTGATTTCAGCCCCGCCACATTCCAGCAAATAATTGCTGTGCCTTTTTCCCTAGCACTATCACTTTCATGCACCAGACTATTATTTCTCCCCCCACTCTCATTCTGAATTGTTTTGCTTAGGTCCCCACATACAAATAGGGCACTTTCACCCAGCCCCTGATCGATATCTGTACTAATTATAGACTCTGGAGCTACACAGATTATAGACTCTGGAACCACACTATTGCCCTCACAAACAGCCACAAGAAGGCTAATAGGCTCCTGGGGTCGAGATTTCCCTATCTGCTTGGGTCAATCGTTGGTATCCATAGAATTTAGAATCTGGTATCAATTTTGCATCGCAAGATCAGGGTGTGGCCTTTGGATAACCGGCCAGGGTTTACCTTTCTACCATCGCTGGGGGAAATACCAAGGGGACTATAGAAAAACCCAAGTGAGCGGGCACACACATTTCCATCAGTTATCGGTAGGGATGCAGCTCTCAAAAGTACGGTGGCTGCATGTTGTGGATGCTTAAAATATATTATAACACAATCACCCCTTAAACATTTCCTAGAGCTCCTAATCCAGTGCACCCTTCTGGTCATCAAAACTTGGTCTGAGAATGCAGTTGGGAAACCACAGTATCTGTGCAACCAAGATACCGTTTTAGTTTTTAAGGTCTCATGTGTTTCTTGGTATTTACCATGCTCAGCTGGAGGGACATTGGTTAAAACTACCACGTATGGGGCACAATCAGGCGGGAGATTAGTAGCGCGCCTATGTCTTACCTCGGTCCAGTCTTCATTACCGTCGGGTTTTGTTACATCCTGACTGTCATTACTCACTGGAGGCACGGGAATTGATCGGTTACTTGTGGCGTTATCACTAGGGCCTACATCTCTCTGAGGGGCAACATCCTCATTATCATAATTACTTAATAGTAATGTCATTTGACTACCCGCTAATTCTACCGACTTTTTAAGTAGTCCACCTAATGTATTGACTTCAGCAGTTAGCTGGTCAGTTTTAGTCATGAGGGGTTTAACAATGCCCTTAATCTTAGAGTCAATAATACCCACTAAATTCTTAATTAATTCGGCATCAAATGTAACAGCATCATCTTTAACCGTGGTGTTATCATCCTTTTCCGAAATATTAGGGGGGGTAACTGCTCTTTTCCTTATAGGGCGTGACACTCCCCGTTTAGTCTGGACTTTTCTGCATGCCCTTACCACTCTAGTAACTGGAGTAGGTGGGCGCTGAGCTGCGGTATTAATAGAATCATCCAAGTCATTCAAGTTAGGGGTATTCTACCCAGATATATCTTTAGCAAAGGCCTCGGGGTTGTTAGTGCTATTGCTTTCATCCAATACCAGTGAAACCGGAACTGCTTCCAGGATGGATGGCGGGGGGGGGGCTAGCTAAACCCAGCGACTGCCCCCTCTCATTATTGATCTTGCTCACAACCTTCACTAAATAATTGTCTATGGTGTGAGGCACCTGGGTAACCTTTAATTTAGACATTATTCGCTATTTAAAAGAACCGATAAAGAGCTTCTTCAATTTAACCTCATAGATGCTATTAAACATTCCTCCCCAGTGCTGCGCTGTCCATTGGAACTAGTGCTGAATGGACGTCCAATGGTCGTGCGCAGCACTGGGGAGGTAGTGCTGCCGTCGGCCAATGCACGAGGCAGCACTTAAGGGGTTAACACAGAAATGAAAATAAATATAACAAACCACCAGCTGGTATAGTCACTAGTTAAAATAGAAATTAATAAATTCTCACTGCATATATTGCCAGCTAAAATGATTCAGGGTTTCTGGCCCAGCCCAGTCTCTTCCTGTCTCTGACTGTCACAGACTGTCCGCCCTTAGTCCGGGCTTCGTCCGGCTAGTCCCGCGCGTGTCCCGCGCGTGTCCCGCGATGCAGGAGGTGCTCCCTGGTCTTTACGCACCTCCGGTCGCGTTGGGCGTGTCACTCCTGCTGCGGCTGACCAGGTGGTGTCGGGAGTTGTGGTTTGCCCGGCGCGCTCGCCTTCTCAGCGCGGGGCTCTGCTGATGTTAGAGATGCCGTTGCCCCCATGGCAGGTGAGTTGCACTGTTCCCCTCACGGCGGTGATGGACACTGCTTGCTTTGCCTCCCTTATTTTATAATACTTGGTGTTTTTTTCGTGCGATGTCATGGATACAGCAGGGCCTGCTTCCATTTCAGAATAATGATCAGGTTATCTGTCACCACATCATAGATGGCTCAGTATGATTGCCTCGTAAGAGTGTAAAAGACAAGGTGCAGACTGATGTCGTCTGCTGTCAATCCATATATTTATTTCAAGGAGACACGAAATGCAACAGCAGCTGTGTATGTGCCAAGTCTGAGCTAGCTTGTTCAAACCTGGATATGGGAATATGAGCAAACACTAAACAAGAAATGGTAACTTTAAGGTTACTAATGGCAAAGAGAAATGTAGCCAGTGTCTAATGTAAAGTAAATACACGCATGAACAAACCTAGCCTGGTCAAAAGTTATTCTTAATAGTGGGTGTGCATTGAACAAGACAGGGTATTTACATTTTTGCAAGTATTTTTGTGGTATTATTTTCAATATTCTTATTATGTTATATGGCAGACCTTTAAAACTCCAGCTATACCTATTCCATGTTGTTCTCATAGCCCTTCTCATAGTCTGTCTCTGCGATTAACTGAAATCGACTTCATAAGAAACACATGGTAACATGTTCTAAAAACATTATACACCACAATATTCAATAGGCAACATCGTTGCAGAGAGATTTCTACAGTGTGAAGGAATCATATAATTGACCATCCCTGTAGCCATCACCTCGACGTGTGAACTGGGACTTCTTGTGCCATTGCAGGTGCTTGGAAAATCTATTTTTGATGAATGAATTAAATTTTTACTTTAATTGTCTAAACAATAACTAAACAGGTACTAAGGTGTTAAGTAGTGTATCGCATTTGTATCACTAGTGTGTATTCATGTTATTTATTTTTTATTATTGATCTAGTTTTAAATAATCCGCATCATCACTGCAATGCTCCAAATGCACTCGTTATTGCCATCTTTGATGAAAGTCCTTAGTATAATTTTAAAGATATGATGTCTGCAGGATTGGAAAAGGGGTTTGCTGTTTTAGAGGCAAGTAAAAAAGATTTGCATGCACAAACACTATCTCGATTATTTAAAAAAAGGACAAGAACCAATTCAAATTGAACTAGGAAACCACTTCTAAGCTATATTTTAGGAATGGCCATGCCCATTTTGCTCGCAAACTATACGGGTGGGGGAGGCAAGGGACAATGCTGCATAGTATCAGTGTTATGAAGAAATCAAAATAGATACCAATGTGGCTGTGCAAGATACCTTCCTGGGGTCAGCAAAATCCATAACAGGGGTAAATGTGTGTGATCTTCTTGTGCATATTGTTAGCACTTCAATCAATCAATCAATCAATCATAGGCAATTATAGAGCGCTCTACTAACCCGGAGGGTCTCAAGGCGCTAGGGGGGGGGGGGGTGCTGCTGCTACCTGAACAGCCAGGTCTTGAGCTTCTTCCTGAAGGCGAGGTGGTCTTGGGTCAGGCGCAGGTCGGGAGGGAGGGAGTTCCAGGTCTTGGCCGCCAGGTAGGAGAAGGACCTTCCTCCAGTTGTCGTTTTTCGGATGCGGGGGACGGCGGCGAGGGCGTGACTGGCTGATCGGAGGTGTCGTTTGGGAGCGTAGAAGTTGATGCGGTTGTTATACATAAACAAATATATTTACTTCGTGTAGGCCACTGATCTTTTCCCAAGGAATGTAAAGCGCTTGGTCAAGTTAGTCCAGTGCTTGTTTCTGGTTCAGGGAGGACCTGGCCTGGCAGTTCAGGCAGGACTGTCCCCATGGTGAGCAGCGTCAGGACTGATCTGCATATGGCTGTGTCCAAACTGGGGTGGTGTGGCGAGCAAAAAAGCAATGGATTTAGGCCCAGATCTCAGAATGAGGGTGAGTGTTTCACATTGTTCAGAATTGGAAATTAGGTCAAAAGTGGACACGCCAGTAGTCTTAAGTTTGTGAATGATCACAAACTTTGTGCCATGCATTTCTCTCAATTGTCTTCACATTTAACTTACAGATTTAACGTTCAACTGTTAGTGCTGTATTAAGTGTCGGTAAATAAAATACATTGTGTCAATCTTGCCAGGACCCGGTACACAAAATTACTCCATTTAATATTCTCATTCAATATAAGCAAATTCCTGGCTATAATCAAATTCAAATAGGTATCCAGTAGTACTCCTCTGAAGCCGTCACTGTCTTCGTTTTCGAAGGAGTAGGCTAGGAATTCCTTTTTCTAAATTCAAATTTTGTATCTAGATTTGAGTACGTGGAGTTGCCAACCACGTGCAAAAGCACTAGCTAAATTTTATTTTATTTTTTTGACAGAAGGAATTTATTTTTCCCAATGGAATATGTCCTAATCCAACTCCCTAACGATCTTGGGGATTTTCCATACCTGTTTTCATTTTAGATACATAGTTGCGTCTACCTTTTACACAAGTAAAGCTTTAACATTTTCACGGAAGATTGAGCTAGTGAACAAGCTTCTAAAAACCCATAAATAATTTTTTTTCGGTAGCTGCATTCACACCCTCATACAAATATTCCCTGCCCATGCCAGCAGATAAAGTCATGCAGAACTGGGGCACTCTATGGGCATCTTCCGATTGGAGCATTCCATTTTTTTCCAAATGTGAGCTCTTTAAATGTTTGGAGGCATTGGGCCTTTTTTTCCTAATTGGCTGGACGACGAAATGGTAAAGGAACGCAGTAGGCAGCATCATGCTGTCTCTCTTTTAATGCTTCTACACACTTGCTACTGCACAAAGTATGACAAATATGCCAACGTTGTGTTAAACAAGCTGTGTTTCAATGAGTATAGGATTGATATATATTATCCAAGTTGCTCACTGCTTTTAGTTCAACAGTTATCTTCTTGGTTGTGTCAGCTTACTTCACTTCTACTTTCACTCCATGTCCTTGTTCCATGTCTCCTTATTCGTACTTCCCTATCCAACTTGGGTTGCTTTTGAAGTCATCATCTCCAGCCTTCTGGTCCCTAGGCCCTTGAGGGCTCCGTTTCCTAAAAATTCTAGCTTCTCTACATTTTACCTTTTTTGGACCTCGATCCCTGATTCGCTTTATTTCTTCGGGGGTTCTATTTAGGCAGTCATAGTTCTGAACAGTATGAATTCTCTGGGAACAAAGGTGTTGGACTTGACCCTTTTCGCAGGGTCATCCTAGAACTTTTTGCCTTCCTCCTGCATTTTTTTTCTGACCTGTTGTTGGTGATTTTATGACTCTGGGCACTTTACCACTGCGGATCAGTACTAAAGTGCATGTGCTCTCTCTTGTAAACTTGGTAAGATTGGTCTACACCTGTTTGGCATATTTAATTTACCAGTAAGTCCCTTGCACAGTGGTATCCCATTTACCCAGGGCCTGTAAATTAAACGCTACTAATGGGCCTGCAGCGCTGCTTGCGCCACCCACCAAAGTAGCCATTCAAACCTGTCTCAAGCCTCTACTACTGCAGGGTCTGTGCACCCAGTTCAATGCTGCAGTGACCAGGCATGGCAAGTGGTTGCCACGTCCAAACTCCCCTTTTACTACATGTAAGCCACCTCTAAGGTAGGCCCTAGCTAGCACTATGGGCAGGGTGCAGTGTAGGTAAAAGGTAGGACATGTGCCCTAACTGTGTGGCATGTCCTGGTAGTGACAAACAGCCTATTCGATTTCTCACTGCTGTGAGGTTGTCCTCTCATAGGGTTGCAGTGGGAATTCCCCAATATATGCTTCATTGGTAATTTCGAAGCGGAGTAACGTGACCATGTTTGGTATGTTTGGAATAGTAGTAATAATTCCTGCATATCGGTGAAAACAGATTTATTGTTAATATTTTAGAAATGCGACTTTTAGAAGTGGAAATTTCTGTGTGCTTATGTGTCTTTCTGCCGTGCCTGGATGTGTATTCACCATCTGGTTTTGACTGACAGGAGAGAGGGGATGTGTATTTACTCTAGACAGTCACAAGGGGGGTTGAGGTGTGTACTGCCTTTCCTGTGTGACTCAGCGCTAGGCTGAATAGACCGTGGCTGCATTTAGAGTAGTGGGAGGAGTTTCCCTTGCACATGAATAGGCCTGGTCTAGATTTAGAGTTGTAGGAGGAGTTGCACCTGCACCTGAATAGGGGTGTGCCTACTTTCCACAATGCTGTCTCTACCCCTCCGTGGTATGTCTGGGGCCAGGGCTTTAAATGTGAATGGGTGTGTTGTGCACTTCTTTACAGTGTATGGAGTGCCCCAAGAACAAAGACATTCTATGTGTAAGTACAGGAGCTATGACCCCACAAATATAGATAGTGTGTGGACTTGTGACCAGACTATGCTGGTTCTATGTGCTGCCTCAGGGGATTGCTGTGCTGTCAGGTATCTGCCATCTTGACTTTACCTAAGAGCTAGCCTGAACCTGCTTCCTACTTGGGGCCCTCAATGATCTCCCGGGGCATTTGTGGCCTGCCCTATGGGTTGGAAAATATAGTGCATGGTGAGCGCTATCGTGACTTGCATAAAGCGCTTGTGGATTACTGCCTTTTCCCTTTTGCTTGGAGAAAGTACGTGAAGAAGGCTGTTGTGTGCTGACAGCACTTGCAGTGTTTCCCTGCCTGCGTGGTTCTTCAGGGACGGGCGGAGAGAGCTGAGGGCGAACCCTCTCCCTCCACCTGCTTGTAAGAAGCCCTGAGAGGAGCGCCTTGCTCTGCAGAGGAGAGTGCATCATGGACACTCCATGACTACTCCTAGGAAGCAGTGGCTTGATTCCCGCATATGCCCCTCCCCTTGGTAAAGGAGTCTGCGACCTATACTGGTATAGGGACTGGTGGTGTCCCGCAGCATCGCTTGGCTGCCAAGAGCAGCGCTGCCGGCCGCCAGTGATCCCCCTTGTTAGGTCCCTGTTTCTCTTTCCAAGATGCGAAGCCTTGCGCCGTTTCGTGCTTGCGGACTCAGCAGGAACTCCAGAGGGACTGCACGGCCAGTGTAACCCAACCGAGGGATTCCAGCACTACTTCCCCGACCGCAGTGAGACCGAAGTAGAGGCATTTCAGGAAAGCTCCAGAAGGGAGCGCCGCTTCTGTTCTTGAGTCCGCGGCAGTGGTGGGTAGAGTGTAGGCATCTGGCAAGGTCTTCCACACAATCCGGAGGTGTCTGCCCTTCCTCCTTCAACAGTGGTCTTTGAGGCCCCAGAGAGGTCCCGGACACATGGAGAGGTTTAGTGCCGCTTGGGGGGGGGGGCATTCTGACATCTATGAGCTGGCAGCAGCTGCTCCACGCCTTCATGGGCAGCTGTCTTTCACTGCATGGTAAGTGGGGGACTCAGTGAGGGTTCCCCACCTAGAATTACCAGTGTGTGCCCCCCTTCATGCCTGCATATCGGGGAAATGATATCTTGTTGAGAGAACGGGGTGAGTTCTCGACGGAGGCCCCTGCATCATTGCGAAATTTGCAAACATGATCATGTAGTGCCTAATAGGAGCGCAGGTGTTTTGGTGCCCTATACCATGTACTGGTAACTTGTGTACATTCACCACCAAGAGACAGGGCGTGCACTAATACGATGATGCCAATGTCTGCATGCCTTATGTAAGGATGTCTTTCAGGATGTGTTTAGGACAGGTCCCGCATATAAGCATTTACTTTATTGCACTGCCTATGTGTTATGACAAGTGCCCGATTGGCAAAGTGATGTATGCCTTTATGTGACGTCATGACAAAGTGCCTAGGTGCACAGTGTTTCATGGGATTGTGGTCTAATGTGTTTTTATGAATAATAAAAAGGATATTTTTATAAAGCCTTGTGTGGATTGTCTTTTTTGTGGTGTGTCTAGTGTGTCCCTGGTGTTAGAGTGTGTTGCGCAAACGCTTTACACATTGCCTCTGGGCTAAGCCTGACTGCTCGACCAAGCTACCAAGGGAGTGAGTAGGGGTTATCTTCAGTGTGTAACTCCCTTACCCTGACTAGAGTGGTGGGTTCAGAAATACCGCATTTGCCTGGCTTAAGTGCATACCCTAGCCAACCAGAAACCCCATTTCTAAAAACAGGACTGTGCCAGGGAACTATCCCTCTGCTCTCTACAACAGGCAACGGTGCATACAGTCGGACCCTAATGTGCAAACATACAAAATAAAGAAATTCGAATCAAATGATCAAGAGAAGAATTAATTGCATTGAAACTTGACATCAGTTTGAAATAAACCGCACAGCAAATGGCAACTTCGCAGAAAACAATCCGCGAAGGTGTCTTTAACGATCATTCCCCTAGTGCTATGGATTACCTCGAGATTCTTGGTGGTCAGGTGCTAAAAATGGCCTCATCTCCAAAAGACTACGATTTGGTTATCCATTGTTGTATTGGATGAGAGGAGCAGTGACAGCCGATCTGTCCCTGTTCCGCTTCTGGAGAAGGTCGCGTGAGTCGTGACCCGCACCCGCCTCTGTCGCTGGGTGCCTAGGAGCGGTGCGTCACAGGACAGCTGATGAGCGTTAATGAGCTGGCCCTCGCGCGTCACCCGACCCGCCTGAGAGATTCTGAGCGGACCTTGTCTAAAACACAAGATAAGGTGAAAAAATGTCCTCATCAAGATGTAATGCAGTGTTGCATCTGGACTCGGTTTGGGTCTGTGTGTCAATAAAACAGAAAGAGTGTGAACATATAAAAACAAGAGAAATGTTTCCACGCGTATCCTGTACAGACATCGGAAAATGCATGCCTGTTAACATCACTTGTGTCCTTAAGTGTCACCAAACTACTGTAACAGTTTTAAGACAGGCACGTGATAATCTGTAACGATCTTAATTATGCAAAGAGCATTTATGAGGTACAACAGTTTGCATTTTCGTAACCTTGATGTACAAAAAAAGCTATTCATGAAGTTAAGTTTTCCATATGTAGTTGAACTGTTGAACGACGTCACACTTTATAAGTATTATTTTGCAAACAATAAATCGAGCTTTATTTTTTAGAAAAGAAAATCACTTGCAAATGCTCCTTTCATTTCTCCATTAATTGGCGATCTATTTCTGCGCCTGCTTCTCTTTCAGTGATCCAGATGCTTCTATTGAAAGGTAGCTTCTATAGCGAAGTACGTGATTTTCATTGCAGCAACAAAAGACGTTTGTTTAGGTAGAATGGCAATCTCTCAACATTTATCGCCATCTAACGTTTGTTCTTGTCATTTCACCTGTGCAGAAAACAGATTACTAACAACGATGTTTTATAATTAGAAATGTGGAGGTTTGTTTTAATTTGAAATCCGACCAAGTCTACCTTACCGAGTGCAAAATTTGCTGAGGTGACAGAGACATTATCCCCTCATGTCCATCCTCCTCGTCCCACCCCTAACCTGTGAGGCGTTTCCGTCTCACAGATTAGTACTGGGCAAAAAAGGATTCCGAATGGGTTAATAGTTTAGCCCCCTTTTTAGACTGTGTTGGCTGTAATAAAATATTTTCAAATTCGGTACAAACGTTTACATTTTTGCTTTGCTTTCCACCGCCTGTCAAAAGACTGTGGGTCAGATTTACAAGGAACTGACGATCTTCAAAGATGCGTCAGTTTCTTTGCACCAGTTCCAAATGTCCTTGCGTAGGAAATAGTGACTCATCTTTTGGCACAAATGTGCCACATTGCTGAGTTGCTCATGAAAGTGCCGCAACTACAGCCCTCCCCCACAACAGATAGGTGACTCCCAAACAAAAAGTAATGCGTTAATCCTTTAGCTTGGTCTGAGCAGGTGTAGGGATTTTGACGCAGTGAAAGTGAAGAGTGGCGCAATGAAATGTTGTAAATTTCACTGCGTCAGTTCTCACAAAACGACTTGCGGCCCCCGCTTCGTGGGAGCCGCTCGCAGTCGGGACAAAGTGCCGGAGTGTAATCCTTTGCTGCTCCACTTTCTGGGAAATACCTTCACTAGCAGCTGGGTCAGATGCCGATTTGGGGAAAGTGTTGTGTGCGGGACTGCGAGGACCTGTCTCCCCTGCGGCCAAGTGATCTTCCGCACCTGTGTTTTCTTCCCGCTTCCTCCCATGGGTGCTCACAAAACGACTTGCGGCCCCCGGTTCGCGGGAGCCGCTCGCAGTCGGGACAAAGTGCTGGAGTGTAATCCTTTGCTGCTCCACTTTCTGGGACATACCTTCACTGGTAGCTGGTTCAGTCGCCGATTTGGGGCAAGTGTTGTGCGCGGGACTGCGAGGTCCAGTCTCCCCTGCGGCCAAGTGATCTGCCGCACCTGTGTTCTCTTCCCGCCTCCTCCCACCGGGTGCTCACAAAACGACTCGTGGCCCCCGGTTCGCGGAAGCCGCTCGCAGTCGGTACAAAGTGCCGAAGTGTAATTCTTCGCTGCTCCATTTTCTGGGACATACCTTCACTGGCAGCTGGGTCAGACGCCGATTTGGGGCAAGTGTTGTGTGCGGGACTGCGAGGACCAGTCTCCCCTCCGGCCAAGAGATCTGCCGCACCTGTGTTCTCTTCCTGCCCTCCTCCTATTAAGGAACGCCCCTCCCCACGCATGCGAAGCCCGGGCAAAGGGCGGGCCGTCTAAGGCCATCCAAGGTCGTTCAAGGCCGGGCTGGGCCACCCCCCTGAAAATTGCGGTATGGTGATGAGTGTTTATGATTTCTTATTAGTTCGTTAGTTTCCCATTATTGATGTGACCCGGCTTTTGTGTTTATACATTTAAGAAGCAGCTGCTATGTCGCTACGGTCTGGAAAGGACAGAAATGTAACTCTTACATCTACGGGGGTGGCCATGGGAACCTTGGATCAATTTTTCAAAAGGGCAACTGTAATTTTAGACAAAGAAATAGTCCTTACCGAGCAACGCTTGTCCCTAGATCTCATAACGGGAAAGCCCTCGTCCTTAGGTCAAATTGGTTCAGTGGTCTATCCCAAACCATTAAGACCATTAGATTCTTCAACTACTCTGGGCCCCAGTACTAGCCTTATCCTGGAACACACCGATAATATAGAAAGGTCCTCTACCTTAAATATATCTTCAACTTACACGCTTCTAGTACTCCCAATAATAAGGTTTTAAATTCCCCCTTGCCACATAGTCCGCCCGTAACAGTTAAGAATCAGGGACCACCAGTGAAAACTATACAAAATAAACGGAAAAGAGGGGGTGGCCCTCAGAAGGGTGGCTTGACAAACATTCAAAAGAAAAATAGCAACATCCCTGTTCTTGACGTCACTGTGCAACCCCATAGCCCGCATAGGGCTACTTTGGAGCCCACCTTACATTTACCTAATTGTGGTATAGACGATGCTGGGTTGCTGAGCAAAATAGAAACACTAGTCAAATCTCTGATGTTACCCTTGTTGGAGAGAACTAGGATAATAAATCCTAAATTGGACCAGATAGAGAAGCTAGTTAAAGAAAATTCCAGTACGCTGCATAATTTTGTAAAAGGAGTGGATAATCCGAAGCACCTGGCCGTTCATCGGCAAGGTGTGGAGACCGGAAATGTCCCTAGGGTGTCCCAACAAGCTACTATAGATAAGGCTAACATTCAATCTGGGCAAAAAGATATAGAGAAGCGGCCTACACCCAAAAACCTTTTAGGTACCACCAGGGATAAGGGCCCGGCGGTAGGCGCGGAGCTGACAAAGCAGCCCACACCGTGCGCCTCAGAAGGGCAAACCAATAAACAGAGAACCTCAGATAGAGATGGCGCCGACCAGGGTAGATTAAAGAGAACTACTACCGGTATCGATTTACCACCAGAGGCGGCTCCCTTTGTAAGTGTCCTATCAGGAGTGCCTGAGCTTTCTATTGGGAAAACTGAAGGGTATTATGAACTAAAAAACAAAGTAGCCTTTTGTCTGAGTAAAAATAGACCGCTTCCACCTAACATCAATGGGAAAATGTTAAACGTCAGAAGGGTTGGGTGTTTGGGACATATGACCAAGGATATAGAGGGAGACCTGGTTATAGTGAACTTTAGGGACAAACGGGTGATTCCCTATCTCCAGAGCTGGCACTCCCAGATCGGTGATGGAGGAATAGTCACGTGGGAACTAGGTGATGTTTATCCCAGACCACCACACTGGACCTTTGAAAGATGTCAAATTGGAAATACTCACGTTGGGAGTACCTTAGTTCCTGCATTAAATGGTTGTAACATTCCTACATCAAACCGGTTTGACCTACTCTCAAGCTTAGAAGCGGTCGATTGACTTACTAGTGATACCCCCAGCTCCCTTGTAAAATCTAACTCGATAGGCAGTGTGATACACAAGGCGAACCTAGAAGTATTTTTGCCCTGTGCCGGGATGGACGTTTTAAATTGTGTAGATTCTGCCCCACCAGAAAGAGTCACCCATCAAGTGTGTGAATTGACAAAGTACATCTCCGAAATTAAAACAGCTCTGGTGAGGTTAGAAATCCCAGTATCGAGCATCTCGTCTCGGAACACTACTACCAATACTGAAAAAAGGAAACATGTCGCCTCATTTTCTGGAATGTGGCAGGATTAAAATTTAAAATAAATAATACTACATGGGGAAGTATTGTAAATGGGTATGAAATAATGGGCCTACAGGAAACATGGTTAATAGAGCCTATGCATATCCCTGGATATAAAACCTTCTTTACATCGGCAGTACAGGGTCCACATGGTAGGGCTAAGGGTGATTTGTGTATGTACATTTCTAACCAGCTTAAATATCAGAAAGCTAAATTGCTATCTTATAATAGTTATTATCAGCTGGTGAAGATAGGTATCAATAAGGCCGCCAGTGTAATCATCATAAACTTTTATAACAACATTGTAACAACTGATATTGTTCAGACCATAAAAATGTTGGGTGATGATTTAAAGCACGAAATGGACACAAACTTAAAAGATGCAATGGTCATCTGGGGGGGATTTTAACTGTGCTCTCTGTAAACGGCGCCGACAAGGCATTTGTGATCTTATGTTGGACCAGGACATTATCCTCACTCATTTTGAGCATACCACATGTGGGGATCTGTTAAACGAAATTAATTCTGTTTTCTTGTGATTTGGGGTATGTAAATGAAATGGGCCAGATAGGATCCCCCTTTGTCCCTACCTTTATTGCCAGGGGAGCGGCCACTACAATTGATTTTATACTATGCCCCACCAGGTATGGTTGTCAGATCAAAAAATCTGAGACCCTTGCTGTGGTATTAAGTGATCACCAACCGCTAACTTTGGAGATTGAAAACCCCTTTCGTGATTTAAATAGGGAACGTTCGGTTAGACAGCTAGTCCCAAATGTGATGCTCAGAAGGCAAAATGGTTACTCACTTAAATGGAGTAAACTGGTCCCAGAAAATGTTTTGAAAAACTTGGTAACTAAATGTAAGGAAAGCTTTTTGATTTGTTTGTATGAGCAAGCAGATAGTCTGTCCATAATTAAACATTTTAACTACATTGCATCCTCTATCAAGGATACTCTGTGGGTTGAGCCAAAGAACCGGGGGAAAACAAATAGAAGATGGTTTGATTCAGCATGCACAAAGGCACTTTTTAATCTTAAAAATGCCCTCCACGAGAATCCTCGTGACGTCTTATTGGTTAGAGAGCTTAGAAAAACCTATAATGAGGAACTCAAAAATCGGAAACTTGCAATAAAAAGGGATGCTTGTGAATCCCTCTGTGAGGCTTCGCTTTCCACAGATTCATCCGCTTTCTGGAAAGTGGTCAATGCCCCCGTTCTTTATGATGTTAAAAAGGGACGCATAGAAATAGCAATTACTGAGTATGAATGGGTCTCCCACTTCTCCAAGCTGTATAGTCCTGTACAAGGGACATATCATTTGACATCTGATATATCTGGAGAAGAAAAGGTTAAGGATATAAATCTGGTTGTAACCTTGAAAGAAGTCATGGTGAGCCTTGGAGCAACTAAGGGTGGAAAAGCCGCAGGCCCGGATGGCATCCCAGCGGATTTATTTAAAGATAATACTGACTTACGGGGCCCTATGCTATTACAATTTTTTAATGCTGCCTTTGTGAGGGGTCTAAACGCCTCTTGGTTTACCTCAGTAATCGTGCCAATATTTAAGAAGGGAAATATGCAAAATTGTGCATGCTATTGACCCATTTCCCTTCTTAACGCATCCATAAAGATCCTTGGGAGAGTGATTTTAGGGAGACTCCAAAACTGGGCAGATGAAAATGGGATAGTCAGTGACCTGCAATACGGCTTTCAGAAGGGAGTTGGAACAACAGAACAGGGCCTAAATCTATTTATTTTGAACCAAATATACACTAGGGAAAAGGGAGAACACATATACTTTACATTTGTTGACTTAACGTCAGCATTCGATTGCGTCTCCCATAGTAAACTTTGGGAAATTTTAGAAAAACTAGGGGTAGATGAAAATATCATTTGCTTTTTAAGAGAACTATATTCTGGTGCCACAGCAGTTGTCGGTTAGGATGGAGAATGTACTAGATCATTTGGGATAGGTCGTGGAGTACGCCAAGGGTGTGTCCTGGCCCCCTTTTTATTTTTAGTATACATTAATGACCTCAAGAGAATTCTGCTGTAGGAGTGCAGGGACATGCCCATGATAGGTAAAAGAGCAATCCCTGCACTCTTGTATGCAGATGATGCGGTCATAATGGCAAGAACACCTATTGCCCTACAGGGTTTGATAACAACTTTTAATAATTTCATGTCAAACCTGGATCTAAAAATAAATTGCACATAAACGTTCTCCATGAACTGTGGCACAAGGAGTAAGTATTAGCCGGAGAAACACGATGTATATAAATAATAGTCGCCTGGATTCCACCACACCTTTCCCTCATTTAGGCATTCTGTTCCATGAGTCTGGTACATGGGCAAGTGCTGTAAAAGCAAGAAGTCTTCTGTTCTCAAAATCAACAATGTCCTTAAAAAACTTTATTAGGAAAATCGGTAAAAAACCAATCAGGGAAATTTTAACAATTTTTAATGCGACCTGTATATCAGTTGCTCTCTATGGCTCAGGACTCTGGGGATATGCCAATATAAACTCTATCCAATTAGTGGAAAATATGTTTTTGAGACACATCCTAGCCGTACCTGAGAGTGTCTTGACTTATATCTGCCACAAGGAACTAGGCCAGCCACATATTGGAGACATGATCAAAATCCAGCCCATATTACTCTGGCATAGGTTCTGGACAACCAACAAGTGTGTATTAAACCGTGCAATTCTGACGGACGCCTTAAAATTAGAACATGTGAATAGGATCAAATGGCTTGACTATGAAATGTTTTCTTGTTGAAATTGATTGCCAAAATGATTTTGATGATCCTCTCTCAAAGATTAATGTCCCGAGAAAGATATTGAAAAAACAATGCATGGAGTTCCTTGAAGAGAAAAGAGCTAAGGTAGAAGTAAAGAAAAAGACTGTATTTTTACATCAACTGATATTAACTCAGGACAAACCACAGCCATATTTGACTTTTTATATGTCTAATTATGAAAGATTTGTCCTGACACACTTTAGGCTAAACATACTTTTTAGACTTTTGAGTTTCCCTGGCATGAACAGTTGGTCTCGTGACTTAGTTATGTGCCCATGCGATGACTCTTCGACCCAGTCGGATATTCATATTTAATTTTTTTGTAAATTTTATACATTGCCACGTAAAAATTTGATTGTCTTGATTCTAAAGGAAATGAATTTAAATCGATGTCGCCCAGCATTTTTAGAATTGCAGAGACTGGACACAGTTTTAACTGTTGTAACTATTTCTGAATTTTTAAAAAAAGTTTCTAAACTAAGAAAACCTATTTGTAAGGACGAACTTTAATAGCTTGCTACGAACAAATCTGTTTTTTCATGATATATTATGCAAGAGATTCTTCTGTAATTATTTTTATGTTGTGTACTTTTATGGTTATCGCTGATTAACCGAATAAAGTTATAAATATATATATATATATATAATATATAAATCTTTACCAACAGGGAACAGGACCCATTTTAACCCAGTCCGCTTTGTAAAAGTAGGTAAAACTTTTAGAGGGAAGTGGCAGCTATCCTTTTCAATTTTGAAATGGAATCACAGGGATGGTGGTCTGCAGATAGCCAATTGTAGTGTGTCGACAATGTTGTCCTGTCTAATTAATATTCATTAGGCTGATCAATTGTGACCCACTACGGTTCAATATTTTGCAAAGTGACCTCTTACTACATAGGCTGGATGATAAAATTAGAAACTGGGGCAAAAAGTAGACTGACGATTTGCAACAACATTTTGTGACTAGTATCTTAGCACACTTGGCCTAAGTCTCTAATTGTGAGTAGGTTAGTGGTGCAGAACATATCTCCTATTCCAAGTGTTTCCCTTTGGAATCTAGATAAACATGGGGAGTCACAATTCTATGCCCAGTTTGTAATCATCTCACATTCGGGGCCTTACCTCTCAGTGTGAACCATAGCACAATGAGCTTTCCAACCATAACACTATTATGAAGGTAGAATCCAGCAGTATTATTTTAGATTATATAATAATAAAGTTGCCTTGCAGATGGAAAGTAGCGCAACTGGCGTGAGAGATTGCTACCTCTTCTCTTTGTACTTGGTGCCATGTGTACTACCTCTTTTAGCAGGACAACATCACTGGAGAGGGAGAGGCCACTTCCAGTAAATATTCACTAAGAGGTGTGACTGCGATTACACAGAATCTCATATCCCCTTTAATTTCAATCCTCACTTATCACATTTAGGAAATACATAAGCAAATATAATTACAATAAACATTTGCTGTCATTCCTCCAAGCGTTCTTATTTCCATTCACTCACTGTTACACCTTTACGTGTTCTCTGCACTACTTCATGAAAGACCATTTCCTCCAGAGTCTAATCATCTTAAGCTCACATGTTGATTAAATCTTCCACTGTTGTTCCAGGGATCATTTATGAATTCTATTTATTGCATGTGGAAATAATATTTTCTGGTGATTTTAAGAAATGCGCCAGGGGGAGGAGCAGGACGGCAGATTGATGCCGCCACAGAGTTCAGCCGAGTGAGCTCCTGCTGCAGACACCCGATTGAAATGATCTGTACAACGTGTTGTACAACGTGTGTTCCCCCTGCATAAAACAACTGCATAACACAACGGCTTGGAAAAGAACTGAAATAATTGACATCGGTGGCTATCAACGTCCTCTCACCTGAAGTACGGAAGGAGAACGGATGTGGCAGTCCTTCGCGAACAGGCTCGGGCGCTTGGTTTCAGCATCTCGGCTGCTTTATTGGAAGCTGGGTAGCCGGCCCGCGGTCGGCTGGCTAGGCCTGGTTTTTGCTGTTGCTCCAGTGGCGGTGGTGGCAGCTACTTCATCGGCTCCTCTACCGTCGGTTTCCCCCTCATTTCAAGTCAAGAGGATGGCACCAAAAATAGCTCAAGGAGTTCTCGCGCCGGGAGGAATGTCCGTTCTAGAGCAGGAACAGCCGGAACAGGAGAGGTGAATATATTGACGAACGTATCGGACGGTGCTGGGAAACAACCACCTGCAGGCAGCTCAGAGAGGGATAGAGCGCCCGGCAGTCAGCTCGAGGCTCAGTCGGCGGCCACAGGAGCCATCCAAGAAGGTAATTTTGTTAGTACGTTTAATGCTGTGGATACTGCCTTAAATGCTGCCTCAAATACTGCTACAATTGTAACTGCCACTGCCACCGCTACTGCCTTGAGGGTTTCAGGCGATGTGATAGACATTGGCGACAGTGTTATAAACGTTTTTACTGCTGCAGCTGCCACTGCTACTGTCTTGGAGCCGTTAGAACCTACTGATGTCACTGCTAACGATAATATAGCTCTACCTCCATCGGCTACTGATGGCTGTTTGAATTCGCCTGGTATTGATGCGGGAGCAGGGGGTGGATGTGCTCTGGCGAGTCAGATTGTGCATGATGGAACTGCCCAATTGAAAAGAGTGGCAGAACTAGGGGCAATAGTCTGCAGTGCTACAGATAAAACTACTGTGGATAATAACGCTGAGGAGAGAGATGAGGAGGACCAGGATGCGGATTCATTTGATGATATTGAAGACACTACGGAACTCTCAACGACATCAACGGATATTGCAAAATCATCTGTGGATAAAAAGGGAAAGGGGAAGGCAAAAAATAAAAGCAAGAGCAGCAAAAGTAAAAAGAAATCACCTCTTGGACAGAATGTTGGACAGAACGTGACTACACCATGTGGGAAGTTAATTCCCGACAATAGCCCTTTGCGTAAATAGATACAAGCAAAGGGGGGCATCAAGAATGTGGCATCGCTAAATTCAGGAAGCACTTCCAGTGAGGACATATCTGCAAAAGCCCAATTTGTAACCTCTGTGGTAGATAGTCCAACGAGGTTGCCTTCAGGCGGAGCAAGTTCTATGCACACAGGTCCAGGAGCATCCTATAATATGGAAGGAATTCAAGGTATTACAGGTGCTACTATAGGCGCTCAGGAGGTGGATGTAACAACGGCCGGTGCAGGAACAGCTGGTAATCAAGAGGTTATGACACCATCATTGTGCTTGATACTGCAGTCGCTAAAAGAGCAAAGACAAGAAGCTTAATAGCACTATACGCAGGTTCAGGAAAATAACAGCAGAGTACAGTAGTCCTTGCAAGAGATGGCGAAACAGTTGGGGAGTCTAATCCAGGCCATTTCAGAATTACAACAGAGGGTCGTAGACACGGTCGAGCTATCAACTCGCATAGACAGTCTTACAAAGAAACATGACGATAAGATCTTAGCGATGCAGATCAAACTGGAGGACATGGAAAACCTCCAGCGCCGACAAAACTTAAAACTTTTTGGTATCCCTGAAGGCTCAGAGGGGGCAGACCCGAGGTCCTATATGGTGCAGCTACTTCAGAAGGCCTTTCCCAAACTCGCTGATTGGGACTGGGATTCTCAACTGCAGAGGGTCCATAGACTACCAAATACCCACGGCCATTTATGATTTATTTTGGTAATTTCCTGTTGAGACAGGCAGTCGCATTGAAAGCCCGACCTGACTCTCCGGTAAAAGTAGGGACTGTAAGTTTTTTTGTCAGATCTGACTGAAGTAAGGCTACAATGGAAGCTACGCCAATATAGAGATTCGATAAAGGCTTTGGTTGCGCAGGTTTTTTTACAAGAACCTGCGCGCTTAAAAGTTCTTAAGAATGGCCATACCTATTTGTTTGCAGGAGAAAAGGAAATCGAGCAGGCAGTGGCTAAGTGGAAAACGGAGGCTGAATCACAAAAGTAGAATCGGGCTCGCAAATCATTGGCCTTCAAGGTTTTTTAGTACGGCCTTAAATAAAAAATTAAATCTTATTCAGCTTATGTTTAGTTTTCGCTTACTGCTGTCTGAGTATTTCTGTCATAGGACCAGAGGGTGGCATCCAGTATTAATATACGTATCTCACAAAGGGATGTACAAGTTATGTCTGTGTGGTCAACTCTGGCTAACTCAGGTACTTTTTTAGGGGGAGGGAAAAATCTTTGTTTACATGATGAGGGTGTGCGGGGGGAGAGCATTATGACTGAAGCTCTGCAGGGGCTGCGTAGCTAGCAGCAGCTGGGTAAAGGGAGGAATCCACTTCCAGGGGACAGGGTGGGGGGTGGTGCTGGTTGTGGAGGGAGGGAGGGGACAGGAGGGCAAAACATTTCATCATTAGGGCACTGTAGGGTATTGCTTTTTCTTTTTTTTTGGTTCAACTTTTTCATTTTTTTCTTATCTGAAAGGCAAGATAGTAAGAATAAACAGAATAATGGCTATGAAGGTACTAAAGGGGGTACGGGCAAAGGTTAGGAAAATCTATCATGGATCAGGTTAAATGCATGGCCTGGAATGTGGCTGATTTCAATAGTACTATTAAACGTAAGTTAGTCCGGGAGGAGCTGAGAATGTACCAACCTCATTTAGCAGCCATAACAGAAACACATATTGCTTACAAAGATCGTAATTTGCTAAAACAATTGGGGTATGGGATTATTACATGCACCACTCAATCAATATCATTAAAAGGAGCAGCTATTCTAAAAGATAAGAGGTTTAATGGTAGAGTGCTAAAAAGCCAATCAGAACAACGTGGCCGTTGGGCACTCGCTCAGCTGGAGATAGGAGGTAAAACATTTGTGGTGTGTGCAGTATATGGCCCTAATGTGGACGATCCTGCAATTTCTGAACATCTCAGTCTAGAATTGCTGAATTGGGAGGGGGAAAACTGATAATGGGGGATTTCAATTACATCATATACTATGGTTTAGACTCTTCTGGTGAAGGCCGAGCCCAAAGAATGCGCAAGACACGTGCTGCAATACTTCAAATGGCAAGGCTACAGTCTGTTAAAGATCTATGGAGAAACAAAATATTTAAGAACATCGGGTTATACATATTTTTTGGCCCCCCATAAATCTTACTCAAGGATTGATATGGTTTGGGTATCAGATGGTTTAATCAGAACATTGGATAGGGAAATATGCCCCCGCGGAACATCAGACCATAATCCTATTATGCTAGTATTCCGGGTCGATGTAGTAAAGAGGGAGACTAGACCATTTTCTTTTCCACGATATCTGCTGACTGATAGCGACTACTTAGATAATACGGCTAGTGAACTGGAAGAGTTCTTCAGAGTCAATACAGGAACAGCTTCACCGAGGATTGTGTGGGATACAATGAAAGCGTTTGTTCGTGGTATTACACAAAAATATATTTATGATAGGAATAAGAAATGCAGAAACTAAACAGAGTGTCTGTTAAGCACTCTACGCAATCTTGAGGTGCAGCAAGCAGAGGCAGTAAGTAAAGATCAGGCTACTCAAGATACCCTGCTTCTATCATTAATTGATGCAAGAGTATTAGTGAAGTAGACTCTTTGGGAAAAAATGGCAACTAGTTTTACTAAACATCGACTAGAAAGATACGAATATGGGGAACATATAGGGCAGGTACTGGTCTATCAGACTGCAGAGGCAAAAGCAAAAACTGAGATCAGTGCTGTAAGAGGCTCAGATGGATATTTGTGTACTGAACCTTCTGCTATTTTAGAGCAATTCCTCTTATTTCATCAGAAACTTTACTCCCTTACATGGGACCCGACCCAGGAAGACATACTAAGCTTTATTGAGGATAGCAGCATACTGATGCGGAGGAAGCAGTTACATTTGAAGACATGGCGTCTATAGAAGAAGTGGAACTGGCATTGTCAACTTTACCAACGGGGAAGGCGGCTGGAGATGACTTGTTGCCATTAGAATTTTATACATCTTTTAAAAGAGTACTATTATTGCCTATGTGTAGAGTGATACAATCGGTGGCAGCAAGTGAGCAGGTGCCGGAGTCATAGAATACAACACAAATTGTATTTTTTTTAAAAAAGGGCAAATCTCCAACAGAATGCGGGTCAAATCGGCCTATCTCACTTATTAATACTGACGCAAAGGCCTTTTCAAAGATCTTGGCAACTCGCCTAGCACCACTTATGTCACGACTAGGTTCTGAAAGACAACACAGGTTCATTATAGGGAGGGACACTACTGCTCACGTCAATATGGCCATTGGGGCCTTCGATTATGCAGATAAGATGGGGATCGACTTCGGTATGATATTATTAGACGCCGAAAAGGCCTTTGACAGAGTCAGATGGGACTTCTTATGGGCCGTACTGGCCAAAATTGGTCTTGGACCTCAATTTTGGTCCTGCGTACAGGCTTTATACTGTAATCCACAGGTCAAACTTTTGTATAGGGGAATGCATTCACCTCCATTTCAGATTCTGTGTGGGACAAGGCAGGGATGCCCTCTGTCCCCGTTATTATTTGATCTTTATATAGAGCCCTTTCTGGGCACACTACAAAAGTGCACACAAATTAAACCTCTAAAAGCTGACAATACTAAATTAAAGATCACAGCCTATGCAGACGATATCGCAGTCTATGCAATCAACCCAGAGGAAGCTGTAGTTAGTATTAAAGTAGAAGCAGACAAATTTGGCAAAGTTGCAGGCTACAAATTGAATGCTGACAAAGCTCAGGTACTTACCACTGTCGGAATTCAGAACTCCTTTATCGGATCTTGTGTCACTATAAATTACTTGGGAGTAAAGATAACTGCTAAGATTAATCAGATCATTGATATAAATTATGTACCCTTGCTAAAAGTAACTATAAAATTGTCACAAATTTGGCATAGGCTCCCTATAGCCCTGTTAGGCAGATGTAACTAGATCAAAATGAAAATATTGCCTAAATTTCTGTTTTTGTTTCATTCTATTCCTTTGAAAGTCCCCAACATATTTAAAAAAAAATTAGAGGGGGTTTTTAGTAGTTTTATTTGGGGATATAAAAAAACCGAGAAAGGCGATTGAGCTGCTAAAAGCTACATATGATCAAGGTGGGCTTGGCTTCCCAGATTTCAAAGTCTATTTCTGGGCCCCTTTTACGGGTCGTTTTTGTAATTTGCTCAGCCTAGATCAGACTGATTTTGTGTTCCCATTTATGCTGGGGAACCAGAGGGATACATTTTTATATGAAATTAGAGATCCAAACTATTTTAAAAGGGTAAAATTTAAGACCGTTAAGGATATTGTATATATTTGGCAAGCAATGTCTACTAGGTGCAATCTACCGATATTCCATAAAAACTACCCATTGTGGCGGAATCCCACTTTTCCTGAGGTATTTAAGGATCAAGCACCACGGACCTTACTGTGCCACATTGCTATGTGTAATCTTTTCACCACGGGCCATTTTGTGAATGAGAATGTTTGTGTTACCTACATTACTAAGACTTGTGACCGATGGACAAAGATAAAGAATTGCCATTTACCAGGTACTTATCCATACATGATTATACAGAGTGTTTTTTAAAGTAGAACACCTTTCATTGGACCATTTGATTGTGGCAATGAATGACAATCTAGAGGCAACATTACATTAACATAGGTTTTCTCTCCCCCTCCCTCTTTTTATCTTTATATTTTAGAATACATTTAATCTCCACACAGAATGGAACCAGTACTGTTCCAAATAGGGGATTGTGTAGTACATAGGTCACCTTCACTTTCTGTTTGAGGTCCTGAAGAAAGCCCCATCGACCATCCAGGCGTACATAAAGGGCTGAAATATGTCAACCTATTTTTTGGACACTGACATTGCGTAGGACTAGTAACCCGTCCACACACACACCACGTTGTTGTTACCAGTACTTGATTCCTGACTTATTCAAAATTTGGTCAAGGACATAAAAGTTTCTAAATTTCACTTCACTTGAGCACTTTCACTTTATCTTCAATCACTTCTGCAATAACCAGTGGTACTCCTCCTGGTGGAGGCAAGCAAACTACAAAAGGGAGCCCAATGATGATGCTGACGCATTTTTAAACTTGGCGGAGAACCAAGATATACCGCCTTACGACTGTGTGAAAGTGATTGAGGGCTTTTTATTACAAAGTTGCTAGCCCTGGTTACTTAGGTCGAGTGATTCATTCCCTATTGATTTTGGACATGTCCCTGTATGCCATGCCCACATACACTGCTTGAGATGTAGGTATGTCACCTCTACTGCAGGCCTTGCAGCCCTAAGGCAGGCTGCACTATATCCCATGTGTGGACATGTCTGCATGAGCAGATAACATGTTACAAAATCTAAGTCCATTCTTGGATACTGTAAGTGCACAGGGAAGCCAGAGAAAGTACATGGGCTGGTTACTTGTCATTATGAGTTTCCTAGCTCCATGATAGCATCACTGTACCCTAAGATGTTTGGTACCAAACATCTCGTCCTAATAAATCCTCATTGATGCCAGTACTGGATTTATTAATAAATGCACACAGGAGACCCTTTCAGAGGGTCCCCTGAAAAGCTACCAAGCACTGGTGTGTTCTCTGACTAGTCTTAGCCAGCCTGCCACCACCAGACATGTTTCTTACCTTATGGGGTTAGCACCATCCGTCTCAGAGGCCAGGGACAAAGCCTGCTCTGGTCAGCAGGGCTTCACACCTCCTGCAGGCCGGGAGGGCCTGCCAAAGGGGGGAAGCTTCAAAAGTGATATTGTCTTGGAAATGCAACCCAGGCAACTCCAGTTAGTGGAGGATGCCAACTCCCTTTACTGTTCCCCCTTGGCAATAGGACAGGTGGGAAAGTTAGTTAGATTTGGAGGTGTGCCCACATTCAGCCAGCACCATCCCAAAAGTGGGGCAGGTGATGAGGACACTACTTTTCCAATTCCTCCATCTTGTGATGGTAGGAAATCAACCTATCAGGGCTTGGTTAGTGTCCCTTCCCACAGGAAGTAGTCATTTAGAGGGTGCAGACAGCCTAAAGATAAGAAGACCATTGGCTACTACCCATCACCCACTTTAATGACCCTAAACTTAGTAATTAGGTGGCATCCCCAGACCCTGAACTTAGACTTGACGGAACTAAGACTTGACGGAGCTAAGAAGAGCAATGGACAAAGAAGAGCTGCTGGCTCAAGAACTGAACCCCTGCTGCTTCCAGGACTCAACAATTGTTAAGAACTTCCAGTCTTCGACCAATTGCTGAGAACATACATTGTAGTAGAGAAGCTACTACCCTGTAGTCTGCAGGCACAAAACCACGAAGTCCAGTTTTCCGAACTACAGCTCCCAGGCGACTCTGATGCAGCACCCAAGTCATAGGAGGTACACGAGCTCCAGAGCATCAAATCTGTCCTGCCATCAAGTGAGAGAACACCAGTACTTACCAGAGCCGTTCAGGGCCAATTCCCAGGGTACCGGACCCCATACAGTGAAGACAGAGAAGAAAGAGTCCTATACGTACTCTACCTACCCAGGACATAGACACCCATTGAGTAACTTTGAGGCCCTTGAGACCCACTCTATGAGTGGCCCAGCTGTCCCTGAATTGTCCTTGCAACCTGCCTACCCTGACTGTGAGGACCATCTTGGCACAAAATGTTTGGCTGCCCTATCTGCTCTGCACCCAGCCCGTAAGGCCTGGATACTGACAAACCAGCTGTGTTATCCTGGTCCTGAGGCAATTGAGACCTTTTCCCTTGAGTAGGATGCCACGGAAATACCTGTAAGTCCCTCTGTACAGCGTGTTTTCAAGTGGCCCCCTTCTTCATAGAGTGCTGACTACCAACCAACAACCTCAGCACCCGGCTCCCGGTCAAATCCGGGATGCTCCTGATCTTCTGCTGCTGGAACATTGGATCTGGCCCTGCTACCTAATAAAATCCAGAAGATGATCCACTAGAACCCACTGTATGATCTTATATGCTTTTTCCTATTTTCTTTTATTGACTTCTATTGTGCATAATTGCGCACAACAGTGATTTATTTCATGAACTTTGAAAATTCATAACTTAAAAACTACTTACCTTAGAACGTTTTTCTTGGTCTGAAAAATGACAGAAAAAGCAATGTCATTTTTACAAATTGGTTTCGTATTTATTCTTGATTGTGTGGTCATTTATTATCTTTGTGAGCACTATAAATGCTTAGCACTACCCTCTGAGAAGCCTAACTACTTGCCCACACGACCACAAAAAGAGCATTGGTATTATCCGCCTTTGCCTCTGTATACCAGTAAGGGATCCGGTGGACTCTCTGCACAGTGTAGTATGTTTTAGTACACTATATAGAGAGCCAGCCTCCTACATATATTCTTTGTAATAATTTGAGTCACACTATAAATTGAATAAGCAGAGGCAGCCAGAGATGATTTCATTTAAATAACTAAGAATGATATTTTTAGAAGACAATATTTATTAACTAAGGGGCTCATGCATCAAACTCCCGTTTTGCGTTTCCAAATTTGCGAATTTTACCGAATCGCAAATATGGATTCGCAAAACGGGATGCATCATAGAAAGTGCAAAATATTTCCGATTCGGTAAAAATCGCAATTTTTACTGAATCGCAAATATTATGTGACTTCAAAATTGCGAAATCGCTATTCCCATTGATTCCTATGGGCCAAAAGGCCCATAGGAATCAATGGAAATTGCGAGTGGCACTTAGAAAATTTCATGGGTGCAGGGGGGGGTCCAAAGGACCCCCCCTGCACCCCTGAAATGTATTTTTAAATGGATGTTTCACACACACATGTCCTAAGGACATGTGTGTCTGTA
The DNA here is from genome assembly GCF_964263255.1 of Lissotriton vulgaris. Taxonomy (NCBI): domain Eukaryota; kingdom Metazoa; phylum Chordata; class Amphibia; order Caudata; family Salamandridae; genus Lissotriton; species Lissotriton vulgaris. The sequence continues at coordinate 1,051,676,498 of NC_141687.1, forward strand.
ACATGACATTGTTTAAAATGTAAATTAGTACATTTTAAACATTTTTCGCAATTTACCACGAGGTTCAACCTCGTGGTAATTTGCACTTCAAAACCTTGTTCTCGCAATTTGATTTCAGAATGATGCATTGCATTTAAGGAATCGCAAATTTGCGATTCCTTAAATGCAATCGCATTCTGGAAAGTCGCAAAATCAGCGAATTTCATTCAAAAATAATGATGCATCTGAAAAAGCACTTTTGCATTCGCAAACGGCCGATTTTAAGGAATCGCACCGTTTGCGAATGCAAAAGTGCTTGATGCATGTGGGCCTAAGTTCTGTAAATGTGATTGAAATAATATTGTACCACTGATATCATAGTTTAATACAGTGCCGGAATCATTTCCAAAGCTTTATGGTTTAGTAGTCAGGTATGCACTTGGAACAAGAAGTGGGCAAAGGAGCCATAATTCTAGTGTGAATTATAGATTTTATGCTTATTACATGCAGGTGTCTGTCCTCGTGTATATAAGGAATTTTCCAATGCTTTTTGTTATGAGATCCCTGCTTTCATCATCTGTTAGTTAGTATAAATTGGGGGTGGGCGTAACTGGGGTAATTCTCTCTAGCCTACTCACTCCTAATTATCACAAAAGTACTTGCAAATATGTGCAAATGTGTGAGAAGCATAATCCAGCTTTTAGATTTATTTTCTTAGTGCATAATGCACCTTCGCATCCAAAGTGGACCCATCTTTGCGATAAAAAAAATTGCACTAAATGCCACAGGACACTATCAGCAGTTGCCAGCAGCGGCTCACTCTCTTAGCTTGTTGTTCTTGTAATACTGCCTTAGGACTTTTAGTCCAAATGACCCTTAATTATTCAAAATGCCGTGGTCACGTAATTTTGCATTGCAAGCGAAATGCGTAATTATTAAAATGACTCCAGTGCAATTAAAATATATCTCGGGCCTAGCATAAATAATTTTTACATACTCTTTTCCCACAACTACCCATAGGTCTAGTTCTCTCCTGCATGATAAAGGTTGCAAGGACACTGCACACATCTGTTTTCACATTTCTCGCAAACCATTTATACTCGAACCTATTCACCCATGGGAGAGCGCTATACTGCGGGCATAATCGTAAGGAAAAAGAAAATGACACGCAGTAAAAGTGTCTAATAATCACGATCTACAAGATAACTACCGCATAATAAAGTCTTATGCAATTTTATAGAATTCGATCTTATATTTGTGGGTAATTGATTGCAAAATCCAACCAGGATGTGCTCAAATTCATTTTTATATTGATTGTCAGTGAAGAGTAAAGACACAATCATAGAAAGTGCTTGAGGAATGCAGCAGTGACAGATGGATTGCACTAAAGGATAAATAACTTGGGAGGGAACAGAAGCCTGGACTTCATCTGATTGTCGAAGGATGCGAATACACAGAGCCCGAATAATAGCAGTACTGAAGACGTGAAGCTTAAATGATATAGATCGAGTGAGGCGCGTGCATAGGAAAAAGAATCAGAGCGCTGTTATCGCTGGGTGGGAGCTGTGGAGTGAAGGAAAAATAAATTTGTCACCGAATAAAAACAGCCACTTTAAATGTAGATAGCTTAATTTACTCGTGCTTGCGTAGTAATGTGATTTTGTTGTGTTTGCTGTGACAGAACTTCAATAGCTCGTCAATGAAGCTTTGAACTACAGCATTGATGTGGGAAGAGCTCATATTAGGAAGCCAGCATTGACCAATGCAAGCTGCGCTCTTGTTTATGAAGCATTGGAAGTTATGGAACAGTGGAAAAGACATGCGGATTTTAGTGCAGTCACGAACCATCTAAAAAATGTGTAATTCTAGACAAAAATCCTTAATTTGATCTGGTGGTTGTTGGTGTTGGGTACCTGCACTCATCTTTGGTACCTGGGACATATTTTTTTCCTTCCGGTTTTGACCTTGATTAAGAGACAAAAAAGAGAGAAAAAAGCAGGAAGAGAAACAGAGGAAAAAGATACGGATACAGGAAGTCTAAGGGTGGCAAAAGAAAGAGGTGTGAAGAAGAATCAAAGACTAGAAAGCTGGTGTCGGGCTCTAAAGGAAAGCTGTGGGACGTTATCCTCATTTTCTTTAAATACATATGACGTACGGCTTAAATTACTTCTGTTCAGTACATTTTAAGATCAGTAAAAGGGAAAATATTTATGTACCTCAGAATCGTAGTCCCACAGTTGATTGCCTCTCATATGGTGGCACTTCAGCATGATCACAGGCCCATTGAGCCTGGAAACATCCAAGCATAAATCATCAGTGCGAATTTCCTTGTCAGCAGTATAGGAAAATACCTGCAAAAAGAAATTGTGATGGAGGTAGAAAGTTAACAAAAGCACAATAAACTAATTTCCGCAAAAGTTCTCAAAATTCCTTTCAATGCGCTGCTCATTAACAGGACACATGATTGAGGCTGAACTTCATCAGTATAGGTGTCATATACACAATTGGGGCAAATATCTGGGACTTTGATTTTAACCCCTTCGCTGCTATGCCTTACCTCACAACCTCCCCACCCCCCACCCCTCACCCAGCTAAGCATTATTTTGGCTATTTGGGATAGTTCGCGCTTAGGCCCCTGTAACTTTTTGACCACATAAGGTATCCTCGCCAAATTTGCGTCCTTTTCTTCCAACATCATGGGGATTCTAAAGGTACCCAGGGTTTGTGGATTCCTTGAGGGGACCCAGAAATCAGTCAAAATACAGCTAATGTTTTTTTTGTGGGGGATGAGAAAAAAGGGCTGCAAATGAAAGCATCTGTTTTTTTCCTGAAAATGGAATCAACAAAGGGGTTGTGGGGCTGAATCACCATTTTCCCAGTTTTCAGGGACTGTGAGACTTTTGTCAGAAAACCAACATTTTTATTTTTTACACAGTTTTGGCATTTTAATGGGACATAGCCTATTTTTGCTATTTTTTGTGCTTCAAACCTTCTTCCAGCTAATGGTAGAAATGGGTATGAAAGCAATAATGGTTCTTGGAAAGCTATACATTTCAGAAAGGTAGACAAAATTCTGAATTCAGCAAGGGGTCGTTTGTGTAGATCCTTCAAGGTTTCTTTATAGAAAGTAGCTGTTGATAATAGGAACAATTCCTAATTAACGGTAACCTGTTTGCTCCCTCTCCGGTCACGGTCGGAGTCCCTCAAGGATCAACCCTGTCCCCCACCCTCTTCAACTTTTATCTAGAACCGCTTACCGATGTTCTACGCACAGCGAATATCACCTACCGTATGTATGCTGACGATACCCAGATCTACATCAAAGTATCTTCTCTTGAGGAGATCCTCTCTCTGAATGAGGCCCTGAAACTGACTGTCCAATGGCTTGCCTCCAATCATCTTTAACTGAACACAAGAAAACACAATTTCTCTAAAACTCCCCTACTAAAATCAATCCTGAGCTTCAGCTATGGATAAAGACCATCACCATCACAGCCTTAAACTGCCCACCGACCATCGTAGAATCAGCCAAATCTCTGGGACTAACCCTGGACTGCAATCTAAACATGCAAGATCACCTCAACTCGATGGCCAAATCAGCCAGGTTCCACCTGAGCTACCTAAGGAAACTGAAACCCTTCCTCAACGCTCCTGACCTAAAAATGGCAGTCCAAGCACTTGTCATCTCTAGACTGGAAAATGGCTGTTCCACTCTCTCTGGGTTGCCCTTGACCTCCCTGGCCCCTTTGAAAGCCTGCCTCAACGCGGCCGCCAGATTACATACCGGCACAAGGAAGTTCGACCACATTACTCCACACAAACTTAAAGCTTTGAACTGGCTTCCTCTCGAGGCCAGGATACAGCTGGAACTAGCATGCATCACGCAGACGGCGCTATACGCAAACTCCCCGGCATATCTTGCACAGGAACTTGTGACATTTGGAGGAAGCAGAATCTACGGTCCGCTAGCGACTGCCTCCTCCAACCTGCACATTTTCATAAAACAAAATGTACAATCAACCCTTCTCCGGGGCAGCACCAAGAATATGGAACTCTCTCCCACCCACCGTTAGAAGAATCCCTTCTCTGGCACGCTTCAATAAGGAAGCCAAAACCTACCTTATGGGAAAATTCCTTGTTTAACTTTTGCAATGAACCACCACTGAGGTCCTGTTTAACGTCTGGCTTTGGCCTCCCCCTGACTACCTAGTTTTTCCCCCAAGATACCTGCGGCCCTGTTTTTGTGTAATTGTAAATATAATCTGTACATTCTTGTCCCCTATCCATCATATTTCCTGCACTGTGTGAATATTATGTGATGCTTAACCTTTGTATAACTCTTTGACCCTTGTAAAGCGCTCTGATACCCTAACAGGGTCAAGTTTGCGCTCTATGAAAAAAACTACATGAGTAAATAAATACATTGAAAATGAGTTGAAAAAACTGCCATTTGTGTCCGAAATTGTGAGTACCCATACTAGCATGAGAATTATAGGACATTTTAAAAAAATTACTTCTGTTTTACACATTGTCTTTCATTTGAAAGGCAGAATTGTATCGAAAGTCAATGGGTAATAACAGTTGCTTTACAAATTCTGTGTTACCCTAGTCTCCCGATATAAATGGTACCTCACTTGTGTGGGTAGGCTTAGTGCCCGCAACAGGAAATGGCTCAAAACGCAACGTGGACATACTTCATTTCTACAGTGAAAACTGACCTTTTTTTTGCAAAGTGCCTAGCTGTAGAGTTTGAACTCTAGCTCTGCAGGCACCTAAGGAAACCTAGCAAACCTATACATTTCTGAAAACATGACACCCAGGGAAATCCAGGTGGGGTGACTTGTCTTGCTCTCACCAGTTTCTGTTACCCAGATAAACCTCAAACTTTGTAAAAAAGAAAAACAGTTTCCTCACATTTCTGTGGGGCAAAGTTCTGGAATCTGTGTGGCTCCACACCGCATTCCCAATGTCTTCTGAGAAAAACGGTACTTCATTTGTACAGGTAGGCCTAATGCCGGCATCAGGAAATGGCCCAAAATGCAACTTGGACACACTACATTTTAACAGTGTAAACTGACCTTTTTTTGCAAAGTGCCTAGCTGTAGGTTTTGAACCCTAGATGTGCCGGCACCTAGGGAAACCTATCAAACGTATACATTTTTAAAAACTAAACACCCAGGGGAATACAGTATGGGGTGACTTGCTGGCTCTCACCAGGTTCTGTTACCCAGAATCTCTTGTGGCGGGCAGAGGCATTGGGCAGAGGGACTGTCCAGAGCATTTGAGCCCGTTGGAGCATTGGAAACACACAAAATCCCATAATGACAGCAAAGCCAGCCTCAGCTCCACTGTCAGGATTATGCTGTCTCTTTCCAACGACTTTTCCATGTTGGCTTTTATGACATGGAAAGGCTGTCGGAAAGTGACTTTGGGGTCTCATAGCAGGGCCCTTCTCCCGACACGGCCTCCGCTATGAGGGCTGGGGGGCACCTGTGTGCCCTTCTAAACATCCCTGCACCATGTGGCAAGAACTGTGAGGTGCCTGCAACATGGTGCAGGGGTGTTTAAAAACAATGGCAGCTTTTGCTGCAGACCTTTTACGTATGCAGCACAAGCTGCAAATATAAAATGGATGTTTCTGACAGCCCATGGCCGCATCCAAGTTGTGCGGTCGGAATCGCCGACCTATGGTTGGGTGGCTCCAGTTCGCTATGCGTCTGCCCGGCATCGTAGTGATGCCCATTTTCTAAAAAATGTAAATAGTATAAAGAGAAATAAAAATAACTACTATGTTATTTTAGCAATTAATTTATTTAAATGTTGACAATTGTTGTAAAAAAACTAAGGATATACTTTTAAAGTCATATCTTTTTGCTTACGATATTAAGCACTAATAATATTCTGATGTTGATATTCAGGATCTACCCCGTTTTATAAGTTTGTGGATCTCCCCTCACTGGGTAATTGCTGGGTGTGATTATTATCTCTACATAATTGCAATTTTCCTTAGGTCAGTATGACAAGCAAAGCCAACTGGGGAACAAGCCTGATAATAGAAGGATATTCATTTGTTAGTGTACAAAGCAACAAACCCTGCAAATTACATCCCCTTATGTAAATGGAGGAAATTATGGCATCCAATTAATTCTGAACCCTGGGGTGTTGGATTTCAGTGAGTGTGATAATTATCATATCCTCCACCTGGGAACCCATAATTAGGACATTAGACTGATTCTGCCTATAAGAATGGGTCCAGACCAGGCCGGATGTGTCACAATGTGAAAAAGGACCTAGAAAACAGTAACAAAGACTCAAAGTAGGGATGTTAGACGTGTCAGCCATGGGCACTTCTTTACCACTGCTAACTAGGCCTAAAGTGCTTGGGCTCACTCCTCTAAACCTGATAAAATTGGCTTAACCCTAATGCAAATAGAGCAATTGAAGGACAGAGTGCAGAATGTCAAACATTCACCCCAGTACAGAGAACTGGGCCTAAAGCTGTTTTTTTTTCTCACCATGCCATTCCAGTTTGGACCCAGCCATATGCAAATCAGTCTTGACCTGGCGCCCAATGGGAACAGTCCAGCCCAAACTACCAAATCTGGTCCTCCCTGGACTGGAAACAAGCATCCTAGGACCGGTTTTGGGCTTTCAGCCCTCATCAGCCAGGATAGCTTGACTCCAGTGGCATGGAGAGCACGGACCCACGTCTGGCCATACCCGTCCTATTCGGGGTGACAAATGCAAAAACAACAATTGATGGACGCAATGTTGTACAATTGTAAAACATTCACCCCCAGTCACTGATCTGGGTTTAATCCATCGTTATTTTGCTCACCACACCACCCCAGTTCAGACATGGCCATATGCAAATCTGTCTTGACCCTGTCCCTCATGGGAACAGTCCAGCCCGAACTGCCAAGCCACATCTTCCCTGGACCGGAATCAAGCATCCTAGGACCGGTTTCTGGTCATCATCCCTCATCAAAAATAACAACAGAAGGGAGGTAGAGTGAAGAGATAGGATTCTTACTCCACGGGCACTGTTACATAAACAAAAAGAATCCTACTCACAATGGACAGGGGGAATGTCGAACACAAATGTGGGGACATTCAGTGTTTTGTAAAATACCCCTCACACACCAACAGGCCCCTTGGTGTCATGCTTCATCATTGGGGCCTTCGCACCCCTCTAACGGGATGCGGCGTGCTGCGACCTACGACTACGTGGGAGCACTTGTAGTAGAGACTATGTGTGGTGCGTGTGGTGGAAGTGATTGGGTATTTTATAAAGATGTGAGTGGTGGGATATAGTGAAGGTTAAAAAGTACCTGGCTCGTAGGTATCAGAGAAACATTTTTATTCAACCTCGGGCTGGTACTAGTAAAAGAAGTGCAGGTTGAGGTAGTTAGCTGTCGTGACTATGGACAGTACCTCTGGTGTGCGTCGACATGTTTCGGAGCTGGTGCTCCTTCTTCAGGACGGGGGCACAACTTCCCCACCTTACTCATGTTTTGCTAAATGCTGTATAATTAACCAAAAGTGACAGACTATTTACAGTGTTTTAAAGGAAAACTAAGGCTATAGTGCGCCTACAGCGATGAAAGAACATGCAGTTGCATGACCTAGAAGAAAAAATAAGAAAAACCAAAAAAGAATGAATTTGGTTGCCCAGGTTGGGAAAGCTCAAACAGGTGCAGTCACCTGGAGCACCAAAGATACATTGATCCTGTAAAAGTAAAAAGACACACAGAACACACAACATAGATAACACATATTAAGTCAAAGAGGCACTTGGTCATACCTATTGTATAAAGTTTTCTTGCTTCATGAGCATCAAAAGAACGCTGGGGGTGTTGTTGCTAAATTTGCAACCTGGATGGACAGAGATTAGATTTCAGTCTTTTGTACTCACTGTTCAGGTGGAAGATGGTGTTTTATTTGTGTACCAAATACTTACAGGCTCCGGATAGAATTACCTCCGTGTTACCCCCTACGCTGCTCCACTGGTAATGGCTAAGGGAGCTCACCCTCTCGTATTTATGCTCAAGGTACTTAATTATTTGGCCAGTCATTGGTTAAATGTCTGATGTGTTTTATGCCCTTGTAAGGGTAATCCGTTGGTTGACCAGTTACCTGACACCCCTTATTTGGTGTGTCCGGTTCTTAATGGTGATCAGCCATGAGAGAGAGCTGACGGGGCATATGGGTGAAGTTGTTTACAGTGAGCGCATGCGTATGACGAGTGTTTGTTCGTTCACGCGGTTGTTCTAAAAAACGCATGCGCTAAACGAGAAGCGTCTGTGCCAAGTGTCGCTCATCTCTAGTGCGCATGCGTGTTAACGTTCCGCTTAATACAGCGTGATTGCCCTGCAGTGCGCATGCGAGTTGACGCTCCGCTAGATCCAGCGCAAATACGAAATTAATTTGTCAGCATGCTCGATGTAAAAACAGTTACATTAAAACATCGGGATTGATTAGAATTTCAGAAACCCTTGACTATGCAAAGGCTCTGGTGGTTAGAAAAGCCTTGTATTATAGCATGGGGGTGACATAAATTTACTTGCTGGGTAGGTAGTAGCTTGGTCAAAAATTTTATTTAGCATGTAAGAAAGGGGGCCAACATGGGGCCATCAGGGAACACATTAGTCAAGAGCCCATAGGGATAAGTTAGGTACACATTATGATTCAGTGAGAGTTAGACAGCTGGCTCCAGGGGACATCATCATTGAGACCCTGGGTATGAGTACCCAAGCGGAAAACCCATCGTTGTTCTTTCAGAAACAGGTCTGATTCGGATGGTATATGTTCGATTACTGTCCATCGCAAATCATTTACACAGTGTTGTTTTTCCATATAGTGGGACGCCATTTTGGTGGTAGATTTTCTACAGCGTACATTGCTTTTGTGCTCACCCACTCTTGTCTTCACAGCTCTTGTCGTCATTCCTACATATTCTAAACCACATGAGCATGTGATCATATACACAACATTTTTCGTGTTGCAATTCGTGAAAGCACGTTGTACCCAAGTTGTTCCATTCCTAATTGTCAATCTCTTGCTTTTTTGCGTTAGGTGACAACTGCTGCAATTTCCACAGGGAAAGTGTCCCTGGAGCCCAATTGTTGTTTGTCTCATTGGAAGATTCTGTTTGGGTCTTGTGTGGACCAGTAAGTCCTTAAGGTTCCTGCCCCGACGGTGTGCATGCATTGGTTTCCCCAAGTTCATGTTTCCACAGTTCAGTATCCTCCAATGTTTATTTATGATCTTAGATACCTCATTGGATATTGTGGAATAGGTCGTGACGCATATTTGTCTCTTCTTGTCAGCAATACTCTGTGGTTTTTCTTCCAGCAGTGCGTCCCTATGAATATTCTTGGCTCTTTTCATTGCCTTATCAATAATCCTTGCGGGATATTGTCTTTGCATCAATTTCTTTTTAAGATCACCAGCTTGTGTCTTAAATTCATTCAGTTCTGTGCAGTTGCGTCTTAACCATAAAAACTGTCCATATGGCAGATTCTCCCTAAGATGTCTGGGATGAAAACTATCATACCTCAAATGTGTGGTGCTCTTGAGTCTGTTGCCTTCGGCGAAGATATTCAAGTCCAGGAACACCATTGATTGACTTGACATTGTGCTAGTAAATTTCAAGTATGCATGCGTCTATTATCTGACCAACGAAATTACAAAATCCTTTTGGAAGATCCTACAGAAAAACTATGTATCAGAATCAGGAGTATGGTAGAGGAAGGACTAGCTCACGACTGGTTGAGCAAAAAAGAGGGAGACTTTCTGCAACAACCGTCACCATGAATTCCATACTTCTATAGCATTCCTAAGATTCACAAAAACATCACCAACCCACCTGGAAGACCCATAGTTTCCGGCATTGGCTCCATCCTTGAGCCACTTTCCAAGTTTGCTGACGCTTTCCTACGTCCTCTTGTGCAATCCACCAATACCTACCTAAAGGACACTAAGTCAGTACTACAATTATTGGAAGAGAAGACTTTTGAACCGAGAAAACAACTTTTGTTAAGCATGGATGTAGAAAGTCTATACACTAGTCTACCACAAGAAGAGACTTTACAAATCATCGAGGAAGTACTTTTTACAAATTCCTGGAAATACCAAACTCCCCGTGGTTTAGTGCTGGAATGCATCTCTCTGGCACTTAAACAAAAAATTTTCCAGTACGACCAGACAATCTACCTGCAGACCCATGGCACCAGCATGGGCAGTACATTTGCTCCTAGTATAGCTGGACTATACGTTCACCACCTAGAGCAGAACAAAATTCTACACTCGGACAATCCATATAGACCCCACATCAATATCTGGAAAAGGTATATTGATGACGTCTTTATCATCTGGGACAGCGATTTGGAAACTGCATCCAACTTTGTGATCTGGCTGAACAACCAGAATGCATACTTGAAATTTACTAGCACAATGTCAAGTCAATCAATGGTGTTCCTGGACTTGAATATCTACGCCGAAGGCAACAGACTCAAGAGCACCACACATTTCAAACCAACTGCCAGAAACTGCCTCTTGAGGTATGATAGTTTTCATCCCAGATATCTTAGGGAGAATCTGCCATATGGACAGTTTTTACGGTTATGACGCAACTGCACAGAACTGAATGAATTTAAGACACAAGCTGGTGATCTTAAAAAGAAATTGATGCAAAGACAATATCCCGCAAGGATTATTGATAAGGCAATGAAAAGAGCCAAGAATAATCATAAAGAAGCACTGCTGGAAGAAAAACCACAGAGTATTGATGACAAGAAGAGACAAATATGCGTCACTACCTATTCCACAATATCCAATGAGGTATCTAAGATCATAAATAAACATGGGAGGATACTGAACTGTGGAAACATGAACTTGGAGAAACAAATGCATGCACACCGTCGGGGCAGGAACCTTAAGGACTTACTGGTCCACACAAGACCCAAACAGAATCTTCCAATGAAACAAACAACAATTGGGCTCCAGGGACACTTTCCCTGTGGAAATTGCAGCAGTTGTCACCTAACGCAAAAAAGCAAGAGATTGACATTTAGGAATGGAACAACTTGGGAACAACGTGCTTTCACAAATTGCAACACGAAAAATGTTGTGTACATGATCACATGCCCATGTGGTTTAGAATATGTAGGAATGACGACAAGAGCTGTGAAGACAAGAGTGGGTGAGCACAAAAGCAATGTACGCTGTAGAAAATCTACCACCAAAATGGCGTCCCACTATATGGAAAAACAACACTGTGTAAATGATTTGCGATGGACAGTAATCGAACATATACCATCCGAATCAGACCTGTTTCTGAAAAAACAACGATGGGTTTTCCGCTTGGGTACTCATACCCAGGGTCTCAATGATGATGTCCCCTGGAGACAGCTGTCTTACTCTCCCTGAATCATAATGTGTACCTAACTTATCCCTATGGGCTCTTGACTAATGTGTTCCCCGATGGCCCCATGTTGGCCCCATTCTTACATGCTGAATACAATTATTGACCAAGCTCCTACCTACACAGCAAGTAAATTTATGTCACCCCCATGCTATAATACAAGGCTTTTCTAACCACCAGAGCCTTTGCATAGTCAAGGGTTTCTGAAATTCTAATCAATCCCGACGTTTTAATGTAACTGTTTTTACATCGAGCATGCTGACAAATTAATTTCGTATTTGCGCTGGATCTAGCCACTGCAGGGCAATCACGCTGTATTAAGCGGTACGTTAACACGCATGCGCACTAGAGATGAGCGACACTTGGCACAGACGCTTCTCGTTTAGCGCATGCGTTTTTTAGAACTACCGCGCGAACTAAAAAACACTCGTCATACGCATGCGCTCACTGTAAACAACTTCACGCATATGCCTCGTCAGCTCTCTCTCACGGCTGATCACCATTAAGAACCGGACACACCAAATAAGGGGTGTCAGGTAACTGGTCAACCAACGGATTACCCTTACAAGGGCATAAAACACATCAGACATTTAACCAATGACTGGCCAAATAATTAAGTACCTTGAGCATAAATACGAGAGGGTGAGCTCCCTTAGCCATTACCAGCGGAGCAGGGTAGGGGGTAACACTGAGGTAATTCTATCCAGAGCCTGTAAGTATTTGGTACACAAATAAAACATCATCTTCCACCTGAACAGTGAGTACAAAAGACTGAAATCTAATCTCTGTCCATCCAGGTTGCAAATTTAGCAACAACACCCCCAGCGTTCTTTTGATGCTCATGAAGCAAGAAAACGTTATACAATAGGTATGACCAAGTGCCTCTTTGACTTAATATGTGTTATCTATGTTGTGTGTTCTGTGTGTCTTTTTACTTTTACAGGATCAATGTATCTTTGGTGCTCCAGGTGACTGCACCTGTTTGAGCTAGCCCAACCTGGGCAACCAAATTCATTCTTTTTTGGTTTTTCTTATTTTTTCTTCTAGGTCATGCAACTGCATGTTCCTTCACCGCTGTAGGCACACTATAGCCTTAGTTTTCCTTTAAAACACTGTAAATAGTCTTTCACTCTTTGGTTAATTATACACCATTTAGAAAAACGTGAGTAAGGTGGGAAAGTTGTGCCCCCGTCCTGAAGAAGGAGCACCAGCTCCGAAACATGTCGACGCACACCAGAGGTACTGTCCATAGTCACGACAGCTAACTACCTCAACCTGCACTTCTTTTACTAGTACCAGCCCGAGGTTGAATAAAAATGTTTCTCTGATACCTACGAGCCAGGTACTTTTTAACCTTCACTATATCCCACCACTCACATCTTTATAAAATACCCAATCACTTCCACCACACGCACCACACATAGTCTCTACTACAAGTGCTCCCGCGTAGTCGTAGGTCGCAGAACGCCGCATCCCGTTAGAGGGGTGCGAAGGCCCCAATGATGAAGCATGACACCAAGGGGCCTGTTGGTGTGTGAGGGGTATTTTACAAAACACTGAATGTCCCCACATTTGTGTTCGACATTCCCCCTGTCCATTGTGAGTAGGATTCTTTTTGTTTATGTAACAGTGCCCGTGGAGTAAGAATCCTATCTCTTCACTCGACCTCCCTTCTGTTGTTATTTTTGTACTTAGGCAGCGCAGAGCTGCAGGAGTTTTTCCTGACACACTACACACACATAGTAACACACACCATAGTTAAGAAGCCAGCAGTCAACATAATATGGAAGACGAACACAGCATCACCTTTGGAGAGGATGAAATTGACAAGATTCTCACGGCCATCAATCCCTTTGAAGGCCTGAGTAACCCAGAAACCGGTCCTAATATCAATGACTGGAATGAGATGTTAAATCTCAGGCGAAATCAGATAAAAGCAGCACTACACGGTCTATTCATGACCGAATACCTACGAAACAAAATGGCACCACCGGGACTGATTGTTAAGAACGAACCACTTATTTTCCAAAACGACCTCATTTTCAAAAAGGAATGGTCTTTGATTTCCTGGCACTGCTCTAGAGACTGGCTAGTCTTAATAATCAAAACAGCAGCTAGGATCACCCAAGAGCTAAAAATTGAAATCAGTAAAATAGAGGTACAACTGAGTTCATATATTTCGCCAGCAGATTTGAAAATCAGGCTGGACGAATTGAACCAACAGATGATGGATTTTGAATTTACCCTAAAACAAAGCAAATCTAACAAACTAACCAAAGACAAGGCAAAATTCACACCCGAAAGTGCATACCCTTACACCAAACCAGACTACATTCCGAAGAGTTCCTACAGCGATGCTGACAGTGATATCTCAGATAATGGGTCATCGGGTTCAAACTCAGTTGGCAACAGAGGATCCAGACCACAGAGGGGTGGTTGGAGACAGAGGAGACAACAATTTCCCAGGCAACGCGGATGGAGGGGTTACCAACCCCAACCACAATACCCACAATACATGGGCCCGCCACAATTCAACCCTTTCCAATATGGACCCCACCTGGAGGACCCAACTACCAACAGTGGAACCCTGATTACAACGAGGGATACTACGGCCAACAACAACCTATTTTAGGCACGTGCCCTACAACACTGGGACGAAACCGGAAGGGCAACACCGTTGCATGGGAGGATCAAGACCAAGCCAACGCTTGCACAACGAGGAGCATGACCGGATCCCTCCCGAACCAACCTTCGACGAGAAAGAGGGGGACCTAGTAGTAAACCTCACAACTTGGCCTTTAACAGACACACAACGAAATGTACTAAATAAAGGACTAGGCTTTGTGCCCACACAAAAACCTGACATCTTCAGACTAAATATGGAACTTCAGGAATTCACACGAAAACTAAAGTTAAAAGCCTACATCCAAGATAAACCAGCAACAAAAGAAACAAAGGACACTGGCTTAAAGTTGAAGTCTACATTAACTCCCCCGGACTCTGCAATGACAGTTGAAATTCTCACGTTTGAGAAAGCCATATCACTGAGATTAATAAACTCAACACGAAGGACATAAATTTCTTCCACAATACCAGTGGCGATGAACAAAAAGCCATTAGGGAGCTAACTAACAACAAAGAATTAATCATTAAACTGGCGGATAAGGGTGGAGCCATCGTCCTACACACCCAAGACGCTTACAACACTGAATGCATGCGTCTATTATCTGACCAACGAAATTACAAAATCCTTTTGGAAGATCCTACAGAAAAACTACGTATCAGAATCGGGAGTATGGTAGAGGAAGGACTAGCTCACGACTGGTTGTGCAAAAAAGAGGGAGACTTTCTGCAACAACCGTCACCTCGAATTCCATACTTCTATAGCATTCCTAAGATTCACAAAAACATCACCAACCCACCTGGAAGACCCATAGTTTCCGGCATTGGCTCCATCCTTGAGCCACTTTCCAAGTTTGCTGACGCTTTCCTACGTCCTCTTGTGCAATCCACCAATACCTACCTAAAGGACACCAAGTCAGGACTACAATTATTGGAAGAGAAGACTTTTGACCCAAGAAAACATCTCTTGTTAAGCCTGGATGTAGAAAGTCTATACACTAGTCTACCACACGAAGAGACTTTACAAATCATCGAGGAACTACTTTTTACAAACTCCCGTGGTTTAGTGTGGGAATGCATCACTCTGGCACTTAAACACATTTTTTTTCAGTACGACCAGACAATCTACCTGCAGACCCATGGCACCAGCATGGGCAGTACATTTGCTCCTAGTATAGCTGGACTATTCGTTCACTACCTAGAGCAGAACAAAATTCTACACTCGGACAATCCATATAGACACCACATCAATACCTGGAAAAGGTATATTGATGACGTCTTTATCATCTGGGACGGCGATTTGGAAACTGCATCCAACTTTGTGATCTGGCTGAACAACCAGAATGCATACTTGAAATTTACTAGCACAATGTCAAGTCAATCAATGGTGTTCCTGGACTTGAATATCTACGCCGAAGGCAACAGACTCAAGAGCACCACACATTTCAAACCAACTGCCAGAAACTGCCTCTTGAGGTATGATAGTTTTCATCCCAGACATCTTAGGGAGAATCTGCCATATGGACAGTTTTTACGGTTAAGACGCAACTGCACAGAACTGAATGAATTTAAGACACAAGCTGGTGATCTTAAAAAGAAATTGATGCGAAGACCATATCCCGCAAGGATTATTGATAAGGCAATGAAAAGAGCCAAGAATAATCATAGGGATGCACTGCTGGAAGAAAAACCACAGAGTATTGATGACAAGAAGAGACAAATATGCATTACGACCTATTCCACAATATCCAATGAGGTATCTAAGATCATAAATAAACATTGGAGGATACTGAACTGTGGAAACATGAACTTGGAGAAACGAATGCATGCACACCGTCGGGGCAGGAACCTTAAGGACTTACTGGTCCACACAAGACCCAAACAGAATCTTCCAATGAGACAAACAACAATTGGGCTCCAGGGACACTTTCCCTGTGGAAATTGCAGCAGTTGTCACCGAACACAAAAAAGCAAGAGATTGACATTTAGGAATGGAACAACTTGGGAACAACGTGCTTTCACAAATTGCAGCAAGAAAAATGTCGTGTACATGATCACATGTCCATGTGGTTTAGAATATGTAGGAATGACGACAAGAGCTGTGAAGACAAGAGTGGGTGAGCACAAAAGCAATGTGTGCTGTAGAAAATCTACCACCAAAATGGTGTCCCACTATATGGAAAAACAACACTGTGTAAATGATTTGCGATGAACAGTAATCTAACATATACCATCCGAATCAGACCTGTTTCTGAAAGAACAACGATGGGTTTTCCGCTTGGGTACTCATACCCAGGGTCTCAATGATGATGTCCCCTGGAGCCAGCTGTCTAACTCTCACTGAATCATAAAGTGTACCTAACTGATCCCTATGGGCTCTTGACTAATGTGTTCCCCGATGGCCCCATGTTGGCCCCCTTTCTTACATGCTAAATACATTTATTGACCAAGCTCCTACCTACACAGCAAGTAAATTTATGTCACCCACATGCTATAATACAAGGCTTTTCTAACCACCAGAGCCTTTGCATAGTCAAGGGTTTCTGAAATTCTAATCAATCCCGATGTTTTAATGTAACCGTTTTTACAGCGAGCATGCTGACAAATTAATTTCGTATTTGCGCTGGATCTAGCGAAGCGTCAACTCGCATGCGCACTGCAGGGCAATCACGCTGTATTAAGCGGAACATTAACACGCATGCGCACTAGAGATGAGCGACACTTGGCACAGACGCTTCTCGTTTAGCGCATGCGTTTTTTAGAACTACCGCGCGAACTAACAAATACTCGTCATACTCATGCGCTCACTGTAAACAACTTCACGCATATGCACCGTCAGCTCTCTCTCACGGCTGATCACCATTAAGAACCGGACACACCAAATAAGGGGTGTCAGGTAACTGGTCAACCAACTGATTACCCTTACAAGGGCATAAAACACATCGGACATTTAACCAATGACTGGCCAAATAATTAAGTACCTTGAGCATAAATACGAGAGGGTGAGCTCCCAAAGCCATTACCAGCGGAGCAGCGTAGGGGGTAACACGGAGGAAATTCTATCCGGAGCCTGTAAATATTTGGTACACAAATAAAACACCATCTTCCACCTGAACAGTGAGTACAAAAGACTGAAATCTAATCTCTGTCCATCCAGGTTGCAAATTTAGCAACAACACCCCCAGCGTTCTTTTGATGCTCATGAAGCAAGACAACGTTATACAATAGGTATGACCAAGTGCCTCTTTGACTTAATATGTGTTATCTATGTTGTGTGTTCTGTGTGTCTTTTTACTTTTACAGGATCAATGTATCTTTGGTGCTCCAGGTGACTGCACCTGTTTGAGCTAGCCCAACCTGGGCAACCAAATTCATTCTTTTTTGGTTTTTCATATTTTTTCTTCTAGGTCATGCATCTGCATGTTCCTTCACCGCTGTAGGCACACTATAGCCTTAGTTTTCCTTTAAAACACTGTAAATAGTCTGTGACTCTTTGGTTAATTATACAGCATTTAGAAAAACGTGAGAAAGGTGGGGAAGTTGTGCCCCCGTCCTGAAGAAGGAGCACCAGCTCCGAAACATGTCGACGCACACCAGAGGTACTGTCCATAGTCACGACAGCTAACTACCTCAACCTGCACTTCTTTTACTAGTACCAGCCCGAGGTTGAATAAAAAAAATTCTCTGATACCTACGAGCCAGGTACTTTTTAACCTTCACTATATCCCACCACTCACATCTTTATAAAATACCCAATCACTTCCACCACACGCACCACACATAGTCTCTACTACAAGTGCTCCCACGTAGTCGTAGGTCGCAGCA